>NC_044337.1:21102672-21712841 GCF_007399415.2 Gopherus evgoodei | reverse complement strand
CTGCATGGGGCATCAGTTAACAGTCAGTCACATAATGAACACATAATTACATTTAATAGGTCCTTCCCTCATTTTGAGGTGATCCTCAATTTTAACCAATGGGAAATAATTACAACCAGAGGGACTATCAATTCAAACAAGGCTCCACATTTTGATTTTGTAGAAACAAAGCTTCTCAAAATTCAAGCGATGGTGCCATATTTTTTTAATCTTTTAAATTCCCTGGGAACGCCTGTTCATTTGCTTAACAAAATATTCCCCGGGAAGGACTGTCGGCGAGAACTTGAAAGTGAAACTCATTATAAACAGGGAGAAGCTAACTTGATTGATTTGCATTCTGCAAAGTGAGAGAAATTGCACAAAGCAAAGAAAGCACACTGAGAGAGAAGAATAAAATGGAATACAAAAAAATTGTTCAGTTTCAATAATGTAAAATGTTATCAACCTAGAGAAATCAACGGCTTTCTTGACAATTCAGGACTTTGAGACTGGCAATATCCCTTTGACAGAAACTGAGGGTCTCAACAACGATGTATAGAAACACCAGGTCTCATTCTCATCTCACACCAGTGTAAATCAGGAGTAACTCTAGTGAAGTTAATGGTATTATCCTGCGTACAACTGATGTAAGAGAAGAATCAGGCCCACCATTCTTCAGAGTGGCACAGCATGGCATGAAAAACTAACAAGTCTCAAATCGCCAAAAGTTACAGGGTGAGATTCTGATCACACTGGTACCAGAATGTTCATGACAAACTCCAGGTGTAAAGCTGGTGTGAATGCAGAATCAACTACATAGACTTAAGACATTCCATTGCATTGCCAGCCTGCTCCGGAGGTGACGGGGACAGGACCTGGGGCAGGCATACCCTCTCCCCGCAGCTATTCACTAGGATCAGAAGTTGCCATGGAGGGGAGGATAACGGTTTTGCTATAAATCTCCCCCTTATTCACTAACATCATTTTGCTGCAACTTAATTCAAGCAGCAGCAGGATGAGGCGGAAAAAGCAAGCCGGGGCTCTTTACTTCCGGCTTGCCCATGAGGAGAGGAGGCTGGCAAGCCACACTTCTCTGCAACACTAAGGTGTCAGCTCCAGGCGCCAGATCATGCCTGGCTGCTGAAGACAATGATGATGTTTCTAAAAACAACAAACATGGGGACCACAGCTGGATCCCTTCTAAAAATAAGCCACTCGGTGGGGAGAAATTGACTAAAAGCAAACTGCAGGCTTGCGTCAAACAATGTCAACCACTGCAGTGGTATCACCCTGGGTGAGGTTGCTCATCCTCACTTCCAGTTCCCGTCATGGACATATCCCCAGGACGTGCCTCTGTGCTAGCACACGACACATCTCGTCAATCACTGGGCAGTTCACTCCCACCGGTGATGTGCTAACCACTCCGATGTTTCCTTAATCAGTCTGGGGATTTCTGAATCCACGAAAGGCTAACCTGCTGCTCACTCTAATACTTCCTTTTGTGACAAACCAACACTTTCTAAGTGGGCATCGAGCAGCCACTCTCAAAAGGTAATTTCACAAAGATCTGCTCTCCATCTGGACCCAGAGCCCATCCTGCTAGGGGCTGAGCACAGAAGGGGAATTAAGGGCACCGGGCAGTTTGCAGGAACCAGTGCTGAATCTTTAGCTACTCCTTTTCTGAGAAGCCCCTCCCTCTCGCAGCTGCTGCCTGCTCAGGACTGTATGGACACATCTGGGAGGGCATCGCTTTCTGCAGCGCTCTCCATCCTTTGCTATTTCTGTTCGGTGCACAGAAAAGTAAAAGCTTCTCCCCTTCTCAACCCATTCTACACTGACACCTGTCCAGCCACAGATTGCTCGCACACTCCCCCAGCGTGTGCGCACACGGACATGGACCCGCACAGAGAGAAGGCTCTCAATTCCTTACCAAAAGGCCCAGATTTTCAACTCTTCTTAACTCTGCCACAGCTTCTCTGTCCACCAGGCCAGTTGTCTGGCTTTGCAGAAAGCTTATAAAAATCCACCCTCCGTAACAGAAACTCCCCCCCCCCCAAACCTCCTGGAGGTTTTTTTCCTGTCCCCCTTTCTTGCCCTATCCCTTCCATAGGCATAGCTGAACTGGATATGCAAAAGCAGTTCAAGCTGCAGCTCAGCTCCTGATGCCGTCCGATTGGCTGTTCTGTAGCTGGGTAGGAGAGCTACAATCACCATAAATGTCAGCATTAGCACAGTTACTGGTGAGCATTGCTGTGCTGGCCTGGCTTGCTGTTCAGAGCACAGGCATGAGCGAGACAAAAACCACTAACTAATGCCCTCCGGAGAAGGCAGCTCCCCATCCTACCAGGGGAAGCAATTAAACAGCTGGGAAATGGCACCATGCTCTGCTGCATTCGGTTTAAGTCAAGGAAAACATTTGGACAACATATCCTGGGAGCTCCTGCAGTTCTGAATGGGAACAGGTCTAGTGGTTGGGAAGAGCTGGGGTGACTATACTCCAATGAGGCCTCTGAATCAGCTTCTGCCTCTAGCTTGTCGGCTCAGAGTTCTTCAGGCCGGAGAGGGCTGCAGAGTCCAGGGCATCTATTCTAGCAGTTAGGCCTGGTAGAAGCGCAGCTATGGAGCAAGAGCTGCGTATAGCTTCCCCTCTCACGTTAGCTTCACAGAGAAATAATGCAGCCAACCAAGAGCCATGCTGGCCACCCACTTGCCCTGAAATGAGGCTCCTGTAATTCAGGGACGACACTGGGGCAACTAACAGCATCTCCTGCAGAAAAATCAGAGTTTCCCGGAGCAGTCTCAAAAGGCCATGGCAAACCAAGGCTGTGTTGCAACATAATCAGCTGTTTGAAAAATATATTCTCCTCACAGAGGAGCTAACGCCGCTTTGGATGATTACCGCTGAAACTAGTTTAGAAACCTAATTTGCTTTCCACCAATCATGCTCTTCACTTGCTGCTCCTTTGCAGCCTAGCCAGCAAAACCAGCCTAGGGCCTTTCACCTCATTGTGCAACCTATCTGAGCTCCCTGCTGTAGGTATTTTTAATATCCCTGCTATCAAGTCACCATGTCCTCAGAGCCACACCACTGGGTAGGATGTTCGGTGATTAATTTCTTTGCAATGAACCTCATGAGAACATTTCTATTCATGGCCGATTCTGTAGACCCTTTACTTTTGCAAAATCTATGCAATGTCTATTCCTCCCTGACCACGCCCCTTTATGCTTACTTTGAAAGCTCTATTTTATATTAAATATACTGGAGAAAGGGGAAAATCCAGCAGCCTCCCCAAAGATGAGGCTGCCCAGTATCTTCCAACCCTAGGGAATGCAAGCAATTCAGTTACTGACCTTTGTACCAGCCCCTTCAATAGCAAAGGATGGTGTCTGCAGAGGCAACCAAACCCACCTGAGCTTGATGAGATCGGTATCTGCTGTGTCACCTAAGAATCCTCCCCCCTTAGCAGCAGAACGGCTGCCAGCACCGGGGACGCTCAGGCGAGTGCTCTGGTTGTCTCTGGCTCTCCTGGTTCTGTGAGGTCAGAGAAGAACAGGCAGACTCGTGGATTACGCAGAACTTTTTGGTTCCTTTCAGACTGGGAATAGATGAAGCAGCCGCTACCAGCCACTCCCACTCCTTCTCAATTATGCCCCTAAAGCTGCCAAATCCAGGAACTGCAGAAAATAAGGGATGGCCTAAAACGAGCAGTGGGTAAGTCAGTGGCAGAAGTGTGCTGGAGCAGGAGAGGAGAGCAGGCAAAGATGAGGGAGAGAGGCTACATGGTTTGGTACAATGCCCTGGTTTCCATCCCCCTTCTCCAGCCCACACCAACACATTTCCACAGGTGTAGACAGATCCCTCCATTACTCATTGAGAACAAAGTGAGACTATTTACTGAATGAAAAACCACCCACATGGCACCGTCCCGAGGGTTATTTATGGGGGTTTCCTTTCCCAACTTTCCAAGATTACAGTCCATGTCTGCAGCAAACCATAAATCCCACAGCGAGAAGCAGGGCTGCCCTCAATCGGGGACAATCCCAGCATCCAGCCGCATCTGCTGCTCAGCACTAGAAGGGCATCTCAGAGCCAAGAGGAGGGCCGATAATAATTAATACTTTGCACTTCCAAAAAGCAGGCTGGAAGCTGGCAGATCTCTGAGAAGGGGCACAGCTCCACCTCCCCGACTGCAGGTACTTCCTGCTCCTGCCCAGTGACTCAGGAGCCAGATCCCCAGACTTCTTCTCCTGCAGCAACCTAGAAGTTGGGTTCATTCTTCTGAAAAAGGAAGCGAGCAATCTGATAGTGTCAGCTGTGGACTGGGAATCAGGACTCCTGATTTCTGCCCCCAGCTATGACATTAACTCATTGTGAAACATTAAGCTAGTCACTTATGTCCCTCAGTTTCCTCTCCTGGAAAAGAGGGGAAATGACTCTCCCTTAGCTCAGGGGGCTGATGCCAGCTTTAATTAACATGTGGTACAGGCTTTGAGATCACTGGGTGGCAGACACTAGTGAAGGACAACACATTAGTGTGGGACTCACAGAAAAAAGGCCAGCCGTCCTTCAGTCTTCACTGCTAATAATTCTAGTAGGGCCCTTTCCTTCCTCCCAGAGTAAACAGCCCATCACCCCATCCTACCAGCCATGCAGGGGCAAGCAGCATGCTTGGCACAACACCACCTCCAGTCAATGGATTACACATTGCTAACTGGACAGACAGAGGCCTGTTTCTTCTCGCAGTCTGCACACCATGCCCAGGATTTAGCGGACTCTGGGGGTCTGGCCTCCCCGCAGGGCACTCTGCAACAGCCTCACCCTTTGCAAGCAGCCGTGGCACGCAGAGGTGGTTTTGGAGTCCTCGATCTGGGTTTCATAGTTCCTACAAAGAAGGGCACCAGTTAGCCTTCTTCCCAGATTTGGATACATTATTGGGGTAGCCAAAAACAACGAAAAGGCAGCTCCAGTCAATCGTTCTGGCCCCAGCAGCAGCCCTAGGATCCTCAGAGGAGAGCACTAAGTGCTGGATTGAGCCTGGGAGGTCCCTGGCAGCCCTTTGTCACTCCCACCTGGAAGAACGGCTCTGCAGAGCTTCCGGATAACATCACTCATCTGCTTCAAAGGGAGCCCATGTCCAACCGTCCCACTCTCATAAAGCTGCAATAAAGCGTGGCGGTTAGTATGGGAGAGCCAGGGGCTTCGCTCACTTTGTTTCCTTCTGCTCCTTATCTCTTGCTTGCTAAGGTCAAGTTACAGTTTTACTAACTTGTTATCATTTTGGCATGGTGCTAAAATACAAGACCTGAACTTTGGAACAACCCTGGCACCCCACGTGAGAGGAGAGCTGCAGCGACTTGGGCCTGCGGAGACAGGCAGCGAGCGACTAGGCTGTTTTAGCAGGCCAGCACTAGAATCATTCCTTCTGTGCGCTTGTACGTGGTATCAGACGATCCAGAAGCAGGTCTGAGCAAGCACATGCTTCTGGCCCTGTGCAGCAGCCAGCGCCAGATACGAACGCCTGGTATCTCGCTTGTCATTACAATTCATCGAGACACAGCTGATCCCTAGATGGTGTAAATCAGCACAGCTCCACTGAAGTCTGCGGATTCACACCAGCCCAGGATCTGGCCTGTGGATAGCAGAGTTGGCTAGTCCCCCCGCCTCTGCCAACGCAGGGCTGCTCCCTGCATGCTACGTGCAGGGACTGTCCAGTTTGGTTTCCAGTGTCCCAAGCTGAAACCTAGCGAGGGAGTCCAAGCCTGAACAGCTACACGGCTATTTTTAACCCCGTAGCCTGAGTCAACTGACCCAGACTTGGTGCCACGTGGCGTGGGGCGTGCATGCACATACGTGTGTGTGTTAATAGTGTAGATGCAACCAGGAGACTCAGCTGCCCTCTAACACATCCTAGCCTCGAGAATGTTTCCCTGATACGTATCCCACATTTTCCTTATTTCATCCACTTAGCTGGGTGTGGTTTATTGGCCTAAGCTTTGAAACAAGCAGACTGCTTAGAACAGTGATCTCCAAACTTTTCGGGGTCATGTCCTCCCCTATCCATGTCCACCCCTCCCACCCTGGCTGGGAGTGTGGCCGCAGCTTCCAGGCTGGAGGGATGTGGACAAGGTCAAGGAGCTGAGGCTGGAGCTGCAGCCAGAGGCCCCATTGCACCCCTGAAAGTTCCTACAATCCCCCTTAGAGGGGTACGTCCCACAATTTGGGGATCCCTGGCTTAGAATTACAGATTCTAGGTCAAGCACAGCTAACTTAACCCTTCGTGTTCTAGAGAGCACTAGGATGATCAGTGTCTTTCAGCTGAAACCTTAAGAACTGGGATCCTGTTTGGTCTGTGGGGCCATTACCTCTGTTCCAGTAATTATTGCCAGTCACCATGCTTGAAGAGCTAAACTCAAGAGACCAGTACTGAGATACTACTGCGATGGGCATTACAGAAAAGCTATACACAGACCTATTAGTCATAAAGATCCTTGAGCCGGGATTTATCCCAATATCCTACAGCCAAATTTTTCCCTCACCTCCCAGTTGTGATCATGATGTGGTCTGGTAGAGGGCCATTACCACCATTTCAGCAGGGTTAGATTGCAGTTGTAAAATACTTTGGCAGCTTTTATTATATTACTGTTGCTAATTAAAGCCCCACTCTTCCTTAGCACATGCACCATCCAAATTACTTAAAGACTTACATTAGTCATCCAGTAGTCGTCTTCTGGGGTGTAAAAGTGACCATTGCACCAAGAGAGTCGGTGTATCCTGTCGAACCTTGTGTGTCAAAATATATCTTTGGCTGGCTTCCAAGACCAAAGTTTTGCCCTTGTTCACAATTAACAGGTATTTGTCATGTAGCTCATGATTACAGAGAGTTCCATTTCTTCTGAGAACCAGGAGATTCTCTTCTCTAGACTTAAAATGAGCTTGGGTTAATCTGGGTTTGCTGAAGTCAGACGGGATCGGGAGGATGCTAGGATCAGCCATTCCCCCTCCCCAGCTGGGAAGTGACCTTTCCAGCTGCTGCTGTGTTTACTTTTCTCCAGGTCATGAAAGCCAGAGTCCATTCACTCTATACTGGCTGTGATGTCTGTTCTTTATGAGGACTCCATCCATTCCCAGAGGAAGCTCAATCACCTGACCTGAGTGGTTAAAGCTGGCAGAGTGGGGTTATTCAAGTCAGTTCCATCCCTTTTCAGGAGTTCAGACTAAACTCTTGTCAAAAGCCAAGACAGACACAATATTCGTTTTAAAAAGCTCAACCAATCCCGTGCTAGTCAGTATAATTCAAACTGGTAGAGTGGCTCATGTCTGCAGGGCTGAGTACAAACCATTTTTATTGAGGTGTGTCAGGCTGTGTACCCTGGTCACTGTAGGGCTGATCACAGGTACCTGGGCCACTTGCATTATGCTGCGGTTAAAGGGTGCCTCATGAACTCTAGGCTGCATTAGCGCAGGGGGACATTTTTCAAGTGTGCTGGGTAGAGCACAGTGGTGTGTTAAGGCAGGTGCTGTGACCTAGTGTCCAGAGCACCCACCTGGGACTCAGGTAAGCTGAGTTCTGTTCCCACCACTGATCTGCAGGGTGACCTTGGGCCAGTCACATTCCTTCTGTGTGCCTCAGCTTCGCCAGCTTAAAATGGGGATAATGATACTGCCCTTTCTTCATACAGCGCTTTGCGATCCCTTCATGAAAAGCTCTACATACGAGCACGTATTACTGTAGGATCACTTCAGATGCTTGTGCTATTGGTGTTAGGCCAATTTCTGACCAGGAATGTGCATACACCATTCCCACTGAAATCAGACAGAGCGCCCTCTATGCCAGCACAGCCCAAGGGGAGGATATTACCCCTGGTTTCTAGTTTGGTTTAAAAGTCTCTGGACAGTTTTCAGAGGAAAAAATTACCTTCATCCTATATTCTAGCCGAAGAGTTCAGATGAGAAGCAGCCCTGACTCCTGAACGCTGAGGTGGGGACTGGCTCAAAGACACAGATATGAAACAATGCTTGGGGGACAACAAGACTATTTCTATTGCTGCCACTTCTGCCCAGTGCAGCTGGCTGAAGGCAGAAGCTCTCCAGTCAGGCCTTGCCAGCGCTCACATCTAGTCATCGTCAGTTCAGCTCATCTAATTAATCTGGGCTACTTACCACAATCAGTCAAGTCGGATACAAAGTTGGAGGCTGAGCTGTTTGATCTCCCAACCATGCGTACATTCAACACCTGGCAGACAATAAACCAACAAACCACGCTCGGCCTAGCACTGCCAATAAGGGGGAGCAGATGCCATTGTGTTTTGCTCCCGGCAGCCCACTGTGGAACCTCACCTGCAAAGTCCCAGTGCTAGAGAAATGCCAGCAAATGGCAAAATGACCTTGACTGAGGTACATTTGTTTATTTTTATCTCCCATTCAGTTTCAGATAAATAGTTAATCCAGAGGTGAAGGGCACAGAAAACCACTCAGGCCTTGAAGATTAGAGAAACAATAGCAAGATCAAAATTACAGATTTTTGTCAACGAGTTCGCACCCTAGTGTTATTACAAAGGTGCCTGATTTGTAGAGATGTTGAGGAGCCACAACTTGAACACAGTTGACTTCAGCTGCAGAGTTGTGGGCAGAGGCATTGACTCTGTGGGCGCTTTGGGGCTCAAGCACCCACAGAAAAAAAAATAGGGGGTGCTCAGCACCCACCGGCCACATCTGTTTGGCAGGGCCTCCGATCAGTTATCTGGCAGCTAGTAGGAGGCAAAAAGCAGAGCATGGGGAGGTGGGGGCAGGGGATGGAGCAGGGGTGGAGCACCCACTGGGAAAAATAAAAGTCAGCGCCTATGGTTGTGGTTGTCCACCACTTCTGAAAATCAGGCTCTGAATCAAAGTATATTTAATCTGAAACTATCTTTAGCCTGTGATTGATGCCTCTTTACTCTCTGCACTTCTTTAGCATGGAGTGTGAAACTAGATTGGTCAGTTTCTCTTTTGTTTCTAATCAGTTTCACCTTTGGTTAAACTGCACTAGCTCATTCACTAGCAAGCACTAAGCTTTTGTGTTGGGTCTCTGGCAAACAAAGGGAAACTGAAATAAACAAGAAACATGTTTTCATGTGATTTCATTTCTTTATCATTAATATTTTTTACTTCTATCAGGTTTTGTAAGTCTCTTTTTTTCTCCTAAACCCAGAGCCTGAACTTGCAAATATGTACTACCATGCAGAGTGTTCCTTACTGGCACAAGAGTAAGCACAGCTCAAGCTGGTGAGCATTTGCAGGATCCATCTTATCAATTTTAGGTCTAAAACACTTGATAGTCACCTTTTAAATCATATGATTTGGGAACAACAAATACAAATGAACTTATTAGTATCTAAACAGCATTTTACGCTGCTTTATCTTTCTTAATGAAAATATTTGCATATATAAAACCCAGGTTTTACACGCAGCAGCCGAACTTGGAGATTGTTTCATGACATTAAATGTATTTCCACCTCTCCTTTGTTCCTTAAAAAACAAACAAACAAACAAAAAATCTTTAAAAACCAAAATAAATAACTACAAGGAAATGTGTGAGTCATCCTATTTGAAACTTATGATGGTTCCCTTACAAAAGATAATCATTTGCTCCACTCATCAGTTGCTATATATGGCGAAAGATGCCTTTTCATCAGACAGGAAAAGCAATCAGTTATTCCCCATGACATTTGCACTGGGACCATGATGCTTATGCTCTCCAAGACCCACTTCTGATCTTTTTTTATTATTATGTTCTTAACAAAACCATCTTCTAAAAGGAAATAAAAGTGAGGGGTTTATTTGACTGTGAGCATTTTATCCATGCAGGCCCACACAAAGCCAGCACTAGCAGATACAGCTAATTTCTTCCAATTGCCTGTCTGCATCATAGCCAGATCGACTGCTTGTGTCTTTTATGGGTATAAAGGACATCCCCCTCTGTATATGAATTCTGAGGCTCTTCCTTTCAAATGGAAAGAGAAGATTCAGGTCTATTAAGTTTGTTATTCTCAATACTCTTTTCACAGCTATAACAGGGAGATTCTGGTTGCCACATCCTCTGCTTTCCTCACACTAAAACTCTACAGCACATGAGCTCCTGTGATATTCAGTAGGCTTGTTGCATTTTCGTGCCTTATAATCTGGACAGTGTATGCGGAGCAGTTAAAAGGAGATTATAAAGCACTAAGAAACATTTAAGCCAATCAAAGTGCTTGATTGGATGAATACACTTAGCCCTCTAATTTTGCCTTCTGGATTCAGCTCCCACATTTACAGGCCAAGGTTTGCACTCCAACCAGCAACAATCTCCTCTTCCTCCCCTTCCACAACTACCTACTGACAAAACTCATTTTCCACTGACAGTTTAACATCTTACTGACACAAGACTCAGAGCACTTCTACATCTATCCAAGTTCCATAGAAAAACCTGCCCACTGCAAGCTGCATGGGTCTGACTTTTGGATCCAGACAGGCTTATCTGCAGTCATACATGTCAGTTTTTACAGAAACCACATTTCAACCATCGCACAAAAGGCCATAAATCCTGATTAAAAAATCCCTGCAGAGCCCAGAAACACACACAGGCAAAGGAAACCTATTTTTATAAATCACCTCGTGATTTTTCACTGACATCTCTATTTTTCTTTACTGACTTTCACTAAGAGTCCATTCCTGAAGGATGATTTTCCTACTGATCAAGATAGCCTGGGAGATGAGCGCTGTACAATATTCAAAGGAGGATTGAGCGAGCATTGTTCAGAGCCCAGACGATTGCTTTGGAATAGTGATTTCAGTTTTCAAGGCTGAATCCCACTGATCCATGCCCCCCAGTCAGAAAATACAGTGGGAGATTTCACAGTGCAGGAATGCTGGTATCATTCAGCAGCCTGCAGGCATCGTTTCTGCAACCCCCTGCAAGTCCAGGGGCAACTACTTTCAACACTAGAGCTAAAAAATTATTATTAAAACTTACGAAATGCAGAAACTCTTGAAAAGTCAAATCCTGCCACAGCCTTAAATGAAATTACTGTACATGCTGTGAGAGGAACATGGATAAGGACGTAGTCATGCTTATCCTCAACCCACACCTGCTGCTACCCTCTGAAAGTCTGACTAATGAACACAATTTATGGATAGGAGGCTGTAAGACACCAAAAAGGTTAGACTGCAGACCCAGAAGTGAGGCACAGACTGAGCAGGGTTCACAGATGACCGTCACATTGCAAGACTAAATCACTGTACTTCAAAGTAAGGCAGGCTAGGATAGCCCACCTCCAGTCCACAGGATGCAGCCCCGCTGGGAACAGGTTGCCATGGGCAGGGGAACATGGCGGAGAAATGCATTCAAAAGAGGAGGAAAGGAAATCAGTGTTAAATGTTGTCGAAAAAATCATCATCGAGAAGGATCTCAAAGCCAGAGGGATGAGTTCTATTCAAATCTCTATGTAACAACACGGAAAGGGCATCGGGATCTAGCAGATTAAGCAAGGACAGAGAGGAAATGTTGCGTCCTTACCCCAGCTCTCCGTAAACTGGGTCATGTCACTTCACCGGTGTGTGCTTCCGTTTCCCCTTCGGAAAGAGGAGGGTCGTGACCCATCATATCACAGGATTAGTTGATGTTGCTAAAATGTTTTAGAATTCCAAGTGCCGGGTCAGAGCTAGGTGTCATATTACAAGAGCGGAGAAAACTCACTTCCTAATCATTACAATACAGTTTTTTTCTTACATGAGTCATGGGTCATGAGTTCAGTATGTAAGCAAGAAGGACCTTGTAAGGGCCAGGGGCTGCTGTCCCCTTGCCCAGTTCTCTCTAAGGCAGAGACAAATACACTGAAGACTTTGGACGTGTTCAGAAATGTAGTGAGAATGTGGATGTCTCTGTACCTGCTGGGTGTATCGTGCGACAGAGCTTTCCCTGTATCTGATCAGATACCGTTTGATTAAAAAAATAGTAATAAAAAACAGAGCTGTGTAAACGTCAGCTGCCAACCGTTGAGTCAGTGAGCTGCGGACTCTAGCCCCCTCCGGATTCAGTTCTGGCTACATCATAACTGCTGCAGAGCTTCCACGGGGCATTGTCTGGGCCCTGCTTCACCAGAGGCCAGTTCTGATTCCAGCTGTGGCCCAAGGCTGCTTTGTTGGGTTTGCAGGGGAAGGGTTAAAATCCCTTTAGGGAAAAAACCAAAACATTCTTTGTTCTGTTTTTTGTAACACGTCCAAACCATTTTTATTCCATGCAGGTTTTGACCCTGAAAACGAGGTTACCACAAGGGTGGGTATTTTACTGTATGAAATTACTGACACCCACAAAGGAGCAGGCCACAAACCACTTTCACTCCTAAGCCAGGATGTGAATTCCTTCCTCGAGAGGGCAGAGCCAGTGCACCAATCTCAATTTGAATGCTAAGGGCAATAGTCTGCTCTGTTACACGGGAGGAATCCCCAGGTAACCCTGCTGAAGGGATGTTCTGGATTTATAGCCGAAATCAGAATCTGGCCCTCTGCGTGTATACTTAGCGGAGGGCTTTTGAAGTGCAGCATACCTTTCTGTGCTGAACAATCAGATGAGATAAGACGGAAGGCAGGGTGTTCAAAGGGCTGCAGCCTCTCCCTAGGCTGCACCAGCTCAGGTTTTGGGCCAGGCTGGGGAGGTGTAGCTAGCAGAGGGTGCTGAAGTCCTGTCAGTCAGTTGTTAGCAGGGAGATTTACTTGGGCAAATGGTAAATCATGATCCACTCCACTGGGGGAGGCAGCAGGCAGATTTGTAGGTTCAAGTGCCTTTAACAATCATCCTGTTCTGCAGCGTGTTGCCAGGCTGCTCCAAGGCACCAGATATGCCAGCAAGGAAGAGGCCACAGACACCCACCCGTTTCCGCTGCAGCATCTGCCTTGCTGTGTTCCTTGCAGACTGGCCCCTTGTGTTATCCCACCACAACCGGGATCTCTCCTGTGTATGACAGGGACTGGGTCCAGAAGAGCCTTCCCAACACCAACAAGCCAGGACTAGGGGGAATAATGGCTTTTCAGGGGGATCAAGACCAAAGGGGGCACAGTTCCCCAAACGTCAGAGTCTCTGAGACACTGGGGTCCAGTTACAGATGAACTTGCCCTTCGCATCAGCTACCCTAAAGCCACTCAGCCTGTTCTTCAGACCCCATTAACTGCCCCCACCCCACCCCCAGCAAGCACCCTGCCCGATTACACATACCCCTCACTTCCTGCCCAGGGGTTAAGCAGCAAGTGGGCCAAAGAAAGAAAAGGTCCCATTACAAACACACAGCCCCTCAAAAGGAGGGGAGCCAAGGCACACACCCAAAGCCACTTGGAATCTGGGGCAGTGAGAGCAGAGAGGGCAGGTGGCAGAGAAAGCTCACAGAGGGCATCTCTGCCTGCCCTTCCGCCCTCTGCTGAAATAGCCAACGCAACTAGTAAGGCGGGTAGCATATCAGCCTGAGGGAGGACACCAGCAGGGGAAGTGTGGACAGGAAGCCAACGGGAAGAGCCCGTTATGGACTGTGGCTTGGGGCGGACAGTCTCGCTGGTGGGCCCAGGCTGGCCATGGAATAAGCAATTCCCCCTCGAATTTCAGCATGACTCACCTCCCTCCTGCAGCATGGGCTGGTTAGCTGTGTGTTGACCCTCCCATCCTCACAACCCAGCAGGCAGGGACTCCCGGGCTCTCTTTGCCATTTCAGCGGATCAGAAATAAAAGTGGCAGGTGAGTTCCCAACCATACATGCCACTGCACCATTAACACCACGAAGCAAAGTCCAGCCCGCCCACAGCTGAAGTCATAACTGCCGTCACCTGCCAGCACAACTGAGAGCTCAAAGCCACCATCCTCACCAGTGCTGCCCCACCCAGAGGGAAACTCCAGGGTGAAACTGGCCTAATCTCCCGGTGGCTAGAGCCATGAGTCAGAGCCGACTCTGAAGCTGTGCCCCTAGCGTGCCAACGTGGCTCCACAGAACTGTGGGAGCACAGTCTGAAGTGTGTGTTGTGTGGACACACACTGCGCTGGCCCCTCTGAATGGACAAAGTGGGGCAGGCCTTAGCCATCCATCCTGTCTACAGCAACAGGGACCCAGCAAAGCGAGGTTCCTCCCCAGGGCGAGCAGGGCTAACAGAACACTGAAGCCCCATTGGGAGCAGCCTGACCAGCCAACACTCCATGAGTTTAGTGCTGGTGGTAGCAGATGGACTGACAGACCTAGAGGCTAACAGGCAGGGCCGGCTTTAGGCCAATTCCCCCAATTCGGGCCCCGCGTCCAGTGGCAGGACCGTTGGGCGGGGGGCCAAGTGGCCGAGAATTGCTTCCCTGGCTAGAGGCTCCTTTTTAATTTTTACTCACCCAGTGGCGCTCCAGGTCTTCGGCCGCACTTTGGCGGCAGGTCCTTCAGTGCCACTGAAGACCTGGAGTGAGTGAAGGACCCGTCGCCGAAGACTAGGAGCACCGCTCGGTGAGTACAAGCCCCACGTGTTTTTTACGTGGTTTTTTTTTTTTAAGTCATCCCTGCCGGGGCCCCGTTGAAACTGTTCGAATCAGGCCCCGCACTTGCTAAAGCCAGCCCTGCTAACAGGCTCTCTTTAGCCACAGCTTGGGCCTGCCAATGAGCCCTCCTGACCTCCATCCCTGAGAGGGGAAAGCAGCATCCCCTCCGTTCCAGCCTGGGCCACTGCTGGAGCTGTTAACCAGGCTGATAGAGGAAATGGAGGTTTTACAGCGTGGGCCTCTAGAAATGGCCTGGGATCAGGTTATTGATATCAGCCCTGAAGGAGCTCTCAGGGGCACCTGACGTGCGGTCACGCTCAACCTGTGCAGAGTTCAAACTGGTGGCATGGAGGGGAAAGGCTCCATTACCAGTTATCAATCCCCTGAGCCATCCAGCTCCGCAGGGCACAGCCTGTGCTGTATTTGCGGCTACCTGACTTCATCCACCAGACTCATTCCATTGCTGGTGGCTTTAAACCACACACACAGAAAGGAAAGGTCTCGTGGGAGCCTGACTCACTCCAGTCCCTGGCTGGATGGCAGAGCTCATAGCCCTGCTCTCAGAACTCTACCTATAAGTGGGAATGACATGAAAGAACCGTGTCTGTTTATGAGTAACTTACTACTTCCTGTGACTGAGTCACGCCACAATCTCGGGTTGCATCTCATTCACATAGCAGAAGGAGGACCAATCACATCCTGCAGGGGTGCAGGCAGTGAGAGAGGGGCGGAGCAGGCATAGTATAGTTACATTGCAAGCGTCATAATAATTAAAACCAGCAATTGAGAAAAGGGGTTAGGATTTATTAGCATCTTCAGGCAGCTGAGAAATTCACAAGGTGACAATTTACAGGAATTTGATCTGCTGATGATTTGAGACAGCACAAGGACACTGAAATCAATCCTGCCCCAGTGCAGTGCCATGGAGGAGACACCCTGCTCCTGTCCAGCCCACGTGATTCTGCTAAAAAACCAGGAGCCCTCACAGTCGCCATGCAGCATATAGAGAACTTCAGAGGAGCTGCCAAGTGCCTTCTCTCAGAAGGGCCCACACTGAGCAAGTCCATGTTTTACAAATGAGTGGATGCTAATGTAGGTTTTTGTTTTGTTTTCTAAATGAGCTAAGAGCTGGTGAAAAGTGTTAACACCAGCCCTTGGGAGAGTGGCAGCTTCTGTGTCTGCCCAGAACAGTTACAAGGCAGGCAGCAGAGCAAGCTTCCCTGGCACTGAACTGCCAGTCAGATGGGGCAGGATCATCTGGGCCAGCGTCCTGGCCCAGTTCGGTCTTAGGCCTCTCTGTGACCGTTAGCCGGGGTGCTAGCTGAGTTTTCCAATGAGGCTTTTACACTGCATACATCAAGTCTTAGCCCTCAACCACATACCCTGGTCATGGAGCATCCAGGGCACATGGGATTTGACCGAGCAGGGTAGGCGCTGCACCCCTAATCCCAACCCCGAGCAGTGTACTCTCCATGGTGGAGCACATTCTGCTAAGCACACACATCTATGATCCCTCCTGACGTTTAATTAACAATACACTTTAGCAGAGAGATTGGGAAAGACGATTCATTCACTACCCATCTGTTTTTGTCAGTAATGAACAATGTTCTCCTCTTATCGAAAGGAAAACAGACCCTTACGGAAGCCCACAGAAGGGCCCAAACGCCGCACACGACTTAGCGTTCAGATCCTGCTTGAGGAGAGCACACAAATAAAACTCAGGATGCTGGCAGAGATGGGAAAAAGGCTTGGTGTTAAAACTGGTTCCAAACCACATCATTCAGAACATGCCAAATAAAAAGAGGTGTCTGTGCTCTCGCTGATACCCGACTCTCATCACACCTGCCCTGCCCAGAGTTTACAAGGGCTGCTGCCTCCAGTTGTGGTGAAAGTCAGTATTTTGTTTCACAGGAGGTTGGACAAATCTTTGCTCTTGTTCTGACCCTGCTGGTTCTCAGTCACTCTTCCACGCTCGTCCCTGTTTCACTTTGAGTTTTAAACAAACTCCAAAACTCAACTAAACGACTGGGTTTTGCATCAAATCCCATGAAACCACCACAGCACATTCCT
The DNA here is from genome assembly GCF_007399415.2 of Gopherus evgoodei. NCBI lineage: Eukaryota > Metazoa > Chordata > Testudines > Testudinidae > Gopherus > Gopherus evgoodei. The sequence goes on along the minus strand of NC_044337.1, from coordinate 21,696,276 downwards.
AGACACAGTACTGCTGGCGAGGTTTACAAAACTTAGCAATCTTGACCCGGGTTTACAGTGAAACTCAAAGGTGGTGAATATCAGGTATCGACCAAAATGTTAGCAATGCTCTGTGGAGGCTTTGGGAACCCCACCTTGAGATATACATGCAAACAAATCCCAGACACAAGAGGCAAATTACTTTGGTGTTAAATGCTAGAAAGTAATGAGAGGAAATTGCAAGCTTGAGGATCCATGGGCGCTAGGACTTCTGAGATCTATTTTCAGCTCTGTTATTGACTTGCTCTGCGACCCCAACTAATCACTAACCTTTATCTGCCTCTGTTTCCCCACTGGGTAAAATGAGTCTAATTTCACAGGCCTATTTCTTAGGGCTGTGAGAAGGAATGAATGTTTGGAAAGTGATCTGATGCCTTTGGACAAGAGATACTTTATATACATCTTTAACACCATGCGTCACTTCTATCTTGAAAGAGAGGGGAAAAAAGCTTTAATGCTTTTGATTGTGGAGCTGTGGAAGTAGCTTCATCACAGCTATACAATCCAATGAGAGCCAGAGTGGAGCCTGAAAGCCATTTTAGCTGTGCACCATAAAGGCTTCCCCAGTGTAATTTAATAAGCCTCTTTGAGGACCAAGAAGTGTGCCGCACGCAGCATTTCCGACTCCCTGGCTCTTTTATCTAAGCCAGGGATTTTATTCTCTCCTCACTCCATGACAGTTTCAAGATTTTGGGCATCATAACTGCAGCCCAGCCTGTCAAGCTAAACATCAGCAAAGACTGTACATGGGAAGGGAGAAAGAGATTAAAATAGCTATTAGATCTACTTTTAGAATATTAAACAAAATGGTCGTGCTCCAGTAAAAACAGCAAAGAATCCTGTGGCACCTTATAGACTAACAGACGTTTTGGAGCATGAGCTTTCGTGGGTGAATACCCACTTCTTCAGATGCAACTGAGGAAGTGGGTATTCACCCACGAAAGCTCCTGCTCCAAAACGTCTGTTAGTCTATAAGGTGCCACAGGACTCTCTGCTGCTTTTACAGATCCAGACTAACACGGCTACGCCTCTGATACTTGACTCCAGTAAAAAGTCTCCTGTCTCTCACACCTGCTTTAAACTGGTACGGTACCCATCAGTTCAATGGAGTCTGAGTTACCCGACTGAGGGCCAGATCCTGTAAACACGGAAGCCTATGAGCGGCTTTACTCCCATGAATAATTCCATTACTCCAAGAGGACTACATACATGCCTATGAGTATCCAGATTAGGCCCTTATGTTGGTGCAAGGGGAGCAGAATCACATCCATTTGATTCACAGTTGTTTTCCTGTCATCTACTGACCTTCCAGATTTGCAACACAACAACCCTGGTTTGATTTAAATGAGATCCAGACAAACTGTTTCTCAGAGAACAACCCAGCTTGCTAAAATCATTAAAAGCAGCTTGGAAATGTTTGAACACTGGACTCTCTGTTAATAAAAGGGAAGGTGTGCCAAGGCTGGGAGGACAAATACGTGACCTAGCTGGGTGTGCCTTGGCTAACAAGTGTCCCATGAATGTTGCTCTCTCCCTTCCCCTTGCGGCTCAGCTCTGCCTGCCTTATTCCTGCAGATATTTTAGTTGAAATTTACAAGGATTCCATTTCTCCCAGTACCTGACAGATTCCTGTGAATTTCAATAAGCTACCAGCCCACAAGGAGCAGAAGATGGGGGCAGTGCATGCAGCAGTCACAATGCTGCAGCCAGAACTCTGAAGGGTGCCCTATTAAAAGAATATGTGCACTACAGGAATGGCCCCCAAACACTGCACAAATAAATACATCAACTGGAGTGTTTGGGCTCATTACTGTAGAACGCTGAAATATTTCCCCCCCACTTTGGAAAACATTACAGCACCTTAGGGCAACAGTTCACTATACTGCAGGAACACCCCTGTACGCTGTAGTGCCAGGGAATTAGCACTGTAAGTACTTTCAGACAGAACTGGGCAACATTTTTCAGATAACACTTTTTTCTGGATAAAAATGCAGATTCAATAACATCAAAATGTTTCATGAATTCAAATCAAAATGTTTTGCTGCAGCATTTTCAAAACCAAAAAAATTCAATTTTTTAGTTTGAAAACCCTTTTCATTTCAAAATTTCCTTTAGTTTATTCTTAAAAATTTCAAAAACATTTTAAAATGGTCAAAATAGAAACTAAACATTTTGTTCAACTCCAAATAATTTTTTTCCTGACTCTTCAATTCACTAAAAAGTTTTGAAAATTTTTGTTTATGGTTCAACCTGAATTTTTTCCCCTTGTCTTACAATCCCCTATTCATCCAGCTGTACTTGCAGGATAATTTTTAAGGGATCAAAACAACAAAATGAAAATAAAATTTTAAAGCTAAATAAAACATTGGCCCTATCCATTCTAGCCAATGTCCCTTTAAGGAAACCTACTGTACTCCACAAGGTATTTACTTTGTCCCACATTAGAAGTCTTTGAATATTCTTGTCAACCATAAACTATTTCCCTTAAACAAATGATACATTGACAACGGCTTGGGAAGACAAACACCTCTACCCCGATATAATGCGACCTGATATAACATGAATTCGGATATAACGTGGTAAAGCAGTGCTCTGGGGGGGGGGGCTGCGCACTCTAGCGGATCAAAGCAAGTTCGATGTAACGCGGTTTCACCTATAACGTGGTAAGATTTTCTGGCTCCCAAGGACAGCGTCATATCAAGGCAGAGGTGTATTTACTGCCCATGAATAACAATGTGTTGAGTAAACTTGCAGCTCAGACCTCTCTTCACCACGGGACAAGGCCTCTGCTTTCATCAGATGAAAACGTGACTATACTACATAACCAAAGTGTTAGGAGAAAGCTATACACTTACACCAGAACTGACATCAGAGCCACGTAATTATATTGGTGGTGCTATTAAATATGTAATGATCATCGTTCCATCTGATCTGCGATTGGCAAACATGCTTTACATTTACATGGGGGGGGGGAGAAAGAAAACGAAAATGTTAAAATATAGTTTGGGGGTTGAACCAGAAGAAATGTAAAGCTGTCCACTGTATTCAGGACAGCAGACTCAGAGCAGATTGTTGTACATCCCTCAGTCAAGTCTTACTCTCTTCCTACCCTGTGCTACTCAATTCTACTCTACCAAGTCTTTGTAAAACTCCCCACAAAACCCTAATTAAGAGATCAGCAGAACCGTTTCTGACAAGTTTTGCTAGATCCATACACAGAAGTAATTTCAGCGCCCCCTCAGAATCCTTAAGCATTTGTCAGGATGCCATGCCAGCGCGGCACAGAAACACTTGAACAGCAGCAATCAAATTAGGAAAGTAGTGGTTGGATGACTTTCCAGGAAATGAGCAGATTCAATTGGCCAGTAGTGGCAAACCTATTCCTAGGAGTGGATTTGCACAGTTCCTTGTGAAACAACTCAATTAGTTTTTTTCCTTTTTGTTTTTACAAATATAAAATCCCATAGAATGTATTTACAGAGTAGAACACTACATACAAATATGTATAAAAATATTCACTGTGTTTATTCTCTTGCTAAAAACTGGATGGCTAAAGATTGTGTCTCTTTGTACTAAGCTTAAGTAAAACCATTATTTTACAAAATAAGGCTCTGATTCTTCAATATACAAAGCACAGACAGATTGGCGAACCTGCCTGGAGCTGCTCTGTATCTAATGGGGTTCTGTGTGGGCACAGAATCTGCCCAAGCATTGTATGCTGCAGGATCGAGGCATAAATACAATTACCTAAACAGGAAATCACTGACATAGGGATTTTTACAAGGCACTTCATTAGAAATCTCTTCATTTTTTTTCTCTTCCAAGACCAAAGCACTTGTAAACAGAGGTTCACAAATAAATGGCCAACCGGCAATACTCCCCTGCTATGTGTCTATATTTGGTCCTTGCTGATTTAAAGGCATGGACTGCTAACTAGTGACACCAGGCAAAGCTCCAGCACCCGGCCCATGATGCATATTTCTCCACCTGGCTCTCCAGGCCAGAATACAGGCTTTCCCTGCTTAGGCAGGTGAGCCTAAAACGAAACGCTGACAGCCTTGGCTTTGAGATGTAGATTAATGGCCTGTCTGCCGCCAGACAGAAATAGTGTAGCAAATGATGCCTTAGGGCTTGCACAGCATGGATGATGTTGCCCTGAGTATTTTACAGGTACTGGTGGCACGGGCTGGTTTCAGTGCCTGTAGTAAGGTCTTCTGTGTAGGTCCAGGTTAATTGTGCCACCTACAGTGATGCCTCCCTGTTGCAGATGGGAAGTTATGAATGCTGCAACTGATCCCCTGACACATGCAGTGCCTTGCCTTTAGAGGGTCTGCTCCCAGCAGCGGGGCTGGCCACCGTGGATTAGGTGCTTTTGGTGTCCCAGAATGCACTGGTACAGGCTCTATGGCACGCTGTGCACGTACGCTAACAGTTCTCCTCAGAACTGCTGTCACGCTGCCCCTCCACAGTTTCCCCATGGAGCACAGAAGCATTTGTAAGAGGGTTTTACACAACATTCATCTGCCCGTAAAGAGGCTGAACTCGAGTTGCGGCCACCAAACTTCTAGCGGAGGCGGCCTGGGTGGGACTTCCTTTTGGTAGGCAGCGGCAGGAGATGCTGCAGAGTGCCTCAGAGTCCCTTCCACCAGGAATCTGTCATTGCCACACACAGATGCTTGTGGCCTAGGCAGCGCCAGGCTAACTCTCCAAACATAGCCCCAGTCTCAGTGCCCTGGCACTGTCCTTCTGCTTTAAACATCTCAGAAAGGTCTGGTGATGGATAAATCCATTAATGACATTCATCCCATGCTTGGGAGACTTTCCACTATACGTACAACTGCAGGGTCCTTATCATGCTTGCCACCTCGCCTTGAGGCGCAGGGACAAGATTAGCAAAGCATTCCGCATTCCACACTCTCATTACCAGTGGAGCAGGGGGAAAAGTTCTTCTGATAAAGGAGGTTCCTGTCACTGCAGCAGAAAAGAGGATAATTCCAAGATAGGAATCCACTGAAGACTGATCTTTGAGCTGCATCATCAGGCCCTAGATTATAAGTGTGTGTGTGTGTGCGGGGGGATTGTCCTTCAATTTTTCTACACTTTCTTACCTTAAAGCCTTCATTCTGAAGATAAGAACTAAATCATGCTTGAGGAAAGAAAAACTCATTTAATCAGAGATAGTTAAGTTCAGAGTGCACCCAGGGTCAGTATTATTACTAACTTCTGCTTTGGAGGTAGAGCATTGAAGCATAATCCGGGTTTGCTGCAGGAATGACAGATAGCTGGTCTTGAGTGTGGCGTGGATCTTTTCCAGCAATAACAACGTTTTAAGTTCTGCTTTCTCTTCCCTCATTTTTTAGCTTATTTTTTGCTGTTGACCGAGGGCCATGCACAGCGAACAGTCTTAGAACATCGTTCACAGTCAAATGACACTGCACATGAGCTCCATGCAATAGCCTGAGAGCTGCCCTTACCAACTAAAGAAGAAATCAGACCCCAGTGAACCCCTCCTGGGTTTTACACTGAGCCCAGTGCATGCAGGGACAGGATCTCCAGAGTTTAGGCAGTGATATGTGGCTACCAACCAGTGCAGGCATGATCACTGAAACAGACAGCAATGTCCACTAGATTTCTATCTAAGTGCCTTTGGTCAAAAGGGGTTCTAGCCACCCTGACAGAACTCTCCAGTCGAAAACAAAGCTGAGTTAGAGCAGAAGGCAATGGTCATATGCCAATTACACAGGCAACTCTTTCATAGGCCTTTAGTTTTTCCTGTTTGCCATTAACTTCCATGGGTGCCTAATCAACCAGCTTGGGTAACCCTGCCACGCTGCTTTATCATTATATTCACAACATCATGTATGGTGTGTGAACTCCCCCACGCCCTCTCCCCACCCACAGAAGCAAAATTTCAGTCTTGCAAGAACAGATCCATTTCTGGAAGGCACTGGAATGCCAAAGCATGTCAGCAGGTCACAACTGACTCTCGTAAGTCTTAGCATTCCTACCTGCAATAGAGTGGCCCTCGGAAAGGGGTGAAAATCTTCCTTACCTGCAAAACCGTCAAAGAGATTCTGTGCAACGACTTCCAGTTCCCCACTGATAAGCCAGAGTACAAAAGTTGGAGGTGTGAGGTTAATGGCATGGGGATTGGGAGTCTGAAGATCTGGTTCTAATCTTAGCCCTGCCACTGACTCACTGTGTGACTCAAAGCAAGTCACTTCACTTCCCTAGGCCTCAGTTTCTTCATCTGTAAAATAGACACCTTCTGCCCAAGCGGGCTGTGAGGCTAAATCAATGGACGTTCGTAAAGTGTGTTGAGAGCATACAATAGAGGGTGCTAGAGAAGCACAGGATATTTATCATTATTATTATAAACACAGCAGCACCAGTGGGAAATAGCTTTTTTGCAAAGCAATTTTTGATCCACAGATATGAATCATCACTGCAAGCCATGGCCAACAATACCAAATCCTGCTGTATTATCTACACAGACAGAGGCATAATGTTCAGAATACATTCCAAAATACAATATCAACAGCAAACACCTGCCAGAATAAATACAACCAATGAGAAAGCAGCAATCACTAATCATGCAGTTAAACACAGGGGCTAGATGTTAGCAAACTCTTCCCATTTGCCAAATAGTCACACCCTAACTAGAGTGGCCAGATCTCTCATACTAGCCTACAGTAATCACATGGTTTGAGTCTTCCCTGCTTATAAATATTCATTTTTCCTAATTAATATTAACAATAACCCACCCCGATAATGGAAGCCTTTCTTGAGACTTGAGAACATGGAACAAACTGTCACTGCCTCCCAGGAGAATGTCAGATTCAGAGGGGTCTCTGGTCCAGGTCCTCAAAGGTTCCGAGGTTCCTAATTCCCATTGATTTCAAAAGGGAGCTGACGATCTGGGGCTCTTTCCCCTCTCTGGGTGCAGGGAGAGGAGGGACTTCATCCTCTCAACGCAGGCTGCAGCTGAACAACTCTCTACTCCACAATCCCAGCTGCCATTGCTGGATTTCAGCTCGTCCTAAAGGAGAACTCCTACAGGTGGGGTAGATACTTCTCAGGGTACTGGAGATGTCTTGCTCTGCAAGGAGACAGTCAAATCTGCTGACTGACCTCAGGCTAGGATCCAGTTTAGTGTAGCACCTGGCAGCTAGGCGAGGGGAAGAGGCTTCGTTTTGGCTCAGCTGATAGATGTTACTGGATAGACTTGCTGCCGAGGACACATGAGGGTCCCAGTTTGGATTCAGCTACAGCAAGAAGCAGGACATGCCCAGAGCCACATCCGATTTGTGCAGGTGGGGCGCGGATTAAGTGGCCCAACAGCTGTTTTACGGGCCTGTTGGGAGATTGCCCAGAAACAGGGCATCCCTGGGAGGGGAAGAAAGAGCATAGCTAGTTTTCTGGCATTCTTGCATGGGGCTCCAGATGCAGAGGCTGAGCCAGGGGAGGATGGGGTATGCTGGGGTCATTTAATACCCTGGCTATTCCTGGATGCCACCTTCCAATTGCATTTGGAGTACACGTTAGGGCAGCCTTGAAGCTTCTCTAATTCAGTAAGGGGCTGAACCAGGCACCAGCAACTCCAACAAACCCATCTTTGCACCTCCGTCTCAGTCCCTGAGCCCTGCAGGAATCAGCCCGGCGGTGCATCTGGCCTCAGGATGGGAGCTGCCACATGACTATATATACTCTAGTGGCTGGAACCAGGGACCATCAATGGGTTCCTCGAAAGATCCCTCCTAATTGAGACCTGGAATGGATTTTTCATCACAGAGTCCTTTTGCTAGCACTTTGCAGGGTAAATTGAGATTTTCGGACTTGGGTTGGTGGATTGCTTCCTGACACCTACATAGCAAAGCCAGCACTTAGTTCCTTCTTCCCCACACCAAGTATCTAATTTCAATTTAATTTCACAGTTGTAATGGATTTTTCAAAAATATTCAAGAACATATTTACTTTCCAACATCTTATTTCCTTTCACATTTGAAAAAACTTTCTATCTAATCCCCCAAGTCATCCTGCAACCTGAATAATTTCAGGTTTTTAATCAATAGCTGTCAGACTTGTCAAATTACTTTAGGGAGCACAAAGCAATTTTTAAACATTCATAAACCCTCGTAGAGTAGTTAAGTGCACTGAATTTTAAAAGAAAGAAGAACTGAATAACACTGATCAAACAGGATTATATTCTGGCAAATTATAAATTAGGTTTTTATGAATCACATCATAGCTACTTATCCAATGTCAGGTGCCCACTGCCTGTAGGAAAGAAAGTCACCCGCTTCCCATTAGGGAAAGGGGCCCTTTCTTCTTCAGCTCAGGGGTAGGGGGCCGCACATGCTTCTGTTGTCCTTCAAGAAACATCTTCATTTTCTAGCTAGCTATCGCAGGGTTCTCTAGAGCTACCATCACTTGGGTATCTAAACACTTCCCAGGGAAAGTGGGTCTGTATAGCAAGGTGAATGGAGTCATCTGTTTCCTGGTTGCAGGAGGCTTTGCTTAGATGCCATGTATATTATGTTATCACACCAAATATCTTAAATTTGTGTTTCTCGTCAATTAGGTTGTAGTGGGAAAAGTTGCAGCATCTCCTAGATGATTTAGTTAATTTCAAGAAGGTATAGTCTAAATTACTTGCTGAAAAGGGTCCCGGCCCCTCTACACCACCAGTCCCACGTGACTCATTGCTGACAGCGGCTGTCATGAACCCAGCATTCCAGTGTCCTGGTGTGGATGGTGCTGTAGGCATCCTCCACTCCGCTGCTGCACACCATGCCTGGCGGTGGGGATGCATCGTGTCCCGCACACACACACTAAACCAGCATCACTGGAGATGAAGCCTGTATCCACCACAGGGCAGAGCCTGCTTGGGACTGGCTCACCAGCTGATGTACAAGTGGTGCTCTCCTTAGCATTCAGTTAATAACAACCCAAGTTAGCAGCAGCATAAAACTAGTGCAAAAAATATTTGCCTTAATTAAAATGTGAGGAGCCCAACTGCACAGCCTTGCGTTTTAGTTACTAACGGCTGTGGTTAAACCCAACAATACAGCTAGGGAGGTGGGACTGAACGTTGGCATCCTCGGAGGGTTGTCTGGGTACCCATGTGATACTAGTGGGTAGCCTCAGTCTAGTTCCAGGCAGACAAGCATCAACACCACAGAAATCCAGCACCACAACTGACACCCCCCAACTTCTTGGCTAAAGCGTGAGCAGGCCGTGGGCAGTGAACTCACCTCTAACCCCTCAGGCTGATTCCAGCAGGTCAGGACTGAGTTACACTGAGCGGGCCATACGGGATGAGGGGGAGGGAGGAGGCAGTTGTGCTGCTCCAGCTGAGCTGTACTTGTTCTGAGGGTGGAGGCCGGTGAGCAGCCTCCAGCCTGGCCCAGCACCCCGGGCACACAATGTCCTGCTGCCCCTCTCCATCAGTCACCGTAGCAACCTTTCTAATCTGAGGGATGTAGCTCAAGCAGGGGAAATAAGGGGAGCTTCATGGCTCTGTCAGGAAGGGAAGAAAACCACTGGGAAAAAGCCCCACTTAGCTCACTAAGCAGAACCGAGGATGCTCAGAGGAATGGAACATTGCAGCTGGCCACAAGCAGAGCAGTATGTCCAAATCTCCCTCCTTCCTTCTCCCCGCCCCACTCCTCCTAGCTAAACCCTCATCTTCCACATTCTCAGAACCATTGTGTAGTCACTAAAATGCAAGACGCTCTCCCTGTGCAGTTGGGCTCCTCACATTTTAATTAAGGCAAATATTTTTTGCACCAGCCTGGGGCTGAGCACAGCATGCCCGGCCATTTATCCAGACTTGTGAGAGTGCAGTTTAACCCCAGCTGCTGCAGGGACCTATTGTGACAATGGGAGGAATTCCATATTCTGGCGATTGGAGCTGGTCCTGGGTTCTGGAAAGGAACCTCGGCCAGCAGGCGGCGTGTGGCTCAAATAACAATCAGCAGGCGGGGTGATCCTGCTGGAAAGGTGTCTGAAAGACAAATGCTTCCGGTCACTCTCAGTGACGGAGGTCAGCAAGCTGGGGGCTGGGACAGGGATGGATGCAGCTGTGTGAGGGGATATGCACTGTACTGCAGCTTCTGCTGAAGGGTGAGCATCTCAGAGGGGTGATCATGACACATCTTGTGTTTTTTGTACTGAGATGGGCCTGATCCAAAACCCCACTGCTCTGAAATCCTTCTCCTGAATAACTATTTTATATTATTCTTTGCTTTTAACATTGCTTCCCTCGTCACTTTGGCCCAGAGCTGCAGTTGTTTGCACTTCCAGTATGCATCGTCACTTCAATAAGTTACGCTTCCCATCCTGTAGACTGCTATCCAGAGAGGCATAAAGCCTGTTCGCCTACTGTCAAGATCTGCTGCATATGTCCTTTGCCAAAAGGGTACAGTTTTGAACAGCCAGCCTCTGAATAAGGAACAGTGACTCCTCCTTTAACCTTTACGTTATTTGCTAATTTCCAAGAGGATTGTTTTTTCCTGTTGGCTGAATTGGTGTGGTATTGACAGCAATGGGAAAGGGATGTCTTACAAAGCCATTTTCGCTATCCTGACTGCCCACAATTGCCAGACAATTGCAGAGTTTCAAATCCCCTGGACAGGATATTCCCCCTTACACAGATTTTTGATGTTCAAGTGACCTAGTTTTTGATGGTTGTTCCAAATATTTAAGCCATGGTTCTGGAACCTGGATGTGTTCAGAGCTTGGGAAATCTTGTACCCAGAACCCAGCCTGCCAGTATCTGTCCAAAGCACTTCCTTAGCTTTCAACCAGGATTTATGAGTAGGTCTGGAAATAATTTAACACAGTTCAGGCCAGGAGAGAGAGAGAGAATGAGCCGATACAATTCAAATTCAATAGGAAATCCAGTATTGTCTGACCTTACAGTAACTGCAATTGTTTGTGGCAAAGTTGAAGAAGCAATATGTTCCCGAATGAGGAAATTTTAGAAAATTAGAGAGGTTTTCAGGGTTCAGCCTGTTTTCTCTTAGTTATTAGCTCACCAGGGCTGTCAAACTAGTTGTTACTTCACAGACTTTTCCCTAGAAATCTGTTATTTCTCTTTAAATTTTCCTAGTCCTTATCAATCTTTGTATTATTATTTGTTATTCTCTGATCCTCATTAATAGTTGTGAAAACAAATATCCTCACCATACCAGGCAAATGCATAGAAACCGGCAAGAACTTACATACAGTTACATATATTGTATATCCTAACCCAGAATAACAAATTCCAGGAACTAAAAAAAACTAGAAGTAAGGAACATGAATAGGACGTTAATCGGATCAGTTCAGCATAAGTGGCAAATCTGACATTTCCTTTCATCTTAAATCATTAACCCTGTGAATTACAAAAACTCGGGGGAGGGAGGAAACGAATGATAAAAATTCAGATTTCATTACTTCACCATAATAATAATAAAAAAATCAGATTGCTTTTTGTCATGCGATAATCTCTCCTGGGATTTGTTAAACTAAATTTAATTAAGGGGATGTTTCAGTAAATGAAAAATTAAATGAAAGACAAGAGGCCTAGAGTTTTGGGGAAAAAAATACAGAGTAAGGGATAGCAGAGATTTACAGGATGTCGAAGATGGTTAAAGAAAATGCACTGAAAGAAGCGAGGAACTGCTATTTCTCCTCATGTTCACAAAGAACAGCATGCTCTAAGCCTCCCTTTGTAACACACACACACTCTCTCTCTCTCTCTCTCTCTCTCAAGATGGAAGAACTTACCATAATTCAACCCTTCCTTGCCCACTTTCCAGAACCAGGAAGAACTATTGAACGTAAACTCCCAAATCCACTGCAGGAAGTGCAGTGATCACCCTGTTCCTCTCCTTCCCTCCTTGTATGGTCTGAACAGCTACGATCTGTAAGCTGACTGTTGGCCCCAAGCCTTAGCCCCCTCTGGTCTCCGTAAACCATTCCAGTGCAGTCCACTGGGAACAATCATCACTAGTTAAACAAAGGCTATATTCTAACTCTATGTAATGTGATTTTAAAGGGACAGTGTTCAAACTTCCAGCTATTCCAAATTTAAAGGCACAGAGCTTCTTTTTAACCCCACAGACAGCAGAAGAAATTTAAATACACTTATTTTCAAACTTTAAAAATGAATTAAAAAAAATGAACAGTGCCTCAAAATCTAGAGATTATAATGGAGGAATTAACAGCGGTTTTTCTAGCCCCTGCATTGTTGGGCCCAATCCTGCCTTCCTGGAGAACCCCAAGTTCACGTGTTTCAGAATGAGTTTGGGGCATATCCCAAATGGGGCATCAGGCCCGTGGTGTTCAGATAAAATAACAATGATTTTATTTGAAACACACACGCATTTGGCATGTCTCTAGTACCTCTATCTGAGGCCCAAGAGGTACTTTATGAACAGTTGCCTTTTTATTCTGAATCTGTACAGCAGCTGGCAAAAATGGGCTGGGTCTCTAGGCCCAAGGGCAATTCAGAGAAATAACCAATCAATCAATAATAATTTGTTACTAAAGGGAGGCTGTCAGCTGGAAATCTAGTCAATTAAAACCCCCTGTGTCAGAAGTATTTGAGTCCCCACACCTGCCCCTGACTCCCTACTGATTGATGTGGTTTCATACCCATTCTTCTCCGTCCAGTTAATATGCGAAACAATCACACAAACAGCTACACCGGGGAAAGAGACAAAGTTGACTATACACAAAGTGCTGCCAAATGCACAGAGGAAAACAAAGTAAAATCATTAAGTCATCGAGATCATAAAAAAATCAGATATGATTTTAAGTTGTGTCCCTTTAACTGTCACACCACATCAGATTGGTATATTTCTTATTTTATGGATGGTGAAACTGAGGCACAAAGAAGTCCATTGCTCAGGGTCATACAGAAAGACAACAACAGATGTGGGAACAGAACCGAGGCGTTTTGGCTGCTAGCCCACTGCTTTAACCATTAGATAACTTTGCTTCCACTAAACTTCTGCTCTCATAGTGTGCAGTGGAGTGGGGCTCATTTCAAGGGCTCTGCAATGACAATCGGGGGTGCGAGCAAGCGTTGGTATTTGTGTTTTAACTACTTATGCTTATCTGTGTTTGTGAATGCTTTGTTAACGCCTCAGGGAGCTGTTTACTGGGCTGAAATAACTGAGATCTGGTAGTTCAGTTCCCCTATGACAAATCAGACTACGCAGAGCAGATCTTGCGTTATTTTGATCCTAGATGGGAAAAAGAAAAAAGCATCATAAAACAAAAAAACAAAGACACAAATCTGGGGGCTTATTTGAATTCCTGTTAATCCAAACTATTTCAGGCACATTCTCCTAGCACCTGCCATCCCTGTATTTTCTTTTTAAATCAATTGGTGCAGTCTGCAAATTTGTTTGCATTCATTCCGGAAGGGACGGGTAACTATTTTCCTACTATGATAACAATAAACTATGTCCTGAATCTATGTCACTCTCTTAATAATGAGTTTGAATACACTTACCATCATGGTCACATTGCCAAATATTCCTAGCAGCCATTTCATCGGTGTCTGCCAGTCCAGGTCTTCTACCAGAACCCAACTGTGGGACTAGAAATAAATGGGCTCCCCACCCAGTTGAGTTTCTCTGAACATTAGTGTTAATGGGCACAGATGTCCTCTGCTTTAACCCCCATAAGTGCTTTCCACAGCTGAGTAACTCCAGTTACCACTGCCTAGTCTCATAGCAGTAGCAGTAAATAAATCAGATGAATTGGCCCTCTGCCTTCTTAAAATTATGTGCTTTATGTAATCTTTAACCAGCTTAGACTCCAAAATATAATTGGCAGCACTTGGCAGATAAGTAGGGACACTCCTTTGAACTCCACAGAAATGCCATGGTCTACAGAAAACTTTCTGGGAGGACAGAATGACAGAAAATGCCAAATACATTGCTACTTCGATATAACGCCACCCGATATAACACAAATTTAGATATAATGCGGTAAAGCAGTGCTCCAGGGGGGAGGGGCTGCGCACTCCGGTGGATCAAAACCAGTTCAATATAACACAGTTTCACCTATAACGTGGTAAGATTTTTTGGCTCCCAAGGACAGCGTTATATCGAGGTGGAGGTGTAATCTGCTAAAATATTGAGACTGTCCCTTTTAAATTAAGAAAATTTGGCAAGGATGCAGCTATGCTTTCTCTGCAGCATTGCACTGGTGAGGAACCAAATATCTAATAACGGCAGAACAAGAAGGAATTGGCTTAATCTGCAGCAAGGGAGATTTCAGTTAGATATTAGGAAAACATTTCTAACTCTACAGGTAATTAAATTCTGGAACAGGTTATCAAGGGAGATTGTGGAATCCCTGTCATCACTGGAGGTTTTTAAGAGCAGGTTGGACAAACACCGGTCAGCGATGGTCTAGATAATACTTGGTCCTGCCTCTGCGCAAGGGGATGGACTCGATGACCTCTCGAGGTCACTTCTAGCTCGACATTTCTGACTCTTCACACTATAAAAGTCTTACAAAAATACAACAGATATTTTTCCAGGGCTGCTGCATAGAGCTTCTCTTTCATTAGCAAAGGTATCTTGGGGTCTAAGTGTCCTTTAGATGGTTTGGACACACATGTATGTTATATACACACACACAGAAAGAGATAGTTATATCTCGCCAGTCTATAACATGGGACCCAGTAGTACATTTTCTTCTGTGTAGAATTTTTTTTACTTCCCTTCAGTCAAAGCCATTGTTTTGTATAGTGATTATACTAGAGAATGTGATCATTCATTTTTGTCATGTTCTCGCACAATACTCCCCATAAATACGTACAGTTTCAGGTCTGTTCCTAAGAGCCCTGGACCTGGCATATTATTGTGCATTACAGTTCATCCTGCGTATTAAAATAATAAACTTGGTTAGGAATCTGATTCCAGTATGAATAGCATGAGACCTGACCTTCATAGGCTCAGCCCTATAATTAACACCAGGTTGAGTGTGCGTGAAAGCTAAGGGGCCTCCAGGGTGCTTGATCAGGGAATAAACCTATTTAAGAGATAGATTTACTGTGCATCACAGCTGTGTGTTTAGCAGGGTCTCTGGGGCCCAGCAGTTTGACTTTAAGGAGATTCTCATGTGGCTCAGATGTCCATGCATGAGCCCCTTCTGTCAGCTGATCATTAGGGCAGAGCGGAGGGCAGGGATTCTGGTTTCATTATCTCACGACTAACCAGCGAAGAAGACAGAGTGAAAATGCCCACAGAGAATCGTGGTGGTAAAACAACTCAAAGTACAGCTGGTGGGTGTCAGCTCTGGAACCACTTCTGTGACATACATGATAAATTCCCTCTTCATAAACACAACCCATTTCAGAGCAATACCCCTCGGTCCTGGGCTTCCAGCAGCAATCTTAGAAAAGCCACACAGTATTTACTGAAAAGCATGGCCAACTGTTATGTGTATTACAGTAGCACCAATTGAGACTGGGCCCTACTGACTGATTAGTAAGTATTATGTATGAACTAAACTTGATCATTACAGAAAGCAGTCTGAGAATCCTGGGAGCTGTGGTCAGGTCTGACTCACTTGATGGCCTTTGGCAACGCACTTATCGTCTTTGTGCTTTTATGTATCCTAGCGCAGTATCGCAGATCAGACCCCTAGGCCATCTGGTATGGTATCCTGCCCCCAGCAGCAGCTAATAGCTGATGTTGCAAAGGAAGGCAATCTTGTATACTGAGGGAAAAAGGCATTCCTGGCCCCTACAGGCAGGCTGCTGGCTGCTTAGGCTCTGAAATAGTCAATTTTTACTGCTCACATTTTATCAGCTCATCTACAGATATTCTGAATGGTCCTAACACTCTCTCTCACTCACCCCTTTGTTTTAAGCCTAGCCACAGTTTATTATTGCTGAAACTTGGGTGATGAAAATTCATGTTGATGTTGCACTAAGATTTAGGACTCTCCTCCCTCTCCATACGCATGGGTAATTTCCATTAGCGTTAATAGGAGTGACGAGCGGGACTGTCATAAACAGATAGCTAAGGGTTAATGTCTCTTTCACCTGAAACACCTGACCAGAGAACCAATCAGGAAACCGGATTTTTTCAACTTTGGGTGGAGGGAAGTGGGTGTCTGGGTCTTTTGTCTGTCTGCCTGTTTCCTCTGAGCTGTGGAGAAGTAGTTCTATTTTCTAGTCTTCTGTTTCTAAGTGTAAGGACAAAGAGATCAGATAGTAAGTTCTATGGTTTCTTTTCTTTGGTATTTGCATGAATATAAGTGCTGAAGTGCTTTGATTTGTGTTCTTTTTGAATAAGGCTGTTTATTCAATATTCTTTTAAGCAATTGACCCTGTGTTGTATCATCTTAATACAGAGAAAACATTTGTATTTTTTCTTTCTTTTTTATATAAAGTTTTCTTTTAAGACCTGTTGGAGTTTTTCTTTACTTCAGGGAAATTAAGTCTGTACTCACCAGGGAATTGGTGGGAGGAAGAAATCAAGGGGAGAGCTGTGTGTTGGATTGCTAGCCTGATTTGGCATTTCCTCGGGGTGAAGAGGAAAGTGCTTTTGTTCCAGGATTGGGAACGGAGAGGGGGAATCACTCTGCGTAGTTTCACAGAGCTTGTGTCTGGGTATCTCTCCAGGAGCATCTGGAGGGGGGAAGGGAAACAGGATTATTTCCCTTTGTTGTGAGACTCAAGGGATTTGGGTCTTGGGGTCCCCAGGGAAGGTTTTTCAGTGGGACCAGAGTGCCCCAAAACACTCTAATTTTTTGGGTGGTGGCAGCAGTACCAGGTCCAAGCTGGTAACTAAGCTTGGAGGTTTTCATGCTAACCCCCAAATTTTGGACGCTAAGGTCCAGAATCTGGGAATAAGGTTATGTCATGAGTGGCAGCGGCGGGATATAGACAGAATCCAGAAGCCAGTAGGAATATTATATTTTTCTTTTCTCTGCTAAGGGCTTTTTAGCAGAGAGAAACAGTTTGGTTTTAAAAGGGAACCAGAGAGAATTTTTTTTTTTCTGCTCTCTCTAGCAGTTTGTGGTTTGCATGTTAAGCGAGAAGACTGTTGAGGGTCTTTTGTCATGCAATAGCCCTCCCATTAGCAGGCAAGTACCAGCACTTATATGCATGCAAATAAAGTGGTTTTTCTGGTTTCCCTTCATTGAACATTAGCTAGAGAGAGAAAGGGAAAAAAGCACTGTTGCTAGGCAGACTTCAGGAGGCAACAGAGCCTGCAGTTCAACAGAGAAACACCGGAGGGCACCCCAACACAAGAAAACAGGAACCATGTCTACTAGGACAAAAATGGAGGCCGAAGACCAATTCAAAGAAGCTGAACACAGGCGACAACTGGAAATAAAACAAAAAGAGATGGAGATAAAAGAAAAGGAAGAAAGCATCAAACTGGCAGCCTTCCAAAGAGAACAGGCAGCCCAAGAGGCAGCACACAAAAGAAAACTAGAAGAAGAAGAGGTGGCCCACCGCCGAGAAATGGAAAAGCACCAAAAAGAAATGGAAAAGCACCAAAAAGAAATGGAAAAACAACAAAAAGAGAATGAAGAGAAGGAAAAACAGAGAAAACATGAACTGGAGTTGGCAAAAGCTGGGCTGCATGTGCCAGCCAACCCTAACAACCCGGCGCCAATTATTGCTCCACAGCACAGGAAATTTCCCACCTACAAGGCAGGTGATGACACCGAGGCCTTCTTGGAAAATTTTGAAAGAGCCTGTCTTGGGTACAGCATCCCCGAAGACCAGTACATGGTAGAATTAAGGCCACACCTCAGTGGACCTTTAGCAGAGGTGGCAGCTGAAATGCCCAAGCCGCAAATGAATGACTATAAACTTTTTCAAACCAAGGCCAGATACAGGATGGGGATAACCCCAGATCATGCCCGTCGGCGCTTCAGAACCCAAAAATGGAAACCAGAGGTGTCATTTCCCAAACACGCCTACTACATTGCAAAAAACTATGAGGCCTGGTTAACAGGAAACAACATTCAAACCTTGGAAGAAGTGAACCTTCTCATACAAATGGAGCAGTTCTTGGATGGTGTTCCTGAAGACATCA
This sequence comes from Gopherus evgoodei, assembly GCF_007399415.2. Taxonomy (NCBI): domain Eukaryota; kingdom Metazoa; phylum Chordata; order Testudines; family Testudinidae; genus Gopherus; species Gopherus evgoodei. The sequence continues at coordinate 21,678,169 of NC_044337.1, read as the reverse complement.
CATGGTACATACAAGATAGAAATCCCAAAACTATCGCTGAGGCGGGGGAGATTGGAGCCAAATGGATGGAACTGGCAGAAAGCAAAAAAGCTACTGTCAAGGGAAACGATTACCCCAGGGGGCACACAGACCATAAACCCTACAACCGAGGACAGCCAAAGACCCTACATACCACCCAAGTAAAGCCACAGATACCCTACTCTTCAACCTCACCAGTCTCCAGTAACTCACCTCGGCCCAGTGACCCATCAGATGGAAGATGCTTTAAGTGTAATGAACTGGGACATATCAAGGCCAACTGTCCCAAGAACACCATGCGAGTGCAATTCATTACACCACCATCACCCCAAAGATCCCCAGGCCCAGATGCCTCTCAAATACCCTTGGAGCGAAGGGAAAATTTGAGAGTGGGCGGAAAGAAGCTTACTGCGTGGAGAGACACGGGGGCACAAGTGTCAGCTATCCACCAATCCTTCGTTGACCCCAAATTCATCAACCCAAAGGCCAAAGTTACAATTTACCCCTTCATGTCACAAGCTGTAGACTTGCCTACAGCTCAACTGCCTGTCCAGTACAAAGGCTGGTCAGGAATGTGGACTTTTGCAGTCTATGACAATTATCCTATCCCCATGCTACTGGGGGAAGACTTGGCCAACCAGGTGAGGCGGGTCAAGAGAGTGGGAATGGTTACCCGTAGCCAAACCAGGCAAGCTTCCAGACCCATTCCTGTTCCTGAACCGTCCACAGAAGCCCCGTCTGTGTTACCAGAGACCCAGACAGAGGCAGTGGACCCGGATTCCATGCCTACCACTGAAACAGCCACAGCATCTCCAGTCCCAGGCCCGGAACTGGAACAGCAACCAGCACCAGCAAGTGCAACCACATCTTCAAACTCAACGCCAGAGGGCGCCAGCAAGCCAGAACTGGCAGAAGCAAAAGACAGCCATACCCAAAAGGCTCAGCCAGAGCCTGAAATACCCTCAGGTGCACCAGCGGAGAGCGGTTCACCAGCAACGGAAACAACCCCATCACCTACATCGCTTCCAGAGGGACCAAGCCCAAGTCCACAGTCTGAGGAAGAACTGGTGACCCCAGCCTCAAGGGAACAGTTCCAGGCTGAGCAGGAAGCAGATGACAGCCTTCAGAAAGCGTGGGCGGCGGCACGGAGCACCCCACCGCCTCTCAGCTCTTCTAATCGATCCCGGTTTGTTATAGACCAAGGACTTTTATACAAGGAAATTCTTTCTGGTGGACACCGGGAAGAATGGCAGCCGCAAAAACAGTTGGTGGTTCCAACTAAGTACCGGGAGAAGCTCTTAAGCTTAGCCCATGATCATCCCAGTGGCCATGCTGGGGTGAACAGAACCAAGGATCGGTTGGGGAAGTCCTTCCACTGGGAGGGGATGGGCAAGGACGTTGCCAAGTATGTCCGGTCTTCTGAGGTATGCCAAAGAGTGGGAAAGCCTCAAGACCAGGTCAAGGCCCCTCTCCAGCCACTCCCCATAATTGAGGTCCCATTTCAGCGAATAGCTGTGGATATTCTGGGCCCTTTCCCAAAAAAGACGCCCAGAGGAAAGCAGTACGTACTGACTTTAGTGGACTTTGCTACCCGATGGCCAGAAGCAGTAGCTCTAAGCAACACCAGGGCTAACACTGTGTGCCTGGCCCTAACAGACATCTTTGCCAGGGTAGGTTGGCCCTCTGACATCCTTACAGATTCAGGGTCTAATTTCCTGGCAGGGACCATGGAAAAACTGTGGGAAACTCATGGGGTGAATCACTTGGTTGCCACCCCGTACCACCATCAAACCAATGGCCTGGTGGAAAGGTTCAATGGAACTTTGGGGGCCATGATAAGAAAATTCATCAACGAATTCTCCAATAATTGGGACCTAGTGTTGCAGCAGTTGCTGTTTGCCTACAGGGCTGTACCACATCCCAGTTTAGGGTTTTCACCATTTGAACTTGTGTATGGTCACGAGGTTAAGGGGCCATTACAGTTGGTGAAGCAGCAATGGGAGGGGTTTACGCCTTCTCCAGGAACTAACATTCTGGACTTTGTAAGCAACCTACAAAGCACCCTCCGACACTCGTTAGCCCTTGCTAGAGAGAACCTAAAGGATGCTCAAGAAGAGCAAAAGGCCTGGTATGACAAACATGCCAGAGAACGTTCTTTCAGGGTAGGAGACCAGGTTATGGTCTTGAAGGCGCAACAGGCCCATAAGATGGAAGCATCATGGGAAGGGCCATTCACGGTCCAAGAGCGCCTGGGAACTGTAAACTACCTCATAGCATTTCCCAATTCCTCACTAAAGCCTAAAGTGCACCATGTTAATTCTCTCAAGCCTTTCTATTCCAGAGACTTACAGGTTTGTCAGTTTACAGTCCAGGGAGATGATGCTGAGTGGCCTGACGGTGTCTACTACGACGGAAAAAAAGACGGTGGCGTGGAAGAGGTGAACCTCTCAACCACCCTGGAACGTCTGCAGCGGCAACAAATCAAGGAGCTGTGCACTAGCTTCGCCCCATTGTTCTCAGCCACCCCAGGACGGACTGAACGGGCATACCACTCCATTGATACAGGTAATGCTCACCCAATCAGAACCCCACCCTACCGGGTGTCTCCTCATGCCCAAGCTGCTATAGAACGGGAGATCCAGAACATGCTACAGATGGGTATAATCCGCCCATCTACCAGTGCATGGGCATCTCCAGTGGTTCTGGTACCCAAACCAGATGGGGAAATACGCTTTTGCGTGGACTACCGTAAGCTAAATGCTGTAACTCGTCCGGACAACTATCCAATGCCACGTACTGATGAGCTATTGGAAAAGTTGGGACGTGCCCAGTTCATCTCTACCATAGACTTAACCAAGGGGTACTGGCAAGTACCGCTAGATGAACCTGCCAAGGAGAGGTCAGCATTCGTCACCCATACGGGGGTGTATGAATTCAATGTCCTTCCTTTCGGTCTTCGAAATGCACCCGCCACCTTCCAGAGGCTGGTAGACGGTCTACTAGCTGGACTGGGAGAATTTGCAGTTGCCTACCTCGATGATGTGGCCATTTTTTCAGACTCCTGGCCCGAACACCTACTCCACCTGGAAAAGGTCTTTGAGCGCATCAGGCAGGCAGGACTAACTGTTAAGGCCAAAAAGTGTCAAATAGGCCAAAACAGAGTGACTTACCTGGGGCACCAGGTGGGTCGAGGAACCATAAACCCCCTACAGGCCAAGGTGGATGCTATCCAAAAGTGGCCTGTCCCAAGGTCAAAGAAACAGGTCCAATCCTTCTTAGGCTTGGCCGGATACTACAGGCGATTTGTACCACACTACAGCCAAATCGCTGCCCCATTGACCGACCTGACCAAAAAGACCCAGCCAAATGCCGTTAAGTGGACTGATGAGTGTCAAAAAGCCTTTACCCAGCTTAAGGCAACGCTCATGTCTGACCCTGTACTCAGGGCCCCGGATTTTGACAAACCATTCCTAGTAACCACAGATGCATCTGAGCGTGGTATAGGAGCCGTGCTCATGCAGGAAGCAACAGATCACAACTTCCATCCTGTCGTGTTTCTCAGCAAGAAACTGTCTGAGAGGGAAAGTCACTGGTCAGTCAGTGAAAAGGAATGCTATGCCATTGTGTACGCCCTGGAAAAGCTACGCCCATATGTTTGGGGACGGCGGTTCCAACTACAAACTGACCATGCTGCACTAAAGTGGCTTCATACTGCCAAGGGGAACAACAAGAAACTTCTTCGTTGGAGTTTAGCTCTCCAAGATTTTGATTTTGAAATTCAACACATCACAGGAGCTTCTAACAAAGTTGCTGATGCACTCTCCCGTGAGAGTTTCCCAGAATCCAGTAGTTAAAAAGTGTTCTTAAAATGTAAAAGTCTGTTAGTTATATACTTAGTAGTATATGTAAAGGTGCATGTGTTGTATTAATCTGTTTATTTTCAAGTTCTAGAAGGAAATTGCCGCCAGTGAGCTTCCCCACTGTCTGCAATTTGGGGGGCGTGTCATAAACAGATAGCTAAGGGTTAATGTCTCTTTCACCTGAAACACCTGACCAGAGAACCAATCAGGAAACCGGATTTTTTCAACTTTGGGTGGAGGGAAGTGGGTGTCTGGGTCTTTTGTCTGTCTGCCTGTTTCCTCTGAGCTGTGGAGAAGTAGTTCTATTTTCTAGTCTTCTGTTTCTAAGTGTAAGGACAAAGAGATCAGATAGTAAGTTCTATGGTTTCTTTTCTTTGGTATTTGCATGAATATAAGTGCTGAAGTGCTTTGATTTGTGTTCTTTTTGAATAAGGCTGTTTATTCAATATTCTTTTAAGCAATTGACCCTGTGTTGTATCATCTTAATACAGAGAAAACATTTGTATTTTTTCTTTCTTTTTTATATAAAGTTTTCTTTTAAGACCTGTTGGAGTTTTTCTTTACTTCAGGGAAATTAAGTCTGTACTCACCAGGGAATTGGTGGGAGGAAGAAATCAAGGGGAGAGCTGTGTGTTGGATTGCTAGCCTGATTTGGCATTTCCTCGGGGTGAAGAGGAAAGTGCTTTTGTTCCAGGATTGGGAACGGAGAGGGGGAATCACTCTGCGTAGTTTCACAGAGCTTGTGTCTGGGTATCTCTCCAGGAGCATCTGGAGGGGGGAAGGGAAACAGGATTATTTCCCTTTGTTGTGAGACTCAAGGGATTTGGGTCTTGGGGTCCCCAGGGAAGGTTTTTCAGTGGGACCAGAGTGCCCCAAAACACTCTAATTTTTTGGGTGGTGGCAGCAGTACCAGGTCCAAGCTGGTAACTAAGCTTGGAGGTTTTCATGCTAACCCCCAAATTTTGGACGCTAAGGTCCAGAATCTGGGAATAAGGTTATGTCAGGGACACATGCCTGAAGGGGAGACTAGCCACCCTTTTGACACTGGAGATGGGGAGCAATGGCAAAATAAGCCCACACACTGATGCAGGCTCTCTTGTGTTGCTACTGCTGCAGGACAGCTCAAGGACTTCCGCTACTTGCCTAGTAAAGACTCACTTCTGCCATTTTTTTAAAATGCTAAAAAGAAAAGACAGAAAGCTGGCCTGAGAAATCAATGTGATTCTTTGGATCTGTGTAGACTGAACAGATCCGCTGGGAACTTTTGGTTCCATGGAGCCATCAGGAATTCAGGCAGGCAGAGCCTTGAAAAAATAAAGTGTCCTTCAGAAGTGCTAAGACTCTCGTTATAAGCACGACATGCGCGTACGGTCCTCAAATGGTGCAGGATAGAACAGCCATGCACAGATGAGCCAGCTAAACACAGCCAGGCTAACGCTTGCCAAAACAACCTAACTGCTCTGAACATATAGCAATGTTCTCACTTGAAATCCCACCCTGCTGTCGTTCTCTTACCTTCCCCGAGAGCTTTCAGACTGTGCAGCTCCTCCATTACATCTCTATCGCTTCCTTCCTCACAGGACTGGCTCTCAAGTGCTGTAATACACATGCATCCATCAAAACGGAGGCCTAGCTGTCGTGTTCACTTCCCACTCCCGCATTGTGTTTATGTGCAGGACAGGAAGGGGCAGTCGAAAGGTGGCGTGAATGAATAGGAAACAATGGTCTAGGCTCAGTCTGGGATAAACAAAAACACTGCAGTCACAAAAACCGCACAGCACAAAGCCTGTAGGAAAACAAAGACGGTATCTCTGTATATAAATACTTTAGCATTTGCTAGCACCAGCTGTTGGGGGCAGGAGATGTGGAATTAAAAGATATATCATCAGCTGCCCAAACTGGGGTATGATGGGGCCTCAGATTCCCCTTTTGTAAAATGGGGATAATGATACTGACCTCCCTTGTAAAGTACTTTGAGACCTACAGCGGAAAGCTCTAAATAACAGCCAACAATTATTACTGGTATGGGTCTATGTTTTCATTACATGAGTCTCTCTCTGTATGAGGATCTATTTCATACAGATCTGATACAAACATACACGCACAGAGTACAACTTGATTTCTATGAAGTTTACAGGCACCCATTCTAGAGTGCAGTGAAGAGAATGGCAGCTGGCCTGACAGTTTCAGCACTGTGAAAGGGGCCGCGCAGGAGCTGCGAATGCAAGCCAGCATTATAGGAACTTGGCTGGAGCACAGCCCCTGTATATGTGCTGGTCTGCGAAGGGCAATGAGCGGCACAGCATCCGTGCAACCCCTGAGATTTGGGGTTTCACGTACTCTCTCACACACGGAGAGTCCTACTCTATTCTTTTACATGACAGATGGCAGCATTTTCTTTAGAAACTTGGGATTCTTTCTTTGCCTGCTGCCCCACTCACATAAACTACCCTAAAGATTACTTCCAGAAGGAGAGGAAATGGCTATTCTGTACAGACAGGGCAGGTGCTGGCTGATTTGAAGCGTGGAATCGGGCTGGGGGGGGGTTCCCCATGACTCAGAATAGAGTTATTTATTTGATTTATACAATGTACACGTCAATGGTCCATGCGCCTAGACCTTGATGTCAGGTACAACACACCTCCCAATCCAAACCACAGTGCACACAACATCAGCTAGAAGATCAACCGCTCGGACCTACAACAAATAAGTTCTTCCCCACTCAACCCAGGAAAAACCAGGGCAAAAGCTTTGGAAAGCGCCCTAGAGATCAACACATTTGTGCTCTGTTGAACAAAGTGTGAGGAAGAGATGCAGAGTAGCCAACTCTGGTGATCGTATTGCAAGTCTCATGGTATTCCGTGTTTTTCATGCAGCCTCAGCTCCTGCAATCACGTGAACACACCAGAATCTCAGCTTTTGCTTTTTTAAACAGTAACTTTCTAGCCCCCATGGTTGCAGACAAAAGCTTGAAAACATGACCCCTGAAAACTCACAATCCAGAAGGGAAATGAAAGAAACCTCAATTTTATTTGTTGTTTAAATTTCATGATTTTCAAGCCAATCAAATTATGTAGGTAGAGGGAGAGCAACACGTGACTTTTGAAAACCTGGGGCTGGCTATTGTGGGAGACAGCTGCAGAACGTAAGTTCCCTGGGGCAAGAACCATCTCTTTGCTCTGGGTTTATATGGCACCGAGCCCAGTGGAGGCCTAGTCCCTGTCTGCAGCTCCTAGGTGATACCACAACACAACTAACAAGCAGGGCTGTAGCCCCTCCACTGAGAATGTCCTGATGTACCAATCTGGGGCAGGGTTGAGCTGATCTCCGCAGCTGTGGTGGAAGTGTGGACCAGGAATCAACCTGCTGAAATTCCAAGTGAGGTTTCGGAGGAGTTCTGGTTTCCAGTTCCCACCACCCAGGCCTTATCTGGTGGTTTATTAAGTGAGCAGGCAGAAAGCAACTGACAAACACAGAGACGCATTAATGCTACTGAAGCCCATGACTGAAAGCATGAGCATCTGGAATGGCAAACAAGTTCCTTTGGTGCTACTGATCCTTCTAGCTCAGCAACCAGGCAACAGCGCAGACACAAACGCTGGGATTCAAAAGGTCCCTTTATCAGACTTATTTTTTTCTTTTGCAGAACACCACAGCACTGCTGCCACGAGTGAACTGAAAAGCACCCAGGCAGCGTGGACATCAGTGATTAATGTATCGTGAACCACTTTACTTGCTGCACGTGACAAAGCTCAGACATGCCCATTGTTATTTATGTCGGTCTGACTGAGGGGCAAAACCAGCAAGAGGCTGGCATGTGCTACAGCATCCCGGGTAGCCACCCGGGGACGGTCACTGAGTGCGCACAAGCCAAGCCCTCGGCGCCATCTGGCTGGGGTTAACCCCAATTTCCAAGGACACTGGCTGAGCATCTGACTCCCCTACCACAGAGAACAGGATCAGGGGCTGATGGACATGGACACACACACTGCTAACTGTTAACTCAACGCAGCAGCTCATGTGTACATTCAGCGGCAAGCTGGTTCTTTAAGGCACAGCACACCTTCATCTTACTACAAGAAGGCTGCCACGGGGAGTTTATCTGGAGCATGTTAAGCATGCTCCAGTTGCTCACGGGGCTCGTGGTCGAAAGTGATCCTACGCTGACACTGACCTGCCAAGTTCTAGGAAGGTCATTTCTGTAGCACGGTGTACGAAACACGAATCCATCCCTGTGAATGCTGTGACTAGCTCTTCCCAGGGTTCTTCCACCTCCTGCAATTGGCCATGGAGTAACAGATTGGAGTGGATCAGAGCCCTGTTCTCAGAGTCAGGGAGACAGGAAAGTGTGTAGGACACCAGTAACAAACAAGCAACACAGATAAGGGTGCAAGAATTCACCAGAGATTTTTCCTGCACTTGCTGTGGTGCTGGGAGTATTGCTTAGTGATTTAGAGCAGGGGACGAATTTAGATTTAGTGATTTAGGGTAATCAGGGCTTCACCATTGCCTCACCATCTGACCTGGGGCAAGTCACTTCACCCGAGTGATAGTACCTTGTGCTGCCATCTTTGCCAAGTGAAGAAGGGCCATGGCAGACATGCATGGAATACTCTGACACTATAGGAAGTGGTGCCGGGCAATTCTGTGCCTAGAGTTTCTCCTTGTAGGTCTGCACTGAACTAGTGGCCCAGCATATTAATGGACAAGCTGCTGCAGAGGTCGTGGGCCCTTGTAGTCATAATTCTCAGGGCACGTTTTGTAAGAGTCAAGATGATAACTCTGCGTCCTGGCCAAAAGCCATCTTAGTGACCACTCTGTTCATTTAAATTCCCTTCACAATTTCAACGAGATCAGAATTCTTCCTTCATTCTGTGTCTTAAACTGTTGTATGGTGCTGCTGGGTGCCGTTAAGCGATGACAGCCCTCTGCCCTTAATGGCTCTTTCTCCCTGGTGAAAGGGCAAGCACTGAAATATACAAGAAACTTGGTTCTCTGAAAGGCTCCAAGAGCCGTATTCCTGTCTGTTTCGTCACTAAGCCAGCTGAGGGACACGACTTATGCATGCACACAAACCACAGCTAAGCTCCCAGGTCTAAACGCTTCCTTCCCACATCTTCGCCATCATTCAAGTGCTGTCAATAATATCTTGGTTCCAAAAGCAATCACCGCTCTGCCACTGACAGAAGTAACGGCCATGCTGGCGCTTACAGTCAATTCTGGTTTAGAAGGGAGGGGTTTGTAGGATGGGTCCATGTCCTGTGTCATCACTGTCAGAAGTGGGAATGGTCAGTCTCTCTCTAAAAGCCTGGCCATTGGCCACACTTTTCCAGACTTCCTCCTTTCTCCTTTTTGTTCTTCCCTTGGGCTGCAAGTCCCTAGTGAAGGATCCAGATTCACCCTGGCTGGGGAACCCACTGCCCACAGATGATCTGGAAGGAGCGGGGTTTCTCTTGTGACAATGTACCCACCACTATTCAATTTAAATTTTACTTGACATTCAGCAGATTGGGCTTTTGTCACCAGGTGCTCAAGCCCAGGGCAGACATCCTCTGGCAACCCAGACTGCACAGACCCATGGTAGCATAGAAAGGATGCTGGTATTGTTTAATACCAATAATGATGATATGTACTTGGTCTTTCTCTAGTGCCTCCATCTGCAGATCTCAAAGCACTTCACAGGCTTTCTTAGGCTTCATAATCCCTCTAAGTAAAGGTCCGTACCCCCCTGCACCCTCCCACAGAAATGGTGCCACTGCTGGTGTGGAACAAGTAGGAGTTTGACAGCACACAGCAACATTACACAATGACTTAGGTCAGAAAGCAAAGAATACTGTATTTACTGGACATTTCAGGGGCAATTTATGGAAACAGAAGGGAATTTCCTAGCTGGAATTTGCCCAGCACCCCAGAATTAATACCCTTACACCTAAAAAATGTGGGATATGATCTTTCATGACATACAGGGTGGGATCTTCGTAAGAAGACCCTCAGGAGCACCGATTCCTCAGTGCAGGGCATTTCAGGTTCTCCCAATCCCTCATGAAGTCTGAGGCGCACTCAAAGGACAGTGGCTCCCAGGAAATGCCCCGTTGGTGGAAGAACTGGTTTAAGTTACCTCTGGGATTTTCAGCTCTGTTATGCACGGGATGGCACCAGTGCACGTACCATGTTGCACAATCACTTTGAAAGAGTTAATAGCCGGTACATTTGCCTATCAGATTGCAGGTGAGACAGACTGCTTAAAGGCTTTTGCTAAAATTCTTTGTTTTATCACCCTCATTCTTGTTCCCAAATCTTGGCCATATATCTACTGGCTGCAGCCCAGCTTCACTGCATCCTGTTCGCTGGCTGGGTGTCGAATGGGTGAACTCTGCCCATCACACCAGTGCAGAGACCATTGCCAGAACCGCACCAGCATGAGGACACCCACTGCCACCAATGCACTTTCCCCAGGACTCCTGATCCCCCCCGATTCGCTCCAGGTCAAAACATATGGCTGAAACAATAGTGCCCAGCTGGGCAAGGGAAACTTTTCTGCATCTCTAGAGAAGTTCTGCAGCTCTGACTAAGCTCCTGCTCATTTCCTTCTCAGATGCAAAAGTTCTGGCTATTGGCAGGGCGTCTGCTTAGCCAGCTGGGCACTGGGCTGGATGTGAGGGAGGTGTTTCATTTGAAAGAACTGGCTATAGGGTGAGGATAAGGGAGAGGAGACTCTTTATGGAACTGTGAGCCAGGGTTGTTAGAAATATTTCTAAACCACTTGTCACCATATCATCCAGCTGCCACGGGCATCGCCTGTGCTGGGAGTCAGTGCCAATCTGCTCTGGAAGGCAACATCCCTCACACGAGTCATCTCCAAGGGCTGGAGTGAGAATATGCACCACACACCTAAAGAGAGCAACAGCACAGAGTGCAAATGAAATCATGGACTGGACTTCTTAGTTCATAATAAGCAAGGCACATGACGCAGCTGCGTTGTGGCAGGAGGCTCTCAGTTTAGTCAGGAAAAGACAGAAGATGAAAGGAAGGAGACAGCCAGAGCAAGCTGTGGAAGAGGATCCCTTGAGACGACTAAGCATCTTTGAGGCCTGATCTGCACTACAGAGTTAGGTTGATGTAAGGCAGCTTATGTCAGCCTAATCATGTCAGTGTCTACACTACAGCCTTGCTCCTGCTGATGTGGGTGCCCTGCTACACCAATGTAATTAGTCCACCTCCCCGAGAGGCTCAGGGCTTGTGTCGGTGTAGTTAACCTGATGCAGTGTCTCTGCAGACACATCAGCTGTTGCCTGTCTTGTCAATTTCAGGGATCAACTGCCAGGTCTCCGCTCCCAGCTTGGGCTCCCAGCTCGGAGTCCTGCTGCCCACGGTAGGGTCCCTGCTCCGAGCAGAGAGCCCAGCTGTACCAAGGGTGCCCCACCCTCCCACTCTCCTAGCTCTCAGCTCCCTGCTGGGAGCATGGCAGCCAGCTGGCTGGAAGCAGGGAGGCAAGAAGCCTTGGGGACGGTTGGGGTCCTGGTGGGAGCTGTGCAGAGCTAAGAACCCTGTCTCTCAGCTCCCCGCACTGCCCCTCTTCAGTCAATGCAAGCGCTCCTGGTGAGGATGCGCACCACCAACAGAACGAGGGTAGTGCGGACATCAGCCACCAGAGTAATTACTGTGGTGCCTGTTAGTCAACCTACCCTAGGACCGGCGCTAGGGGTTTGAGCGCCCTAGGTGCACGGCAATTTCGCCACCCCACGCGCTGGTCCCGCGGCTCCAGTGGAGCTGCCGCAGTCGTGCCTCCGGGCGGTCCACCAGAGCCGCGCGAGCAGCCGACTGTCCGCAGGCACCACTGCGGCAGCTCCACCGGAGCCGTCTGCCAGCAAAACGGCACCCATCAATTATTCTGGCGCCCTATGCGATTGCCTAGGCTGCCTAAATGGTAGCGCCGGCCCTGACCTACCCTAGGTCAACTTAAGATTGCAGTGTAGATATGCCCTCAGTTACCAAGAAAAAAGAATCTTTCCAGAAATCTGGATGCCCACCTGTTCAGAAGTGGCCACTGACTTGGGATATCCAACCTGAAACATCCTCAGCCTGATTTTCAAAGGCGCTGAGCACACACCATTCCAGCAAAAAGCAATGCCCCTAAAAAAACAGATCTCAAGTGTCTCAAACTGTACCCCAGAAACTGAAGCACCCAAAAATCAGTGGCCTCTTTTGAAAATATTGGCCCTGACTTCCATTATCCCAGCTGATACTGTTACAAGCTCCTTGAAAGCTCTTTGCAACACAAAAGACAATTATAGCTTATATTATTAAGTCTGTCATCAAAATTACAGATGTATAACACTATGAAAGTCAAAAACGAGCAGAGAAGGAGGGCGATTCTGATGCATAAACCCCAGCGGAGCTATGGGGAGCATTTTGAATAAGAAAAGGTGTCATTCCTGTCACTTCTACAGCAGCTGAGATCCTATGAAATTGCTTATTGCTTTCTCTCTTTGTGCACAATCTTTCCAGTCTCTCATACATGCACCCTAGGGCCACAAAATCCTACTAAGCTGCTCTGCTAAAACAACAGACAGATTCACACAGCTCAGCCCTACTGGGAAGAGAATGGAGCACAGCAGCACGCCCTGTTCACTGGGAGAAAGCAAGGAGACACTTTCCTGGTGAGCTGAGAATTCCCTTTTGTTTAAACAGCTTTTGCACCCACCGCACTGGCGTCTCCTCATTTTAATATTGTCAACTAATGAGGCCATGAGAGGCAGTTCAGCCTCTTAGGAGTCTGCTTGGGCTGTGTTTTTAGGCCTAACCACAGCGATTTCTCCTCCCTCAAGTGCTGGAATCAACCCTGGTGACATCAAGTACTAATTGCCAAGGGCCAGAGGGCGCCTGGCTCCTGCATGGGGGTACAGAGGAAAGATGGGTGCAAAGAGCTTGCCTCAGCCTCCCAACTAGGGGCTCAGCAAGGGACTGGCCTCTCCAAAGGAGCCATGGCCCCAACCCCACCCCTTATGCATCCAACAAGAAAAGTAACTGAACAACTGATGGCTGAGAAATAAAAGGAAGTAAGTGGAGTCAAATCAATTTGCCTTCAAACATTAACTATTGTGACACTTTTTTTTTAAACTGGCCTCTGTTGAATTTAATTTTTTTTAAAGGTTTGTACGAAACGTAATATGAAGGGAAACATTTGCCAGGGGTTATCTGATTATTTAATTTAATTTCAAAGACACCAGTTATTTTGTAATTTTGCTTTTCAATTTTAACCTTCCCCGAAGTGGTAGGATCAGGCAGGCAACAGACAAGTGCCAGGGGGATCCAGAGAGTGGAGCTGACCAGTGTTAAGTAGAGAGGTAGGGTGGGTGTGTGAGTGAAACTGCTCTGTCCGGTTTCACTGCCCCAGAGGGAATGAAATGCAACAAGCAAACACAACACACACGGGGGGCCTGAACTAGGGCTGCTGGGCTTTAATGATCTGGGTTCATTCTCAGCTGCCATGCGCACATTAGGAAAGGACAGTCGCATTCTTAGGTGACAGAGTTTTACACTGACAGTCTCCCTTTAAAGATGGGGATGACAGTCTCCTGCAGCCCCCCCTCCGCCCCATTCCCCGGCCCCACGCACCAGTGTGCTCACCAGGGGGGCACGGGGCTAACGCACAAATCTGCTCCGACACCCCCCTCCCGGGATGGAGCAAGACGCTGCCCCGCCTGGAGCCGGGCTGGAGGAGCAGCAGCAGCAGGCGCAGCCCGCTCCGAGATCCTGTAGCCAGGCGCCGGGGAGTCTCCCGCGCCCCCTCTCTCCGAGCGAGCCAGGGCAATTGCCGGGCTCCCGCGGGACACTCACCTGGGCTGGGGTTAGTGGGGGCGGAGCCCGGAGCCACCCCCTGCCCTGCGGGAAGGGAGGGGAAACCGGCGCCCCCCCTCGCTTGTAATTCAAGCCCCTTCCCGAGGGCTCGCTCCTCTGGGAACAAGGTGCCGCATCGGCTCCAGCGCCCGGCAGCTCGCTGAGGGACCGGCTCCAACTGCCCTCAAAGCTGGTTTACACGGCGAAGCAATTCATGCCGAATTCAGCAGAACCCAGCGCATTTCTTCAGCGTCTGTAACTGGCGCGGTTCAGCAAACCGGTAGGTGAGGAGCAACCAGGCCCGCGTGTCTGCCCGTGGGCTCCCCCAGCTCCAGATTGCCTACAAATCCCTTCACTAGACACCCCTCCATTGCCAAGAGGAAATCGCCATTGCTGCCCGAGATAACAACTAAAGAGGGATGTGGCTGGGTGGGGAGAATGCGTTCACGTGAAAGGAATAAATGTTTCCAAACTCTCCCTAAGATGTGGCTGCCTGGGCCTGAAATGTATCATTAAAATGTCAAGCCCGTTACACACATTAGCAGCTGGAATCATAGCCACAGTCTTTATTAGTTCCTTAAGACAGTTCACCTTTTAAAGCAAAACTATAACAAGGTTGTCAGGCTGGTTGGTTTTTTCCCGCCTGCCTTGCTGTTTATAATACACATTTTAAATTATGGACAGAGAGAGACAGAGACATGCCAGCTACAAAGCATTAAGCATGAACTAAAGGGCATCACACAATGCCTCCCCTCAACTCCAAGAGTCTCATCCCCTATTGAGAGGGGAAGGATGGACTTGCCGGGGCTCTGGGTCCATTTTCCAGCTCTACAGCAGACCCCCTGACTATTAATTTCTCTGAGCCTCAGTGCAATGAGCTAATACTACTTCCTCACTCTCAGCTATCTGATCAGAGCACATGGTGGAGCGTGGGGACTGTGTATTTCCACAGGACGGGCTCACTGGAGCCCCGAAGCACTACCGCAATACAAATGAAAAACAATAACGAATCTTGGTGCCCAAGGCTTGGAAACCAAAGACGTTAGCAGAGAGCATCTTGAAACTCTACTTCCATTGTCTACCTCAGCTTCTCCATCTCTAGCATGGGGATTCGGTAAGGAAAAATAAGTGCTAAGGAGATGAGTTACTCAATTCTTCTGAAGGGGTAAGTATTGATAGCAGTAATTTCCCTCCTCTATAGAAATTTCACAGAAGCCTAATGTGGTAATAAATCATGGTTTCTGACAGCGCCCTCATATCCATCATATGAAATTAATAGGCAGCAGATTTAAAACAAACAAAAGGAAGTATTTTTTCACACAACACACAGTCAACCTGTGGAACTCCTTGCCAGAAGATGTTGTGAAGGCCAAGACTCTTACAGGGTTAAAAAAAAAAAAACAACTAGATAAGTTTATGGAGGATAGGTCCATCAATGGCTATTAGCCAGAATTGTCAGGGATAGTGGCCCTAGCCTCTGTTTGCCAGAAGCTGGGAATAGGCAACAGGATGGATCACTTGATGATTACTGGTTCTGTTAATTCCCTCTGGGGCACGTGGCATTGGCCACCATCAAAAGACAGGATACTGGGCGAGATGGACCTTTGATTTGACTCGGTATGAATGTTCTTGTATCATACTAGAAAACGAAAATATAATGACCCGACAGGCAGTCTCAGCTCAGCAGATTTTAGTTCCCCTTTATCAATTACGAAATTCCAGTCAGTGACAAAAATACAAGAGAAAACATGACTAGTTTGGTTAATATTCCACAATCCCAAAGCATTATTTTTCATACTTCTAATCTGGAGCATTTATGATCATTGCCTTGATGCTGACCTTGCATAAGTGATGCTGTGGCTAAAAGAGCTAATGGGAGCTGCGATGCATAAATGGGAATCTCAAATAGGAGTAGAGGGGTTATTTTACTTCTGTGTTTGGCACTGGTGTGACCACTGCTGGAATCCTGTTTCCAGTTCGGGTGACCACAGTTCAAGAAGGACATGATAAATCGGAGATGGTTTAGAGAAGAGCCATGAGAATAATTAATGGATCCGAAAACATGCCTTTGTGTTGATCATTGTAACAGTTCAATCTATTTAGCTTAACAAAGAGAAAGTTAGGGCGTGATTTGATCAGTCTATAAAAGCCGATATGGGGAACAACTATTTAATAATGGGCACTTCAATCTACCAGGGAAAGGTATAACAATCAAAAGGCTGGAAGTTGAAGCTAGACAAATTCAGACTAGAAATAAGGTGTAAATACTTAATAGTCAGAGTAACTGGAACAATTTACTGTTTTTAATCAAGACTGGATGTTCTTCTAAAAGCTCTGCTCTAGGAATTATTTTGGGAGGTTCTCTGGCCTGTGTTATATACAAGAAGTCAGACTACGTGATCACAGTAGTCCCTTCTGGCCTTAGCCTATAAAGAGCTGGGGCTGCGATTCTGTCTATTTTTGTTGCTTCCATCATGCACCCAAGGTGCACAGGGAAGAGATGCACAGATTTCTTGCTACAAAAACAGGATGCATCCTGGCAAAAGGAGAAGAACACCAAGCAGATCCACTCTGTTTCTGGAAATTCCTGCTTTGTGGGGGAAGTAATTGGAAGGGCAGAGCAGCAGAAATGTTTTCTATTGCAACCCTGTACAATGTCTTGATCTTATTCCAGCAGCCTGGGTAATATTAGTGCATGACCACATGTGCTTCACTGTCACTCCAATTTAAACATGGCAGCCTTCTGATCTATGGCATGCAATTTGCATAGCTTGCTCTGTAGTCACATTGGTGTCCAGGCCTTCACATCCTAACCGTGTTTACCCTGAGTTCAGTTGCTCTTGTACCAGATGCCCAGCATGTTTTAAGCTGATAGATAAGAAATCAAAATGTCTGTGTGCAATACCCACAACGAGGTGACTTAGGACAGCAAGAGATCAACTGAAAAGGAAACAACATTCCTGAGGATCCATTTACAGTAGGACTGGACAGGAGGACACTAAGTGGGAAAAGGGTAATTAACTCATACTCCTATGTAGGTGTTTACAGGCCAGATCCCATGCTTATTGAACTCAGTGGCAAAATTCCCATTGACTTCAGTGAAGGCTGGATTAGGCCCTTTATCAGACATTCATTGTTGTTAATGTGGACTGGCATCGATGTGGAGTGCTACCAACATGGCATTTGCTGTTGAGAGGGAAGTAACAATTTCCTTTTAGCCTGAAGAGCAGGAAAACTTCCTGGAGCCATAAAGAACATGTGCAAATTATAATTATTTGACTCAGGGACATCATGTACAAAAAGATAGCCGCTATTTCAGGTGCAAACACAACTACATACAAAGCGCACAATTTGAAGCTTTCAGGTGCCTTAAAAATGTAGGGAAGGTAAAATATCCATGATTCCCAAAGGTCTTTCAGGGAAACGTTCATAGACATATTCCCACAGTTATTCCTGAGCCCTCGGATGATTTATCAAACTTCTGCCTGCTGGGGAAGTACCAGTTCAATACAGAGCATATTCCTCCTGAGACTGACCACAGGGCACATGATCTTACGAAACCAGAAACTTCCTACCTGTACCTAGCTGCATCTTGGATCAACTGACTAATTAGTGGCATTTTCTTCATGAGACTGTGTTCCAGTTCACAGACTTGAAGATCAGGGGGGACCACTGTGATCATCTAGTCTGACCTTCTGCACATCACAGGCCACAGAACCTCACAAATAACTCTTAAACAACTCCACACCCGCCCTGGTATTTATCCATCTATATATAGAGAGCAATTATATCTCCCCTCAGCCTTTGTTTGGTTAGGCTAAACAAGCCAAGTTCCGTGAGTTCAAAGCTTCTGCTTTACCATATATTTAATAGTCTCCTGTAGTAACTTCTTATCATATGTTCTCCAAGTCACCTGCACATGCACGATTCCACCAGCTTTTCAATGTTCTTGGGCTGAACATGGGCTAGGCAACTCCATTCTTCAGCAGTGTTCCTGGGTTCTAACAGGCCGAGGGGATCTAAGACTTTTTCTATACTACTGTATTTCTCAGAAAGTTCTCCTCACTGGAACAGTATCTGTCCCTAAACCCTCAGGAATCCTTCACGTACTTCTCAGAGTCTTGAGTATTCCACCCTCTTCCCCCTGCTAATCGCTTTATACCCAACAGCTCCAAGATTCTGGGCTAGAGACAAATGGATGGAACTCCCTTTTGAGCCTATCAGCGTGGCTTCCTTTCCATCCAGAAAGGGTCATTTCTGAGCCACATAAGGAAGAGTCGACACAGCCTTTCGCAGTGAGCCTCCCAGTTCAGGTTAACAGACTTGAGCTCACACTAGCACTCTAAAAATAGCTGCATGGACGGAGCTTTGAAGTTGCAGATTGGGCCAGAACTCAGGCTCTGAAGCCTAGGGAGGAGGGTGGACTTCAGAGCCGAGCTGCAATTTCAATGTACAGTCTATGCAGCTATTTTCAGAGTGGTAGCATGAGCCCTGCTAACACAAGTCTGTACTCGGGTTGGGAGGCTTGCTGCCCTGGGATCCAAAATATTGTGTAGTAGACATTGGGTACGCCCCCTCTGCCCCTCCTAAAATATAGATCAACATCAGAGCAGACAGAGAGAAATGGGGGGTAATATATGCTGTAAAATACCCAAATTAATACATTGGCAATGGATAACGAAGGCATATGGTAAGTAAGCATGCATTTGGGAGTTGCAGTTACCAAATACAGCCTCCAGAGATAAAAGCATGTTGCAAATTTGAGAATTCCACTGGGAACAACCATCATAGACTGACTTATCTCCTATGGTCCTCTCTGCTTCCATCCTTGCACCTTTTCTCTTAAGTGTTCATTTTGTGTCTATTCTGGATAGACTATGAACTCATTGCACAGTGCGTAGCACAATCCCACTGTGGCCACACGCTGCTCACGCAATACAAATGTTTAATAATTAAAAAAACAGTGTGGCTTGTAAACCACTATGTGCACTGATGCTATCATAAAAATGGGTAATAATGAACCACATTCTACTCTGTTGCACTGGTATAAATCTGGAGTAATTCCACTGATTTACTCCATATTTACACTGTAACAGAGCAGAAAGTGCCCCATCATCCGGTACTCCCTGATTTTGGAACCAGCTGAAAGTCCACAAGAGACTGGGAGAATGTATCCATATGCACATTTATCTCTTCATTTCAAATAGTTTGTTACTCTTGACGTAGAGGGAACAGTTAATTTATAGTAAGTCAATGTCAAGATAGCTGTTTAAAGTCCTCTTGAGGATTGCCTTGGGAGAGGATTTTGTCCTGGCTCTCTGGTGCCACTATAGATTCAGCGGAGCCTCTTTTTATTTGTAAGGCACTCAGCATCAGAGCATCACTGAATTAGAAACAGACAAGACCTACTCAGTTCTATTCAGTGCATCCCCCCACTGATGAAGGATTGTCCCCTCTGGTGTATTCTCAGGGGATTTTTTTAAAGATTAAAAAAACTCTCAGGTCAGTTAGCCCTGGAGAACGATGAAGGCTGTCCTAACAGGTCATCAACAGATCTGATCTGGGCCTATGACCCTCCCAGACGGATCAAATCAGTCCACAGAAACTCCCAGCTGACTATCTGGATTTAGAATCCACAGAGTAGAATTAAAACTAGAACAAACCACATGCCAGTACATGATCTTATTAGATCTTGGTTTTACCTTTCCTTTGAAGGACCTTTGCTGAGAGCACTTCACTGCTGGTAATGGTTATCCCTGTCTTGTAACAGGGACTGTCTCAGTTTAACGTTTTGGAAAGCAATTACTTTAAAACACTGATGCCGAGCTATCAACAATGCCTGATACACCAGCAATGTAAATTTCGAAGGTGCTTGAAAAGAGTGTTTACGAGAAGAACACTCTGTTAAAAGTCTGCCATCATAGCAGATAACAAGGCTAAGACAATGACAGATTTCATTCCCCAAGTAGTCAGAACCATGCTCCTTCCTTTTCTTGCTTCCAGAGAGCAGGCAACAATCTGCAATTAATTGGCAGTTTGAAAGAGCATATTGCCTACAGATAAACAGAGTGGGTGATTGTGTCATATGTAAAACAGCTGAGTGCTGCAGAGGTAGAATGTTGACCCAATTAAAAAAAAAAAATTTTTTTTTTGGTCTTGAAAAATAACTGAATTAAATGAACACATTTTGCATGATCCCTCTGGCCTTTAAACATTTGTGTGCGTGTAAGCCATTCCGGGTCTCCCCAAAGAAGTAGTTTAGTAAACTAAGAGTTTACTGAAAATTTTACTGCTGACACCAGTGGAGTGTTTCACTGAGGAATTTTTTCACATGGGAGCAAACAAAGTAGAGCATTATAATATGGTGCTAATGGCCTTCGCCATTTACAGAGAGTGTTTTTCAAACAGAGAAAAAACATGGTTAGGCTAGAGGATTTCACTCTAGCTGGGACCCATGTAATACCCAAAGGAACAGAATAGCAGCAGGGAGGAATGGAGACAGTACTGGGGAGGAGATCAGAGTTTGGGGATTTCAGGTAAGAAATGGATACTAAGGATGGATTTGAAGGAAGAGAAGGTGAATGACCAGCACTTGCAAAATGGGAGGGTATTGCATTGTAGTGGACAGGAAGAGGCCCAGGCTGTTCTAGCTTCCAAGCATCATGAAAACAAAGAAAGCAATTTAGAGAGATGACTGAATGGGAATGGTCCTAGAGGACTAGAAAAGAAGGGGGACATGAGAACAGACATGCAGATTGGGGCCCTGAAGAGAAGTAAAAAGGGAGTTTGAACTAAGCAGTGTGATATTCAGAGGTGCAGACCACCCACAATTCCCATTGATTTCAATAGACTCAGCACACCTGAAAAGCAGACCACTTATTTAAGTGGCTATATTTGGATTAAGGTGCCTAACTCTAAGCATCCAAGCTTGGAAATGACGGCCTTAAGTTCTGAAAACTCATGAAAACATTTCTACTCACATCAGAGTTTGCAGCCCACACTCACTGCTATTTGCACAAAGCTTACGTTTGGGAACTAAATCTAAGCTGTCAGCGCTCCTTGTTTCCAGAATAAAGTCCCTGTTCAGCCAGGCACTTGGGCACATGCTAAATGCTTTCCTGAACTGGAGCCTGATAGGAGAAAACTATCACGGGCAGGGTCCTTGTCTCCAAAGAGAGCAAGGTTCTGATCCTGAGTCAAGCTGCTCAGTGGTATTGAAGCTTGCTCCCGCTTCTCACAATTGTACTCTAAGGAACGTACAGCAGTAGCCTACAGTATTTCTTTTTTCAAACCACAATAAGGCCAAAAACACTGGAAGGCTGGCTTCAAATTTTGCTGTACTCAGTATTTTGGGAACTGTTGCAGCAGCCTTGCAGCTCTCCGACGTGTCCACAGTATGTGTGGGTGAAGAGACAGCAGAGAGGACAGCAAGGAACAGCACAGTGAGGAAATCAAGAGGTAGTCTGGAGCAGAATCATTTGGCAAGTGTGCATGAGAACTGATTTAGGACACCTCCAGCATCTTTTTACCCTATCTGTAACCAACTATCAACGCAAACACTGGCAACAGAAGCTGGCCTTCACCTTCAACAGTCTATAGTTTCCCTCAAGTCAAGAAATATTAAAGGGTTAGAGACAGCAAAATGTCCCCAGGTCCCCCAGTGCCACATGCCCTATTGGGGAGTCTGGTGGTAATCTACAGAAACTGGACAAACTTGCTCTCTAGGGCTATGTCTACACTCCCGCGGTAAGCCAACCTACGCTACACAACTCCAGCTATGTGAATAATGTAGCTGGAGTTGACCGACATACGTTAGGTCGAGTTACTGCGGGGTCTACACCGCAGGGGGTCGACGGGAGAAACTCTCCCATCGACTTACCTTACTCTTAGTCAGGGGTGGAATATAGGGGTCGACTGGAGAGCGATCTGCTGTCTATTTGGCGGGTCTTTACTAGACTTGCTAAATCGACTGCTGGTGGATCGATCTCAGAGCTTCAATCCCAGCTGTAGCATAGCCTAAGTAAGGGGGGAAATGGCTTTTTTTCAGTCATATCCCATCTATGTAGGATGGCTGTGTTTAGAGCTGCTCAAACGTTTTGAAGGACGCGTCCTCATAGTAAAATAATCTTTTTTTCCGGGGGCGGAGGGGAATTAACATTTTCATCCTCAAAAATCCTTTTTTCAAGTTTTTTAAATAAAACCCCAAAACAAAACAAAAAATTCTGTTTTTTTTTTATGTTCGTTTTTCATTTTGTCCTTTTTCTCCCCTTTCTACTCTACCTCATTTTTCAGTGGCAAAACGGAAAAAGGAAAATGGGAGAAAAAGAGGAAAGGGGCGACAAATGACAAGCAAACACTTTAGATTACAATTTTCACAAAAAGATTCACATAAAAGAAAACTTGTTGCTTTTCAAAACCTGATTTTCATTTTTATATTTTTGCAAGGAAAAAAAAAAGCTCCCATTTTCCAACCAGCTCTAGCTGTCTTGGTTGTGCGACTCTAGCAGACGTTTCTGTGTTCTACTTCCCATTGGTTTGGGGCTGGTTTCTGGTGAGGATATTTCAGGAGTTACATGAAATGGAGGAGTGAGTCTCTGCTGAGTGTGGCCTGGAGGTGATGCTGCAGGTCAGGGTTGTGGTGCATCAGCAGAGAAAAATGCTTGCCTGTACTGTTCCCAGCTCTAACAAGTGTGATCATTACACTGAGCAGCTGGCACCAAATCTGCATGGAAAATCTCCAGTTCAGACTTTAAAAAAGTGAAAATAAAAAGCAAGCAGCTGGGAAACAATGCAAAAGGCAAGTGGGGCACGTCTCCCATTCCCACCCTACCTACTTTTCTTAGGTCACAGGACACAGATTTGTCATCCAGTGTATGTAGGGGATCCCTTGAAGCAGTATGTTTTTCTAGGCACAGAAATGTATCTCATTGCTCTTTAAAGAGCAAGCATCATAATACCAAGGGTCTCCTGCCTGCAAGTATCGGACTGAAAGCTCTTGGGAACAGAGACTGTCTTTGTGTTCCATGTATGGGGAGTGCCTGGCACAATGGGGCCTGACTGGGGCCCCTCATTGCTACTGCAATTCATATACAGACCTATAATAATTTATAGAAATAAGTGATAATACAGAGAGATTCATAATTATAATAATGCCCAGCCCTGTGAAGCCACCACCTGATAACTTGCAACGGTATTGGTCAGGCTAAAGTATTATCCCCATTTTACAGTTGGGGAAAATGAGGCAGGGAGGCTAAATGACCTGCTCAGTGTCACAGAAAATTAGGGAACCAGAATACCTGGCTCCTAGCCCTGTGCTCAGACCTCACCTCCCTCTGAAGGAGAATTAAGAGGAAGACAGAGGACAATGGAGTCCTTGTCAGTCACCCTGAAGAATGCAATGGAAACATAGATTTGCTTTTTAAAGGGAAAAGTGTTTCATGGCCTGATCTCAAAACTGTCAGAGGGCAGCTGTTAAGCCATGTTGGACTTGAAACTGAAAATGAGCTATCAACCAGGGCTGTAGATGTGTCAGTCTAGGCTGATCTTAATTCACTAGAACGGACTCTAAATTCAGAAAAGCCACAGGCTATGAAAGGTGCCAAAGGAGAGCAGAACATGGATGACCTCTGACCTCTACAGACAGTAAGCCACCTTTCCAAGTTAAGGTCACCAGAAAGGGAAGATGGTGGTGCAGAAGAAGGTCCGGAGGCTGCCTCCACTACATGAGGCTCATGAATGAGCCAGAGGCTTCAGCACTCTGCTCACCAGACCGCACAGGAATGAAAAACAAGAACCATTCACCTGAAAAATGATTCAACCTTCTACACTGTTTGCAAATGCAGATCCAAAGTGGACCTGATTCTGCCAGCAGCCAAGCACCCAAAACTCCCTTTATTCAGAACAGTCGAAGATGCCCATCATCTTGCAGCATGGGGCCACAATGAGTAGCAGGTCTAACCTCACACCAGAATAAAAACGCCTATTAGACAATGGCTTGAGAATTAGGACAGAGATTTGAGGTGAGAACTGTTGTCTGAACGTATAAAGGCTAATAAGTGATGGATAGTATTCACTTAGAGTACTTCTGAGAGGGAATCAAATGGCCAATCGGAGAGAACCAAAAATATGCAGATGTTGAAACAGGCATGAGCAACACAGAACCTAACTTGCAAGGGATGTTAACATGGAAAATCATTTCTCCATCGGTCTGAAGAGTCTCTATAAATCCTGGAGCAAGCAGGGGCTTCTGGATCTAATACCAAGCAATGAGTTCATGTTTCCAGTGGGTCAGCATAAAACCAATCAACAGACTTAATAAGGAAAGCCAGAGAAATTAACAGGCTGGTAATACAATGAAGCCCCAATAAAGACATTCACTGGAGACTGAGATGAGGGCAAAACTGATGTTCTGAATCCTCTGCAAACAGGAAAGATCCACAAATCTGATTTATCTGCTAGATAGCGACCAGATTCAGGCTCTGAATGCTCTGGTGTACAGTTTGTGCTTCAGATCTGCCATGTGAAGACAATTAGACAAGAGAGATTGGCTATGCATCCTGCTTTGGACCTCTAGCAGCATCCTTAGCAATATTTCCATCTTATGCAGCCACCACAAGAACGGCAGTATAAGATACATGTTGTTAATTAAGGTAAGCTTAATTCTCAGTGCTGACCACTGGGGCTTGTAGGGAGATTCCAAGCTGACATTTTCTCTGGCACTTCCCCAAGGAGGAGTGAGTAGTTACATATGGCTGGTGTTTATGAGAACTTCTACTGGGAAATGAGTGTCTTTTTCAAGATTTACTGGTCTGATTATGTGGAGGGCCCCCGCACTAAGATTAGACAATACTTCTGGGCCTAAGCAACAGGCAGAAAAATGTAAGAGGCCATTAATCAGTTAATTTATCCTATAACTTAACTTGTATCACCTCATGCAACTCAATGGCCATCGCAGGTTATGGATTGGCACCTGGCCATTTAAGGAAAATGTATATAATTTAGCTCAGATTGCTTGAAGAATGTGTGAGGGAATAATAGCTATAAATAGAGAGGACTTTATGCAGCTAACTTGACAACATGAAGTAATTTAATAAAACACTACTCTGCGAAATATTGTGAAGGGTGCTCATAGATTCAGCTGCTATATAACAAGTGATGGTTTACCTGCCTCCCTCTAATCACCAGTCAACCATTTGTCTGTCCGCCTGTTTGTCCATCCATCTAGCTAGATCTTTATACTGCGCATCACCAGGGTCTCTCAGAGTTTATATGATTTTACAAAATCCCTGGTGGAGAGTAACAGCAGATACAGAACAGTTCAGTTCATATTCATTCACCCCTCGCATTTATGTGGTTTCAATAGTAGCGGACTCTAAAAGGAATATAGCAATGCCAGTAAACAAGCTCCTGAAGAGAAGTGATGGGAGAAAAGAATTACAGAACTGATGAATGAGGACAGCAGAGGTTTTAGTGTGTATATATAGCTAGAGAGAGAGAGAGAGAGAGAGAGAGAACAGGAATTGGCAGCACAACCAACATGGATTTAGAAAGGGGCATCTGCGTAGTAGCTGGCTATTGATGTTTGGTAGAAACAGTTCCTGCCGCTGTAGATCGCTGCAGGCACTTTTTAAAATATTCCTTTACTTACTGGTTGTAGCTCATAGCCTGAATTATTCAAAGCATACCCTATTGACAGCATGACTGAAGCAACAGAGCACACGCATGCAGAGGCAATGGCTGTAGTTTTCCACTGTGCACAGTATATTCTGCTTACTAAATGCATCAAGTAGATAATTGTAGTCAATCCTTATGAACCCAGAAAGCACTGCCATGGAGCTACAATATGCCCCGTTAAATAAAGGGCTTTCAGACAAGCTCCCTATCATCTCTATCTCTTTAGAAAGGAGGGTCTGGTACACAGGGAGCAGCTCACCCCTTGTGGAAGAGAACACCATTTACAAGATTGATTGGGTTGATTTTCTGGTGGTCTTGCCCAGTGGTTCGGATTAAATGGCAATTGGGGCCTGACAGAAACTAATGATCAGACACATTATTGGGAAGGATTTCCGCGTTGTAGATCAGACTGTCGGTGCAACGCAACTGATAAGGTCATTGTGAGGAGGTTTTACTCACAGCAGCTCAATAGCCTGATCCTATACAGCACTCACTAGGCTGTGTTCCTGGGGAGTCTCTGAAGCAGAGAAAGATTGCTTTCCATGCAGTCCCTCCCATTCACTCCACCTTGATCTTACCTTCGGTGGGGTGGGTGTTGGAAGGTACAACTGTCCCACATATTAAGACTCATTCCGTAAAGGCAGAACTTCATGACTTCAAGGAAAGGCCCAGAATTTTAACCACTTCCATCAGTAAAGTCTGACTTTTATGCTGAAAGATGGCAAAGTTTCACCCAACTTGGGAATGGAAAATTCTCATACATTGGGCCCAGGTGACGTTGTAGGAGAAATTACACAATTTGTGGAAAACAGTTTACCACGTGGGGGTGGAAGGAGAACGGTTTTGGTAGAAGATTGAAAAAATGTAATACAAAAAAGCGGTAGAGATGTGGGAGTTTTGCTTGGGTAAAGATGGAGTAAAAACTAAGTACGCTGGCCAGCGATTTTACCAGCTTTTTCATATAACTCTGTAGGGACACCTGGGCCAAAGGCTAGGAAATGCTTTAACAGCTACAGCAGGAAACAAACAAGCAAATCCCTGGAAAGACACCAGGGTGAAATTCACACCTGTGCAGAGGGCCTACACAAGCCCCATGCACTGCTTAAACCCCACTTAAAACCACAACTGATCCCTTTATCCCATCCTTTCTCCCCACTGGGGCCTTGTTCTGACCCTCTGCACAGGGTGAATTTCACTTCCTCTGAACAAACCCACGTACAGAACATATAACAAGGCAGGTATATCTGCTCCCAGCAATGCCTCTGAATGTAAAGCCATTTGAGAGAACATGCCGCTTGCCAGACTTTATATTTCTAATGGGAGCTTACACTGCCAGCACTCAAACTCAGAGGGGAAGATCTCATCCAACAAGGAGACTAATTTTAAAAAAGTGTAACTGACACCGGTAAACAGTTTAAAAGTTAAAAGCCTTCATCCCAAAAATAGAACAAAAAAGCCTCCTACTTTTAAACAAGCCAGAATTAATTAAAAGAAGCAAAGCAGGTTTCTGAAAGTCACATTTTTTTAAATATATTATACACACACACACGCGCACACACACACACACACACAAAGGAATCTGGGGTTTTACACTCCATTTGAAATATTAAAAGTCTGCAGATGTTTTTAAGTGCATGAGAAGTTAGATGCAGGAGACCAGCATTTCACGGGAGAAAACAAGTAGGAAAATACATAGGATGGTAATAGCCCAAGGGCTTTGCTGGTAGCATGTAAGGTAACGGGAATCCCTCCCTCACTACAGATGACACTTTTAGCCTAATTCCCTTCACTCCCCAACATGCACGGCCTTTGTTTATATCCATTATGACTTGCCTTCTGCATAATACGCCTCTACATTGAGAAAGGTCTCTCCTTTGCACTGCAGAAACATCTGCCATTTTGTATTCTGATGCATACTGCTCAAGGAGACATACGCAACAGGTGAAATTCTGGCCCACTGAAGCTAATAACCACCTCCCCCCCAGGATGTCGCCCATCTTCACACAAGGAGACTTCGCTATCATTGTCTCTTGGGGTACATCTACACTGCACAAATCTTACAGCAGTGTGTAGAGTACATGCACCGCACACCTCCCTACTATGGGTATAAATACCAGTGTAGACAGTGAGGCACTCCTTCGGTGAGCAAAGTATAGACATGCCAGAACTTTAGGTTATGTACACCCTACACGGTTCTCTACATGTCTAAGCAGTGCCTCCTCCATCCACATGGCTATTTTTAGCAGTATCATGTCCAGCTGCCTCCCCGCTACAGAGCATTTCACTGACACATGTAGCTATGCATCTGGGTGTGGACGCAGCCTGCCTGTCACTGCCACGTGCAGCTGTCATGTCATGTATGGACTGGTGGCAGAACTTGCTTACACACACCAGCTATGCTTTTCACAAGATCCTTCAGTCTGTAGCCACAAAAACAAAGAGGAGTCCGGTGGCACCTTAAAGACTAACGATTTATTTGGGCATTAGCTTCCGTGGGTAAAAAAACCCACTTCTTCAGATCTGAAGAAGTTATTTTTACCCATGAAAGCTTACCCACAGAAGCTTATGCCCAAATAAATCTGTTAGTCCTTAAGGTGCCACCAGACTCCTTGTTGTTTTTGTGGATGCATAGTAACATGGCTACCCCTTTAATGCTTTAAGGTATTTTAACACAGTGCCCATAGAAGCTGAACAGTACAATACATCTTAGCATTCCATTACATCTCCCCCTTCAAGTTCTTCATTCCTACCATTTGCAATGTTTAATGTACCATGGTGTCTTTGAAGTTCAATACATCTCAGTCTGGTAAGCGTCTCTGAATTATAGCATTTCCCAACTACACAACCTGAAAGCGTAACAACCTGGTCATCTGGCTATCTATTAGTTGCAACAACTGGCTGTAGTTGGGCCAGAATCCTTGAGTCATCTTCTTCTGCATCCACCATCTCTAGAGTTTGCTCTGTTTGCTCTTTGAGGAACAAACTGTAGACACTGACGGTTTCTGTTGAATTCTCCTCTGTCAGTCTTGATCATATATGATCTTGGTACTGAATTTCTTTTCTTGACAACAGCTGGAGTCGTTCATCCCTTTTCTCCATCAAATTTGACACAAGCATAGTCACCAGCTTCTAGACCTGGCAGTTTTCTGAGTGATGTCTGTTGTAAAAGTGTTTATAAGCTCTTTTAAGGCTCTTTACCTGATTGAGCTACTCTCTTCGCATCTGGCCACTTCGGAGATAGGTTCTTTTCCAAAGTTAGAATAGTAGTTATGAGTTGTCTTCCCATCAGGAGTTGTGCTGGACTATATCCAGTAGATGCTATAGGTGTTAATCTGTAACTCGGAGCCAGAGGAATGGATCTTCCTGCTGCAGGATTTCCTTGGTTTTCTGTACAGCTCTCAGACTTTCCATTTGCTTGTGGGTCACGGGGACTGTCAGTAATGTGATCAAAACAATATTTCATTCAGATTGACAAATTCTGTTGTAGTGAATTGTGGCCTGTTGTCCATCACTAGATTATGTCTTTAAAAGTACATGATTTCTATATATCAGGAAAAAAAGTCCACAATGACCAGGTCATGTCATCCTCTGAATTCGCATAAATCCACAGTTAATCTCTTCTAAGGTCTTTCTTGTAGAGGTGTTGTTACTAAAGGTTCTTTGTGTTGTATTGGTTTGTTAGTTCTGCAATGTTCACATGCAGATACGTTATTCTTTGTGTCCTTGCTGCTGCCAAGGCACCATTGGTCCGTTCATGGCATTTAGTCAATGCTCGATATCCTTCATGGATGAGGTTTAGTCTTACATCCACACTGACCATTGTGGGTTTGTTCACATTGTAGAATTTGAGCTGTTGAGATCATTTCTTTTACCCTTTGAAGACAATTTCTTAATATGGCCCCCATAGCCAAGATGTGTTGGATTTTAACAGTTCATTTGATGGTTTTGTCACTGTAGGAAAATACTGTAGGTACCAACCAAGGTAATTTACCATCCCCAGTATATATCTCAGTTCTGGTACACTAGTTGGTGCATTCAATTGTTGAATTATTTTTACTTTCTCAGGGCTAGAATTGATTCCATCTTTGTTTATTGTCTGTCCCAAAAACTCGATCTGTGGCAGGTAGAAAACACATTTCTCCTTGTTTAGCTTCAGTCCAGAATGACTGATTAGGCTTAAGTCTTTGTTGAGGATTTTTCTATGTTCTTCCATCGAAGATGCATATATCAGAATATTGTCCATGAAAACTACAGCTCATGTGTGTTTGTTAACAGTTCTATCATTTTCCTTTGGAAAATTTCAGGTGGACTGGTTACCAAAAGGTAATCTTCAAAAGCAAAATCTCCCAAAAGGTTATGATAAATGTAGTCAGTTTAGCACTTTTTTGGCTAAAGGAATTTGCCAGAATCCGCTTAATGCATCCAGCTTGGAGAATACTGTAGCACATTTCACTTTGAGAAGGAAGTCACCCAGTGTTGGGAAGATATATTTTTCTTTCACAACTGCTTCATTAACTCTTAAGAGCCACGCAGATTCATATTTTTCCATTTTCTTTATGACTGGTACCATTGGGTCACACTGTGTTGTTGGCTCAGAGATCTTCTCAGTTTGCCAATCCACTCCATTCTCTAACTCATTTTCCACTTCATGAAGTAATGGGATTGCAATCCTGTGAGGTGTATGTACATTACATGGTTCAGCATTGTCTCAAAGTTATTTGTACTGGATGTCCTTTCAAAAGTCCAATATCACCGAATATTCCATTGCTTTCTTCCACCTTTCTCACTAAAAGCAGCAAAGAATCCTGTGGCACATTATAGACTAACAGACGTTTTGGAGCATGAGCTTTCGTGGGTGAATACCCACTTCCTCAGATGCATGTAATGGAAATATCCAGGGGCAGGTATATATATGTGTGCTAGCAAGCAAGCTAGAGATAACGAGGTCAGTTCAATCAGGGAGGATGAGGCCCTGTTCTAGCAATTGAGGTGTGAAAACCAAGAGAGGAGAAACTGGTTCTGTAATTGGCAAGCCATTCACAGTCTTTGTTCAATCCTGAGCTGATGGTGTCAAATTTGCAGATGAACTGAAGCTCAGCAGTTTCTCTTTGAAGTCTGGTCCTGAAGTTTTTTTGCTGCAGGATGGCCACCTTAAGGTCTGCTATAGTGTGGCCAGGGAGGTTGAAGTGCTCTCCTACAGGTTTTTGTATATTGCCATTCCTAATGTCTGATTTGTGTCCATTTATCCTTTTCCGTAGAGACTGTCCAGTTTGGCCGATGTACATAGCAGAGGGGCATTGCTGGCATATGATGGCGTATATTACATTGGTGGATGTGCAGGTGAATGAACCAGTGATGGTGTGGCTGATCTGGTTAGGTCCTGTGATGGTGTCGCTGGTGTAGATATGTGGGCAGAGTTGGCATCGAGGTTTGTTGCATGGATTGGTTCCTGAGCTAGAGTTATTATGGTGCGGTGTGCAGTTACTGGTGAGAATATGTTTCAGGTTGGCAGGTTGACTGCTTTCTCACTAAGCTTACCATGGCTACCAAGCTGCAGCTGAGAAGGCTCTTGGTCTGTGGTCCTTTGATCACATACCAAGACAAAAGCTATGCATTCAGAGTGTAAGTTGTTTCTGTGGTGAACTGGCCCAGCCGTTCAGAATACCTGCAGGGCTAGTCAGAGCCATGTCAGGTAACTTTTGCTTTGAGGGGTTAAAGGTGATTGTAAGTCCCTTCTGAGATTATTGTGACATCAGTTCCTGAGTCAATTTTAGAATCAATAGTTGTGTCATGAAAATTCAGTTTCACTCTCCAGTCAGGCTCCATGTCATGACAAGTGATAGATCCCAGCAATGACTCTTGATTTGTCTGTAATATGAATCAACTCCCTGACTGCTTTGGTGCAGCAAACAGCTGCAAAACTTCCATATTTCATGCATTTATTGCACTGTGTGCTTCTGGAGGGACATGCATCATCTCTTGGGATATAACTTTTTCCGCATCTTGATTCCACATAGGCTGGAATTTGTCCCCCTTAGCCTGGGAGTTCTCTCTCCTTGCTCAGGGCTCTTATGGTAGTGATTTTTAGCACTCACACTGCATCTGTTCACAGCTTCTAAGATAGCATCTTGTTTTTCAGGTCTCACCAGCTCAGAATCCTTTGCTTTCTGCATAGCCATGACTAGGGTTAAATCTCTCTTTAGTTGTAGCTGCTGTGAAAAGTTCTCTCTTAACCCAATAACTACCCTATATTTGCTATTTTCATGTTTTGTATTCCCCCAAATCAGTTTTCAGCCAATGTATGCAGAGCTCTTATAAAACATTCAGTATTTTCCCCTTGCTCTTGAAATCTCTGGTGAAAACATGCTCTTTCATAAGCCACATTTCTCTGAGGTATAAAACATACATCAAACATAGCCAGAACACTTTCATAGCCATCTATGTGACTGTCTTCAGTAAAGTCAAAGGATTTTAAAATATGCTCTTCCTGCTTCCCTATAGCATAAATTAAAGAAGATACCTGTGTATCTTCAGTTTCTTTGTGGAGCTTGGTAGTGATGCAAAAATCTTGCAAAATATTGTTTCCAGTCTGTCCAGGTTTGTCAAAGCTGAAATTCTGTGGGGCATTGAAAAGTGGCAAGTTGATGAGATTGTGCAACTTTTGTTGCTTTGTTCCTTTGGTCTGTAACCTTTGTTACTATTTTTCTTCTGTTTCTGTTCTTAGTTTGCTTCTGACACTAGGTCATGTTCCTGTACCAGATATTGACTGCTCACAGAGCTTGCTTACACACAACATGCTTCTCTAGGTATGGCTGAGGTTTCTTTAAATAAGGTATTTTATACACGGTGCCAACTAATGCATGAACAGTATAATGCAGTTTAGCATTCCCTTACAGTAGCTACCTGTGTAGTGCCTATACCCTACACACAGCAGCCAGCAAGACCTTCGTTTGTTACTCTTACGGTGTAAAATAAGAGAGATTAGCACTCAGAGAAGAAGACGGATTTTTTTTGTGTAAGCAAAAACACAGCACACCTTTTTCTTTCACTCTATTATTACTGCATCATAAAGATCAGACAATTAAAAGAAACAATAATTACAAGCTAGAAACATCACTCTACAGTCAGAATATCCAGACCTGGAGGCTTTCCTCAAAATGACATTGAAAATCAAACTACTGGGCAAAAAATGGGCAGCCTGTCCCAATGGACACCACTCTGGACTGGAGGTCAGGAATACCTCCTACTGGGAATCAAGGAGACCCAAGTTCTAATCCCAGCTACCACTGACAGGCTGTGATGGGAAAGTAACTGAACCCTTCTGTGAATGTTTCCTCATCGGTAAAATGGACGATACTGATGCTTAACCATAGAGCAGTTTGAAAAATAGGAAGGGTTTTAGTGTTTGAATTTCCACAAAATGCAGGGTTTTTCCATTTTTTTCCTCCACTCCCCTCTCACCCACTCCTCCTTTTTAAAG
Organism: Gopherus evgoodei; assembly: GCF_007399415.2. Taxonomy (NCBI): domain Eukaryota; kingdom Metazoa; phylum Chordata; order Testudines; family Testudinidae; genus Gopherus; species Gopherus evgoodei. Next base: position 21,645,298 of record NC_044337.1, on the reverse strand, counting down.
CCTTTTCCCATTTTGCCACAGGAAAAAATGGAAAAATAGAAAATAGAGAAAGGGAGGCGAGAATATAAAGGCTAAAAAAAAACCCCAAAGACTTCTTAGTTTTTCATTGAGAATAAACCCATAAAATTTCAAAATTAATTTTTTCATTAGGTGGGAAGAGATAAGGGCCACTTTTTCATCGAAATTTGTTTTTAACAAAACTTTCATCCAGTTCTTGTCATCACCTTTGGAGACGTATGGATGGAAAAAAATGTTACGATAATCATTACTAGAACATTTATAAGGTACATTGTCACCCAAGTCAAATCCCTGTTTACATTAACAAACGTTGGCTTTATATGCACCACTCCCTGCAAATACAGCTAGTACAAGTCATGTAGCCTTGGAAAACTAGCTCTTACATGATCCCACACGTGACACTCTAATGCCACTGGGAATGCTAATGCTAATGCTGCAGGAGAATGACTTTCCAGGACCAAGGGAAACAAGCTGGATACTCTGTCTGGCAAATTGGAGCCTGAGGCACCCCAGAGACATCTGTGCCCATTGTGAGGACGAATAATCTCTCAGCTGTATTCCCAAACCAAGGCTCAAAGGCCCCTTAACAGCATCCCAACAACAAAGGGAGAACTCTTAGGTCACTGGGAAATCAGTGGTCCAATCCTGTTTCATGTAAGTCAATGGCAAAGATCCCATTGACCTCCATGGTACAGGCCCAGGCCCCAATTAGACTGGCTGCTCTGTGAGCACTCATTAAGGTTCATCACCTCCCATACGCCAGAGATGCCTTATTGGCAGGGACTTCAAATAGCCAGTGTGACCCAGGAGCATTCGCAACTCCACACTGGTGCGTGTAGCTACCAGAAGCAGTAACAGAAGGTCTGAGAGTGATTACAAAGAGGAAGCTTTCGCTACCATTGCCTGTGATGGGTCCTGATCAGAAGAGAAGGTGGCTTTTGCTTTCCTCTCAGCCCAGTACCCTTCCCCAGAGCTAAGCTCACTTACAGGCTGCAGGCACCATTGGGTGTCATAGGGAGTGGGGATGGGATGAGGGCACCTTGTGATGTTAGGCAGTGGGTTCAAATTCAGTCCCAGATGTTAGCAACTGAAAGTTGTCATTAGCGGCCTGGCTGCAGTAAGAGGGAGGTCCCACAGCCCTGGGGGTAGGGAGCCATTTCATCAACACCATCAGCTCTACTTGTCTGCCATGGCAGCCTTAGAAGAGAGGCCAAGAAGTGTGTGAGCCAGAGAGACCAAGCTCTGCCCTGGTCCCTCTTGAGCTGAATGAAGACGCCTTGTGCTTAGAAGATCCCAGCCTTTGTCCTTGGGTCTCCCAACCTAAACATTATTCAATGATATTTTTAAACACTCATGTAGCTGTAATCCTGTAACACGAGACCGGCAGCTCTGAAGGATTAATCTCACAGCCAGTCTAATGAATGTATTATCTTCCCAGTAATTTAGTGTAAGCAAGTGATTTTACTGCAGTCATCATAACTGAACCCATCACCAGGGTGTCCTCTGGATGTCATCAGTAAATAATAAATGAAGCCAGCCAGAAAGAGGGAAGGGAAAATATATACATCAGGTATTTGGGAGCAGGTTGAGAGGCAAGTAGCCGTAACAAGCACAAAAGGAAAAGTCTGATAGGTCAAGCCCTGGGGATCTTTTCAATGTCACAAGGACAGGTAGAAACAACCAATGAGCAAAGGCAGCGTTCTTGGGCTCCCATCAGGTATGCAAAACAAGCCACAAACCCAACATCTATGATTTTATGATTCTATGATCTTCTCATGTTGAAAGAGCTAAGGAGTCATTTCCCAGGCACCCCATTCAAACAGGGAGCTGAGTGAAGCATGACAATGACTGTCCCAGCACTCAGGTTGGGGTGTTTTCACAGGGATGGGGGTGTCTCCTAACACTGCCTTAAGGAGGTCTCAGCACCAGTGAAAGTTCTAGAGAGGCCAGTCCTGTGCCTAGCTACAGGACAGCCCTGACAACAGCTATGCCTCTCTCATTACAATCAGTGCACTGGCTGATTCCTCCATACCTCCATGTAACCTGGCCTGGATGGCTCCTAGTCTCCAGTCCTTTATTCCTTCCTTATTCAATCCCATGTATTTTCTGCCTCCAGCAGGCCCCCTTCGCCCCTTACCACCAATCTGCAGAGTCTGTGCAAGGGACTCTCAGAGCAGGAGACATGGACCGAGCTGCCAGCCCCACAGAAACTGTCCCGATCTGCTCACATTCCTATCACTAATGTCTCAAGAAAGAATTCAGCAAAGGGAGGAGAGAGAGGTGTGCAGTTAAAGGTGGGGATTTGGTTTATAGTTGACAAGGAAGTTTCCTCCCAGTTTGTCCTCCCAGCTCCAGGGCTACACGGGGTGAGGGCAAAGTTTAAAAAAACAAAACAAAAAAACCCAACCCAAAATACAAGACAAACCATCTCCATCTGTCCCCATGGCACTAACTGTACTAATGAACACTGCCAGAGTTCAGGCCAGACAGTACCCAAACCCACCCAGCAGCACACGGCTCTGCTAATGGTGCCGCTTGATCCTGATTTAGCCTCCCTCCTTCCCCTGGCTTTTCACACCCGTGGCAACTCCTGGAAGCACTGACACCTCTCTCTAGTGCTTTTAAGCCAGGCAGCTCCCTGCCAATTAGCGTGATGGCAGCGTGGGCCAAAGTGGCATTGATGGGAGCTGAACAGCAGTGGCTGGAGCACAGGAAGGGTTTGGTATGACCATGCCTCACTCCCTCTCTGCGCTGGTCATGCTTTTGTCTGAAGCAGACTGGCCTTCTGCTTTCTGTTTCTTTCCCTGGATGCAAGCAAGGAAATAAGTATTTCCTGGCACCCCATAATACACTCCTGTCAGAGGCACTTTGTCCCTTTCATATAAAGAAGGTATTCTTCCTGTCTTGATTACAGCTCCACTGGTCCATAGTTGCCCTTCGCTCTCCTGCCCTTGAAAGCATTTCAGATCTTATGATATATGATCACCCTGCCCTAAACACACCCTCCCCTCTCCATTATTTGTCAGACTTGGCAACCTGCCCTCAGATTTATGGTCTGATTCATTAAGGAGGAAAGAAAACGAAATGAAAATAAACCCTGGTGGAGCAGTGCAAGATTTTGCTGGGGTGCTTTCACCCAGGGCCTGCAGGAGAAGGACAATTCTGTGCAGCTGTGTAACAAGCTGTGGGGATACAGGCTAGGCAGGTGCATAACCGACAGCAGAAATCAAAGGCAGACAAGAGCAGGGAAGAAATATGCCCTTCCCTGGGTTGCACAGAACCGCTTGGTTGGCAACTGAAGGATCGTGGTGATGGGGGATCAGCTGCAAGGCCTAATCAGGTTGCTTGGGAACCTGTCCCTAGGCTGTCAGCCTTCAGGGGCCTTGCAAAGCACTGTGCTCAGTTCAACTCCAGCACAGTCTCTCTCTGCTTCCCTCTTGGCTTGGTTGCCTTCTTTCCCTGCCCCTCGTTCCAAAGCCGGCTTACCCCATTCATTATATCCCAGCTGCCTCTCTAGAAGCCACAGCAGATCCACCGGCCTTCTTCTTCGCCCATAGCAATGCCAGCCGTCCTTCAGTATCAGCATACTTGAGGAACACGTTTTCCAACTCCACCTACTGCCAGGTACCCACAGTGCACTGCTCTCGAGACACTGACACCTTGCCATCAGCTTTTGGGGAAATCCCTGCATCACAAGCTATCCCAGCTCATACAGCCAGCCCCGCCTGCTTTCAACCCCCAGTGCCGTCTGTTCCGCCTGTGAGTCAGCTCCCCCAACACACTCAGTGTTACCGTTAATAGACAGAGGGCAGTGGTGTACAGACCGGAGTTAGGGTCTTCTGCTCCTTGGATACACAGATTTGAATCCCAGTGGGGGCAGCTCAGCCTTTCATCCTTCTGAGGCAGATAATTGGAGTATCCTGCAGTTTTCTGTGTGGGAGCTTTTCAGAGCAGACCTTAAAATCCAAGGCCCAGTCTGAGGACAATCCTGGGCCTCCGCAGAGCTCTTAGACAAGAAACTTAACTCCCTGTGGGGCCCTCAATAGGAGCAGGGCACAGAGTGGATGGAAGTTTTACAGTATTAGAGAGGGACTGAGGACTTATTTCAACAAGTGACCACTTGGCCTCATCAGTTTTTATTTGCTTGGCCTGGCCACTAAAGATCCCTTGGTGCTTTTGGTAATGGGTGTGTATGTCCTCTCAATTCTGAGGCCAAAATTTCCCCCTTCCCAAGGCACTGCACTGGTTGGTTGCTACCCTCTCCACACCCCAGAGGCAGCTGCATTTCCGTGGTACTGTTCATAGCAGCTGTGTGAAGCTCTTTGAGGCAAAATGCTCTAAATACATGGAAAGAAGGAGAAAGCAGGGCTCAGTGGTTAGAGCACAGGAGGGCTGGGCCCTGTTTTCAGCTCTCACTCACTCAGCATGTAACATCGTCTTCTCACTGTGAAAGGATATCACTATTCACCCAGCTCTCCGAGGCATCTGCTGAGCCTTAAGCAATGTTTGTGGCGCACAGAGACCTGGGGTGAAAGGTGCCAGCAAAGGGCAAATTCTTAGCACTCTAATATTGCTAGTTTGTGCCAAGCGCCAAAGGCAAGATATGCCCGACTGCGAGCAGCACAACTCCCCTTCATTAGAGGGAGGGGGCTACAGGCTGAGCTTTGGGGAGGGCCCTTCCCTTTGGAACGTTCTGTGCCCCGAGCCCCCAGGGAGTCCAGACTTGCTGCCCATCTTGGCACAGGGCAAGGCCCATCACTTTGAGGTAGTCGAAGGTGAGACTTGAGGGGGGGAAAGCGTGGTGGGGGTTGAGCTGCAGCGGTCACCTGCCTGAGGAGGACGAGCCGTGTGGTAGGAAGGAGAAGTGCTGCTGCTTTGGGCTGTGGAGGTTTTGCAACTGTTACGTTCCTGTAAGTATGTTTCAAGGGCACCCAGATCCCACTCTGGAGTGAAACTTAGGTTTCAGTCTGAAAGAGCAACACTGGCCACCTGGGCCTCTTTATTCCACAATCCCTCATCCCCTCATCGCCCCTTCCCTGCTATCGTGGGCTCTGTTTTATGCCCACCCTGCCCCACGCTTAGGCCAGGAAGCCCCATGTGGCTCCACTTACCCAGCCCTTGCCACGCTGGCGACAGGACTGAGCCATGGTTCAGCATGCTGGCCTTGCGCAGAGTCGCTGTCCTCCACAGAGCCGCCGCCATCAGACACAGTCCTGGGCCCTGTGCGGCTGCCATTCCAGACAAGAGCCAAAGGACAGCATTCAGAAGCACGGGGTTCCTCCGGCTGACAGGGAACCACCAAAGGCCTGAGGTTTTGTTTCCAGCCCCACACCCCATCCTGCCCTGATTCGGATTGGTAGCCATGGCAGCTGGCAGATGCTGGGCCTCCATTGGCCAAAGGGGGTGGAGGAGTCGTTAGTTGGGCCTGGTTGGTGGATAGGGAGAGCCAAAGACTTGAAAGAGTGTCTGAAGCTACGCTGCAGCTTCCTAATGATCCGGGATCCAGATGCATTGCAAAGCCTTTCGCTGGCTCCATCAGCAGATGTTACATGGGCACAGAACAGAGGGAAGGCGCAGAAGCTGCAGTGAGGATGGAAAAGGGCAAAGGTACATCAGACATTGCTGTAAACACAAAGCCCACAGCTACCTTGGAACAAAGGGGAGGAGACTCCAGCGAGAGCACACATAAAGGTCCCCAGGAACAAACCCAGCCCCTGCACAAAGGGAAGGGAGTGATTTTGAAAGCTAAATGCTCACTCTTGAGCTTGGGTTTCCTAGTCTCGCCCGGGGCCTGTTGAGAGCGAAGGATGCTCAGTGCCTGGAGGGTGTGCTCCACATCTTGCAGGATTGAGTCCAGGATTTCCAAAGGAAAATAAGCAAGAGGCTGAATTATCAAAAAAACCAAGCAGCTAAGAGAAAAACAAACAGCAACAAGCTGTTTTCAAAACACCAGCCTGAGATTTAACTGCGAAAGCAAAACAAAAATATAAGCAAGACCAACACCAACTGGAGAAAACTGGCTTGCTAATTTACCAAGTTAATGTTTCTTTCCCAAGTGTCAATCCAGACACAGCACCTTGGAAGAAAGTGGGGTGATTTGTGTTTCCTGATCACTGATTAAATTGAGCAGGATTCAGGTTTCATCAGCTAGAATGTGGATTTTAGCATTTCTCCTCTCTCCGTCCCTCTGGAAATTTCAACCTTTTTGAGCTTGATTACACCCATTATTGTAAAAAAGTAGTACACTTTAAAATGCACAGCCCAACTTCTGCAAAAAAAAGTATTTTCACCCCCATGCTTAAAGCCACCACTACTTTTCTTAGTCTGGAGCAACCTATGATGGATTCCAAAATGTGACAGACATTTCCAAGACTGCTCAGAATCCTGACCTCATCCCTCATCGTTTGGAATAAACCTTTGGGAAGCTCAAAACTGAAATCCGTTTTCTTGCCAAACTGCTCTCTTTTCCATCACCTGTACACACTGGTTTGCTAATGTAGGGGGGGGTCCCTGCAATATGCTGCTGCTGGCATTCAGTTCTGTTAAGAAAGTGGAATGTATTTGTTTGGGAGAGAGTGGGGGGGAATAAATCTGTTTTTCATCAGTTTAATTGAGCCAAGTTTCCAGGGAGGGGTGTTATGACATTACGGATGGGTCTGTTTATTGGCTGGGGATGTTCCCTATGAATTTATTCTTCTTCTGTTGTGGCAGCTGCAAATTTCAGGGGGGGAGCATTGCTTTTTTCCAAAGAGAGATTGGAAGTGTACAGTTAAAAATACAGTTCATTATAACACAACTATGAATGCACTAAGGGTGCAAGACTTTTGTCTTTTTTAACTTTAAATAGAAGCAGGGCTAAGTCTGAAAGTTCAGATCTTGACCCAGATCTCAAACACAGCACAGTTTTAGTTCAGCCTGTTATAGCTGCAAAGTTCATCCCTGAACTTCCCCACAGTATGAGGGTTTGGATCTGGGGGTGGTTATGGTCCCATCTCTAAATATAAAATAAACAAAGCCACAGACCCCCTGCACACAACAGGGACTTTGCCAGAAGAAAGGCCAGTTACCCTGCATGCTCCCCAGTCTTGGAAGAGTCCTTTTAACCAGCATGACATTTTTCACCTTAGCAACAAGTCTGGCTCATAGAGCACGTGCAGTATTGTCTCAATGAGATTTTAGAACAAAACACAACCAATATCTTTTTCTGTGAGAAGCCATCGGAAATCCTGAAAAACCTTCAAAGTTTTACAGCACTTTAAAGCAAGACAACTTCACTAAACTGAAAAATTTAAATTTTCTAACATGGACTTAAAAGGCACCACAGTGTCTCTAATGACTGCATTATAGAGATGGTTCTCTTCCAGAAGGGCCCCAGAGGGCCTTGTTTGAAGCAGTTAAACAATTTATTTTTAAAGAAAAATATCTGCTACATTCCAGGGTCTCAGAGGGGTCACATGAAATCATTTTTTCTTCATTACTTTGACTTCCCAATATACAGACTTGTTAATCCAGCACACCAACTTGAAACTGAATATAATTAGCAGGGGAAAGGAAACTCAGGCTAGAGTAAAACCATTTCTATAAGGGAAGGTTGGGAGCTGTGGTGTGCTGTGAATATAGATGGCAGATGAGATTTTTTTAAATTTATTTTGAAGAACATGGGGCTCAGATTCATTTGGAAATTAAATTTGAGTTCCATCAGTTTTGGGCTATTGGTCTTACCGTAGCCTTTTGATCCTGAGCGGTAGCTGAGGAGGAGAAGGAGAAGAAATGAGAAATAATATTATTACAGCTGCCAAGATTCTCCATCCCACTGGAGTACTCTGGGGAGTATTAGTTGCATTTTTCCAAGCTTGATCTCATGTTATTTCCTTCCCCATGTTTCTATCCCCACCCATCCCTTGCTGTCTTCACTGGCTTTTGCAGGACCACCCACTTCAGAGTCATCTGCAGGTTCAGTGAAGGTGCTGTTCACTCCCTCCTCCAGATCACTAGCCATATTATAGCCCAGATCTAATGCTGCACCCTATAGAATGCGGCCCATTCGAAACCATCCCTTTTTGACATTCCCCAAGGGAGCCATGGGGAGCCCAGGACTCAAAAAGGCTCTGAAAATAGCAACGAGGTGGCATGTACTAGAGAAATAACCATGTGGCTCCTCCCCAGACTAGACGCTGGCAGCCCTTGCCATGCATTCATTTCCTAACCCTGCGTTGCTGTCAAGCCGACAAGCAAATGGAGCAGGAGAGAGTTGGCCATTTGCTTCTTAAAATCAATAACTCCCTGTTGTTAGGCAAGAGCACAGTCTATAATAAAGCCCTTAAGCAGACAAACTGTAGGACTTAGTCATAAATTTAGGTGGTGCAGCGTTAGGGCTGCAGGTTTCCAATCAAACACTTAAGTTTTGAGTCATTCTTACAACATTACACATTATTTTAAGTCTCCTTGAAAAGATACTGAAGTTATTAGATATTATAACGTCACGTTATAAATTTATGTGACGATTTCTATTGGAGTTTTCTTTGTAATTCAGTTTTCATACGTTTTATTACATGCAAATAAATTCCAGCTAAGAGCAGTCTCACGTGTTAATAGAAACTCCCTTACGGCAGTAGTGCAAAATCTCAGGTCCATTACTAATGCCTAGAACAGCAACTCTCGAGGCAATTCACTGATATGGCTCTACAGCTGAGGCATAGGGGGCTGCAGGAGCTGCCCTTCCCCATGCTAGGGTGTAAATGAAGCAGCATGAGGAAGACCTTCTGCGAGGCTGCAGTTCCTTTCCCCAGAGATGCCCCTTTGCCCCTTCCTACCACAGACACGCCTCCTCCAAGGTCAACCATACAGGGTTTCCAGGATCATCTATCCCCTCTGTGGGTATTTTGAAGGAGAGTAAAATTAGTCACCTAACTCCAGTGTCCATCCATCCACTCTCAATCACAGTACAGTATATTAGACCAACATGAAGCGTAAAGCATTTAACATGTGACCAGACGTCAAAACACACACACATTGCAATCAGATGGAAGACTATTTTTCTAAGTAAAATAATATTTATCCATAATGAGCAGGGAAAGCGCATCTGTTCATCCAGGCTGCACAAGGCACAATCAAAAAAAGGAAAGTCAGGGCAGACAGCAAGACTATGAGCTGAACCAGGCGTAGGAAGTTCCAGTAGGACTGGGAAATGACCAGATACTAGAGCTGTGCAGGATGTTAACAGCAACATTCCAAAACACGAACTTCACCTGAGTTTGCTACCAACATGCAATTCAGAGCAGCCTCATAGGGTCAGCTCATGGACTTTTTGAGGGAACCTTGGTCACCACATGCTTTTGCACCCAAATCCTGTGACAGTTACCGTCCAGGGAGGCTAGACAGGCATCCAAGGGAGACTCTAAAGTTCAGAATGAGTTTGGCTTTTTGATTTTTTTTTTTAAATGCCAAACACTCCTAAAGAAGTTCAAGAGTTGTAAACTTTACATGGATCGAATCTAGAGGAATAATTCACATGCCACCCTGGAAAGGCACACAGGCAGGTTTCTCCCAGCTCAGCCTTCTCCCTAGATGATTCCCGCGCTGAAAGTTCAGGAGGCCCAACCTTGATAAGAGAGGCGTCCCAACACCCAGATTCAAGCAGTGCAATGGGTTTGAAGTCTTGGTCTGGATCCAAATTTTGTGGCTCAGACCCATCTCTAGTTCTGTTCTGGCTTGTTATGGTGAAGAACGTATACAAGGTGTGCTTATATGAGAGAACCATAAATACAATTAATGTCAACACCAGAAAATTAACACAAATACAATGCAACAAGCTAATGTGACTGAACACCACACACATGCAAAGAAATGTGCAATGATAAAAAAAGAAACTAAACCCTGATTCTAGGTGCTCTGGCAATGTAACTAACTAATGAACAATACAAAATAGGAGCTAGAAAAGACCTGTGAGGCGGCCATATCCCTCTCCAACACAAGATTCTCCTCTCCAGCAGATTCCCAGGGATTTTGTCCGCTCCAGCAGCAATGGAGATTTCACTACTTCCTTTGGGAGTCTGCTTCACAGTCTAATAAATCAGAGCATTAGGAAATCTTCTTGATGTCCAGCTGCTTACATATTTCCCTCTCAACGTTATCATCTTAGCCTCCTATTTATCTGCTCATGATCCACCCTAAACAATTTCCTGCACCACCTCAATGTTGACACCTCTTAATAACTATAGATGATTATGAAATTCACTAGTCGTTCTCCTTTCAGCCAAGATAGATAACAAAACCTTAATAATCTCTGGTACTGTCTTCCACGTGCCCTCTATGATGTCAAAATCTGGTTTACGTGGCGGTGCTTCCAATATTCCAAGTGTGATCTCACACACACACAGTCTAAAGGGAGCATATAGCCTTTGCGGATATAAACTCAAACAGCACTGACTTATTTATTTGCTCCCTATGCAAAATAATTTATTTTGCTGCCTCCTATATAGCCTATTAACCACTCCCACAACTAAGTCTTTTTTGCCTTTACTGATTTCCAAGCATTGTTTGATTATTTCTCTCCTAAGTTATTAAGCTGCATTATTCCCAGGCTGAATTTCTTTTTGTTAATTACTGCATTGCTTTTTAATTTCTCTAGGTCCATGCGAATTTCCCCTCCGTTGTAACACCTTCCTACTGAGTATTATCAGCACATTCATTCAATGGACTTCACCATGGCCTCTCAAAGGGAATTAGTGGAGATGGTCTGTAAAACCAGACTCAACACTCACCCCTGGGTCGAGGCCTGATACTTCACTTAAAACACAACATGAGAGATAAATGCCATTAATTTATATTTGATTATGTGCATTCATAACTATATGGATATCAACAGAGATGGTAACAGGTGGAGCAAGGGAGATCTACTTTGTTTGAGGAGAGTGTGTAGCAAAGAACCCATGGCACAAATACTGCTTGATGTGTCCATCAGCAACCCTGCATAAAGACACTCTGTGTAACTATTATGCGAGTCCACACCCTGTCCTCTGTTGGATGTAGTCCTCTCTCGGGGTTTGTCTATAGCTTTAGTGAAGATGCTACTATGCCAATGGGAGAGCTTTTCCCACTGGCATAGTTAATGCACCTCCCTGAGAGGCTGTAGCTATATTAACAGGAGAAACTTGCCCTCCAACATAGAGCTGTCTACACTGAGAGTTAGGGGTCAGTACAACTATGTCACTCAAGTGTGTGGATTTTTCACACCCCTGAGCGACAAAGTTATACCTCTTTCAGTTTGCAGTGTAGACCTGGCCTCAGCATACATGTCATAACTCCCTTTAGAATAAACACCAAACAAACGTGTGCATATTACAATGAGTGGAGAGAAGTGTAGTGATAACGCTGTCACAGGTAGCCCAGCAAAAGCATGTTCTTGAGAATTTGCAAATGACTGGGAAGAACCAGCCGTTTAAAAACAATAATATGCAATTATCCCACAAGCACAGAGAAGGGAAAATAAACACACTGTGGGATACGTGGAAGGGCCACTAAAAGCAGCATTATTAAAAATTGATTTTTTTTTAAATGAGCCATCTCTGGGTAAGCAGTCTCCTTTGGGAACAGGCGAAATGCAGTCTGATTTCACACGGTACCTTGAAATGCACTGAGCAAAATCCCATCCCTGCCATGAAACGCCACATGCACAGTGTGTGCACCCTGCAGACATTAAAGAGAGAAATTCTTTTAAAAGGAAAACAAAAACTAAATGGCATGTCAGCACAGTTGCTGAACATGCTACCTCGCAGGGGTATTGATTCATCAGTGCTCAGAGGCTGCAAGTTCAAACAACAACAAATAAGTCTTGCCAAGTAAAAAGGGAAGAGTCCTTGCACAGCGGATAGGCTGGGAATTTGACTCTTTGTTCACCCGAATTTGTATCCAGATAGGCAGTGTGCTGACAGCTGGACAGCTGAAAGGCCAATTCACGGATCGACAAGGGGCATGAAAGTCTCTTTTCCTCTTTTCCCTGCTCCATTCCCCTTGATCTAGCAAATGAAGCTGCAGAGAGATTTCACGGTGGAACGACAAAGAACCTTATTTACATACGAACAAAACGGCAAAGATAAATTAAAAAGAAACCCATCTTGGAAAAGAAAGGCAACCCAGACTCTTCCCCCCAAAAAATACACTCCACTAGCCTGGTGTCAGACTGAAGGGCAAGCTTGAAAGATCAGGATTATTACAAGGGTCACCAACAAGAAGACAGTTGCTGCTTCTACAAACATTATCCACGAGAGAAATATGGGCTCCCATAGGTAGTGAAAATACCTGTCACACAAGAAGGAAAAGTAGGAGTAGAGGCAATATACATGGAATGTGCAGGTTCCTTCTTGGTTAAATACACACACACACACACACACACACCATTTTTATTACATATATATACACAAAGTTTATATTTTTGTCTATTCAATTACACACAAACTACAATACATATATGTTCTATATATATATGCCTATTCTTATTATTTCTTTAGGATGTGTACCTTGTTATTGCATTAACAAAACATTTATAAAAAAAAGTCTGATATCCATTTCATCTGGGATTTTAGAAAAAAGAGAAGAGTCTTTTTTTGTTCGTTTGTTTTGTTTTTTTAAATGAGAAGTAACTGGTGTGTTGTAAAATATCCTGGGACCAAACAAACAGTAAATCCTAAGAAAATCAATTGCCATAGGAGAGTCTCTAGTGGACTTCATGGAGACCCTGGTACTTTTCCCTTTCTGAGCTAAAAGCTCTGCTGGAGGTAGGGTTTTAAAATTTTAATTGATTTAAATTTTAGGTTGATTAATTTCAAGATTTATTTACTGAAGAGAGAGAAATTCCCAATATAACTCGCTATCCGACATAGCAATCCGCAGATCTCCAGCTTTTTCAATGAATGCAGAGATGGCATTACAAAAGCACACAGGACCATCTGTCTACCTGTGGCTTAATGCTTTGGCCCAAAGTTTGATTGATCTTACTTTTACACTAATGTAATACCATTGGATTCACGGGGAATAACTCCTGATCTACACCAGCCAAGTGAGAGCGGACTCAAGTCCATTATGACTGCTTGTAAAATAAGAGTGGGCTCCCGTGGAGGGAAAATATATATGGAAACTTTGACAATGGTCCTGCATGGCAATAAATCACTTTATATCAGAGCCAAGCAACATACATTGATTCTGACTCAGATGTAACCTGTATCTTTTTTCTCGGAATGGTTTAATATTCCCACTATTACACATTCAGTCTCTGTGTTGTATAGGCATATTTAAACATTTTTAGAGGGCAATTTTCCCAGAGAGAAAGACTTTCTTGAAGCTTTTTTTTTTTCCTTCCTGTGAAAACAATGTGTCCCCTCATGGAAAAAATCAGGCCCTTTCAGACCAGATTGAGTTCACAAAAAATATGAAAACATGGAATTTCCACACACAAAACTCTAGGTGCAAAACCAGGCATTTTTATAAACTCCAGCCAGTCAGACAGGGATCTGTTGAGGATGCTCTAACCACCCTCAAACTGAACACAGTCTCAGAAACATCCACCCTGTCTGTTAAAGGCACACTCAGAGAATTCTAGCCACCAGCCACAGACCTGGCCGTTTTTGTTAGCTGTTGACCAGATAATTCCACTGTCATCTCATAACTACACTCAAATAGCTGAAGGCATAAAATTCAAATCACAACACTAGGGTTTGAATGCTAGTCAATGATGCAGGTACCAGCTGAGGCCTAATCTAGTTTTGTTGTTGTTGTTTCCAATTCTCCTTTTCTTAAAAATGTTTTCTATTGATGATGCTAAAGAAAAATGGGTTCAGAGACTTCGAATGTGCTTCATCTGCTAGGAACGTCTCCCAAAAAGTCATATCATGTCCCCTGAATTAGATACACACACAGACCTGAACTGTAGTGACACTAAGGAGAATCCAAAGGATTGGGAAAATCCACAGTAACAGACGCAACATGAAAATGTCTAACTGCCTAAGCACTTACTCTGCTCTCACTATGGTAGTGCCTGAGCCCCTATGTCAAGTACAAGTACTTTGCCTTTCTGTGCGCACCAAACGATCTCAGTAGTTGTGTCAGCTAAAGATGCTTGTGTGATGCCTCTCGTGGTTGCCTCTGTTGGCTCCATTGTGAGAGCGCCTTGGTGCAGAACTGGTTCCCTTTGCACACTGCCAGCAGGATCTGCGCATGCCACATTTCCTTTTTTATGTCAAGATGTTTCCTTCTTATTCAGAAAGCTGCCTCCTCCCGTAAGAGCGTTCATTTTCCAATAAGCTTTGTTGTTCTGCAAATTATGGGCTATAAAGAATTAATGACTGAATATAAATCAATTTACTTCACTGAGAGAATATGTGTTTTATGTGGTGGAGCTTTTCCAAGAAAAGTAATTCGTTGATTTGGCATTTTAATCTTCAGAAAATTAAAGAAGCTATTTTTCTGCTAAGAGGATGTGTTTGAGGCTATACTTTCTGGAATTGTTATTAGAAAACATTATTTATTGGCTAGATATGGGCGAGCAGATAGTTATCTATACAGTTTCTATAAGCTTCGTCACAACAAAGACTTCACTAACTGTACTGTGTTTTACCGTCCAAATTCAAGCACATCACTAATGCTTTTTGAAAAGTCAGGCAGTTAAAATTTCCTTCCCAGAGGTTGGATGGCTCCTGGGGATTGCTAAAGGGACATTGAGTGTTTAAGATCTAGGTCACCAATTCTCATCTGCCCCTGGCTGACAGCGACAGAATGATGGGTCACATCTGACAGCTGTTCAGCAGTCTGTGTAAATTTAATTGGTGGATCTAAGTCCTGTTCTTAGTAGATGGATGCCCATGCAATCCCCCAAGCCCACCATGATCTGTGGCATCAACTGGTCTCCAGTAGATAGTTTCAGCAGCAAGGCCAAAGACTGACTGGTCCATGGAGAGTGAACTCTCTCTCCTCTCAGCCCTAGAGGTTGTGGGAGCACACTGGCAGGTTGGTGTGGGGAAACTTGCCCTCCACTGTTCAGAGCGTGCCTTCTTCAGGCATAATCTGAGGAGTGTCCATCTGGCTGCTTTCAGCAGGCACCCAACACTCATCGTAAAAACAAAACGCCCCTTCTATCACCAGGGTCTGCAGGAACAAACAACGCCTTTAAGCTCCGTAAGGTGCTCAGTCAGGCCAACTAAAACAATTCAGAATGATTCACCACTTTGCAAGGGTAAATTACAGAACATGGCATCACTTTGCTAGCTGCTTTTTGTCCCTAGATGCAATGTTAATAATATTTCAAGCTGGATGGCTGTTTGATGCTCAGCCAGTGGCATGGGCCTGTCATGCTGGCAGCTCCCATTTGCTCAGTCAAGTGCCCATAAACCTTGTCTGTGTCCTGGAAGAGAATACCACCTTAAGTCGTTCTTGGAATTTCACGCATTAATGCCCTCGGTATGTTTAGGAGACAAACCAAAGTAATTTGCCAGCTACTTCTATCTGTCTCGCAATGGTTTTCCACTTGGTCTCTTCCCAGCCCCCCAATGACGACTCATTTCTCTGAAACAAGGCAATTAGGCAGGCCACAGAATATTGATTTTCTAGGTGAGAGAAATTCAGACTCAAACATTGTTTTACATAGAGCATTACTTAAGGAACACAAATTGCAGCCTCCTCTTTGTTTGGACAAAGGATGGAGACAGAAAGGCAGCGGAGGAAGGGAGTGAGGTTATCCAGTTGATTTAAGATGATCTCTCTTAATGCCCACTTGGAATTTTCAAAATGCCTTAGACTGGGTATAGCCATGCGGTTATGACATTCTACTAATAAGCACCTCTGTGCCAGTATATATATGTGTGGGTGTGTGTAAATACAGTTACAGAGAAATGCAAGCTTGCTTTCTTGTTTAATATCATCCCACCCACCTGAATAAAACAGAGCCTGACACATGTCATAAGGAATTACTTTAAAAATGCAAAGCCCTTAGGCATTAAAGCCCAGTTTGCATTCCAGTCACACTAACCAATAAAATAAAATAAAATAAATAATAATCACATCTCCACCGCTGTGAAGGGATTTTCTAGCCATTCAGACGCTTCTCACGTTGCAGTTATAAGCTCCAGTATTGTATTTATGAAGGCAAAGAGGAACAGGGAAGCAAAGCAGAGAGAAAGCAAACAGCAGAATTCATGGTGGAGAAATCATTC
Organism: Gopherus evgoodei; assembly: GCF_007399415.2. Classification (NCBI taxonomy): domain Eukaryota; kingdom Metazoa; phylum Chordata; order Testudines; family Testudinidae; genus Gopherus; species Gopherus evgoodei. The sequence continues at coordinate 21,629,078 of NC_044337.1, read as the reverse complement.
CGATTTGCCATGGTCTGGGTTTGGGTTAGGAGACTACAGCACTCGCTGAAAGACCCAAGCCCCAGCAGGGAAAATAGCAGCGCCCCCACCATCTCCACTAGCTTCTATATTTAGCACCAGTGATTATTCAAAATAGGATTCAGAAATATTGTCTGTCTGCACACTCTGAAGTGGGAGTGCGCTTGGAGGCAGGCTGGCTTGTTTTCGAGTTATTTAAGATAAGAGCCATAACTGCTGATTATTGCAGTGGAAAACTGGCCCCATGAATGCAGTGAAAGGAGGGCAGTAAGGGAACAGCAGGACTCACTGAGGACAGTCACCTTTCAAAGCCTTTAGATAGAAAAGACGGTTACTCACCTTTGTAACTGTTGTTCTTCGAGATGTGTTGCTCACATCCATTCCAGTTAGGTGTGCGCGCCGCGCGTGCACGTTCGTCGGAAACTTTTTACCCTAGCAACTCCAGTGGGCCGGCAGGTCGCCCCCTGGAGTGGCGCCGCCATGGCGCCCAATATATATCCCTGCCGGCCCGCCCGCTCCTCAGTTCCTTCTTGCCGGCTACTCCGACAGTGGGGAAGGAGGGCGGGTGTGGAATGGATGTGAGCAACACATCTCGAAGAACAACAGTTACAAAGGTGAGTAACCGTCTTTTCTTCTTCGAGTGATTGCTCACATCCATTCCAGTTAGGTGACTCCCAAGCCATACCTAGGCGGTGGGGTCGGAGTGAGAAGTCGCGGCACGGAGCACTGCAGTTCCGAAGGCCGCATCCTCTCTCGACTGCTGTACCAGGGCGTAGTGGGAAGCAAAGGTGTGAACCGATGACCAGGTCGCTGCCCGACAGATTTCCTGGATGGGCACACGGGCGAGGAAAGCTAGCGACGACGCCTGCGCCCTGGTAGAATGCGCAGTCACACGGCCCGTAGGGACATGGGCCAAGTCATAACAGGTCCTGATGCAGGACGTAACCCACGAGGATAACCTCTGGGAGGAGATAGGAAGCCCTTTCATACGGTCCGCTACCGCCACGAAAAGCTGGGGGGATTTGCGGAAGGGTTTGGTCCTCTCTATGTAGAACGCGAGAGCTCTACGGACATCCAGCGAGTGGAGCTGTTGCTCCCTGCCTGAGGAGTGAGGTTTTGGGAAAAAAACCGGGAGGAAAATCTCTTGGTTGACGTGGAAGGCTGAGACCACCTTGGGTAGAAAGGCAGGGTGTGGTCTAAGCTGTACCTTGTCTTTGTGGAAGACCGTATACGGGGGGTCTACCACAAGGGCTCGGAGTTCCGACACCCGTCTAGCTGAGGTGATGGCTACTAGAAAGGCAGCCTTCCAAGAGAGGTAAAGCAGGGAGCAAGTAGCTAACGGCTCAAAGGGGGGCCCCATGAGCCGGGACAACACCAGGTTAAGATCCCAGGTTGGAGCAGGGGGACGGACGTTAGGGAATAACCGTTCCAGCCCTTTAAGAAATCTCGACACCGTCGGGTGAGAAAAAACGGAGCGACCGTCCGCACCCGGGTGAAAGGTGGAGATAGCTGCCAGATGGACTCGCAACGACGATAAGGCCAGACCACGTTCTTTGAGGGACCAAACATAGTCTAAGATTTCGGATACCGAAACTTCCATAGGGCGGAGATTTCTCTCTACGCACCAACAGGAGAAGCGTTTCCATTTTGCCGAATATGTGGCTCTTGTGGACGGTTTCCTGCTGCCCAAGAGCACCTCTCTCACAGGCGTGGAGCAGCGCAGCTCGGAACCAGTTAGCCACACAGGAGCCACGCCGCTAGGTGCAGCGACTGCAGGTCTGGGTGACAGAGAGACCCGTGGTCCTGGGTAATCAGGTCCGGATGAAGGGGCAGGGGAACTGGGTCGGCTACGGCCAAGTCTAGCAGCATGGTGTACCAGTGCTGTCTGGGCCATGCCGGGGCCACCATGATCACACGAGCCCTGTCTCTGCGCACCTTCAGGAGGACCTTGTGAACCAGAGGGAACGGAGGAAACGCATAGTACAGGTGGGTCGACCACTGGATGAGGAAGGCATCCGCTATCGACCCCGGCTCCCTGCCCTGAAAGGAGCAGAACGCTTGGCACTTCCTGTTCCCCTTGGACGCAAAGAGGTCCACCCGGGGATAACCTCACCTCCGGAAAATGGAGAGAGCGACGTCCGGGCGAAGGGACCACTCGTGTGACAGGAAGGATCTGCTCAATCGATCCGCCAGCGTGTTCCGTACTCCGGGAAGGAAGGAAGCCCTGAGGTGAATGGAGTGGGCTACGCAAAAGTCCCAGAGTCGTATCGCCTCGAGGCACAGGGAGGAGGACCTGGTGCCGCCCTGCTTGTTGATATAATACATGGTCGTCGTGTTGTCCGTGAACACGGCCACACAACGATCCTGAAGCTGATGACAAAACGTTTGGCAAGCAAGGCGGACCGCCCTCAACTCCCTCATGTTGATGTGTAGCCCCACCTCCTCCTGGGACCATAGGCCCTGCGTCCGCAGGGTCCCTAGGTGGGCCCCCCAGCCTAGATCTGAGGCATCCATTGTCAGGGATACCGAGGGCTGAGACGGGTGAAAGGGAAGACCCGCACACAATACGGACTGGTCCAACCACCAGCCGAGGGAATCTAAGACCTTCTGGGGGACTGTGATTAACATGTCTAGCGGTTGCCTTGGCCTGTAATGACTGATAAGCCACAGCTGGAGAGGCCTCATGCGGAGCCGAGCGTAGTCGGTCACAAAAGTGCACGCCGCCATGTGGCCTAACAGGGTTAGACATGTCCTCACTGACGTCAAAGGGGCTGACCGCAAGCGTTGAACGATCGCCGCCATGGTCTGGAACCGCTGCCGAGGCAGCGAGGCCCTGCCCACAGTGGCGTCCAGGACGGCCCCGATAAATTCCACCTTCTGAGTGGGCCTCAGGGTGGACTTGTCTGTGTTTATCAAGAGGCCCAGACTCGCAAACATGCCGGTGATCACGCGGACATGGCTGTACACCTGCTGTTCCGACGTGCCCCGAATCAACCAATCGTCCAGATAAGGGAACACGTGGACACGGTTGCGCCGAAGATGCGCCACGACAACTGCCATGCATTTTGTAAACACCCTCGGGGCCGTGGACAGGCCAAACGGGAGGACCGCAAATTGATAATGACGAGCCCCCACAACGAAGCGGAGGAAGCGTCTGTGGCGTGGCCAAATGGCAACGTGGAAATACGCGTCCTGCATGTCGAGGGCGGCGTACCAGTCTCCCGGATCCAGGGATGGAATGATGGTCCCCAGGGATACCATGCGGAACTTCAACTTCACGAGGTATTTGTTGAGCTCTCGCAGGTCGAGGATAGGCCTGAGGCCCCCCTTGGCCTTGGGGATCAGAAAATAGCGGGAATAAAACCCCTTGCCTTTCTCGTTTTCGGGAACCGCCTCTATAGCTCCTTTGCTGAGGAGCGTCCGCACCTCCTGCCGAAGGAATTGCTCGTGAGAGGGGTCCCTGAAGAGGGACGAGGAAGGAGGGCGGGAAGGAGGAAACGAAACAAACTGCAGGCGGTACCCCGTCTGCACCACGCTTAAGACCCAGCGGTCCGATGTTATTTGGGACCACGCCGGGAGGAAAAACGAAAGGCGGTTGGAAAACGGGGGGGAAGGATCCATAGGGGAAACTGTTACTGCGCCCTCGAGCGCACCTTCAAAATGAAGGCTTAGGACCAGGCGGGGGTTTTGAGGAGCCTTGGTTCTGCCCCCCTTGGTTCCCCGACTGCCTGCGCCTCCCGTTCCTGCCGCGGCGCCTGTAAAGGTCCTGCCGCTGGCGGAACTGGGAAAACGGCCGACGGTGCTGCTGTTGTTGCGGCCTAAAGGGTCTACGCTGTGTCACGGGGGTGTGCATCCCGAGGGACCGCGCAATGACCCGGTTGTCCTTTAAACTCTTAAGTCTGGGGTCTGTCTTATCGGAAAACAGGCCCTGGCCTTCGAAAGGAAGGTCCTGTATCGTGTGCTGGAGCTCTGGCGGAAGGCCGGAAACCTGCAGCCAGGAGATGCGACGCATCGTAACTCCTGACGCGAGGGTACGGGCAGCCGAGTCCGCAGCGTCCAAGGAGGCTTGTAAGGCCATGCGCGCGACCTTCTTGCCTTCGTCCAGGATGGCCGTAAACTCTTGGCGAGCATCCTGTGGCAGCAGCTCCTTAAATTTGTCCACTGCCACCCAGGAGTTAAAGGCGTATCTGCTCAGCAGGGCCTGCTGGTTAGAGACCCTGAGCTGCAGCGCCCCAGCCGAATACACCTTACGGCCAAGGAGGTCCATCCGCCTGGCTTCTCTGGATTTGGGGGCCGGAGCCTCCTGGCCGTGACGCTCCCTATCGTTCACCGATTGCACTACCAGTGAACCGGGAGTCGGGTGAACATGTAAATATTCGTACCCCTTAGAAGGGGCCATGTACTTCCTCTCGACTCCTTTCGCTGTCGGAGGGATGGAGGCCGGGGACTGCCAGATAGTATTGGCATTGGCCTGGATGGTCCGTATGAACGGCAGGACGACCCTGGTGGGAGCATTGGAAGAGAGGATGGTGACAATTGGGTCCTCTATCTCCGAGACCTCCTCTGCTTGCAGACTCAGGTTTTGAGCCAATCGCCTGAGGAGGTCCTGGTGTGCCCTGAGATCCAGCGGGGGGGGGACTGTTGGAGGAGGTACCCGCCACCGCCTCATCCGGGGAGGAGGATGATGAGACCCCAGGCACAATAGTGTCCAACTGAGGGTCTTCCTCAGCCCTCGCCTCTGTCTCCGGAGCCACAGCGGAGTCCTGCTGTTTGGACCCTTCGTCCCCTTCCGGGGAGGGAGGGGGGCGAGACAAAGAGGCTTCAGGGGCCCTACGCTCCGCAGTCGCCGGCCTAGCAGGGAGCTGCTGGGGCCCTGGGCCTGATGGTACGCCCAGGGTGTCCAGAATCCCCACTGTTGTGGGCCTTGGTCCTGCAGCGGCGGATCAGCAAACAGCGCCGCCTGCCGGTCGGTGCCCAGCGCATAGCCGCTGTCCGTCTGGGAGGATACGGACGGCTGCCTCGAGGGCCACGGCGGGGCCGACCCTGGAAGGTACGGGTCTGCGCGGGCCGGCACGGAGGATCGTCTCGGTGCCGGGGACCGGTGCCGGGAGTCATATCGGTGCCGGGATCGGGACCGGGACCGGGATCTGTCACGGTGCCGGGCGCCGCTTCGGTACCGGGCGCCGCTTCGGTGCCGGGACCTACTACCAGCTCGGTGCCGGGAGATCGACCGGGACCGGGACCTGCCACCAGCTCGGTGCCGGGAGATCGACCGGGACCGGGACCTGCCACCAGCTCGGTGCCGGGAGGTCGAGCGAGACCGGGACCGGGACCGGGACCTGCCACCAGCTCGGTGCCGGGAGGTCGACCGGTGCGGTGAGTAGCGTCGGGACCTGCTCCTGGAGTCGCGGTGCCGGTGACGCCGACTGGAGCCTGACCGCGACCGTCTCGATGCCGACCGTTGCCGCGAGTGCGACCGGTATCGCTGAGGGGAGCGGTGCCGGGACTGCGAGCGGCGTCGGGATCTGGAGCGCCCAAGACGTCGGGACCTGGATGGCGAACGACTGTCTCTGGGCGGCGCCGACAGCATGGGCTTGCCTCTGGACACAACCCGCACCGGAGGTACCGGGGGTGGCAGCCGAGTGGGCTCAGTCAGGGCAATAAGGTCCCGAGCCGAGGCGAAGGTCTCCGGAGTGGATGGGACCACTATCTCAACCCCAGATCTCATGGGGGAGCTCGGCGGCACCGGACTCAACGGACCCGCCGGGCCCGGAGTCAACGGTGCTGACGGTGCCGGCGGTGCCGCGGCCGATGTTGAGGCCGGGCGATCAAGCCGGGTCTGCCTGGCCGGAGTATTAGACTTCGACGGCCTAGGCTCTGATTCCGGTGCCGGAGAAGGTCGGTGCCGGGGAGTCTTCTCGGTGCCGGAGCGATCCGGTGCCGGTGCCGAAACCACGGTCTGCGAAGTCGACGGGTCAAGTGCCGCCTCCATTAGGAGAGTTCGGAGCCTCTGATCCCTCTCCTTTTTTGTCCTCGGCTTAAAAGCCTTACAGATGCGGCACTTGTCAGATCTGTGCGATTCCCCGAGGCACTTCAGGCACGCTTCGTGGGGATCGCTGGTAGGCATGGGCTTCTTGCAGGCCGCACACTGCTTGAAGCCTGGCGAAACAGGCATGAGCCTGGCGCCCGGTGCCGGGAAGGGCTAAGCCCCCGGCAAGGAACTACTTAACAGCTATTTACTAAACTATCTACTTAACAATACTAATTAACAACTATATAGAACTAGAGATAAGCGATAAACAAGCGATAGAAACTAGGAGAGCTAGGGACGTGGAGGACAGCTATGCCGCGCTCCACAGTTCCAACGACCGACACGGCGGTAAGAAGGAACTGAGGAGCGGGCGGGCCGGCAGGGATATATATTGGGCGCCATGGCGGCGCCACTCCAGGGGGCGACCTGCCGGCCCACTGGAGTTGCTAGGGTAAAAAGTTTCCGACGAACGTGCACGCGCGGCGCGCACACCTAACTGGAATGGATGTGAGCAATCACTCGAAGAAGAACAGTAAATTCAGAGGTCCCCGCATTCATCACGCCAACAACTATATCCCTTCCTGGCTCTTCTTAGAAAATTGTGATCATAGCATATGTTTTAGATCACACTATAGAGCACAAAAGAGGAAAGCTGTGAAGAGTGAGTGTGTGTGTGTCTGTCTGTGTGTGTGTGTGTTCGTTCATACACAAATGCAGTAATTGTGTAGGGTTGCCAACTTTCTGACTGCAGAAAACTGAACATTCTGGCCCCGACCCCTGCCCTGCTCCTTCCCTGAGACCCTGCCCGGACCCTCGCTCACTCTCCCTCACCCTTGCTCACTCATTTTTGTGAGGCTGGGGCAGGGGGCTGGGGTTGGTGCAGGAACGGGTGCGGGGTCCAGGAGGAGGCTCAGGGCTAGGGTGCAGGATTGGGGTGCAGGAGAGGATGACGGCTGCAGCTCGGAGTGCAGGCTCTAGGGTGGGGCCGCGGATGAAGGGTTTGGGGTGCAGGAGGGGGCTCCAGGCTGAGGTCAAGGGGTTCAGAGTGTGGGGGGGATGCAGGTTCCGGGAAGGAGTTTGGGTGCAGGAGAGAACTCAGGACTGGGACAAGGGGTTGGGGCACAGGAGGAGATGCGGGCTCCCGGCAGCACTTACCTCAGGCTGTTCCCAGAAGCAGCTGGCATGTCCCTCTGGCTCCTGTGTGCAGGGGAGGCCAAGGGGCTCTGCGCGCTGTCCACATCCATCTGCAGGCACTGGTCCTGCAGCTCCCACTGACCACAGTTCCCGACCAATGGGAGCTGTGGAGCTGGTGCAGCACATGGAACCCCCTGGACGCACCTACGCCGAGGAGCCAGAGGGGCATGCTGGCCACTTCTGGGAGCGACATGGAGCTAGCTGCTGAGGCTAACTGGACTTTTAGTGGCTGAGCTCCTAGGTCCCTTTTCTACTGTGTGTTCCAGTTGAAAACCGGATGCCTGGCAATCCTATAAATTGTGTAATGTCAGAATTCTCCATGGGGCCGACTCTTAGCTGTGAATAGTGTAATACTCCCATTGAAGTCAATGGAACTATGACAACTGATACCAGTTCACAACCAGAGAAAGAGGGCCAAATTCTCCTGATAATTTATTTGCAACAGATAAGTTGGCCTCCCTGCTCTAAACGAAGAAAAAGAACTGAGTAAAACATTTGTCCGAAACCACATGGAATTAACTGACTAGGAATCACCCCTGAATTTAAACTCTGACTTGAGTGACTTTCGGTCTGGGCCGCTCTCTAATTAACCTAAAACTGGGTTTGCACGATGCAGGTCAGTTTGGGTCTATGAGGAGGAGCTATGTGAGCAGGATGCTTTAGCATCTAAATGAACTACAGCAGCACAGGTTCAGATCAAACAGGGCAAAAAAGCACCTGAAGGCAGTTCCTCAGCCGGTGTGAATTTGTGCAAAATTTTTTTTTTAAAACATATTAGGTGACTAGTTTGTGACAGAAAATGTCAGCCTAAGGGATCTTTGCAAACAGTTCAATTGAACTACTGATCATTTGTTATTCATTGTGCATAACTGGCCACAAGTCACACTGTTGTTCCTGTTCCCTGACTGGACTATACATTTTTAAACAGGAGAATGGTGAACACTGAACACTTACCTTTGCAGATTTTTCAGACAAACAAGCATTGGTGCTAAAATCTGTGCAACTTTTGAATTTGTTTCACAAACATTTTCACAAATATACTGGTAACTGTCAGAATAAACTGGGAATAAACGGATGATAATATAATTACATGAATAGCAGCAGAGCCAATTCACCATGTTAATTAGTATAAATATTTGCTAATAATTTTTGTACTATTAACCAGCAATAGCTCCCATACACGTAACACACTGGCAGAGACACACACAATGGTTTGTATAGATTCAACAGAATTTTATTCATTTACAAAGATGAATGCAATTAGCAATGTCTCCAATCTATTTTACTGACTGTCCCTGCTCCTCAGAGAGGGGAGCACAAATAGCAGATGCTAATTGTTAAGGAGTGCATTCACCAACGCTGGTTTAATCCTGCGTTATGAGCTGGCATTTAGAGGAAGAAAAAAATATAGCATGAAGGAAAGCATCCAGAAAAACTACTCAAGATGCCAAATGATAGTTTTACAGTCTCTCAGCGACAAGGTCTGTAGTGTTAACACATCACAGATGAGAATATAAAAATGCCAGACAGCCAGGTGGCACAGTGTACTTCAGGCTCTCTGTAGGTATTAATTCATTACCTCAGCCTGTTTCATAGCACAGAGTCAAGACCATGAGAGCATGCCCCATGTCGATTCAGAACACCGTGGGATGCAGGGAAGAAGGGGAATTATTCTAAGGGTTTAATTTAGAGAAATAGCTTGTGGAAAAAAAGCTTGACTCTTCCAAAGCTCGTAGATTTATTATTGGCATTGGTGTGAGCGTTCAGGGCATGGGCTGCTTTGTACTTTAATCACAGAAACCTAATGTACCTGAATTTCAAATAACTGAGGCCAGGGCCAGTTGGCCCAGGAAATTAGCAATGGGTTTTAAGGCTGGGGCTCTACAAGTCATCAGACTAGATCAATAGTAGTTAAAAGATGCCATCTGATGGCTTCTTGGTTGCCTGTATGAAATAAGGTGGTGATCTCAGTCCCATTCTCTTTGGCATGTGTCTAAGACACTGACTCACCAGCACAACAAACACTGGCACATTCTCCCCAGAGAGGTCATGGGGACTTTCTTCTCACCATAAGTAGTAGCCTCTCCAAGGCTGGGTTAAGGCACATTGGCTGGACGAGGTGGGGGAAGCTACCATTGTCACCGCTCATGTGGTTGGCACCTGTTCTGATGGGAAGCAGAGGGATGTCTCCAGGGCGGTCAATCAGCACTACATTCACACTGGTTTTTAAGCTGTTACTGGGAAATCTCATTATTCATTGCCAGAAATTCCCATGAAACAGTAACTCTCATTACACCTAAGCCCTTTCAGCACAGAATAGCCACACACTGATAACCTGAATACACTTGCTGCAGCTGCTGTTCCATAGACTGCACTCTTGTACAGTCAGATTATTTTACATGCTTATTAGTCCCATTATTTTATAACTCATCCCTCTGCGTAATGTCAGCTCCATATCACTTCCCTCTAATGAAAAGGTATGTGCCTCTTCGAAACGAGCAGGGCTGAGGATTCCTTGAGATGGAGAGAGAGACTGGACAGGAGAGAGGCTAACACTGCACTCCATCTAAGGGCCATACTGTGCCTGACCTCAGGAAGGTGCAAGGAGCCTCATGCTGGGGGCTACTATTTGGAGATTTCCCTGCATGCAAGGACTGCTCCTTGCTAATGCTTCCAGGGAGAGCTAGCCATTCCAAGGGAGGAGAGGTCTGAGGAGGAGCAAGAGCCCTGCCCTCCTCTGCTTTGGCCAGCAAAGCTGTCCAGTCCATGCTGCCCCCTCTGAATGCTGGTGCACTGTCCTACCCTGGGAGGCATCATGTTTGCCTAAGTCATCACCACTTGGAGATCCCACTCAAGCACTGTGGCTTTGCACAGTGTCCAGTCCAAACTGCTACTATCCATGGCACAGGGCTTCCTCACCTGCTTTGCTCCCATTTGTTGGCACAATCCATGGCTGCAGCCTGACAGCCCTGACCAGGAGGAAGACTGTGGATATAGGTGCTCGTGACTCAATAGACTAAGCACTGCTCATAGCATGGCTTAACCAGTGTCTTGTTTCATTGCCCATTTAGCAGGCAGGCTGTCGAAGGCCCTTCTGCAGGCAAATGGCCTCCCTTTGCTTGCTGTCCTTTTGTTTTTACTCATTTCTCTTAAGGCATCCGAGGCCTTGGTGCCACCAAGCTAACATCTATTATTGGCTGTTATCAGGATTCATGCCGCCACCAAGGCGTCACTGACTACTTGTCTCCATCCAAATTACAATACAGGCAAGACTGAGTCAGTCTGGTGGCAGCAGCAGACCAGCACTAAGCAAGCACCCAAATGCCTGGGGGGTAATGGGTGTCCAGGTTCCCTAGAGAGGTAGGTTTCTCTTTTGTAATAAGACTTCTCAGATCATCTGCATGTAATTTTCCCTTTGATCCTCTCTTTAGCATAAGAGACTAAAACAGTATCTAGCAAAACATGGGGCTCCAAAACTCTCCTGTTGTTAGAGCCCTTGAATCTGAACTCCCCAGAGCTTTGGCCATGTTCAGAACTGGCTTTGAATGTTGTTTCTGAGCCCTACCTCAAAACCAGATTCAAAAAAAATCAGAGCCAAACCACTTACAGCTGGGGAGAAGTTTGGAACCCAACTTTGCAGCAGGGACCCATCACTAGCTGCAATCAGACCATATCTTCCTCAGCCAGGCTGCAGCCAATCAAGCATTACAGCTCCATAGGTGTTTCCTGAGAGCTGTTGTCATTCTTGTCACCAAGCCTAACTCACACCAAGCCCTTTGCATCTCCCAGTTTTCTTTCCACAGTGCACTAGTCTGCACTACCAGTGTCTCAGTTTCAGTTACTCATCTCAGGAGTGCCAGGGCTGAAAAGCAGTCAGTCAAGTGCAGAAACAAACCAACCAACATGTCCTCGCTCCAGCCAAAACACCTGACTTCCACACAAACAGGAACAAAAACATGTCACTGCTTTCAAAGCAACTGAAAAGATGCTTCCTCGGAAGCCAGCACTGAGGGATGTGTGCAAGGCACTCTTGAGGAAAAGCAATAAATATGATGTGAGCCAAGGCAAGCTTCCTATGCAAGAGAGAATGTAAAGAAGGCAGATGTTTAGTTTAAAAAGGAGAGGAATAAGAGGGGACATAACAGAGTTATCAAACAACGAATGGCATAGCACCCAGTTTATCTGTCCTCTTCTACCATTGACTAATACAAGAATGAGAGAACAGACAAAACAAAGACAGCAAATTTAAAACTCAAAGGGAAATACTGTTTCTTTGTCAAATTGCACAATTAACCTGTGGAACCCACTGCCACAAGATGTCATTGAGGTCTAGAGCTTTATAGGATTCAAAATTAAATTTATATAGATAATTAGAACTTCTGCAGTTATGAAAGATTGGGAGGAGGGGGGTCCTTGCAAACCACTATCTGGCAGGGGTCAGGAAGACATTTTTTCTGTAAGTGGGTTATTCCAAAATTATCTATTATAGGCCCTCTTGCATCCCAGCGGACGCTTTGAGTCCTATGAACCATCTGATACTGGCTGTTACCAGACAAAGGACACAGGAGTAGGTGGGTCACTAGTTTGATTCAGTCTGGCAATTCCTACTTCTCAGTGCCACCCTATGAAAAGTTGGCCATGGTTGACCAGGGGAAAGTGATAGTTCTTAGTAATCAAAAGGAAGAGCCAGGTTATCTGAAGAGCAAATTGCCCTTTGCTAGCGCCTTTCATTGGAGTATCTCAGGCTATGTCTACACTACAGCATAAAATCGAAATAACTAAAACCGGTTTTATAAAACCGATATTATAAAATCGATTTTATGCGTCCACAGTAGGGCACATTAATTCGGTGGTGTGCGTCCATGGTCCGAGGCTAGCGTCAATTTCTGGAGCGGTGCACTGTGGGTAGCTACTGTAAAATGATGAGGCCAATAACTTCGATTTCCGTCCACACTAACCCTAAATCGATATAGTAATATCGATTTTAGCGTTACTCCTCTCGTTGGGGAGGAGTACAGAAATTGATTTCAAGAGCCCTTAAAATCGATTTAAAGTGTGTTGTAGTGTGGACGGGTACAGCGTTAAATCGATTTAATTCTGTTTAAATCGATTTAACTGCGTAGTGTGGACCAGGCCTGAGAGTGTTTTTCCAGCTGTAATTAAGGATCTCTCCCAACAGTCCGGTGAGGTAGGTCCATTATGTGGAGATTTCCAGCCCTGTTCAGCAGATGGGGAAGATCAAGTGGAAAGCTCAAGTCAATGATTTGCCCAAAGTCACACAGTGAGTGGGTGGCAGAACCAAGAACAAGAGAATGTTGGCACCCAGTCCTCTGCCCTACCCCAGGAGTGGCGCCAGGGTTCCTGCTCAATTGCCTGCCGCTGTTTTCCGTGGCATGTTGGCAGAAGGTCCTTATTCAGTGGCACGATGGGAGCGGAACTGGAAGTTCCTGTGCAACCCTGGGGAGCGCACAAAATGCCGCCCCCCAAATCCTGGCACCCTAGGCAACCGCCTAGGGTCACTTAATGGGAGCGCCGGCCCAGCCTTACCCACTATATCAGGATCAAATGTCTTTGAAAACAAAATCAGAGATAACTAGCTAAAGGAAATGAGATGACTGGTGATAGTGAATATTAGCCAGACTGTCTTCCCAAGATGGCTCCTGGAGCTGATATCAGAGGAGGAAGGTGTGAAAGCAATTAAAAGAGCTAATTTAAATAAATCCCCAAGCATTGAGGGTTTGCTAGCATACTCCTATAAATCCCTTTGAATGCAGCTAGGCCTTCTCCTTTATGAACTTGCTAACTTTCAGACATCAGAATAATTATCTCAAAGTGTGACCCAGGCTGTGGTTACTGGTATAATCAAGAAAAGCCCCCAAGGATTCAACGTTACACAGTCTCATTGGTGAATCACATTATAAACTGTTGGCTAACATTTTTGTAGCTACTAAACTGAAATAAAATACCCCATACTCTCTGCGAGTCTTTAATTCATCCCACTTGGGGAGGACTCATGCATTCTGGTAGATTTCTACTTGCCTAACAAGACTTCTAGGTCTACTGTGGTCCTGAGTGTCCCTTTAAGCTTCCGAGGAAGGTCAGTGGCTCAGCAGGATACTGAATCATAGAAATGTGGCGCTGGAAGGGACCTCAAGAAGTCATCAAATCCAGCCTCTTTAAAGAGGCAGGAGACCAAGGAAGCCTAGACCATCCATGACAGGTGTTTGTCCAATCTTCTTTAAAACCTCCAATAATCGGGATTCCACAATCTCCCTTGGAAGCCTGTTCCAGTACTTAACTATCCTTAGAGTTAGAAAGCTTTTCCTAATATCTAACCTATATCTTATTTGATGCAGATTAAGCCCATTACTTCTAGTCCTACCTTCAAATTGATCACTATCCTCTTTATAACAGCCCTTAACATATCTGAAGACTTATCAGGTCCTCCCTCAGTCTTCTTTTCCCAAGATTAAACATGCCCAGTTTTATTAACTTTTTCTTAAAGATCAGGTTTTCTAAACCTTTGATAATTTTTTTCTGCTTTCCTCTGAACTGCCACCAATTTGTTCACACCTTTCCTAAAGCGCAGTCCCCAGAAACAGACACAGTACTCCATCTGCATACTCACCAGTGGTAACAAGAGCAGGACAATTACCTCCCGTGTCTCTCATACACCACTCTTGTTAATGCACCCCAGAATGATATTAGCCTTTCCCTGCAACTGCATCTCATTGTTGACTCACATTCAATTTGTGATCCATTATAACCCCCAGATCCTTTTCAGCAGGACTACCACCTAGCCAGTTATTCCCCATTTTGTAGTTGTGCATTTGATTTTGCCTTCCTAAAAGTAGCATTTATCTTTACTGAATATCATCTTGTTGAATTGAGACCAATTCTACAATTTGTTTTGAATTCTAATCCTGTCCTTTAAAGTGCTTATAACCCCTCAACTTGGTGTCATCTGCAAATTTAATGAGTAAACTCTCCACTTCATTATCCTTATGCGTTTTATGTCCCTTTCTAGGTGTAACTCAGTTTGTGCCTTAGCCTGATTGTCTACATGCTCATGCTATTCTTTTGTATTTGTCTTTAGCAATTCATCCATCTTTCCACTTTTTTGTAGAGTTCTTTTTTTTTATTTTCAGGTCATTAAAGACTTCCTGATGGAGCCATATTGGCCTCTTACTATTCTTCCTATCTTAGCTTCACATCAGGATAGTTTGCAGTTATGTTATGCCTTTAACATGTCTTCTTGAGAAACTTGCAGCACTCCTGAACTCCTTTTCCCTTTAGATTTTCTTCTTATGAGACCTTAGGTACCAGTTCTCCAAGTATGTTAAACTCTGCTTTTTCGAAGTCCATGTCCCAATCATGAAATCTATCATTTTATAATCACTCTCACCCAAATTGCCTTCCACCTTCAGATTTACTACGAAGTCCTTCCCACTAGGTCAGAATCAAGTCTAAAATGGTTGTCTCTTGGTTACTTTCTTCACTTTCTGAAACACAAAGTTGTCTCCAATACAGTCAAAGAACTTATTGGAAATTTTATGTTTTGCAGTATTAAACTACCCAGACACCTGTTGGAAAAATAAGTTCCCCACTATTATCAGGTCTTGTGGTTTAGATATTTCTGTTATTTGTTCTTGAAATGATTTAATTAACATCCTCTTTCTGATTTGGTGCTCCATTGTAGAACCCCACACCTGGACATCATCCCTATTGTTTACCCCTTTTATCTTTCCCTGCCTCTCACCTCCTTCTGGACTTCAGAACAAGTGTATATATTCTTGATGTACACTGCAACACCACCTCTCTTTTGATCCTGCATGTCCTTCCTGAACTAACTCTTCCTCTCTATAGCAATATTCCAGTCCTGAGATTTATCCCACCAAGTAAGCAATAATTTAGCTTATGGACTAATACTTCCAGTTCTTCTCGTTTATTCCTCACACTCCATACATCCATGGGGCAACGTGAACAAGCTTTACCATAGCCTAGAGGGTGCATGGATTGGAGCAGGGAGGGAGCTAGACAATGAAGAGAGGAGAGAGAAATTCCATTTCCTTTTCTTAAGAATGGGCTATGGCTGAGTACTTGGGTGGTTTGGACAAAGGCACCTTAACATGGACAGTTCAGCTTTGTTCGCTTCTGTGCAGTTGATAAGCAAGCCTTAAACCCCTCCCCCAACAGTTGTACTCCCTAAAAAGGCTAAATGTAGCCCATCTCATTTGGAGCCTTAGCCAAACATCTTTGTGATTGGATTCTCTCATATGCATGGGATGTTGGGATTTCAGTTCTGGCTCAGTTCTAAAATGCAGACTCTAATATAAGCAAACGAGGAGAGAAAGGGAGTCCAAATTTGCAGCAACTTTTTCATTTCCTATCAACCTCCTGCCAATCTTCTACCCAGCTCCAAATTAATAAGGTCTGAATGATGAATGGAGAATATTAATTCTGAGTGAATCAGGGAGACATCACGCAGAGTGCCACTGCCAAGCCAATATACAGTTCAGGAAATAAATGGATCATTCTGCAGGGACCCAATGAGTGCTACTGAATGTACATCACCCAGCAGGGTACTTGTGAGCACACAGCCTAGTGTTGCACAGTTAATTGCAGTTTGTTGGTCAAAACCCCTTAAGCCTGCAAACACAATCGCTGCATAAACAGAGAGCATCTCCATGTTTACTTAGAGAGAGTTAGTAAAAGCTACATTAAAAAGGCCAGAGTACAAACAATGTCGTGCCAATGATTTAAAAACAATCCTTGTCAATAATGGCTAGTATTAAAGCAGCCACTTTAGCACTCACTTGCAGAGAAACTGATGCAATCTGGCCCTAGACTTACAGACCCATCTTCTAAGATCTTTCAAGAGTCAACGTTAGAAATGGGTCCAAAGCAGTGCCAGAGTCTGAATGCCCTTGTACTTTCTGCCCGTTCCAAATCCGAGCACAGAGAAACAGCTTCATATTGCAGGTGGCCTCTCTCTTTATAGTGCCCTCAGACTAACTCCCTAGATCCCGATATCTCCAATCTTCAGGCTGCTGGAAACATGGACCCAGGTTACTTTCTTCTTTCCCTTCTGGTTTCTGGCCATAGCCAAGACAGGAATTGCTGAAATGTCACAAGAAAAGCTAGTCTCATCATATTTCCAGCTTTGACTGGAAATGCCAGGAGGCTCACAAAAAAGTCTCTTCTTATGACATCTCCAGCCCAGTTTTGCAGAGATGCGGATAGATCAGAAAAGCCTCCAAGTTTCATCCTGCGCTGGTGGCAGAATTGGTTTGCCAGCGCCTGTAGCTGGCTGCACAATGGCCTGGTAAGGTAGCAACATGGGAGTCATGTTACTCCTCATGATGAAAGTGTCACATTTGGGCTCAGAAAGAACAAACATACCCTAAGGCATGTATTCAGTACATGACAGGGACAGCCTTTGGCCTTCATTAATGCCCATGAGGATTACTCGCATGCACAGAGAGGACAATGGCTGCCATCATCTGATGTGATCCCATTCAGTTGAGAGGAATGAGCTAATACAAGCTGATGACCCCCCAACCTCTTGCTCTTAATTCTCAAAGAGATGCAGGAAAAAGCTTAAATCTCCAAAGCAGCAAAATATCACCAGACGGTTTAGAGTCCCGTGGAAAACACACATATAATGGAACAAAGCTTTTTTCATAGCAAGGGCAGCACAATAATAATTATTCAGGGTACAATCGAGTTATGTAAATCACTTGATAACTATTTCAGGACTAGTTTTCAGAAGGAGTCCTACAGAGAAGCAGCACTTGTGTGTATTCCCTCATGCACTGGCAACAGAACACAGGGGTGATTGCATGGAGCCAGAAATATTTGTAAATCTACATAAAAGGGGAGAGCCTGATATAAAATCTATGGCTTTTGCATTACTAATGCATTTAAATTGTTTTCTGAATTAATGCCCTTTCCCTCTACATACAATGAATTGCTAAATCCCTCTATCACGTCATTCTACAGGCAGAAACCATGTGGGTTAAGCCAAGTGTACTGCAATTTATTTCTTGCATTGATTCAAGGCAACTGGAAATATTTTCGAACACTACTATTTTATTTGTTGCTCAAATGCACTGAACATGCAAGTGGTTAAATTAAATTCTTGCTTCTTTTTGTTGTTCAAAAATCACAGTCTGAATTTTGCTGCAGAGAATGGGACTGAGACAGTAAATGTACCAAAAATCAAATCCACAAATATTGTAGCTAGTAAAATGAGCCTGTAATATTACACCAGGAACAATATATACGCACTGCAAAACAGTCGGTGAGAGCTCCCTACTGATCATGATAATTTCAATACAGAGGACCACGATAATATGCAGAAGACTGTTAATATGTGGGGTAATGAAGAGGAAGAGTGGTATATTTTTGCCGAGCTTTTTCTTCTAATCGATGGATGTACTTGACACAATTATTTTGTATTCACAAGCCTAGATCATCATCATATCCAGTGCTCTGAGGAGCTAGTAGCCAGCAGTGAGCCCAGTGCACAGGTTGCCTCCAGCTACAATCAACGAATTTCTCTGCATGGTCACTGCGGTACGAGATTGGATAACAAGACATACATGTCAAACATCTGTATCTTTTGGAAGCACTTCAAACAAAGGCTTGAAAACGTTGCCCAGGCTGTTATATTTCCATATGCAGCTCTTCCTGTTCCACTGCACAGAAAGCTGAAAATTAAGGTATTGTGGAATTTAAAACAGAAGAGAAAAGAACTCGAACTAAACTTGACCTTAAACATTCCCTTCCACCAAAAGAGAAAGGTATTTGTTATGGCTGAATTCACAGAGGACTAAAGCAAGATTTAAAACCATATTAACTGAAACAAGGGCTGGATAATTTTATAACCAATAATAACCTTTGCAGTATACAAGTTATAAATGGTATAAGGAATGGGACTATGCTGAGCCAGGATGTCTGTGGAAGCCCCCAGAAATGCTAAGTACAATTAATTAAATTCTGCAGAAATAGACAGAATGGTAAGGTTTAATTTAAAAAAAAAATGACAACATGGTTTCTAGCTATCGGATTTGGGAGGGGGGAGAGGCACATAACAGAAAGCCCTGCAGAATGTGACCCTATGCAGTATTCTTTTATTGAGTCGCAGGTAAACCATCGGAAACAACACCTCGCTGACAGATGTGAATGAGCACATCTCAGCGAGTTGATGACTCTGAAGCCTAACAATAAACATTAACTTACCAACATGGTTAACTGTTTTTCCTGCAGACTGTTTTAGCCAAATCCTCCAGCTACTCTGGGAGTGTGGACAGAACCTGAGCACTGCCACTATTTCCCACTCTGGTTACATGGAAGTGATCACTTGCCATGTGCCAGGGTGCACATGCATGCTGAGCATGGATAGGGGTCAGGAAGCGATTTGCCCCTTACCCACACTTCAGGCACTGCACAACTTGATAATTACTGGTATTATAAAATACTATCTGCTTTGCCTTATTCTGAAGTATCAGCTATTAGCTACTGCTAGAAAAAGGACAGCGAGGCCAAGCTAGCTAGGCAGCTATAAAAAGCAGGGAAGGAATGTGTATTTCTTCAAAACAATACACAACATTAAAAAATGTGATTGCAACATTACAGGCACTGTGTTCACAAATTCTGTTGGGATTGCTGATTTAATAATTGATTTCCAAAGATTATGATAGTTTCCAATGCACATTTTATACTTCTATAGCAAATTTAATAGTGAGGCACCACACAAGTAATGTGCTGAATTCGCTCTTCAGAAATGCCATGAAACCACAGCATTTCAAATGGTGTGAATGTGGGGAAAGTCAGGGCAAAATTTGATCCATTCAACTGTATGAATCTCCAGTGAGATACGCAACCCATTTTACAGATGGAGAACTAAGG
The DNA here is from genome assembly GCF_007399415.2 of Gopherus evgoodei. Classification (NCBI taxonomy): domain Eukaryota; kingdom Metazoa; phylum Chordata; order Testudines; family Testudinidae; genus Gopherus; species Gopherus evgoodei. Next base: position 21,609,922 of record NC_044337.1, on the reverse strand, counting down.
CAGAGAAAACTTCAGTGACTCACTCACCTAAGGTTACGCGGGTTACGTCTACACTTAGAGCTGGAGGTGTAAATTCTAGCTTGAGGAGACATATCCGCGTTGCCGCCGATTGATCTGGTGCACTAAACACTGAGTACAGCCACAATGGCACAAGAGGAAGGAGGAGCTAGCCACCTCGAGTACAATCCCATCCAAGACACAGGGCATGTACTTGGACCAAACGCTGAGACCCCCAAGTTCTAACCACTAGACCACATCTCCAGATGGCTGTAACTAAATTGTTATGACTTTACACAGAATATCCATTTATTATAATGCAGGCCCCATGTCGTCACTGCTAAAATAATGATCAGCCAATGCACCTACTACTTATACAAATACTTTGAGGCACAGTCTGACAAACGCAGTTATCAATATGCAATCCTGCAACGATGAGTTACAGACACCAGGACAAAAGTCCATTCTTCCCCATCTGTTTCTATTTTCTCCTTAACTACCTTCTTTATACAGCACTATTTTAATACCAGAGCATTCAAAAGATGCCAGCAGAGAAGTATTTACAAGGCCCATACGCAGGAATCAGTTGATGTAACAGAAGTCCCCAAAAGCCTCCTCCTGCTCCTCATATACTACGCAGGAAATAATTTCACATCGTTAAGCCCATGCAGAATGTAAGCAACCATAGGATTTGTTTGTCAGAATTCAGTGTGAACAAAAAACTCTTCCTTTCTACAAGAAAGGAGACTGCTTTACAAACAGGACTTGGAATGAGCAAACCCTTTGTTCTTCAGGCAGTTGGAATGACAGTGAGAAGGTAGTAGTATGGCCTAGTGGGATGCAGGTGGGTTTGGATACCAGGGACTCCTGAGCAGTCACTCCAGTGCTTTGAAGATTTAAAGTGCTCAGTATCACTGCATACAGCTCTAAGGTCACTTAGTTCTTCAGACACTGCAGTGGTGGAAGAGACAGGTTTGGAAGTACTATTTTCATCACGGCCTGTGAGATTTTCATTTTGGGTCTGGATGCCGAGGCCTGGGATAGAGTTCTCCTGTGTCTTTTAATTGTTTAATGTGAAATAAGTAAAACCAAACAGAAAAATAGTACACCTACAAAAAGCCTTTCTTGTGCAAGAGCCATGGAGGAGTCATTTATCAAAACTCTTATTTCTCACGTTAACTCCTCTTCGGCAGTCTTTGGATTTATTAGAAAATATTAACGCTACTGACTGGCTGCTATCTGGAGGCATAACATAATTTAGAGTAGACTTGTTTATTGCACAAGAAAATCTCACCATGGCAAAGTGAGAATAAATGGCCTGTTTGGGAACACAAAGGGATTAATAAGCAATAAAAACACTATACTCTGGTTCATACCCAATATCAATAGATTTTATAGAAGAATTCAACACAATCAGTCGTAATATTTATCAATGTGCTGCACAATGCCATGACAAAGACTCTTCATGTAGATTTACAAATATTTCTGGCTCCATACAATCACCCTGCAATCAGCTGCAATGGGAACTAATTGGCACCCGGGATCAGAGTCTTAGCAGGAAAGACAAGGACTGAATGGATCATGGAAACGGAACTATCCATTTTTAACCCACCCGAGAAAGGGTAAAACACGACAGTGGTGGAGGGGCTCATACCGTCCCTGCCAGTTGGTGGATGAGTAGTGACCCTGGAACATCAATCCAATACCCTGGAACCACCATTTCACTCAAGATTAGTAAAATAAGAGAAAAGCTTCCTTCAGTTTGTCAACCAACCTGATACCTCTACAGGAACAATGAATTCCAGTTATATTTATTTACCCAACATTCTTCAAAGGCTAACCAGCTGCAGCTGCAATACAATGCTTTGATTACCAATGTCAAAAAGATAGAGCATGAAATTAACTTCCCCTTATTCAGTGGGCAGAGAGAAATGTAGCTTCACGCTACACTAATTCAGTGCCCCCGGTATGAAAACTCCCCATTATGATGTCTCGTCAAATTAGAGCCAACGATACAAGAGTGTCGTCTCTATCCTCACACAACACTATATTTTGTAATTAAGACAGCCCTGAAACAACAGCCTTGCTTACGCAGAAAAGGTCAGGAATGCAAGCCGTATTTTTTGCAAGCTAATTGTAAGATGCATGAAGCCAATTATCACAGTAGCGCCACATATGGCTAAGTAGGAAGGATTTTACAATTTTGTTAGATGCCTTCGAGACAAGTCAAAGTGTCAGCAGGGCTCCCCATGGGGCCACAGTGCTGTGTTTTGTTTGGGCTGCTAGGAAATTGGGAAGCAGACAAACCGACAAGGAGAGAAGATTAGAATCACTCCAAATTCCAACTGACCCCACTTCCTTTACTATTTTCCTTCATTCACTGGGACAATTCATCTTGGCTTGAAAAATGTCAAAGGAGAATATCAGCCTTTTATTCAAAGGCACCCAATACAAATTCTCTGTCAAATGAGGAAGTCAACTTGGGTAAGTAATATACGGAAAGTCCCTACCTATTTCCTTGTGAATGTCAAACCTGTTTATGTTGGATAGCCTCAGGGGCACAAAATGCACCCGGCACTCCCCACCTCGCTACACGGAAACAACTGAGCCCTGCCTGCCTCAGGAGACACCGTAGCACCACATTGTGCTTAGCCTGTCTCAAGTCCCATTAGCAGAGGGAGAGATGGAGGGTGGGAATGAGTGTGGGGGGGGGGCGCTGCACAAGGGGAATTTTAAAAAATTGTCTCTCTAAGGATTGACAATAAGGCCCATCTTCATTCATACTCATTAAGAGCCTTCACTGGGTTTCCTTAGACAAAAAATTCAAGGCAAACAATACTGAGAGACTAGGTCTGAGCCTGCCAACACCCTGACAGTAAACGCTCATCACCATTACACATGAAGAACAAAACTGCTAATTCCACTCCCAGAATTCCTTCAATGAATCCCCAACCAGGAAACTGACTCAAGCAAATACCGCCCCCGTCATCCATCATTAACTGCAGCATCAATTTGATTCCAAAGGGGAATAAATACTATTGTCAACATGGTGTAAACCTAAGCCACCTGTATAAGGGAAGCTATTGTATTTTACATGGTTGAATACTTCTGGTTCTAAAGGAGAACCTTTGCTTCTGATTCAGTGCTTCTTGTGAATCAAACTACAAACAACCTCTTACCACTAAGAACAGCTTCCCTTCTTTAATGTTTGAGTACCCTGACTCTGTTTATTTAATGCTGTGATAAAAGAGGATGAACATTACCTTTCGGTGGAGAACAGATATTCTCTTTCTGCAAAGCAGCTCCCTTCTTCATTTTACCATAGTCTTCCAACATAGCCATTAATTAGAGACCAGTAATTAATTTTCTGGTTCATGAAATATTTTGCAAAGGAATCCCATTAACAGGCTGATTTGCATATTCCTAGACAAGGCTGCCTGGAAATAAGTGCAGGTACTACAGGAGGCCAGCAACCCTGCTATTGTCCTTGAATCTTAGCCACATGTTATTGTTCACTGATGGGGGGTGGAAGCAGACACCATCTAGTGCGTGATAAAACAGACCCAATTATCTGTCAAATGTTCCTTGTTTCTTACTGTCCTCCGCTGTTGTGTTTTGCATTTCAATTCCTGATTACTGATAGAGCTAAATGGTTTTCATACATGGTGTCATCAAGTTTGACAGCCTGAACAGTGCATTCGGAAAGCAGGCTTGTCATCATGAAAGCCACAGGCCTGTTTGCAGTGTTCAGCGCACTATTAGTTCACTTTTGATTGAACACCCTGCTTTTAATAACTGAACCTGCCTGAAAACCCCCACCGTCTCATGCTATTCAAGTAAGTAGCTGGAGGAGAGTGCACTTTGGCACTTCCTAACACAGCTCTGAAAGGCATTCATGCATTCCAAGGCCAGCCAGTGGCCTAGTTCTGCAATATGAGTCATCTTTCCTCACACAGGAAATAAAGTGACTCTCTCAGACTTTGCAATGCAGGTTCAGAGGCCACTGTATTCTCATCAGGCCCAACCACCTTCACTATGATAGAATTGTAGCAGATCTGATTCCCGAAGAATAAACAATTGCCATTTAGATCTAAAAAAGATTTCATTCGCCAATGTACTTTCTTAGAACAGTGCAGCTTTTTAAAGTGATATATATGCTATTGCTAGGCCAAAAGAAGCCTTTCAAGTGCTTGAAAACCCACTGCTGGTTCCGCATATTCTCTCCCCCCAAAGGCTGTAAATAAGAATTTAGGATAGAGAAAAGAATTTGGGGAGGGGGGAATGCTACTGTAAGTCCTCACTGCTATGCATTAAATTCACTGCTGCAACCCTTCCAAGACCGAGGCTCATTTAACAATTGGCCATATGTTCAGACTTTTGCAGAGCCAAAAAACCCTTAAATGGAATGTTATCCCCTGGAATTATGCAGGAAAACGTGCAAAATAATCACAAACCTTTGTAATTGAGTGTCTCTTAATTCTAAATAGTTCTAGGTATGCACAGAAAAGTATACTCAGGAAAGATCAATATTGTAATTAAACAATTTAGAGGGTTATTTATTTATTTTGCTGATTTACTTCTGTATTTGTTCATAATAAAAGGTACAAAAGGTCCCAAGTGCTTGATGAACTTACATCTTTATATAGAAGTACCATATGATCATTTTAACAGGCTGAAACATTGATTATCTATATACAGAAGGAGCTGATGGGATTTTCCCCTTTAACACCATACAAACATTTAGGGGATGTTGCACTGCTAACACCCAAAACCCCATTAATTTCAGTGAGTTTATACCAGAGTAACACGCACAGGGAAGTAAAAGTGGAAAAAGTAAAGGATTATATTTCACCATGTCAATGTAATCTGAGGGTACTCATGCAATGAAAAGTAGACTGTACAGCTGCCTAGTCTAACTCTGCTCTAGTTTATATAATGATTTCCAAGAAGACAGGTGTAAATCAAAGCCTTAGATATGAGAGATGAGAAGAAAAGTCCAGGCCCTTAACCTTGTGTGGAACACTAGCTGCCTCTGCCATGTAGTCATCCATCACTGCAAAAATAAAAACCCAAAAGAAAAAGAAACCCAATCTCCCGCGACGAAAACCTTATAACCATGACATCCAGGGCCAAATAACCCATCCTGTGCTAAATGATGAGTTGTAAGGGAACTACCACTCCATGCTAGTCTGTTAATTCAGTAAATTAAACTTGATTTGTTTATTCTTTTAAAAAGAAATTAAACTTAATTTACTGAAGTAAAAGGATAACAGAGTTGGAGTTGAGTTCATAAAGAACAACTGGAATATTTCATATGTAGGGCACCAGTTCAAATCCACCCCAGCTTGGGAGAGATTGAAAGTTATCACCACCTGACGAGGGCCTCAGGGCAAAGCCGTCGGTGGGCTCAGTCTAGTTTCCAGGGGACAGGTTGGCATATCGAAGAAAAAAGCTGCCGCAGTTGGCTTCCTTGCTAGCTTAGCCGAGAAGACAAAGTTGGGAGAAAACATGGAGATCTACGGACCCTAGAAATGGCTCCTTCCAATTAAGGTGGAGGTTGGGAGACAGGTAGTGCTGCTGCCCATGCTACACCTTTCCTAAGGAAAAGAACTTCCTTCTGCCAGGCTGAGAATCCAGCATCTTGGACAGCACAGAATTCAGATGATATTTTTAAAATACCCTTTATTGTTGTGAAAGCCCCAACACGAGATCTTTGCCACTGCACTAGAGAAGCCAAACCAGGATCTTGCACAGATCCCAGACGGGAGGCGAGGCAGTCCATTTAAGTCCGGTTGAAAGCAGTAGGCATGTCACACGCCAACAGATGGTTAATTATCTCAATTGTATTGTGATTTAGCTCCAAGACAGACCGAGTGTGCCAGCACTGATGTTAGCAAGCTTGGCTGCTCACCAGTTATCGGAGGGCAATCTTGTCCTCCATTTCTCGATGACCGAACCAGCAAATCCAAACCCCCACCCTTCTGAAGATCCTCAATTAAAAGGAAGTCCTACAGCTAGGGACTCATTTACTCCTGAACTCAGACCCTGCCAAGACGTTTCTGAGAGTTCGAACACTCAGACTTCAGGACACTGTCAACAGTCATTACAGCAGTGAGCAGAGAAAAAAAAACACAGAGACACAGTTTTCCTCTCTAGATGAGGGCCCCAGCCTGATCCCACTGAGCTCAAGGGCAGTTTTCCCATTGATTTCAGAGGAAGAAGGATCAGATTCATTGCTTATAAACTTAAGTCTAAAAAAAAAAAATCCCATGTAAAAGGTCTCAACTCCTGGGAATCTTCTTTCTCTTTGAATATATTTTTCAAAAGGTCAGTATAATAAAAATCAATTGGAAATAAACTAACAGCAGTAATTAATGACTACAGCAGAGTAATCCCCCCACCCCCCCTTAGTTATCCACTGCCATTCTCTGTGTCTCCGACCTGAACTAAGCACTGTAACTCATCACGTATTTCACTGGAAGAACGGGGGTCCAATTAAGGAGAACACATTCGCCAAATGCTTGATTTGTGGCAGATTCCAAAGTGGCTGATACAAAGATGAACATTCAGCACTTCACAATAAAAACTTTGTCGGTCACCGTAATAAATCAAGCCGCAGCTGCTTTTACTGAACCCTCGTTTACCGCTAACGAGCAATATGAATAACCAACAAATGGACAGGAGGGCTCATTCCACAGCCCTCATTTATACCTTGCATTTGTATAAACTGATTGCACCAGAGTAATGCACATCTCATGATGAATATTTGCTCATATTGGGTCAGGTTCTGCCCCTCTTACGCTGAACAGAAATCAATGAGGATTTTCGCAGAGTAAGGTGCTGCTCGGCATGAGTGAGGATGGCAAGACCTGGTGCCTACCACGCAAAACTCTGATTTTACTCCACAGCAACTTACACTGAATTGAGTAAGCCCGAAGTGCACCTTTTCCAGAACGACAGAATGGCAGGCCAGTACTGATTCACATCTCTGTCCGGACAACATAAAATCCAACAGAGCGAGTCACACAGGAAATCTTTGCTACAAACTAATGCATTGATGGACTGTCTATGGTATATTTTACACAGCACTTTGAATGATTCCTCAGACAGTCTGCACGAAAAAACAATCAAAAAGGTGTCAGTTGAGAGTTCATTAAATATATTTTCCCTGAGGTTCAATTGCTCTGCATGCACACACACACACACTCTCTCTCTCTCTCCCCCCCCAACTTCACAAATAAATGCCTGGATATGAAAGTGGAACCTTTGCATATGCCATTTAAACTCCAGCCAAGAAGAGAACAGGCATGTCAGAACTGCCATCCCTCCTCTAAGAAGGGAGCAGCTCTCTGACCGTCCATGAGAACATGGCCTCTTTCCTTGTGCCAATATAAAGTACGAAAGCCAGGCTGTTGTAAAATTAACAAGGCAATTCTGCACTGGTGCCAGTGAGACATTCTGCCAACATTTCCCGTGTTTAATAATGGTTCCTAGTTTTGTTTTATAACAAAACTCCCATCAGACAGACTCTCTCCCTATTGTGGTAGGTAACCACTTGCTTTTTGAAATTTACATAATTTATTCAAGTTCATATGCATATGTCTGTTTATATAAAAGAAAACATATGGTTCATCCATTTACATCCAGACTCTGTATGACTGTGTGTGTCATGGATACACTGTATTCTATCTGGCTGAATGTGTGTGTGTGCGTGTACACTATTTATTCACTTGTACCATATACAGCTGGATAGACAAGATGTGTGAGAATGAAAGGAAAAAAGCAACTAAGGGGCATGATACATAACACAGATGCTTACACACCGACTCAACTACAATCTGCCAGGGCTAATATTTAAGACACATGCGTTTCGATTGTATCCATTGCTTTGCTCACTTTTGCCATGACATCTCTTTCCCAGCAAAATTCTAGGAAGCCCTGGTATGCACAAATAATGCATGGTTATCGCAGCTTCTCACACCAGATAGGAAGGAGAATCAGCCTGGATACAAGATGGAGTCACCAACCAAATGTTTAAAAGGCAAAATGTTCTGATCCAAGCTGCTTCCTCTGACACATTTCTTAGGTCACAAGGAACACAAGGAAACAGGGTGGAAAATGAGCAAGAATGGTGTGAAACATTCTCGTCCTTTTACATACAGAACTTGGGATATTGTGCTTTCTGTAGACAAGGGAACTTTAAAGTCTTAAGTTAACAGTCATAACAGAAACCCTGGGGTGTGGCTCCGAGAGGCTCAGCAGATTCAGCTGAGATTTCTTTCACCTCTAGGAGAACAGCAGTCGACAAAGACAACATCGTAAGTAGGGATGCCAATTTTGGCTAGACATATTCCTGGAGGTTTCATCATAGGACATAATCTTTAATTAAAGATTAATCTATAATTCCTGGTCCTATGCAAAAATGATATTAACGTGTATTGTGGATCTGACACAGCTGTCAAAGCTGGACGGGCTGGGCGCTTGCATTCGAGAGAAAGAAAGCATTGCCTGGTCCCCTACAAGTCAAACACAAATATATGTGGCAGGAGATGAAGTTTATGAGGCAATACCTGCACTAACAGAAGACCTTGCATTAGGGAGACCAGACAGCAAGTGTGAAAAATCGGGACGGGGGTGGGGAAGTACTAGGAGCCTATATAAGAAAAAAACCCAAAAAATCAGGAGTCCCTATTTAAAAAACAAACAAACAAACAAACAAAAATCGGGACATCTGGTCACCCTACCTTGCATTTTCAGTTCCTTAGCTCTCCTATGCACAACTACCGGTTGTTGTGTTCATTGCTAGTGAATGTCACCTTTACTCTTCCCCACCCCTGAAGACCACAATGAAAACCTACAACAGCCACTCAAAGAACCTGCCAATATGAAGGCTGCAGAAGGCCTGTCTGTATCTGACAGCAGACTAACAAGAACTCTTGAGACACTCACCCTGGGAGAGAGACTTATCCACAGAAGGGAAAGGAAAGGAAGTTACAAGTCCTAATTTGTGGTGGATTACTCTGGGTCCTTGACCTTCTCTGCAGGGATGACAAACAGCAAAGTTCTCTCCCCCACGTTACCAATTCACACAGAGAAACAAACCTAGACTTTTGATGTATATTTTAGAGAAAACAGTGTCTAATGCAGCCAGCTCTTCCTCTGAGAGCAGCAGCAGCAGCAACAACTGGCACCTCCCCTGATGCCTAACTAGACTCACTTGGCTTCCACGCAGAACACAGTGCCCTACTTAGAGTCTACGTGAAAATCTCAGCAGAGGCATCAACCCTCTGAAATACTGCATTGCACTGGTCAGCAAAACCCTTTCACTTTCACATTCATACACTTTCAGAAGGAGAGATGCTTGTAGGCAGCACCAAAGAAAAATACAGATCACTTGTCATTTATGGGGCTTCAAAGATTAACACCTGTTTCCCTATCCGAATAAATAAAGCCAAAAAGAAAATGATGTCATTGCTTTTAAAACAGAAGTACAAAACGGATTCCAGAGGAAAGACTACACCATATTTTAAGCCACTATTGCTACAACATGTTCCCAACCGTTGATTTACATCATCCTTGGCATCTGGTCATTGCTATTTTTCATACATGGAGTTTTCTTGGCTCTCTTTTCCTATTGTGTCACTCTACTGAGATTCACATTAAAGCTGAAAGGTTCCTCTTTTGCAAGCAAACGTTTGGTTGATTTCCATGACTGGCGATGGAGTCAGACTTAGCCAACTCTGACCTTGATCTGCGAGAGTCAGTAAATAAATGTTTTCATATAGAAATACGCATCACTTTAAGAGAGAGAGAGAGAGTGTGTGAGTGTGTGCGCGCGCACATCTATAAAGCAGATAAAGGGCTCTCTCACAGGCTCATCTCATTCCAGCTCAGAATGAATAAAAACTGGATTTCACCCCCTTTGATTTTGTTTTAAATCTGTCTCCCCTGCTAGCCATCCCATGTCAAATGCTTCCTCTGATCCATCTGCACATTCCCCACAACGCACCCTCTCCTGGATGAAAGCTCCTCTCACGGCTCAGCAGGAAGAAGCATCCAAAGGATGCAGCCCAGTAAACTAAGGGGGGTTCGATGGCATGGGGAAGGAGGGTTTGTGGAAGCGATCTGTTGATATTATTAATCATTGCTGTCTGCAGAGTGTTGTGTGACCCTGTGATACTCAATGTAGCACAGTCTGCGAGCACCTCCCTCCCTCAGCCTCATCTTCTGCAGCTGCATCCCTGAGCTATTTGCATGCCAGGGCAGGGGCTTAGAGTTTATTACCAAATTTTAAAAAGTAGACTAGATGGATTTCCAATCCTGATAGCCTAAAAAGGGTGGATGTGCATTCCTTGCTTTTCTGCACATTAAAATCACCCCTCACTGTGATTAAATGAGCCCACTTCTACTGCACACTTAGCCCTATGCTCCGAGCGAGATGAGCAGTATATTAGCAAGCCCAGGAAAATCAATAACCTCATTCTCTCTCTCTCTCGTGCACGCACGCACACACACGGACACGGACACGGACATGTTCCCTTACCTTTCATTGTCCACACTCCTGAAGCCAGGTAAAATGTGCCGGAAGCTGCTGTTCCTATCAAGCTTGGGCTGACTCTTTGTCCTTTTGATAGAGCCTTTAAGCCGACGGCTGAGAAACCCCTGTGGGGTGAGACAAGAATACTAAATTATAACCCCCCCCCAAAAAAGAGAAAGAGCGAGAGAGAGCCCTGAACCTGCTCCCTTGCACCCAAGCACGACTAGGCAAATTGTTCTCTCCAGCACCCTTCAGCTGCAACTGCTGGAAGCATTGTTCGTGCTGTCAGCCCGGCTCCAAGGATTCCATCCAACATCTACTCCCAGCGCTTGCAGAGGCCAGTGAGCTACGTAGACGCGAGACTCCCCTAAGCCTCTGTTACCTTGGCAACCATCAGCTCACATAAAAATACTGTCTGAGAGACAAGACTGGCATATTGCAACTCCCAACGGGAGGAAACATTCGGACTCGCGGTTCTGTTTGACTCAGCCTGGCACCACTGCCAAGACTCTCTGCCAGGCACAAGGACTCGCTCGCTCCATGCTACAGCGACTGGAATCAGAGATTGACAATAATTTACTCACCTGTCCAAAAAAACCCAATTGCTTACTCCAGGTAAGTGGAACTGGACAAGACTGTTTAAAAATGTATCAAATATCTTCCCCCAACCCCACTCCTACAATGTGCAGCTTTAGAGTAACCTACATACACATCCTACACTCAGTACCTGCATGTACACGGTGCCGCCTCCCCTCTCCCCTATGAAATATAAGTAGCAGTCACTGCAGTGCTTTAAGGCTAGCATTAAATATTTTAATAGCAAAGCTTCTAATATGTTATTTGCTTATTGCTATGCGTTACTGTCCAACATAATCTGAACAAAGTAAGGCAATAAAAGAATCATGCTGCTACAGTGCCCAGCCCTTTCAGGATGGGAGAAGGGCTGAGGGGACCGCCATAATGGCCATAAGGTAACAAGGCATTTAAAAGGAACAAAAACATGGTGATAGGAGCCCAGAGAGCAATTCCCCTCTCTAGGATATATGGCCATAGCAGGGGGCTGAAGCAGATGGAAGCAAGCACCTTGGCCAGTTATTTCACAAGCTGAGATCTAGCATGTGCCTCTTCTCAAGTCCTATCCTCACTGAGGTGGTGGTGACATGCTTAGCCCAAACTAGGTTCTGACATACAGGAGAGAGGAACCTCACTCGCAGGTAAATTGGGGCAGTACCCCCACCTGGGGCCCATGGAGCATGTCCAGCCATGCTAGGCTTGAGCCTGTTCCACTTTTCCAACCAATCCTGGGAACTGGTTCTACGTCTCTCTAGGTGTCTCCTGAATACAAACAAATGCATTGTGTAAATAGTGTCTCTCACTCTCAGGAAGAGACTTGTGAGAAGAACCAAGTACAGCTAAATGAAACACAGCCCCTAAATTTGTCCATTCTCAGAAAAACACTCATTCCCGGACACAGTGTCAATGGGTCAGATAAGATGTTCCTGGAGTACCAGGACTTCCTGGGGCAGTGTATGCAGGCTTCTGATTCACAAGGAACTATCTTGTTTGCAACTGTATCAAAAAACAGACAGACAATCAGATAGATAAAGGTGACTAAGATTCACCCAAAGGCCATGTCACCCATGAATGCAGCATGTAACCTGTATTCATAGGCCAAGTCATTTTTTCAGAACCACTTGTTTCATTGGAATGGGGATAGAATCAACTAGAAGGGACCTTGAGAGGTCATCTAGTCCAGTCCCCTGCACCCAGAACTAAGTATTATCTAGACCATCCGTAGCAGAACATGTGACTACCAGGTCATGTGACGAGAGAAATGCACAAGACAGTGAAGGCCCTTTCAGAAAACACTGTAGCTGTGGAAAATAGCCATTATAGCATTTTCCTCTCTATGGAACAGGGAAGTGAGAGGAAGCCTAGACAAGGGGAACACAAGGTCTCTCTGCAGTAGCAAATCTGGGGGTCTTTTAAAAAAAACACCCAAACAATAAGTCTCAAAGGTTATATCCTCATCTATTGCCTCAGACTTGCCAGACCACTTGTCCTTTCATGCATGCCTTAGACATCCCCACACTTGCTATGTCACTCTATAGTCTCTTGCCTGTCCAGCACACAGAGAAACGGACCTTTTATATGTTACCCAACATTAAACACACTCTGGGTGAAATTCACCTCAGGAGTAAAGCCAAGGGAATTTAGCCCACACAACAGTTTAAATCCAGTTGTATAATCACTGGCCTCAGTGGGGTATCTGAGCTCTGAAAGGGAGGGAGAAGCATTTCGCCACACCCATATAGCCTCTCCGTACCATTATTTCCTCCAAGGCAACCGAAAAAGAAAGATCCAGCAACTTTCTTTTGGACATACTGTAGTTTCTGCCATACCAGACCAGATCCTCAGTCCATCGAGTGTGGTCTCCTGGTACAGGCAATAACTAATACGTGATGCTTCAGAAGAAGGTCAAAGGGAAAAAATGCAACTGGCCAATTGTGCATTCTTCCCTAACCCCTGTGGCAAACTGACTTCAATCCAGAAGCAAGAGATTGGACTGCCTTTCTCTCTGCAGGCCTAGCTAAAATATTATATGTTGTAATATTACATATATTATATATATAAAGCCACTTTTTTAAAACCCAGTAACAGCTCTTAACTCTGGACAGTGAACTGAGAATGCAACAAACATTTTTCTGTAACAAACGATCACATCTCACGCTATCTTACATTTCACATCTTGACAATTGCTAGATGATTCGAGCAGGGCTTGGAAATTAAAATTGAAGATTGCAATAAGACATTACATTCCTTCTGTTCCCCATTGTTTTAATATTCATCGCCACCAGCAGGAGAACACACTGTGCCATTTTCAGTTTCCATTGCCAGCTTCAGTGGGAGAATTAGATGTCAGATTTTAATGCCGGTAAAAATTATAACATTATATCAACACATTAAACTTACAAAGTGTGTGTCATTCATACACAAGGAACTTCACAAGAGTGGGAAACTATTATTCCTGATTTTTATAGATGGGGTAACTCAGACCCAGAGTGGGGAACTGGCTTGCCCCAGGAAAAGAGAGAGAACAAACAGGAATTGTTTTCTTGGGCATGCCTGCAATGCTTTTACAGTATAACAACAAGTAGAATAAGACTATCCATCTCATCATCACTGGTGACCAAAGATAAGATTAGAACTCTGATCTCTAGAGGGAATGCTAGTTGCATACTCCAGCACCACTACTCCTCTACTCCAGTCTTGATACAATCTCCTTGAGAGTCCCTAGTGGTTAGAATAGAGTATTCTGCTGTCCTCCATATGTTGTTTATACATCTCAGATGGAGAGTTCTTTGGGGCAGGGTCTATTTCTACCTCAGTGTGGGCAGCATTTAATACTAATAAATAAATGATAGGAAACCTTGTGCTATTATCTTTAATGGATTAAATATTCAGAAGCACAAAGACAGTTTAATAGGCTATAATACAAATGACGATGCACTGAAAGCTGAAGGAGAACAAAGGATTCCTCCAGAAACAACCACACTGGAAAGTCATCAGAAACGCCAACCTGTATAAGTCCCCTCTTCAGCATAACTCAACTTTCACTCTGTGAGTTCTGATGTTACAGCAAGGCCAGAGGAGTTCAGCGTTTTCATAAAGTTGCCAATGCACCTCTGTAGCAGTTTCCCTTTATAATCAACAGCAAGTCTTTGTGGGGCTGGAATTCTGGTCTCCCTCCTTGGCACTTCAGGCAAGTGACATCACTGGAGCCTGGCACGCGCTATGCAAAGAGGAATTTTCCCACACCACCACGCCAATGCATCTGAAGCCTGGTGGCACGCTCCTGCTATTCCAAAAGGGAGATTACCTGCTATGCTGATGTTGGGAGGTGCTTCCAGAAGGTGGATACACACGCACACAGCATTGGAGAGGCCCTAGGGGAAACTTATCCCAAGATTTAAATATGAGTCTCCAGCAACAAATGGTAAGTGCACTAGTCCAATGTGCTACCAACCCCCGCCCCCCCCCATCATGCCACAGCAACTGGCTTTCCCCAATGTACACACCAAACCGCCAAGCTTCTTGCCCTGGTGTGCCACCTATGTATACTCTTTCTGGTCTTTTATTAGAGGAATTCTTAACTGGATGGAAAACTCTGTTTAAGGCATACATATCGCCAAACTCAGGGCCTTCTCCTGCACTGTGCGGAGGGTGCTCAGCACATGACAGAACAGTACTTCCTCCGTGATCAACATAGCTGCTGCCCCAGACTCTTATCAGGCCTTGTCAGGATGGAAAAAAGTAGCACTTAATATATAAATAATCTCTTTAATGGTGATGGCCATGAGCAGGTACAGCAAAGAAATACCTTTCCAATGCTACCAGATGGCCTAGTTCCATCCTCTTGGCCGGCAGAGCAGCAGTGAAAGGGTTAAGAGCCTGCGGATGTTTTCTCTGCTCAAGAAGTGATCTTTTCAGGTCAGCGGGGCATATTCTGCAGCACACACCGGCTCTGTTCCAATGCCTGCACAGGGAGCACAGGCACAGTGCTCCATTGCCCAGAAATAAAAAGATGTCCAGATTCCCTGCTCTGCAGCTAAGCAATTCGACTTTTACAAGTGGAAGGGCTTGGCTGTTCTTGGTTTGTCTCCCTAAACACAGACTCACTTCTGGAATGCAACTGCTCTAATCAGGACAGGAGATTGAAATTATAAGAAAACACAGGGGAAAAAACAAACAAATGTTTTCTTTGAGGAATGGCTCCTACCCTTATCTGCTGCCGCATCCATTGCCCCACCTCTCAAAACAAGACAGGCAAACTTCAAAACAGGACAGTTAATCTGAATGGGATTTGGGTTCCTTCTCCCTATACCTTCAGACAAAGCTTATTCACAAGCAGTTAAGACCCCACAGGTAGGAGAAGAAATTTAGGAAGAAGAACATGAAGTCTGAGCTCTCCTGTCACAGTGGATGGGGGAGCTACTGAATGTTTTCCCCAGGCAGTAGTGTTTTTAGCTGAAATCTCACTCCTGAGGATAACAAAAGGCACAGAGTGCATAGCTGCTACCGGCATCCTGAAACTGGCCAGGCCTATGTGTCATCGCGGTGTGGCATGGGAAAGCATCCCACTGCAGAGGAAGAAATAAGGCAGCTATCCCTAGATGCCTTCAAGAGAGGATTGCAGAATATCTCCATGGAAGTTTCAAGACCTCTCAAGAGGATACAAGGGGCATCCCTATGTATGTGAACGGCTTCACGCACCCACCCACTCCTCACACCCCACCTAACACTAAAGGGAAACAGAAAGTAGATACAACTCTACCTCCAGTTGTTGTACTGGAACATCTTCCCAAAAAAACCCCAAAGCAATGAGAAGTCGATACCTGTGCCATGTTGGGCTGAGCACCATCTTTAAATGAAAACATCATCAGGGAAAACACATGCATACACTTACTGGAGGTTCCTTCCCCTTCACTGAACACCTCCATGCTCAGCTAGTATGACTGGGCAGGCTGTGGTGGAGTCTCAAACAGGTCCTGGCTTGTGGCTTAGCTGGATTTCCTCCCCCCCTCTTCTTCTGTTCCTCAGTCTTCAGGCAGGGGTCTCAGTCTAATGCTCCTCCCAGGTATCCACCGCTGTCTGCGCAGTGCTGGTGGGGCCTCCACCAAGCATGGCATGCATGATAAAAGAGGCTGGTCTGCAGCTCAGCATCAGATCAATTGCTGGCCTCCCTAGCCTTGAGGTACACCTGCCACTGTTCCTTGGCTTTCGTGCAGCCCTGTGGTATCCCTCTGCCTGCATCTCCCCTGCAGTTTTTTCGTAGATGCCCACGTTTCTCCGGCTGGTCCATAGCTAGGCCGGCACAGCCTCTTCTCTTCTAAGGCCCAGGACAGCCAATACCTGCTGTCTACTCCAGGTAGGAGCCTGTCTAGTTGCACACATGTTATGACAGCACACAGGACCTCTGTTCCACCCAAAAGCCCCACACACAGTAAACAATATACTGATATGCTCAGAGAAACCACTCAATTTATTTTTCCTAGTTTTGTGTTAGTTTTATGGTTGACTTCAAGTAAAACCTCGCTACATATTTTTCAAAGATCTTCTGTAATGTGTTAGCTACTCACAGTAATAAAATTGCCAACTGCGGCTGAAGTGTTATATGCAAATAGAAAAATCCTAGTCTTAAATAAACGACTACCTGTAATTACTACAGAGTAACACAGTATTTTGTACCTCCTGGTGTCCAGTTTCTAGGGAAAATGGTTCTCTGTCTTAACCACCAGACCATCTAAGACCAAGGTCTATTATTTGAAATGCCAGACTTTGTGTATGACCATGGGTAACTCTTAGTCTGGCTGGGTCTAAGGACCAAAGACTTAACTATTTTGTTTGCTTTTTAAATTAAATCTTATTTTCTGAAACAGAAGATGGTAGCCTTAGCGAGATAACAGCGGCTCACTGAAATGACACCAGCCAACCTCTGGTGCTGGATATTGGTATTCTAAAGCAAGAAGGAAACAAAATCAGCACCATGGAGAACTGTCTGGATGCTGCAAAGACAAGGTCATTAATATTTGTATTGTGAAGCAGCTGGAGATTCTCAGATGGAAGATGCTACAGAAATGCAAAGTATTATTAGTTTCAATGGACAAAAAAGTGAGTTATCTTTGTTATCTTCAGAATTTGAAATAAAATGGAAGCTTTTTCCTGGGCAGTATTCAATATTTGCTCATTACCATGACAAAGATACCCAGTGTACAACTCCACCATTGCCTTGTAAACATGTCTGTATTCAACTCCACCAGCGAGCACAAAGATAAAAGATAAAACCAACGGAAAGTTCAAGAGTCAAAAGTTTATCCTGTGAGTCTGAGGGGAAAAAAACAAGTCATAAAGCAGACTCCTTCAATTGATACAAGTAAGCAAGTGAATTTCATGTATAGCAGTAACCTTCAGAGATTGAGCGCCTTTATATTTGTTTAGAATATGGGGGATGCTCCTTTGAATAGATCATATATCATTTATTACTGTTGACTCTTTCGATTTAAACTTGTAAGTTAAAAGCTGTTCCCCATCACTCATCCAATTCTATTCTAGTCAGAAGTGACAAAGGGCTCAATTCATTAATTTAAAAAGCAGACAGCCTATGTTGAGTCACCTTCCTGAGTGTGCATTCTCTGCACATGCCATATTTGCATAGGCATATTAATAGCTAGCGTAAAGAGAAAAACTGCCATAGCCTCACCTGAGAAATCCACACGGCACCAGCTGCATGAAAATTCCCATTAAGTTAACTTACAAGTTTTCCTTGAAACTTCTCCAGTGAGGACCTCTCAGATTCAGATTGCATCACCATGACCGACTCATGCTGATCGAGAGAGTCTGCCTAGCATGCCTGGCACTGGCATCTCTGCAGGGGTTCTCCACCTACCCCTGGAGGAGGGAGGGCATAGCCTGAAGTGCCTACACACACTCAGGTCCACGTCTTCCACCTCCAAGCCCTGCAGAGGCTCCTTTATGGTGCAGGTAGTCCGGCATGGAGTGAACTAGCGCACACGCCTTCCTGCACAGCTTCCAAGGGCTCCAATATGACTGGCAGCTCCTTTATCTCCAGCCAAGAGGTCTTCAGCAAGACCTCTCTGGGCTGCCAGTCTTCTACCAGGACCTCCTCTGGACCTGGAAACTGTTCTCAGCGACCAGGTCCGTGGCGGCCACCAAGGGGGCAGATTTCCTTGCAGAGCCCCTGCTACACAGCCTCCAGCTCTGTGTGCAGGTGGCACCAGAGGTTGATCCTGGCAGAAGTCACCAGTGTTGGAGACCTCCTGAACTATGACTGGGGAGACTGGCCGAATCCCCTGATGCTCGCTCAGTGAATGGGGCTCTCCAGGCTTCATACTCCCCAACGCGTACTTCAAGAGGTGAAGGCCACTTTGCTGCCCGCTGCTTGGGCCTACCTCAACCGGGTTCTGCGACAGGGCACTCCCCGCCCACCCTCCACCCCAGGCCCTCCGGACCTTTTCAGCAGGCCCTTGCCCTGTGGACCGAACCGGTCCCACTGCCCCTTTAGCGTGAGCTGGCTGCATGACTTGCAGCCGGTTTGCTCCCAGACCGCTCCAAGGAAACAGCTATATACGCTCATTCTCCACACCCTTCACTACCTCACCCTCATGTCCTGTCCCAACACAAAGTGGCAGGACCTCCTGCCACCTTTAGAGGGTGAGCCCTGGTGGGCCAGCCTATATTCTAGGGCTGCTGGGGATATCAGTTGGCAGCTCCTTTACGGGGCCATGAGCATGGACGTGAATTTGGCACGGTTTACCCTGTCCCAGACACCTGCCCCTTATGCAGCGTGAGACACACCCTGGCGCACATTTACATGGAGTGTGCCAGGTTGCAGCCCCTGTTCTGGCTCCTCTTAGATATCCTTTATGTTTTTGGTTGCACTTCTCCCCTTACCTTCTTATCTACGCACTCCCTATCCGTGGCCCCACAAAATCATGGGACCTCCTGGTCAACCTCCTCCTGGCCCTGGCTAAAATGGCCATCTATAAAACCAGGGAGAGAAAGTTGGCTGATGGGTTCTCCTGTGACTGTGGGGCCTATTTCCCATCTTCCGTCCGCTCATGCATCCGGGCAGAGTTCCTCTGGGTGGCGTCTGCTGTCTCCCTTGACGCCTTCAAGGACCAGTGGGCGCTGTCCAGTGTTCTCTGCTCGGTGTTCCCGTCCGGTTCCCTTCATTTGGCCCTTTGACCTGACTCCTGTCCCTGTTATCTCATTAGTTGTCCCCCGGAATCACTTGGCTTCAGGTCCTGTGGATCCTCCTCTTAGGCTGGGGGGGAGGTCCTTTAGCAGTGGGCTGGCTTGTATCCCAGTAGGATGCCTGGCACCAGGTCCTGGAGAGAACCCTTCACAAGTCAGCAGAGCATTAGAGATCAGCGCTCAAAAGGAGAAACAAATACTCTAGTTAGTGGACCAGGAGAAGTGTGTGTCTATTAAGAAAGCCACAACCCTTGCAGAAAGCAGAAAACCTGTACACACGCAAGAGGGTGGCAAGCTCTCAGATTTATCTTTTCATGCTTTCATGTACCAACCCCAGGTGCTATTCCCAGCCATCCTGTAAACCCATAGAGGAATGTCCAGCTAGTGACCCATGGAATGTTAAAATATCTGTTTCCAAAGGGGACCAGGAAAACCTCTCTCTCCCCCATACACACGAGGGATTAGGATGAAAGTCAACAGCATGAGAAAATATTTCCAGGAATGTTCCGTGTGTCCAGTGACAGATGCATATCATGGCAGGTCAAAGACCCATCACTCCACACTCTTGCCAGGCGTGGACCCTGGCATGCAGAGCACCTGGGGCAGACATTGACACACAATATGGAAGTGCACAGACGTGTATATTTGAGAGTCAGGCCACAAAGCAGTCACAGAATGCAAGAAACAGTGCAGCTTGTTAAAGGTTGCCTAGCAACAATGCCCTTGTATGGCAAGAGATTAATAAAATTTGCACTGTCATTGGAAATACTTATCTCAGTCCACTGGAAAAAATTGGAGGAAAAGGCACCTAGGAGCCAGCTTGGGTCTAGCCAGGGCCACAAAACCAGGAACAACGTTTAGTAAGAATGAGCAGGGGTTAATCAGGAGGCCTGGGATTTTAATGCAGGCAAGTATCAGTCAATCAGAGGAAAGAGAAAGAAAAGCTCTAGCAGGTCACATTTTGTCCCTGTCCACCCCCAGCTAAGGCATGGCTGCCGTTTACAATCTATTCTCCAGTGCTCTACTCCATCCTGCTTTAAGTGTCCAGGCCGAGGTGTTCCTGCACCTCAGAGAATACTCCCCTCTAACAGGCTCTCCCTGCCACAAACCATGACACACATTGTTGAGGACTGCAAAGTGACTCCACTTCCCGGAGCTCTTCATGCCTTGAAAGCCACAGATAAGAACACTGTGGCTTGGCTTGACTGGACTGCATTCACCAAATCAACAAAATATATTCCTGCCAGTACGTTCCCACTCCCTTAGGAACTTTTCTTGATCCTCAGACTAAACGTTCCTCTGCTCAATTTCATTCCATTGCACCTTTCCCTCTGCATTGGGGAAGTAACCCCCCCCTTGCTTTGGCATGGCCACCTCCCAAGTACTCACACTCAGCTGTCACACCCCATACTACTCACGGATTGGACAAGCTAAGTGTGCTTTGTGCTTTTCAGCTTTCCTTCAGGAAGGTGAGGGTCACTGTGAAAAGATCAGGCAAGCCAAGGCCCTATACTGTAGCAATCCATGGCTGCATTCCCTGGGTAGCATTGGAGCAATCCATGGCTGCATTCCCTCGGCTACGGTAGCATTGGAGGGCTGCTAGGTTACAAAGCGGAGGTGTTCACACACTTTGAGGAGCAGTAGCAATATAAGAATCTGGATTGACAGAGAAAGATCCTGCCGGGAGCAGCCAGAGTGAGCACTGCATCCTGAGGGACTCACTCAGGAGGGATCACCTGGTTCTTCAATTTGGTCTCTTTCATTCTTCGGCTAAAACAAAAACAACCTTGCCCTGCACTGTTTGTTCTCTGCTTTGTTCATACCGCCAACATTTCATAGCCGCACAAGGCAGAGCAATATTCCCGAGGAAGGTAGGAGCAGGGTAATTGGGCAATCTGCAATGAACGATGCAGGAACTACGATGAGAGTGACCTTGAAGAATAGAAGTGAAGAGCAAATCAGAGAAGGCAGATTGTGGTCGAACCTGCAGAGAGCTGTGCATGGGCATCGCCAAGGAAAGTACCACGCCAGGGCGAAACAGCCTCCTCACAGACACAGCGTGCTGGCTCTCACAAAAGAAGAAACCGCCTTTGCCAAACTTCTTGCTGCTGTGACTCATCATCTTTGGTGCTAGATGAGATGAGCTCTCAACATGCATTCCACGTCGCTCTCCAGTGAGTACAGGGGCTTGATCCTGGTGAGATGCTGAGTGCCTCTTCTGAGGTGCTGAGCATTGTCCACCCCCAAAGTTGAATGGAGCATGCAGAGCACCTTTCAGGATCAGGCCCATGTTAGCAGCTTTGGGATGCTGCTGGCTCTGTGGAACAAAGGAAGACTGGGGATTCAAAGCTTTCCACTCCTTAGCAAACTGGCATGAAATCAGGGCCCTGAATATTTTTACTCCTTTAAAAATAAATTATCAGCAGCAAACAGAAATCAAAGTGATGGCACAACCACGACAGGGGCTGAACTTCATCCCACCATCATCATTGCCCCTTGATCAAGTTTGTACCCTTGGTCCAGGTTCTATTTGTATCTATTTGAGGCAAGAGCTTGCTCTTACTCGTCTAAGGCATCTACAGCAGCTGGTGCTAAGGAAATAATAAATACATTGTAGACACATCCTTCAAAGCCAGCCCGCGTCAGGAACGACCGAGGGTCTGTCTATGCTGCAGTGCGAGGTAGGACAGCAGCACTCCAGACATAACCTAGCTAGCTCTGATCTAGCTAGCACAAATAATAGCAGCTGTGACGTTGCAGCAACATGGTAGCAGCACGCAAGGTGCCAGACAGGCTTGTGCAGCCCTTGCTGCAGCAGCTTCATTGCCATCATTATTGGAGCTACCTAGATCAAAGCTAGCTCGGGTATGTCTATACATGCTGCAATGACGCCTCTGACTGCAGCGCAGACAGACCCTAAAGGTGGTTGCTATCCAATGGTTACTAAGTGGAGTTTAAGATTCTAAATAGGAGACCAAATAAACCTCTCATCCCTAAAGGTGGGTCCCTTCAGGTTACAGCTGCAGTTAACTGGCAGGGAGAAGCAGGCTGATGTCTCCATCATGCGGGGAAAAACAGGCCACAGGCCTCTTAACCTGGGATCTTTCCTGCACCCAAGCACCACACAGTTCATTCCAAAAGGGAAAAGCAGACACAAAATGCAAACAAAACAGCTTCCTTCCCCACACCACATGGAGCTGTCCATCAGCAAGTGTTGATTCCAAATGACAATCTCACACCTTTTCCCAAGAATCAGGGTATTCCCTTGCTATGTGGTAAGGTCTGGCACATTGAAACTGACCAGTCACAATTCCCAGGCTTCTCCCGATACAAACAAAACACCAGGAGACAGAACATGTTCAAGCAGAATAGTAAATAAGCAGTAAGGGAACATGGGTGGGAGGGATAGCTCAGTGGTTTGAGCACTGGCCTGCTAAACCCAGGGTTGTGAGGTCAATCCTTGAGGGGGCCATTTAGGGATTTGGGGATTGGTTCTGCTTTGAGCAGGGGGTTGGACTAAATGATCTCTTGAGGTCCCTTCCAACCCTAATAATCTATGATTTCCTCCTGGAAATTTGGTCTATTACATATAGCCAGATGTCTCTTCAGATGAAAGAGTCTTCAACCCAAAAGGAAACTCTGTATAGGGAGCTGTTTACTAGACTTTCAATTTCAATTGCAAATGGACAATGCAGAAAGCAAGGTGTAATAGGGGAGTTGCAAAGGTCTCTCATGCCAGAGTGCCACGCCTGCACCACTGCCCATTCTTGGGGTACACAGATGGCAGCAGTGACACTCTGTGGAATGGATTGCCATGGGGTGTGGTAAAGGAAGGACTGAAAAAAAGCTACCAAAGGATTGGTGACCTTGAACTGCTTTATGTGACTAGAATCAGATCAGTTACTGAGACACATTTGATTGAGACAGGTTGTTGCTACTAGAAAACAGCACTTGTATAACAGCCATGAATGGAGGAGACAGAGGATGCAGTCAGTTACTGCTCTTGCTGGTTTGGCAAAGCATCTGACGTAAGCAGTTGCATGCACCGCTAGTTCAAAAAGGAATGATTTTGGAGATGTTCTATGGCCTGTATTATGCAGGAGGTCAGACTAGTTGATCATAGTGGTCCCTTCCGGTCTTAGAATTTATGAATCAAAGAAACTCTATTGAAGCAAGTGGAGTTGTACCTGCTTAGACCAACTATGAAAGTGGCCCACAGAGATTCATATCCTGGCTTGAATCACAGACTAAAAGTGAGTGTCATGGTTTCACTGTCATCCCCAACAGCTTTTTGGTCACATCACAGAAAGTGCTGCATAGTCTTGCACCATTGACAGTCAGACTGAGAAAGCAGAGGCTGCTAGGACTCAAGTTTCATGTACATTATAGGAGAATGTAGGAGCTCAGAAATGGGACACGAGGAGATGCTGACGGTCAGCAGTGAGGTGCATTGGTAGAGATCCATTAGGGGAAGCTGGATAGATCCTGCCGAAACGAAGCTCAGTTCTAGCTAGTGCTACTCAGTTTCTTTAATACGAAGTTTAACTAAAAAAAAAAAAAGATACATACTGGCTCTGAAACCTTTGAAACCATCATGCTAATGCAAGAAAAAGGGGCAGCCATTTAAAAAGGATAATCAAAAAACACACAGCCTATGGAATTTGCTGTGGCAGGAGATGGAAGCAAACAGATTAATAAACTTTAAACAAAATAGACATTTCTATGAATAAGGACAGCATCTACCAGTACACTAGCTAGGTGGAGTGACCATGGTAAGAGGGATGTTAGAACTACCAGAGACAGATTGGGCAGAGTTCACCATCCGCATGGTGTTAATAGGTCACCACCTAGCTGAAAGGAATCTGCCCTGACCATAGCACAGCATCACTCAGTCACACATGCTGTGGCAGCTCACACCATCCTCTGCAGCGCCCAGTAACGGGCGCTGTTGGAGACAGGGTGCCACTGCCCATGGCTGCCCATACGCAGGGCTGAGCACACCCAGGGAAGAGACAATCCTCTGGATTCTGAGAAAAGGTCATTCTTCCCCATTGTCTGCGAAGAGAAAGCCAAAGGAGTGAGGTGTGAAGCCCCGCAATGACTGAAGCAGGCTTGTCTCATTATTATTTATTTGTATGATTAGAATGCCCAGGAGCCCGAATCACGGATTAGGACCCCACTGCACTAGGCACGGTGCACACAGGGAACAAAAGGCAGCTGCTGTCCCAAGAAGCTTATAATCTATGTATAAGGCAAGAGACATACAAAGAAACGACGAGACAAAGATCAGCAAGTAGGACCGCCAACCTTTCTAACTACACAAAACAGAACACCCCTTCCCTGCCCCTTCTGAGGCCCCGCCCCCATTCACTTCACTCCCCCCCCTCCATCGCTCACTCTTCCGCACCCTCACTCTTACCGGGCTGGGCAGGAGGTTGGGGTGAGGGAGGGATTATGGGCTCTGGGGTGGGGCCGGGGATGAGGGGTTTGGGGTGCAGGAGGGGGTTCCAGGCTAGGCCAGGGGGTTGGGGTGCAGGATCCCGGCAGTGCTTACCCCGGCTCTGAGGAAGCAGCCACTAGTACCCTGTGGTCTCTAGGTGCATGGGTGGCCAGGCAGCTCTGCGTGGTCCTCGCTGCCTTCGTACCTGCAGGCACTGCCCTCCGCAGCTCCCATTGGTCTCGGTTCCCAGCTATTGGGAGCTGTGAAGCTGGTACTCGGGGCAAGGGGAGTGCGCGGAGCTTGCCTGGCCACTCCAGCACCTAGAGACTGCAGGGATCTGGTGGCCACATCTGGGAGCCACATGGAGCTAGAGCAGGCAGGGAGCTTGCCTTAGCCCTGGGCCCCCATTGCGCCACTGACCGGGCTTTTAACGGTCCGGTCAGTGGTGCCGATCAGAACCACCAGGATCCCTTTTGGACCAGGCGTTGTGATAAAAAGCTGGACACCTGGCAACCCCATCAGCAAGACATGCAGAGAGAGCATGGTTACATGAACCATGGGAATTCACCCTGGTCGGGCTCACAGTGGTTTCCCCTCAAGCACTGCAAGTTTAACAATTTATATTAAATGTAGAAGAATTAGCCTACTGTAACTTACAACTGAGAGACCAAGAAATGGGAAGAGGTGGATGGACCCTTATGTGCCAAGCAGAACTCCAAATGTTTCCAAGCCAATATTCCCAGCTAGCATTTCATCAGCATTTTCCTGACCAACTCTTGATACCACACTTTAGATCATCAGTGCCTCTAAAAGAGCGCCCGCAGCCTGCGTGCATGCGTAAAGCCCTGCATTTATTCCTGCAAAGGGGGAACTACATGGGCTGTGCAATTACCTGGGCTGCGTTCATGAAAGGAGATTCATATTCTTGTAAAAAGTACACGTGCCTGCAAATATTTTGGATACCATTCTAAAGGCCCACTGAAAATCTGGCTCTGTGTAAAGAATGGCTGCACTGACTCAGCATCTCAAAGGTCTTAGCTCTGTTACAGGCCTATTCTACATCCTATCACTGGGAGAGGCATGGCTTTTTTCAGCAAACATCCAGCCCAGGATAGAAGGCAACAAGGAGAAAATCAATTACTTGAGTCCTAAGAAATTCTACAATTCTCCATCCATGTTTTCAGGAAATGTTCTCAAAGGATTAGCCCCACAAGACTTTATAACTACAGACCTTCAGCTAAGCCCTCAAATCGAAGAGATATGCAGCTAAAACATGGCCCAACACCTTGAAAACATACCCCATGGTGTTCACAAAATTCAACTGTTTATGACATTAAGAGTTCGGAGTATTTGACTTTCAATAAATCTAATAAGTTCACATTTACAGTCTCCTATGCACTGTATACACAGGAGATTTATTTTACAATGGAGAGCAATAGATTCCAATCAGACAAATGTTTTTGAAACCTCAGAGAGAGAATGATTGTCTTTTAGATTAAAAGGGATAATCCCCATCTGACAGAAAATTATTCACACTCCTATAAATCTAAACTTTCTACAATACTTTCTGTAGCATAATAATGACTTAAGCGCTTGATATCAGCTGTAAATCATTACGTCCATCCTGCTTTTAAAATGTAGTTGTGATTTCACTGAAGATAAAATAAAGAATTTATAGGACATGGTAGCAAAGTGTATTTGGATTCTAGGTGATCCCTCTCAGACACAAAAAGCAACCAAACTCTACGAAGATGAATGGTTTCTATCACTCAGACTCTTTACAGAGGGCATCCAAGAGAAACCACCTATCTGCTCCTAATACTTAAAGCTAGTGCACAAGGTACCACAATCCTAACCATTTAAACTGTCCTTGCTGTGATAAGTAACTCAACCCAGGGATGTGGCTACACACAGCCTGACCCCCACCTCGCAGGTGCCCACTCAACACTCTAAGAAGCACAGAAGCTTTCAAAAGTTGTGCTGTTACAAAATACTCTTGGTTACAGTTTGCTAATGAACCCTGAGCCCTCTCCAGTTACACCAGACCCCTCACCACAGGGTCAAGACCATCAACAAACAGATACACTGTCCCTTCCTAAGGCTCACACAGTCCGAATGAAGAATTCCTCCCTTCATCATCTTTATTGAAGCAAAAAAAAAAACAACAACACATTTTCTTTCCTACACAATAAAACCAACTGAATTCTTAATACCAGAAGCACACATGTGCTTTTCAAAAGACAATGAATAGATACACCCCTCAGTGAGCTTTCCGTCTAACAAAGACAGAAACGAGAGGTCAAGCATGGGTGGGTGCACAGACAGCATTGTAGAGGTGATCACTCTAGGACTGTGGAGTGGAAGAAACTGGGTATGAATGAGGAGAGGCAGGATTTCTGGGAGAAGGGCACAAAAATTGGGAATCCATTTCTAGCACAGGATCATACCACCTCCTAATCTTGATTTAGCATAGAGAAATCTGAACTGCCATACTGAAATAGACCACTGGGCCACCTAGCCTTGGGTCTTGCTTCTGGCAATGGTCAAAAACCAATCCTTCAGAGAAAGTAGAGGGAACCTCTACCCAGAAAGTCCCTGGTCAATTGTGCAATGTCTCGCACTGGGGAGAGGGCAATTCTTCTCTGACTCTACAGATGATGATCTCTGATAGCACTGCTACATTTGCTGATTATGAATGAAGCTCTAGCTTTCAATTAGGGCAGCCATCTCTGCTTATCAGACAGACACCCAGAACAAAAAGAAATTTTGTCTTCACACTTTTCTTAGACGGAAGCAACCTTCAACATCAAAGACCTGTGCAGCTGCAAGACACTTAAGATCACTGTCAAACCCATAGTAGCAAGCCATGGAGAGTAAGCCACTGCCTCTAAAACAAAGTCACAATGTACGAAGCTGCGGGACAGTCTCCCAAGGAAAGTCCCATTGTTTGGGATATTTAAACTGAGATTGGCAAAGCACTGTGGAGAACAGCCCTATGCTGGCCCCAGAGGAATGGGTTGGATGAGTTACTAAGTTCTTCCTGTATTTATACTTCTAGGATTCAATAACAAGTATTTTGCACTCATGTAGCAATGTACCTCTCAAAGAAACATGCCAACGTAAGCTAATCAAGGCACACAACAATCTTGTGTGGTAGGTAAATATTATCCCCATGTAACTGGAGCATACAAAGGTTAAATGACTTTTCCAAGACTACACAGCAGGCTGGCAACAGAGCCCGCTTTATAACTCATGACTGCTTGCTCTCACTTGGAGGCACTATTAACTAGACAACACTGCCACTTCCAAAAATGGTCACCAGGAGTTATCTACATGGCCTTGGCAGACTTCAAATTTTTATGGATACCAACATTCATCGGTAAGTCTTTTTTAGATTTTTCTCTATTTACATTTTCACAGCTGCAGGAAATTGTGGAGGGAGCAGACAATTATTTAAAGATCTAATCCAAAAAGTTCAAGCTTTATAAACAGTTAGCACAAATTGTCAACATCACATGTCAAAGTATACACAGTAAATAGCTTTAAATCAACAATCGTACCTGTTTTTACAAGGCTCTTGTTAGTCCATTTGTAACAAGCTTAGTTCAAGACTAAATCACTGGATTTTGACTCTAAAGTTGTCAAGCAGCACTATTCTGAGGGTAGTCTACACCCAAAAGTTACATTGGCATAGCTACGTCTCTCGAGGGTGAAAAATCCACACACCTGAGCGATACAGTTAAGACGACCTCACCCTGGTATAGACAGTGCTAGGTCGATGGAAGAATTCTTCCGTTGACCTAGCTACTGTCTCTTGGGGAGGTGGATTATCTCTAGCGACGGGAAACCCTCCCATTCCTGTAGTGTTTATACTTCAACATGACAGTGGTGCAGCTGCAGCATTTTACATGTCGGCAAAGTAAGGCACTGTCTATCAGCATATCGACAGCTACCAACAGTTACTGATAAAAATCTAGTCTTTCCAAGCCTAGATACACAGAACTCCCCAAACTGTGCAATAAAAGACATACAGGAGACAAGAGGACTGTCTCCATAAATCCCTTCACATGAATGTTCTTCTTTAAAGTCCACTTTCACTATATGATACAAACTAAACCGTCTCAGGAGCACATTTTATAGGCTCTTCCTCTGGCCTGATTTATACAGATTTCATGCTGTATCTAGTCATCAGACTACTTCCTGTTCAGTTCTGTCTTGAAAATTTAAGAGTGGGACCCACACTTTCACTGTCTTGCGGACTGATTTCAAGTTTATAGGGCAGCACCAGCATTTTAATCGTTTGAGTTTTATTGACAAATCCTCTGTGCTTTCTAGTAACATGATTGGTATAAAGGTAGCTGCTAGGACAGGACATTTTAGAAAGCAGCATTGTCATCCTTTGTACGCAAGGATTCATCATTACATCATTTTGCAGTAAAAGTTCCTCATCCAAATGGGAAGCTCAATTCTCAGTCAGATGCTGGTGGCTCCAAACATATTTACCGGATTTATGAAAATTGAATTGTAATATTAGTGTTTCAGCTAATTTCCAATCAAACAAAAATGTTAACTTTTGCAAAGGAAGGTGAACTCACTGCAATTCAGACAGGATACCAGCGCTGTACATCTCCCACTAGCTCCCTTTCCCAGCACTTAATCCTGGCCAGACATCATGAAAACACTTACTAGGCATGGAGAACTCACAGGCCTGATTTCAAGGCATCCTAAAAATCACTGACTAGTTCAAGCCAAATGTTAGTTAAGTCACATTCTTCTTAGAAGAGACTTCAAAAAAGGAGCAGAGAGGGGGATAGAGAAATTCTAATGAAAGAACAAAACATAGCACATATAGGGTATCCCTGCCTTCTAGCTTTTACACCACACAGCACAGGCTACCGTTTGGGTTGGGAAATTTGGGCTTTTTAAATAAATGAAACCATCTGCCGGTGGGGGTGGGGAGATCTATTGGTTTTAAGTGATAGGAATAAAAAGAGCAAAACCAAGAGGTTTTGCAAATCCATAAAATAACTAACTCCAGCCATAGTTAAAACATGGGCAGGGAGCAAGAAATACGTATGAACATATACACACGTTACCATACATATCAGATCTAGACACACACAAAAGCTCATGATACACTTTCACAATTGAACCACAAATATTTCAATCTAAAAGCCATTTAAACACAAATAAAATCTAACTCAGCCTGCATTCTAGCTGCTTTTCCCCCTTTCCGCCTAACTTTGCTCTCTGTGTCCGACCCTTGTATCATATCCTATAGCGCCTCCTCCTGGTTAGGGTGACGAGGAGTGTGGTGTGAGGCAACCATAAGCCATAAATAACTACAGTGTTCAATGTTCTTTTCAATGTTATCCAAGACATTCACTTTGAAAAGCCTGTCAGTGGTATAGGGAAGATCTGCTACACACAGTAACCAGACTTGCCTAACAGCTCCCAAAATATTAGAAAACAAATGCATTTATTGCTCTTTTTAATCTCTGCAAAACAACAGCAGAGATCTTGAGAAGGGCAGGAGGAGATGCAGATACTGTTAGGTTTCAGTGGTGATTATTTGCCACCTAATTATTAGCACTGGATTTGATATATTTAAAGCAGGATTTTGTTACCCAGCAGGAAACTCTCAAATCTATCAAGGTGATTTACCTTTCATTTATTTTTGTCTTAACTGTTCTCTACTCACTTGCTAATTATCAAAGAGAATTGCTTTTAAAGTCAGGCTGCAATCAGAAAACAACCATGCAAAAATGGCCCTTGCTGTCATTAGTGAGAGCTGGCTACCTTACTGATTAGAAGGCTTTCATTATACCTCAGTTTTCCCTCTCTGTAAAATAGGGATGCTACTTCTGCTACTTCACAGGATCAGAGGAAGGTTTAATTAATACTTGTAAAGTATTTTGAGATTCTGGGATGAAGTGTGAATTATTACTGTCTAAATATGGCCCCTATACTATAGTGTCCAAGTACTATCATCCTCAGTTTACAGAGGAGAAACTGAGGCACTAGATCATAAAGGAAGTCTGTGATAGATCAAGGAATTGAACCTGGGTCTACCAACTCCCAAGCTAGCGCCTAGACCACAGATGCACATGCCGTTTCCCAGACAGGTCAGAACACAAGGTCTCTACCGAAAGAGTTTACAGTCTAAAGGGTATAATCTAATACTATGAAGAAATAAACCTGGCCTGGCCTCCACCCGTGCCTAGAGCACCCACGTCCGTATAAAATGGCCCTGGGTACTGCCTGTCCCTACAGAACCTATTGTCCCTAAAAAAACAGTGGCATGAGCAGGCTGTCAAGTACCACAGGCACTACTAACCCTTCTCCCAAAGATCCAAGGTGAAGGGCCAGTCCCCAAGAACCTCCAGAAGATCTCTGGAGGTTGACACAGACCTTCACAGCTTTTCTCCTACCATAACCACCATAGCCTGAAGTCCTAACTTGGGCACCGCTACCAAGGATTGCAAGGAAAGGCTTTAGGACTTGGTTGGCTCTAGCAATGGGAGAGGGCAAGTGCCTCTCCTATGGCTAGAAACACACAGATGCTATCCAGAGATTTGGGCTGGAGGGTTGCACTTAGCACAATAGGTGGCATACCTCACTTTAGAGAGATTTGGGAAATAAAGACGTGATTAGTGTCTGAACTAATTTCCTTCATGTTGTGAAGAATGTCACAGGTAAGATATGACCCAGCGTAATTATGGAGCAAGACATAAACAGGCTGGCTGCTGGCAGAGATCCAGGGCCCGCACAAGTGCATCACCAAAGGAATTACAGCTCGTATCATCATTTTGTCAAATTATCCCTGATGTCTCAGCCACCATTATCGGCACTCTCTAGAAAAAAGGGAGAGGAGGAGAAATACAGTTCGCATCTTCAGAGGGCAGAGCTGAGGAAAGACACAGCATGAAGGGGAAAATGAATCCTGTTCCCATGGCAACTGGAGTTCGAAATAGTATGCAGAAATCAATGTCACTTTAATGCATACACATACAAAGGCGCAATAAAAAGTTACTCGACGGGGAGTGCTAAAGGAACTGAGTGAAAAGGATCTGTCTGGCCTTTCCCTGGTGCTCAGCAGACACTGGGCCAATTCCCATATAAATCCGGAGTAACACCATTGACATCATTGGAGTTACGCTAGTGCAAAAACTGTGTAAGTGATCAGAATTGGGCCCACTGCTGCAAATAAATGCGCTGGGTTTGACCTAGCAGCGTCACCACTTGTAGATAAGGTCTCCCCACATCTCCCAAGATGAGGAGAATCAGTTCCATTGGGATCTGGCGGGAAGACGACCAGAAAGAGACCACTCAGGTGCTGGTGATGCTTTAATTTATCAGCTTTAATCATGGGGAAAGTGCTGCAGGGCCTGACATGATCATGAATGCTTAGAAAGTGAGTCAAGTTTTATGACACTTCCAGCATCCCATTGGCCTAGACTCAGAGCTAGGACCTTGGATCAGTACTGACTCAAGGTATGTCTTCATGGCAGTCAGGAGGTGTGACTGCAGCACGTGGAGACACATCTGTTGGTGTCACTAAGCATAACCCTACGTAACTCGGGAGGGTGGAAGGCCACAAGAGTATGGAGCCTTCCTGGTTTTAGGCCTCAGTAGACAAGAGTCCCTCCATGTTTGAACTTTAATCGACCTAAAAGGCCAGGTGTAACAGCCGTTATCAGTTGCAACAGTTCTAACTGGTCTAAAGCAGAAATAATGAGGCCTGTGCACCTTTAGCAGAAGGACAGGATAACTTGCAGAAGGAAAACTTACTAACGAGCTGCCGCGGCCAAGATTACTTAATGCACCTGCGCTTACGTAATTGCTACAGGGGGAGGAAGGAGGAGGAGGGAGGAGAAACGGGGGATTGCTAGTCAGTGAGAAAAGTTCTCATGGATATAAAGGAACAGACTGCTTGTTTTAGGTGTGCTTGATCTGAGTCAAATCTCCCTGCACCGCTTTGAGATCTCAAATAAACTTGGTTTGCTTCTCCACCCTGGTGTGTTTATTGGTGCGGCACACCAGGTGACGGACCCCTCCCCCCCCCCCCCCCCGCTGTTGCTTGGCCTCAGGCAGTTATCTGCCGGCAACACATCTAAGCTAGCTTTGCTTGGGCTAGCTCACTAAAAATATCAGTGTAGCTGCAACTGCATGGGTGGTAGCATGGGATACAGGGTATGTATTTGGACAGGCAGCCAATTCCATCAGGGCTTCCCTGCTATTTTTAGCAAGCTAGCTAGATCAAAGCTGAAGCATGCCTATGCTTGCTGCAATCACAGCGCAGATATACCCTTCAAGGGAGAGCTCCCCTTTCACTACTTTTTGTTGCAGAGCCTGAACTTTCCTGAGAGCGTACAGACCCAGCGTTACCCACCTTACCCAATGAAAGTCAAAGAGATCACAGCCTATGACATGATGCATTTGCTGCTGTTAGAAAGACGTGTTCAGTCTTACTACGGCAAGAACAATTTTAGAATTTAGGTAGGCAGTAGGCATCATCTTTAGATTCAGCATGAAAAGTATAGGCAAGCAGTGTTCTCAGCCAGAACTACCAATGACTGCTGTAGCAAAGAAGGCATTTCTACCTATGCCCTGACTAATAGGAATGGGACGAAAAAATAAACCATTTCCTAATGGAAAAAGTTCAGAGATTAAGGTCTTCTTTTTAAATGGGACATTTAAGCTGCCAGGTCACAAGTTACTGAATCCATCCAACAGGACTTCAAAGAAGTCTTCAGAAAGCATGTCCCTGCTATAAAATATTGCTGAGGAAGTGGATGACTTATTGTATTGCTGATTTTTTCTGAAGACTAATTCTTTATCTTTATTTCTTGGTTATTGGTAAAGGGACAATATCAAGTTTATATTATATGATATTCAAATGCTTTCAGTTTAAAGAAATGAACATTCATGCTATTTGTTTACTTTTTGTACTTCATTTATCTTAGAGAAATGTAACTAGCCTGGTCCACTTCATTTTCTGGTTCTCATGCATTGCCTAATGTGGTGGCTTTTGGGTTTCCAGCACTGCAGGGGAAGTGTAAAATCCTACCAACACAGAAAAATGAAACCTTTACATTCGAACTTAAGCAAATGAACAAACACAAACAAAAATATGACAAAACCATTTCTATTTAAATTATAGTTTGGAAATGAAACAACATATTAAAAAAACTGATATGAAAAATGATTGTTATGGCATTTAAAAACATGTCAATGAAATGGTATTTGCGGGAGGAGTTTGGTATGGTTTGGAGGGGATTTAACCATCCCTTGTAGTGTTGGAAGTCCAAACAAATATCAGACCAGATACAAATGAAGTGTATAATATATTGAGAACCACCACAAAAATTAAAAAAATAACTTTTCAAAAGAAAAAAAATCCTATTATCTGAGAGAGTTTTTCCCATTAATTAATTTTCAAATCACTGTGTAAATTAGTTCTCCTGGTTAAAACAGGCATCTGAAAGCCCTGATATCAAGTCCCAGCTCTTCCACAGACAGTTTGCATGACCTTGGGGAAGTCTCTGTGCCTCAGTTTCCCATCTGTAAAATACATAAAACTTTGTTTAAACAATCGCATTGGGGTTGTAAGGCTGAATGCATTCATGCTTGCAAGGCATTGTGAGAGCCTTGGATGAAAGGTGCCACAGAAATGCCAAATAATATTATTGTGAATTATGATTCAATACACACTGATCAAAAAAGAGTGAAATATGAATTAACATTTCCTATTAGCCCTATGTATACCCTAACTTTGAATTACTCTCCCCATGGACTCTTTTCATTGAAAGGTAGTTTATCAAGAACAGCTGGTATTTCTGGCATGGCTGCAATGGTTTTGACAAGGGGGTGAGGGAGGGGAGATGTCTGAAGGAGGATGGAAAAAAATGTCATTGGAGCAGCACAAGATCCTCTCCCCGGCATCTGCCCATAGCCCATGTCTTTCCAGGAGAGAGCAGAGTGGAGGCCACCACTCTACTGATGGATTCCAGCCTTGATCTTCCTGCAGAAGGCAAA
Organism: Gopherus evgoodei; assembly: GCF_007399415.2. Taxonomy (NCBI): domain Eukaryota; kingdom Metazoa; phylum Chordata; order Testudines; family Testudinidae; genus Gopherus; species Gopherus evgoodei. The sequence goes on along the minus strand of NC_044337.1, from coordinate 21,575,135 downwards.
ACGTTCAACCACAGAGGTTCGCCCACACAAAGGTCAGCTGACCCAGGCTTTTGGGCTTGGGCTGTGGGGCTAAAAACAGTAGTGAAGATGTTTGGGTTCAGGCCACAGCCAGGAATCTGAGACCTTCCTGCCTTGCAGGGTTTCAGAGCCTAGGCTGTAGCCTGAGCCTGAGCCTGAGCCATCTACACTGCAGTTTTATAGCCCCACTGGCCTGGATCAGCCACATCCATGTCATGGGTCTTTTGCTGCAGTCCCAAAAGCTCAAACTTCTGCAGACATGGGGCTGCTGCCCAGCCAATGTCTCTCGGTCCACACACCTCCGATTTGCACTGAATAATCCATCTAAGAAGGACAGGGGATGTAATAGACGGATCAAAGTCATACATTAAATCATGGAACAATAGAAAAAAAAGCACAAGATGGGGCAGCTGTCGGTGTCTGCTACAGACCACCAAATCACACGAGGGAACAGGATGACGAGTGTCTTCAATTAATATCTATAATGTGTAGGGGGGAAAAGCTGGGTAATCATGTGGGGGACTCAGTCTGCATGACACATGCGGCAGGTCTCATGCTGTCAGTATTCAGACATCCTTGGGATTTCTTAACATTATAGATGACAATTTCCAAACTCAAACAGTGATGCATTCAACACAGGGGAAAGCTATATGAGACCTCGTCTTGACAGATAAAGAGGAATTGATCACAGAACTAAAAATCAGTGGTGCTGAGGTACAAGTGAACATGACTAGATTACACAGAGAGAAAAGGGGAGGGGGTATGTAACATCTTTTATTGGACCAACTTCTGTTGGTGCGAGCGGCAGGTCTGAGAAAGGAATTCCTAGAGTCACAGCAAAATCCAAGGTGGAACAGATTGTTCCGCATAAGTAGTCAGCACATATTGTAAGGGGCCATTCAAGGTAGAGTGGACCGTTAACACCTCTGCAGTCACAGGACAAAAAGAGGGGGCTAGTGGGTTCCTAAACTCAGTGTCTTTTAAGATCATGATTGTTAGTGTCTAGCAGAGTTCTGTTTTTAAGCTCCCGGGCTTGTCTTTTGAAAGTGTTGTGCAGGTTTCCTTTGAGGATGAGGACTCATAGGTCAGATAGAGAGTGATGCTTTGATTCCATTTGTTACAGTCAAACAAAATAAAGTACAAACCAGTAAAAAAAAATATATATATACACACACACACACACACACACACACACACACACACACACACACGCAACGCTTTCCAGGGGCCAATTTCACACAACCAAATCACCTGTGAGAAAAAAATTAAAAACAGAAATGTGACTGAAGCCTGTGCATCCATCGACCAAACAGCAGAGGAAGCAGCAAACCAAGAGTCACACGCTGTCCTCCGCAATGGGTTTCAACCCCTCCTGGTGTGTGGGAGCAGGCAGATTGGTTAGTATGACCTTCCTCCTCTTAGCCTCAGGGCTGAGGCTTCCAGAGCTGCAGATAAATCAGGGAGCCTACAGGTCTGTTAGCATGTGATGCGGATCCCTATCCAGGGGGCACTGACCCGAGACTGTTAACTCATCTGATGCAGACACTAGAGCCACTAGATGCTAACTGTGCTGGGCCACTTCCAATCCCCACAAGCCAGTCTCCAGGGATGTCATTCCCAAATCAGCCTACACACATCTCCTCTCCCCCTCCCCCCTAAACAGGGGGTTACTAATGCTTTAAAAAAATAGGCCCTATTGTGTGAATTAAGCTGGCTGCATCAATAAGCCCTAGGGTCTCTTCCTTTCTGTGAAAGCTTCCTTAGGACAACTGCAAGCCCCGATGAGACCTCCCTGGAACACATTCTGTTCAAACAGAAAAAAAAACCACCCATACTCTGCCCTGCAACATCCTGCCAGTGAAACAGGTCATAACACAATGTCTTTTATCCTGTCATTGCTGTCTCCTGTTTGATGCACAGAATAAATCCACAGTGGATTCAGCAGCAGCCCTGTGCTGAAATCTGACAGTCCCACATACCCTGAACCACATTGGTTGCCAGTGCTCCCTGAGCTGCAAGAAACCAAAGGTTTACTTTCTAAAATTTTACAGGTACGTGGCAAGATTCAAATCAATCACCTGATGCATTTTTTAAATAAAATTATTTCCCTGTTACTTACACCACAGATTATAAAAGTAAAATAACTGTCCTTTGAGTGGTCTGTTGCATTGTGACTCTAATGCCAGCATTAAATAAGTAAAATGTTTTAACTTCTATTTAATATCAGTTTTTGTAAGTTTTGAAACAAAACCTAACTTTTGCATTTGACCAGTGTATTGTAAAAGTACACACAACACAAGATGAGCAGTAGCTGTGCAATATGCCTACAGATTTATATGAATGGAGTAGAGTTCAGAGTTTATTAACAAGTCAGAAAGTTTGAAGTCACTGGCCACCAGAAGAGAGGTGAAGGAAGCTAGGACACGTCTGGTCTGGGAACAACAACTGGGAGGCCAGATTTTCCACTCATTCATTTCCATAGGCCAGTATTAAACTTGAGAAGAATACTAAATCCTCTAGAAACTGTAGCTGGAATTCAGAGAAGCGAGATACAATTAGAAGCAGCTAAGACTAGCGGTTAGACATAAGGAAATTAAATTCAGGAGACCTATTCCTGACTTTTCTTGGCCAAATTCCTTAATTTAACTGCACGCTGCCTCAGTTTCCGCAACTGTAAATTGTGGCTGATGATACATATCCACTCTGTAGACAGCTTGCAGAATCTGTGATGAAAAATGCCATTTAAGTGCAATGTATAATATTGTTATAATCACCTAAGGAGGATTCAGACAGCAAGGTTAACACACTTGACTCTTGCAAAACAGTGCCACTTAAACCTTAAATGGCCAAAAATGGTCATCAAGATGACCTCACTTTTGTTTCCCAACCCAAAGATGCCGCAAAAGCCAAAGCCTCAGAGCGTGTCCCATTCCAGAAAACAGTGACTGAATTCACAGATAAATCCTCAAAGTAATTTACATATAATTTCTTGCCGCTGCTAACACTCGTTATCCAAATTCAGTTGCAGTTGACAGTTTAATGATAATAGCTTTCTGTTTATATATCATCTGTGATAATGTTCCTATTCTCCTTAAATTCAATCCTCAGTAAAAGGGGTGCTCTAATGTATGCAGCCACAGACCAAAATGATAGTAATTTTCCCTTCTATTTCGAATGGTTTAGTAAACAATTACATTTCAATTAGAGATAGGGTGTTCACGCAGAGGGAAGCGCCAGTTCATTCTAGTCAGCCCACCTCATAATATCAGAAGGAAAATTCTCCAAAGAAAGTTGAGCTATTAAAGTATAATTTACATGAGTGCATTTAGAAAAATTATTAGAAACTAAATGGCAAATAGTGTACATTATACATTGGCAAAAACCTTAAAAAATCCTTTAATATCTAGTCAACAGCAGCCAGCTTGAATCAGGACCCGTCATTTAAGATTATGTTCAAGGGAGGAGAAGGATAGAGAGTGCTTCTTTCATCTCCCTAGGATTTTCTATTTAGTGGAACGCTGCCGTTAGCACTTAATGAAATATTTAATTTATCATGGGGTTATAAACCAGCTAGGAGGAACGAAAAATGTTAAAACTACTCCTACCACACTGCATTTCAGATGCTCCTTAATGTCCAGCTCAACTGGACCCAATCAGCATAAAGAGACAGGTTAAAGATATGAACAGGTCAAAAAGCAGGAATCCTGGGGAGGTTTCTCTGGGACTTACAATTGCTTCATTGCAAAGGGACCTGAGTGACACAGAAAGAGTTTGAACTGCTGGAGCTGCTTTTTGAATGAAATTCAAAATGGGAAGAGCAAGGCGTCCTCTAAGGGCAGAGTTCCTCAAATGGGCTCTCCAAACAGCTCCTACGGGGATCCAGGAAAACTTCCCAGGGGGATCTTTCGAGTAACTGGAGTTCCCATTCAGTCAACCCCAGATTTTAAAATTATGAATTAAATGTTATTTATTTGTATTACAGTAGCAGGTAGGAGCTCCAGTCACGGACCAGGACCCCACTGTGTTTGACACTGTACAGACACAGAACAAAAAAGACTGCCCTCCCCCCAAAGGTTTGCAATCTAAGTAGGACAAAACAACAATGGATAGATACAGGCCGATGGGGAGCACAAGGAAACAATGAGAGAGTACTGGTCAGCACACAGTCATTAGCGCAAGTTGCACTAACGCCAGTAAGCTCTGCTAAGAGATCCCTGTCCATTTCCAACCTCTTCACTCCCTATGCATGTTCCGCCAAGCTCCTGGCCGGCAGACTAAATATTTTGGTTTCTACAACCGATGAGGCTTCGAGCTTATGATTTAGGAGCAGCACTTTGTCTGGAAGATTCTGCCCGATATTTTTCCTTTCAGCAGAGTCTACAAGAACTGACTCCAAGTCAGACTTTTCATATCAGAAAATCACAATCAGGCACAGTTCTGAATGGGGGAACAGCGCAGTGAATGAATGCTGAGGGAAGCCTAAATCCAACATCAGGGTTTTGGGGGCTGGGGGAGTGTAGAGAAGGGCACAGGGCGAGAGTGTCTATGGAGATGCGGGATATTCAACCTAGAGGAGAGAGGACCCTTCACCTAGCCCAGTCAGAAAAGCAGAATATGTACTTTAATGGAGTTGCTTTCAAACGCCTTTTGAAAGCTTCCCAGATTACACATCTGACCTATTAATTTACCCTGTCGGAAAGTGAGCCTCAGCACAAAGTCACTGAACAGTGAGAAATCATTCCAATTCCTCGGCCCACTCTCTCACTGCTTCAGAAATTATTCAGCAGGTCAGACCTTCTCCCATCAGTGCAGCTGCCTGTCCAGGAACACGTAGGCAGCCAGGGAGAGAATTTAATGAAACCAAGCTCTAATAAAAGTGACCAATAGATGGCAGTATCCTAATGAGATGGGATTGATGTAATTACACTCTGACACACTGTTATTCTGCCCTCACTCACAATGTCCCTGCATGCAGAGAGTGAGTATCTCGTTTCGAGTAGAGTTCCTCAGGTTCCAGGCCCTTTGCTTGGCTGGTTTATTGAACAATAATGCAGGTTTCAGTGTCAAACCCTCCACCCGCTGAGCTCTCTGGATTCTATGCAGTAAAATTTGACTTTGGCCTAGGCCTCTCTTTATCCACAGAACAGGTACATTGCAGGCAGCCGCAGGCTTGACTTATCAGGCAGGAGGCGAGTGGTCTAAGCACTGAGTCCAAAGAGCCAGCTCTAGGGAGGAGAGAGGAGTCTAGTCGGTCTCTCTTCTTCCCTTGGCTAGTTTGCTGGGGCTGCCAAAAGCAGCACCAGTTCCTGCCAACTGTGGCAGGGGGCTCTGTAATATTGACCCTTGCCCACTACCAACCAGTCATCAGATGTGAACAACTCTTGGTCACTACAAAGCTGGGTTGGATTTGAAATGATGACTGACTAATGACCAATCCTTTCGGCCCCTATTATTTTGATTTGTCAACTGGCTGATAAAAAAGCACCTGGAAGTGAGCACAACAGACCTGTCCTTAGACGGTCTTTTCATGGTGGACATGCTCATTATGATTCCTCCTCCTGTTGTCAGCAAGCACACACTAAACAGAGAAGGGTTCATCAAAACCATTCAACTTCGTAGTTGTCTTCAGCTAACTGGGGGCGTGATCAGAGTCTGTAACCTCCTTGGGTACTTGAGCATGTCAAATAATGTAAAAAGCTTCCAGTGACTTCAGCGAGGCCTGGATTCAGCCTTTGTATGCCGAGATGGTGTGATGAAATCTCACGCTTCTGGGCATTAGCTAATCACTGCAAGGGACAAGAAGGAATCCCCAACTCCATGTACAGCACTGCATAATTGGCTGGGTATTGTACATGATGGTTGGTTGTTTTTCAAATCAGATGCTGGCCAGAGACAGGATGCTGGACTTGGTTCAAGAGTATACCCAGTGCACCAAATTCTATGATCTTATTTCTGTAACCACGTGCCACTTTCAATCATTAGGACACTGTAGACCACATTCCTCAGTGGCTTCATTGGAGTACTCAGGGGACTCTTGGCCATTAATAGCAATCTGAGCTCCAGTCTCCTAGATGTGAGCAGTAAGACTATTTTTAACACACTGTATGTCCTTTGGGAACTCAGTCCTGGGGGAGAGGTTTGTACTCATCTCTACAGCCTACACTGCACAAATCTGCCCTGACAGATTTGGAATTGCATTAGTTATGAGGGACACACCAATGTGCAGCAAATGACCCTTAGATAAGGCAAAGCCTTTCAGATCATGATTCATAAGATGGCATCAGATTGCACTCTGCTCCCATAGCACAGTGTTGGGGAGGTGGGTAACAAAGAAGGAAATTAAGAACTTTGCAGCATATGAATCGTCCTGGGTGAGAGGGTTTTTCACATTTGAGATGCTCTATTAAAATCATATTGACATAAGGTGAAAAGAAGAATGTCACTGTATAGAACAGGATTCTGCTATGATTTTCGGTGCAGTTAACTCTGGATGCTGCATATGTATATGCACAGACTCATACAAGCATAAAAATCAGGGATGGAAATTATCTATTGGGTCAGCTAGGTTTTTTTCTCTCTCTCAGATAGTTGGAAAAACTGGACACATGGAGGAGACATTACGGGCTTGATTTTCAAAAGGTCCCAACATCAATGGAAGCTGAGGGTGCTCAGCACTTCCAGGCCTCGAACCAGCATCCCCCAGCCTTTCATTCACCACCACATGTTGCGAGAGCCACAGTAGAGCCTCCACCACTTCCATTCTCAGGCAGGCTGGCAGGGGGCATTTCCACTCTGCATCGCTCGGAGTTGCAAACGAATGCAAGCAACAGAAAGTGCAACAAAGCCCAAGTCTCTGAATTCAAAGGCTCCTGAGCCCATCGGGCCTTTGGAGACTCCAGAGCAGAAGGATGGAGATGTCAGGGAAGAACAATCGGTTGTAAAATATGAAAAGCTTACAACATCAAAGCCTACAGCAGCAGGCTGAAAAGTAATAATCCCATTACCACTAAACTAAAGCACTAATTACTATTCCCAGTGGCAGGAGTGACCTGACTGCTAATGCTCCTCTTCTGGTTAATGAAGGAAGGTGAGGCAGAATATATTTCTCCTGTCTGACATCTGCTAAAATCTGGGCAGCCATAAAAACTATGCATGTAATGAAATCATTCGTATTAATGGAAGTCACATTCCGAGGGCTGAGAAGAAACAGAAGTTAGATGATAGCATACTGTGTAATGCAGAAGACAAAATGCCATACCTCTCTCTAGCAAGGGTGTATTTACTGACTACACACTTCTTAAAATTTCAAATGGATTTTGGAGCACAGGTTGGTTTTGGTAGCAAGCCACCACATCTCACACAGGCCATCGCACCAGCTAAAGACTGGTATCAGGCCTCTGGAAACATACAGTAGATGCACTCCATTTGAACAAGAAAGAGAAGAAATAGAGATACATGTCCACCAACTGTGAATAAGTGAAAAGATTTCTCCTACATCATCAAGGCAAAACCCAGAGGGACACAGCATCTTTGCAGATCAAGCACCACACAGATTGATCTCTAGCTAAGACCTTAAAATGATCTGGCTGGATGTTCACTCTATGAGTCTATGTCCATCCTTGGTAAAGTCCTTATGCCACTGAAGCTTTTTGCACTCACATGATCATCAATCATGTAGCAGCATCCCTTGGTAAATATGTCCACCCTAATGATGTCCATTCCAAAGAAAGCTGCTGAAATCAAACCAATGCTGACAGAGGCGGTTGCTGGGTTCAGCTACAAATATCCTAATGGATTCAGATTCTCTCCCTTAGCTTCCTTAGTGCAGAGGAGGTACCAGCGCATAAAACTCATCAACGCAGTTTTAAAAACTCTAGAATAAAAATGAAGAAAGAAAGAAGTAACCTGGTTATCTGGCTGGTCTTCCCATTTCTTGGGAATGCTATTTCCTTCTTCTGCAGGACATGCCCCGAGTTCACAGAGATGGTTCAGCAAGTTGATTAATCAGCCTAACCTTCTGCCAGCGCAGCCTGCATCCAGCAAGAAGGTGGATGATTAGGGAATGGATTTGCAGGTCTTTGAGAAGAAATTAGTTCTCCTCATGGCACGGAAGCAAGATGGACATCACTTACACCAAAAGTTACTTAAGGGAGAACCAGTTCCAGGGAGAGCGTTTTCACAGATGCCGATCTCTCTGTACACAGACACTGATAAAGTATGGAACACACCCTCCCGGTGCCTTTAACCATATAATTTTCACAGATGCTAACAATCGCTCATGCCTCCCGGCAAATGCTAACAAATATCCTACACCCTGTTTAGTATTTCACATACCTCATTATTTTCCATTAATTATGTAGAACAGTACTTTACAGAACACACAAAAAGACAAGGTCCAGGATTCCAAGAGCTTACGACTTCCCCAGAGAACCAGGATACGCAGGCCAGCAGTACAGTGCAGGGATACAGTGGGCAAGGGAAATAATGTAAGTGGCTTTGCAAGTAATAGGTTTTAAAAAAATAATTTGAAAGAAGGAAGGGATAAAATAAATGGCCTAAGGAGATGAAGACAAAGAGAGTAATTAGCAGAGAGGATGCAGAGGAGCGTATGGAGAGAAGTGGCATGTAGAAAAAGATAAAAGAAGAGCAGTAGATGGGGCAGAGTCATGCAGAGCCTTGAAGGGCAGGACGATGAGCATGAGCGTAAGGACATGCAGATGGAAGCAGAATTTCTGCATAGGCGTTCTGCTCCCAGTGGGCTCATTCCCCCTTCACCTGAGCTCATCTTCCTGGTGTGACAATATGCTATCTTTACTGTGCCCAATGTGTGCTACAAATCAAGGATTAGGGCTTCAGCTGGGGTAGAAGCAGTAGGAGCAGCAACAAAAGGTTCTCTTTGCTTCCAGTGTGACAAACAATAAAAGATTGAAAGAGAACCACAGCATATGGAATCAGCAGAATCCTCTTTGAATTTCCCCAGGACTTTCCTATGAGGCCTCTGCAGCACTGCAGGGATTTATGGTTAAGCCATTTTGCACAATACCCAAAGTCTAAAAAGTTATTTAGAAGTCCAGCATCAGAACAGACAAAATTAGGCTCTATTCCTAATAAGAGATCAGCTCAGCAAATTGAGAACTTCCCCCACAAGAAAAAAAGAGTTTAGATGGGGCAGCCTGGTGGTTACTGATTTTGCTTCAGATTTTAAGAACACTGGCATAAGTTAGTTGGTGTGTAAGGTTACGTTTAGGCTGCAAACTAGGAAGTGCAGCAAGCGTAGACAAATCCAAGTTAGCGTTGATCTACTAGCCCCACCCTCCCAGGACCTGGGTTCATACTTGTGTGGCCAACACCCGTGCTTCCACGGCTTCACTGCTATTATTATTCAAGCTAGCTTTGATCTAGTCAGAGCCAAGCTAGCTGAGGTATGTCTACAGGTGCTGTAATCACACCTCCCACGTACAGTGGAGACATAGCCTGAGATTCCTTTAGCTCTGTTTACTTGTTCCAATGTATTCATGACCTACAGAAATGATTGGCTGGTTTAGATATAGGACTTGTATTTGTGTGAGCTCCTCCGGAGAGGAGGAGTTTTTACACTCTGGATTCAGGACTATGTACAGATCAGTTGCTGAGGCAGTACAATTCTAAAGAGATTAGAATCAATTAGTTTAAATTTGATATTAGAAGTCTGGAACTTTATCTCAGTTTTTTGTTGTTGTTTTGAGGCTTTCTTGGCCATTTAGAAGAAAGATACTTTGTAAATGTATCAGAGGGGTAGCTGTGCTAGTCTGGATCTGTAAAAGCAGCAAAGAATCCTGTGGCACCTTATAGACTAACAGACGTTTTGGAGCATGAGCTTTCGTGGGTGAATACCCACTTTGGCAGATGAATGTAAATGGAAATTTTTTTATACGTTTGATAAACTTGAGGAATTTGCAGCAGCTGAACTCAGTTATAGACAGATGAAACATAAATGACCTTCATGGTGCCACTGGAGTTAACATGCATTGCTTTGGAGTATTTGATACTGCTGTATGTGAATACACAACTAAATAATGCACGTCACCGTGTCTTATGCAGTTTGCAGATATGCACAACATTGCACACATGCATGAATACTCCTGTTCCCTTACCGAATGCCTGTCATCTGACAGGAGGATCTTAAAAGAGCTTTGCAACTGTTCTCTCCCCATTATTCTCATTTCAGTGTCAGAGGACCTAACACAATGAAGTTAAGGGACTAGCCCAAAAGTTACAGAGCAAGTCAGTGGCAATGCTAAGAAAGTGAACCCAGTTCTCCTGATTCCTGGTCACTGCTCTTATCACCACATCTTACTCCCAGGAGTAATTAGTTTATGAATAGCACAGTACAGATGAACGTGGCCACATATATTTATGTACTAACATGTATAATGACTCTAGAGTATGCAGACCCAAAAAGGTCCACATGCGCTCACACAACTAGGACACACATGTTCAAAATGTACTCCCTAGACATACAGCTACCAGTGCAGCACAGAATCATAGAAATGTAGGACTGGAAGGGACCTTAAGAAGTCCAGTCACCTGCACTGAGGCAGGACCAAGTAAACCTAGACCACCCTGACAGGTGTTTTTCTAACCTGTTCTTCAAAGCCTCCAGTGATGGAGGTTCCATCACTTTCTTTAGAAGCCTATTCCTGAGCTTAACTAGCTTTAGAGTTGGAAAGCTTTTCCTAATATCTAACCTAAATCTCCACTGTTGCAGGTTAAGCCTATTACTTCTTGTCCTACCTTCACTGCACATGGAGAACAATTGAAGGGCATCCTCTTTACAACAGCCTTTAACATACTGGAAGAATATCATCAGGTTCCCCTCAGTCTTTTCTCAAGACTAAACTTCCCCATATTTTAAACCTTTCCTCAGAGGTCAGGTTTTCTAAACCTCTGATCAATTGGAGAATCCAGAGGAGAGCAACAAAAGTTATCCACATCTTTCCTAACGTGTGGTGCCAGAACTGGACACAGTGTTCCAGCAGAGGCCCAACCTGTGTCACATAGAACGGGACAATTATCTCCCGTGTCTTACATATGACACACCTGTTAATATACCCCAGCAAGGTCTTGACCGTTTTTACAACTGCGTCACATTGTTGACTCATTCAATTTGTGATCCACTATAAACACCAGATCCTTTGTAGCAGTATGATCACCTGGCCAACTATACCCCATTTTGTAGTTGTGCATTTGATTTTTGCCTTCGAAAGTGAAGTACTTTGTACTTGTCTTTATTGACTTTCATCTTGTTAAGTTCAGACCAATTCCCTAATTTGTCAAGGTAATTTTCAGTTCTAATTTTGTCCTCCAAAGTGCTTGCAATTCCTCCTAGCTTAGCATCATCTAATTTTTTTACAAGCATACTCTCCATTCCATTATATCGATTAGTACTAGACCCAGGATTGACACCTGCGGAATCCACTAGTTATGCCATCCCAGTTTGACAGCAAATCATTGGTAACTATCCTGAGTAAGGTCTTTCACTCAGTTGTGCCCCCAATCTTATAGTAGTTTCACCCAGACCACATTTCCCTAGTTTGCTTATGAGAATGTCATGAGGGAACGTGTCAAAAGCCTGACTAAAAATCAAGGTATTTCACATCTACTGCTTCCTACCATTCCAGGAACCTGTCAAACGAAATTAGGTTTGGTTGGCATGATTTGTTCTTCACAAATCCATGCTGGCTATTCTTTATAACCTTATTATCCTCTTGGTGCTTACAAACTGATTGTTTCATAGTTTGTTCCAGTATCTTTCCAGATATTGAAGTTAGGTTGATTAGTCTATAATTCTCTGGGTACCCTTTATTCCCCTTCTTAAAGGGAGGTATTATGTTTATCCTTCTCCAGTCCTCTAGGACCTCACCTCTCCTCCAGGAATTCTCAAAGATAATTGCTATGAATCAGCGGGGATTTCTGAAGGTGAGCTGGTTGTGCTCGCATTTTTGAGATTGTACCCATTGTACTTCCTTTGAAATTCTGGCTCTGCATATCTGGGCTTACCATGTCCTTCCCCCGCATACAATCTGAGTGCTAGTAGTGTGCGATCCTGTAGAGTATGTGTGGGCACACAGCGAAAATGCATAAACATACTGTGCAAGTCAGCTTTGAGAGTACAGGTCTGTGTGCTGCTTTATTATCTGGGCACAATACACACCCCACTCCTGAAAGTGTGCCCCTTGAAGTGCCTCAGACTGTGCACAGATCTGGTGCATCAGTCTCCAGCTAGTTACACTTTAAGCTTACACCTTCTGCAGAGAGCTGCGAAGATTTTCCTCGTAAATTACTGCTATTGGAGGTTACTCCAAAGATCTTGGTGCCCTCAATTGATTATGAATCCTGCAGTCCCCAACATACATGCTCCATTTCATTAGCTACAGATGGGGCCAGGAGGAGGATACTTTAAAAAAAAATAGCTTCTCTTGGATCATTACGGTCTAGTTTTAAAAGTTTATTTTGCTTCCACTGTTGTTCCTCCTATTTGTCAACAGAGCATGTTTCTGACCCATGTAATTACTGGGCTTTTATATTATTCTTTCAGAAAGCCCATCCTGTAGGCAGAACATAATGCAATCTGTTTAGAACACATACAAAAAAGAAACATACCGAGTGTTATGGAGAAGAGCTGACTCAGTTGGGGCGAGGAGGGGAGCAGTAACAAATACCTTTGTGCAAATTCTAACAGAGGAAATGAAGATCTCAGATCTGATCTTCAAGGCAAGGCCAAGAGTCTGCACTTCCACAGAAGTCACTGGGAAACAGCATACAAATCTAAAGACAGTCCCCGGTTTAAATTAAAATCTCAGAAGATTACTGAGAAGGCCTTTACAGCTGCGTATTCTAATAGTAGCTACTAGCATCTGCATCTTTATGTAAAAATAAGCAATCGAAGATTTCCATACCCGGCCCTCTCATCTTTAAGCATGAACAGCGACAAATACCCTCTCCTCTTGGTCAAACCCCAGAGAGGTAATTAAGACATTTACCGTGACACGGAATGGCGTTGTGGCGGTGGGCTCCATGCTGGGATTTTTCTCCATGACCCCGCTGGGCATGCTGCGCCGTTGCCCAGCCCTCTCTGGGGGGGACTCTGCAAAGGGCACAAAAGACAAAGGACAATTAAAAACACACCCCCAATGCCAGAGCAGCAGAAGGACGGAGGCAGGCCATGTCAGGTGCAGGTTTCTTCTTTGAGATAAACTTGCAAACGAGCTGACTTAAGCCCATTCTAACCACTCATTTCTCACAGTCACCAAGGTGCATAGTTAAACAGCAGGACTTTTCTGCTTATAACAATTGGCATTTCCTATAGAACCTTCCATTTCAGGATCTCCAAGTGCCTTCTCTACGTTCATTAAACTCCAGAACAGCCCTGTGACGGAGCCATCATCATTTACCCATCTGCAGGATGGGAACAAAAGGAAATGCACAGCAGCTAAATACAAACTGTATACAAATCAGCGATGCAGGCACATGCAGCTTTGACACTCCTAAGGCAGAAAGCAAGCCTGCGCTTCGGGCTAAAGTACAGAACTGAAAATCACGACTTCCCACTTCCTTCAGTGACTTGCTTTGTGACTGGGAACAAAAAAAGTTACTTTGCCTCACTAAACCTCCTGATGTGTTAAATATGGATGGGGGGGGAGGGGAGAAGCAGGGAGTGATGAGGCTAAATTAATGATCTATAAAGCACTTGGGGAATCTCAGAGGGAAGGCTACAGATTAGGGCACTGAGTTAGTATAAAAATGTGTTTTTTCAGTTAAATGCACGATCCATAACCCAAAAGCACAGTGGGATGCAGGGAAGTGGCCATATTATCAGAGTGCCACACGATGGGGTTGATTCCTAATCTGCCTTTCTCTTTAACCTGCAGATCTTGCAGCGCTCTGACAGCCTGATTAGTGGAGCCTTGCGAGAAACCCATGAGACACAACACATCAGCTCCATTTTACAGATCAAGAAACTAGCATAAAAGGGACCTGCCTGAGATCACACAGGCAGCCTGTAGTAAAGCAGCCAGAGCACAGAACCCAAACATCCCAACTCCACGGTCTCCATCATGGACAGTGGCCTCCCCTTCCTTCTGCACATCTATTCAGACAGGTGTCGCACCGCTAGCAGGACAGAGCCTCCTCTTCAAATCTACTCAGTGCTCCAGCTGCCAGGGGACAGTAGGGAGCTCCCAGGCTGCCCCTGGGTGAGGTGACAGTCACATCTCCAATTGCAGAGATATCAGAGGGGTCGCTGTGTTAGTCTGGATCTGTAAAAGCAGCGAAGAGTCCTGTGGCCCCTTATAGACTAACAGACACATTGGAGCAGGAGCTTTCGTGGGTGAATACCCACTTCGTGGGATGCCTGCAGAGATGACACTGCCCAGTGCCTCTCAGATAAAGGTCCACTGGGTGCTGAATAGCGCAAGGGAGCGGAGGTTGAACTGGAAGCTCAGACTTCCTGTTTTATTAGGCCCTGGAATCTCCAGGGCTCTGACTCATCCATGTCCTCTGGGGGGCTTGTAACATCTGTTAGCCCGATTATCGTTACAAAACCACTTAACATCCTGTGTGTGACTCTGCTCATCAATATCACTGGCCTGGAGAAACCACCAGTGCTTCACCACTTTTGAAAGAGGAGAGGATCTCAACGAGCTATTGTGGTGTTTACTGAACACCGGATCCATGCAGAAACAAGTGGATTTCAGAATGCTACAGAAAACTAGCTCCCCCCCGCCCCCCAACATCAGATAGATTAAAGAAACTAATCATGGTGCGTAAACATTTGTGAATATTGTTCTAATACCATGCTTCACAAGCAACGTCTGCTCACCAGTATGACGACATTGCTGAGACCATGGTTGGGAACAACAGGTAGCTTAAAGAAAAGTACTTCCTGCAAAGGCAAATTACAGGGTATACTGTGTTATGGGGAGGGCATTGCTAATTAGCATGCAAAGAAATTTAAAGCTGAGACAACCTATACTTTTGAATGTCTGAAAAAAATGTGCCTGAAAAATAACTAGTGTAACTTAGAGGTGCTTTGTTTGCCAATTCTTAGCCTTTACCACACCTGTGATTTGCAATTTGCTGGAATCAGGTCTTGGCAAGGGCTGAGCCTTAGCAAGGATCCTCTCCTTGCTTTTGCCATAGGCAGCCATCAGCTGGGATCCGTGAGAAATGACTAACAGCCGTAATTCCAGCAGGCGCTCGCTGAGCCGCATATTAAACTACTGCAGGGAGACGGATTGTGTCTACCCTCCTGAATTGGGTAAAATGCCTGATAAGTGACATCTCCATTGGCGTGGGTGCCCATATGCAGCTCCTGAGCTTTGGCCATGTAACCTGCGCCTCCAGCCAAAATCCCAGAAGCAGCTAATTCGCTGCTCTCAGAACCTGTAGCCAAGGCTTCCAATTAGCTAGCTGCCGTCATTGCAGAATGCTGCCTCTTGCTTCTCAAGGAAGCAATCAAGTCTTTTGGTGTTATCCCCTTTTGCACGAAAGCTCTCACATGATTCCTTTGATCAGACTCCTTTTTTGGATTGTCATAAAGAAGACACTTGATTATAGTGGTTTCCAAAGCGGGTTCAAGATGACATGGAAATGAAGAGGCTGATTTGCATTTTTAATGATCAGAACTATGAACAGGCAGATTAATGATTCTTCTCATGTACATGGCTGGAGAACAGAGCAGGACGACTAAATTGAAAACAGCAGCAAGAAATCCCTTGCCTTCTTCTCCCCCTCGGGCTGCTATTCCAATGCAGAGCCAAACACCCCCAGAGCCTACAGCTCAAACGGATAGCACGAGTTGCTCTTTGTAAGTGTCACAACACTTTTGACTAGCACCATGGTGGCTTTTCAGATCAAGCTGCACAATTGTCTCCCTTTTTCTTTATAGCTCGACTGCTTCATCTTCTAAACGCACAGGGCAGAACTCTTAGTCTGAGGAGCAAAGGAAGCAGATCAGAGATGGGCCAAGAAGACTGTGTCTGGATCTGGGGTAAGCTGAAACAAGGACTAGAGTTTGGAGCCAGATTTGTTTGCACAAAAGTCTTATGAGCTGTTCTCACAAGATCTTACCCCAAGATTTCAGTCGCATACAATCCAAAACCACTTCCATCTTCTGATCTGAGCCCAGAACCAAAAAACATACAGATGGGTTAGAATCACATTATTTTCCAGCTCCAATTTCAAATTTGCAGCCAAGTTTCCAGTTTTGAAGCAGTCTGAGCACTGTTTGTATCACAGCAAATGCAAAGGGTTTGGCACCCCCTGGATCTCAGTGAAGAGGCTAAATACAGCAATGGGAGGGAGGGGTTTTGTTGGAAGGAGATGATCCCCCCGCCAACAGATTAGGATCCTTGTTACTGTCAGAAGATTACAGCCAAATCAATTGTATGTGATAGAAAGGAACAACAAATGACAGTTTGGATTTGCCCCTTTCCCCTCTCCCATCCCCAGTGCTAGCCCAAGGGCTACGGATCAGGAAAGGCTTGCGTGTTTCTTACCCACCCAGACCATGGTGTTTGGCAGGGATATTCCATCTACCCATGAATGAGCCACTGTCACCAGCACCTGTCCATACAAAGTGCATGGTTATATTTGCCTCCCTGTCTACGACGTAGACAGGCAGGCTCTAGGGGGCCAGAGACCATCTTTGACTTTACCACTCTCCTTGTTACTTCTACTGAAAGTTCCTTCTATTGTGTCTGCCCATCTGGAAATGGAATAGCCCTTAGGGATGGCCTGGGTACTAGTGACTTGACTTGTGAGGGGGCGGGTGGGAAGCAGTTCTGTTATTCCTTTCTGTAGGAGTGAAGCACACAAGACAAAGGAGGACTCTTGGGTCCTAGTCTCAGCTCTGTCACAGACTCACGGGGTAACCCTGGACTTTTAAGCACTCTGTTGCTCAGGTTCCCAGTCTGTGAAATAGGCTTACTACTTGCCCATTTCAGAGCAATGTTATGAGGCTTCATTAATTAAAGTCTGTAAATCGTTTTAGGTCCTAAAACGAAAGATTCTGTGGAAGAGGCGTGTGTTATTACAGGCAGCTAACTGGAGTGACATTTACAGAAGTACTTAGTAGTATCAAATGCCACCCGCTCCTCACCAGCTACTGAGTTTCTATGTAAGTTGGATATCATCCTTCAGCTCGTAGAAATACTTGGATTATACCTTCATTTGAGCATTTATTGGCTCTAGATCCGAGGTGATTTGGGGGATTAGACACACAGTATCTCGGGACACTATTTGCTGTCCAAAAGTGTTCAGCATGTTATTAATTTAAAACCTCCAAATCTCTCCTTTATGACACGCATGGCCTGAGAAATCACTGAAGTAACAGTCTACGAAGGAGGATTATATGTGCAGGCAAACTGGATCTGAAAGACGATTCCCTAGGTGTAATGGGTAAAGCCACATTATCATAGAGCAGAGATGCCAGTGGGCAGACATGGATAGCAAAGAAAGCAATGGCTTTCGTGTTCACTCATGTTTTCACCAACCTTCCTTGGACTATCCAGATTTGGGAAGCATGTGAATGAGCAGCAAGCAGATTTTTTGCACTTGCTGTTGGGAAGTTTGGTCAGACCTAACAAACAAACAGCATTGCTATTCCCTTAAAACCCCTTATATGTATCAGAAAAGGGATAAAAATCACAGGGGCGAAAGTGAATTTTGTTGCTATCCCACTTCAGATTATTCATTTAATTTCCTTTTCGCCACTGATGGCCTGCCTTCTTTTTTCTGCTTGTTTCTCAGCTCAAACGGTGATAGCTAGACTACTTGACTCATCATCAGTTTCACTTCTACTGCATCTTATGCAAAAACATGCTTCTTTTGCTGTCACCTTACACTCCCTCTCTCTCACCTCCCTCTCCGTCCACCTGTGACATCTGGTCATAAACCTATACTGTCAACTCTCAGTTAAGGCAGATATAAATAGACAAAACTTTCTGGTTCTCCTACATTCTCCATTAGCACAAGGCTGTGATGTGCTTGGCTTTGCAACACTGTCAGGGAAGCTAATCTAAAATAAAACTAAACTTCCTTAAAATTTATTAAAAAAATGACTGGAAAACATTTATCCCAGATTATTAAATATATATAAAGAAAATGATCTGCTTCCCCCGTGTATGAAACTTTTTTAAGCAGTGGAGGTAGGAACATTTACTGTCAAGCCAAGTTTACTACTGACAGTATTAGGATGATGCTAATATAATAAATAATTTTAAAAAATTACTTAGCACTTCATAAACATTAATTAATTTAGGATTGTCAGGCACGTGCCTACCTCTGAAGATTATTTCTAGACTGTAACAAATGGATTTGATTTGTTAACTAATCCCTGGTGTTTGAATTAGGACATTAACTAATCCTCATCACACTTTTTATACCCCCAATTTTCAGATGGAGAACAAACCATGCAGCAGGTAAGCGATTTCCCCAAGGCTTACAGGAAGTCAGCAGCAGAACTGACTGTGTCAGCAGCTCTGGGGTCCCAGGCTCAAGCTCAGCCCATTCAAGACAGTTGCTTTCTTAACTGTAATTCAACTTACCCAGATACTCTCAAACCAAAACAGCACACGTAACGTATGGCACCAATATTAATACTGTTCATTTTCCACTTGACAAGTCTTATTTTACAGTAGCATCACCTGTTCCTGTAGGTCAAAACTAGCCTAAGAAGAGGTCATCAGAATTACTCTCACTGTTAGGAATGAAATTTACTGACTACTGCTACTTGCTCAAGTGTAACATTCTCAGTTCACTTCCCTGAAAGCCCCATATAATTCATACTGAACAAGGTTCCAGGAGCCAGCCGATGGAAGAGGCAGACCGTAAGAACAAAGGAAAAACTGGAATTACTAACCGACAAGCAGAGGCTTCCAGCAAGTTCTTGCTTGGACTTTCTGATACGAAACTGTTCTGACTTCAAACAAGAAAGGGAGGCACAAAATCTGAATGCACGCCCGTAAAGTTAGCAATAAGAATAATCTCTCAACTCACCAAAAAGGAAACGGTGCTCGTTAGCAACCTCTATGCCATGACACTCCGAACAAGTCAGGAATAAGAGGCGATGCAGAGATGATGACTTCATCATCTTCTACAGGAAGAAAGTGAAATATGACTGGAATGCTCGCTGGAGAGGCACAGCATGAGGTAGGGAGCGATGTCTTTGGCAGGACTCTAATGCTGAAGTGCTTTAAGGAATGGAGACTTTAGAGGATAATAAAACTCCAGAAGGTCATCTGGAAATACAGAAGAACTACTCGAGTCCATTAGGACTGGAAATGAACATGGGAAATACAGTCTATGCAATGCTCATGAAAGAGTTAAATACCCTCTTGCCCTTTGGGTATGATCAGCCAATGAAAGTTTGTTATGGTCACCTGATGCATCATTTTGTCCCCTTGGCAGAATGTTTTGCTACTCCATGACCTGCTTTGGAGACTTAAAGGGGTGGAGTTTCTGTGAAACCAGAGGGAACTGGAATTACCTGTTTCTTGTTCATGCTGTTTAATTACACTCAGTTAAATTAATCTCATCACCTTAATGAACTCACATGTTTTTCTTCAACTAATTTCTGCACCATTCAATGACTCTTTAACCCAACCACAACAGGAGAGAGGAGGCAGCACATGTAGAAAGAACTGATATACTCAGAGTGGCTCAGATAACCATTTGTTGGTTGAAAGGGACCCCTTAAAGATGTGTCTAGTATCGGTGTGATCCTGAATAAGAATCTACCAGCTGAAGAGGGGTTGGGATTCCCAGAGAGCTTTAAGGGGCCCCATGACTCCAGATGAGAGGTGTAACCTGGAGGTATGATGGATGTTAAAGACCTCGCTAAGAAAGGTTGTTAGGGCAGTAGAAGAAAAATGCATGAGAAGTTTTTAAATGGACAGAATGTCCTGGGAGTAAAATGAAGATGGAAATGAGTATGTATGTGTTGGGTCAACTCTCTCCTTCAAGATTCGGGAATAATTTCATACGGGAGGCAGAGACACACAAAATGTCTTAACTCTAATGGATAAGAATCAACTAAGAGCTCATGAAGGATTTCAAAACATGCTGTTATCAAGATCTGCCCGTTTCAATCATGATTTCTAAACTGGATATTCCAGGACTAGAAATACTGTAAGGATGCAAGGTGAGTTTCTTTGCCCAACCCCCTAGAGATCTACAAGTTGAACCCTTAATTGGGCAGTAATATTGATTTTTATATAAAATGGTTGAAAATCATTGTAGTTTAGATCAGTTAAGGACTCCCTTTGAAAATTAGATTTAGCTGAAGTTGCTGCTAACGAACATCCAGAATGGATATTCCCAGGGATAACTAAAGCCTTTCCTAGAAAGTTCACTGCCACTTTTTAATATTAGAATAAAATTATTTCTTCCCCCCCCCCCGGGCATTGTATGATGTAAAATGGCCTTTTGTAAAGCACAATGAGCTCAGAGCCTATAATCTTGTCTCTCTTCTATGCTGCAGTTGGCATCTGTGACGAACTAGGAATGTTCTTAATGTTTGCTCTGAATACTGTATTGGTGCCTCAGTGTCCCCATGGCAGTTCTTAAGTATCTGGCAGAGCAAAGGGCCAGTGCACCTAAATGCCTGGCACTCTGTCTCCTAGCAACTGATGGCCTGGGCCCCTCCCCTTCAAAGGTGCCAGCTGAAGGTTTTGGAGACAAAGGGATCAGGTGACCTCCTGGCCCAGGAAAGGGGCTGAGCAGAGAGGAGGGGCTGGGAGGGGTGGTGAGTCTGGAGCTGGCTGGGGTCAAGGAGTGAAGTGCAGACGTGGGGGGTCTGGCTCACTGCCCCCCAGAATGGACCCGGCCGAGGGGTCCAGTTCACTGTACCTACAAGCTCTGTTTTAGACCCTGTTCCTGCCATCGAATAAACCTCTGTGTTACTGGCTGGCTAAGAGTCATGTCTGACTGCAAAGTGGGGGTGCAGGACCCAGGGGCTTCCCGAGGACCCCGCTGGGGCAGGCTCGCTGTGGGAAGCACACGGAGGGGCAGAGGATGCTGAATGCTCCAAGGAGAGACCCAGGAGGTGAAGCCGTGTGAGCTTCTTGCCCTGAACAAGTCTGCTCCAAGGGAGAGGAGGCTCCCCAAAGTCCTGCCTGGCTTCGTGGGAAGCAGTTCCAGAGCATCACCCGGTGACTCCGTGACAGCATCTCACTCCCAGTTCACTGAACGCCTCACCAAGAGGTTTAGTCTTTCACGTTCTGAAAATATAGTGAAAGGATGAGAACAATCAATGATGCATTTTGCAGCACTATGCCTTTTAAAAAAGTGCACCTTTCACATAACCATTCCGATAGGACAACAAGAACGAAGTCAGGCCATTGTCTGACACCCTCATTTATACGGACACTCAGCCAATTATTGTTACAGGGAACTGAAGTAACACTGCCCCGCACACCTAGTGCCCTGGGCAGGTTCACAGATCTGACTGGGTACTCAGCTGGTGTCCCTTACCTTGGTATCGGAGGTACCAAGATACCAGCTGAAGACAAGGAAAGATCTGTGTAGTATACAATACTCCGTATGCTGGTGTGATATTGGTATTTGTCTCAAACATGGAGATGCCTCTCAATTCTAGTCACATAGCTGAGGTAGGCAATGTTTCTGCTCAGTAATCTTGACAACTAGCTACCCCTCTATTCTAATATCACCAAGCAGAAGAGCTGTTTTCACTCACAACAAATGCAGATTCTTACAGGCAGCCTACAGTTGGGACCTGCTTGCCTTATTTCTTCTCCTTTGCTGGGCCCTGGCTGTCCCATTTTGGCAGCGAGTTCGTTCCTAACTGGTTTTGTGAAGCCCAGCACCCTACAAAGTGTAAATGCTACGAATACCTGCTATTACCCAAAAGAGGGCAAAGGGACCGGTGCTATGACACTGCAATAATTCATTTGTCTCACAAAGGAGCTAAAACTTCTTTGCTAACTGATGCAAGAACATAGTAACCGCTAGCTCAAGAACGCAACAAAAAATTCCAGCAGAGAGCGGGCGGACGAGTGGCTGTGGGGCAGACATCAGCAAACAGAAGGAGAGAGCACTGTATTAGGAGAGAGAATGGATATAAAACACGTTGGCTTTGGGAGTTCCTTAGAATTTTATTGATACCTATTTGCATTGTGTTCTAGTTTGCATTTGGCATGTTATTACTGAAAAGCTTCACAAAAGCCAGGCTCTCTCACCTCTCAAAGATTGTTACTAACCTTTCTGTAACTGTTCTGCAAGGTGCATTGCACATGTCCATTCCATGTGAAGTGTGTGCGCACCCTATATACAGTTGCTGAAATTTTTTCCTTCAGTGGTGCCCACTGAGTCTACTCTAACACCCTCTGGTGCCACGCACTCATGATGCCGTATAAGGAGACCGTCCGACCGCGCACATTCTCAGTTCCTTCTTGCTAGCTAACTCCAACAAAGGGGTAGGAGGGTGGGTCATGGAATGGACATGAGCAATACATCTCGAAGAACAACAGTTACAGAAAGTTATAAACTCTCTTTTCTGCTTCAAGTGCTTGCACATGTCCATTCCACATTCAGTGCCTCCCAAGCAATACCCTAGGAGGTGGTCTCAGAGTTCATGAACATGCGGATTGCAACACTCCCCTACCAAATCCTGCATCATCCCTAGTTTGCTGGGTGATGGCATAGTGGGAAGAAAAAGTATGCACTGATGACCAGGTCACCACTCTGCAAATGTTCCGGATTGGGACCTGCCCAGAACGCTGCTGAGGAAGTCTGTACTCTTGTAGAACGGCAGGTGGCATGACACCCATCTGCTCACAGCACGTGCGAATTCAGGAAGTGATCCAGGATGAAATTCTCTGAGCCGAAACAGGTTGGCCTTTCATCCTATCTGCTACTGCCACAAAGAGCTGTGTGGATTTACAGAACAACTTGACCCTTTCTATATGGAAAGCTAGGGCATGCCTAACATCCAGCATGTGGAAACACTGCTCTTCCCTATTTAGGGTGACCAGATAGCAAATTTGAAAAATTGGGAAAAGGGGTGGAGAGTAATAGGAGCCTATATAAGACCCAAAAATCTGGTCACCCTATCCCTATTCTTGTGTGGTTTTGGGAAGAAAACTGGCAGGAAAATAGCCTGCTTACTATGAAACTGCAAAACCACCTTTGGGAAGAACATAGGGTGGGGCGAAGTTGTACCTTGTCCTTAAAGAACACCACAGAAGGGGTCCTGATGTAAGGGCACTGATTTCTGAAACCCTCTTGGCCTAGGTAATCCCTACCAGAAAAGCAAGGCAGAGGGCATGATGCCAGAGGTTGAAGTCCCATGGGGGAAATGGGTTCCAGGTTCTGTAGGTATAGCCTTTCTAAGCCCTTGAGGAAGCAAATGGCCCTTTCTTGTGAAAAAACGAACTGACCATCCCCTGGAGGGTGGAAGGCTGAATTGGTCATTAGGTGCACGTCAATCGATGAGATAGCTAGGCCTTGCTGTTTCAGATGAAGTAGATACTCCAGAATAGTCTGGAGTGGTGACCTAGCAGATAAGAGGCCTTGATTGGGTGACCAAATGGAGAAACATTTCCACTTGGCAAGGTAGGTAGCTCTAGTAAATGGTTTCCTACTGCAAGGAAAAAGAAGGGGATGGGGAAACAGCGAGAACCACTGGAAATTGCCTGCCAAAGCAGAAGGAGCAGTTCCAGGTCAGTAAGAAGGAACAGAGAGAGTGTGGGGTTGGGCGGTCCCCTTATATCACGCCATAAGCATGTGGCACCAGAAGGCGCTAGAGCTCATCCAGCAGGTACCACTGAGCAGAAAACTTCTGGAGACTGCATATGCGGGGAGTGCACACCCCTAACGCAGAATGGACATGTGCAAGCACTTGAAGCAGCAGCTAAGCTTTGGTAAGGTTAAAAAGGGGACTCATGACATCCTGTTGCAATGTCCTTCCCATCCCCTGAGGATCTCTCTCCCTGCTCACTGCCACTCAGGGTTGGGAATACAGCCTAGTCATGGCTGTGCTGTATCAGTGATGACCTCATACTGACTAGGATGATGGCCCAAGAAGAAGCACTGCCTTGCTTACTGGTGCCTAATGATAGCCATTTGAGGGAAGATTCCACTCTCACCTGAAGCCAATGTGAGTTTTGAAACTTAATTTAATACGAGGAGGATCAGACACCCGTGTGTCAGGGAAGAATATTCCATGGGGCGAGGAGGAGGAGGAGAGGGAAAAGAGAAACGAGATAGAGTTGAGACTTTAGGCAGGGCCAAGCAGTAGGAGATCGGAAACCTACAGCTTCATTTCCCTGAAGTACAAAATGGGGAAAACAGATCTGAGTATAAGAGAAAGACACGGCCCCCAACCCGATCCCCAGTGTCAGAACTGCATCAGGGAAAGAGAATGTTGGACACACCAAAAAATAAAGTAATATGCAAATTGGACTGGTTCAACAGCCATCAGTATGAAAAAACCCAACACAAAACGGTTACTTACCAATTCTGTAACCGTTGGTCTTCGAGATGCGGTTGCAGAGATGCTTTCCACTCCGATTCAGCTAGAGCAGAATACACATCCACAACTACTTGAGAAGAACTCTGCTTTTACTCTGCCTCGTGTTTTTAAGCTATGTAGATTAGAGGTGTTTTACTCTTTATTTCTCAGTCTCCAAAGTAAAATATGTATATTTATCTTGCTCTGATGCGGTGCCTAGAGAACAAATTCAGCTTCTCCTAGCAGTATATTATCAAAAGCCGTTTCCCCAGGGTAACACTGAAATGGGAATGAAGCACAGCTTTAAAAAATACATCAGAACAAGATGAAATTCAAGCTTGGTCGGGGTCTAAACAGGGCAGACTGCTAATATTCTGGTTGAACTGGAAGGGGCGATAAAGTAAAGTGAAACATCAGCCCTCTCCTATGTGATGATAAAGACAAGCTACATGGAGTTTGGAGAACAAGAAGTCAGCTCTGGGGAGATTTAAATTAGATTCATCCATCACTTTTAACATCTCAGTAAAGATTCAAAATTGGTAACGTGCTGCTTCCTCAAAGCACTTAACTAGCAAAACTACATGTTCACAAATACAAGACAAGACAAAGAAGGAGCATTTATGCTAGCTACAATCCGTGGCTGCATACAGAGACATTACGGTCATCAGCTCTACTGCATGCATGTACCATCGGGAACAGGGTACTGAAAACTAAGTGTCTTCCACCGGAGCTGACAAGGAAACCCTGTGAGCTGAAGTAGTAGCGTGGCTTGTATCCTCTGAAGGCTGCTGTCTCATACACTTCAGAAGTGTATATGGCAGTGGTGGCACATATATACTAGTCAGACAGTGACAGAGTCTGAATGCTTATCCAGCCTTTATCTATAAATCAGCCAAGCATTGTAACACAGTGGCCGGGGGATGAAATATTAGCCATGCTCATGTGTGACAAAACTGCTCTCTAGTGGCTGCAGTATGGCTGACACTGAAGTCTACTGATTCATTACAACCGTTGGAGTTGAGTGATTGAGCTTAAAATCTCACAAGATTTCAAGGATGAACCATTGTTTAGTATTTTGGCTACTCACTTCCAACCTGAGCTGCAACTAGCAAGTACAGAGACCAGTGGAAAACTAAACAGATAATGGAAGAACAGGGAGGTGCGAATTATCAATTTTTTTTCAAATTTATAACAGGTCCAGGATTTTGTTTCAGGTGGAAGTTCAGGCTGGTTCTTACTTCAAATTCTCTAGCTCTTATTCACTGTTAAAGCCACTGGGTCATCCCCACTCCCTCCCTCCCCCAGGATCCTAGGCACTCAGAGCATTAAGGAGAAGGCAGTTTGTAAGGTGCTTGCATTAAGTGTTATAAAGTCTCCTTTTACAACTGATCTTCCATGAAGGGACAATTCTGCTGAGCTTAGGTGCCTCCTTGGAAACCCCAATGAGATTGGAGATGCAAAAAAACCAAGGAACATGATTCTCATCGGTCTCTGGTAAGTGTCCCCCAGCTCTGAAACAGCTGGTTCAGAAAAGTTTACTGCTGAGAGGTTCCGGCAGTGTGTTTCTTTGTTTAGTACCTGATGTAACAGCAAGAGAGAGACAGGAACCTTTGCATGGTTTAATTACTGGCCCATTTTTTGCTGTCATGTGCTACTGCTGTAGCAGGTCCGCACTGGCAAAATGTAAAATAAATAAATAAATGCATATTTGACAAGTGGGATTCATCAGATTTAGTTTTCAAACGGCAAAGAAACAGATGTTCGATTGACAGCACTTCATTAGAGAAATAAATGAGGTCACATACATATCTCTGTTCATATCCATCTGCACAATAGACCAAACGAAGATTTGAAGCTCACATAGTACATGCAGCTTTAATAATAGCCTGCAAACCTCTAATTCCCAGAGCTAGCTAGGCCAGGTCAGACGACAAACTTTAGTGTACTTCTGGAAAACTGGAGAGCAGGATGTAATAATGGACACTTAGGATACAATCTGATTTGATTTGCTTGGTGGAGAATAGCTAGTTCCACGGAGCAGGGCATTCATACTCTTCTTCGGCAATTGTAAGAGACAACTTAAAGTCTTTTCCATGGAATTTTCTAAAACCGAACACACACGCGATTGAAAATGTTCTTTCTACAGTTACACTCACCTCCTGTGAGAGCAATAACTGAAAGGAATTAGCAAAATATTTTGCTGGTTTTTTGAGTTTGTTTACGCCAGGTGTTTAACAGCACTTTGCTTATAGCTGCTTTCAGTGTTTCCCTTGTATACACAGTCAATCGGTTTCTTCCTTAATGAGAAGACCCTCATTAACAAAAGGAGACCAGAAACCACTTCTCTCCTCCCACCCACTACCCACTCTTTTTTTGAAGTAAAGTATTAAACAAACAAACAAACAAAAAGGAGCACGCACGCACCAGGAAATAGTATTTATAGGATGTTCAGCCAGAGACTGGAATATTTCAATTGTTACATATGCTCATACACATACTTGGGGACAGTGCATGTATCTAACATGAGTTACCTATGTGCAGTTCTGCTGTGCACTCAAACAGCTGCCTCATTCCACCCCAGAGGTGGCACCATTTTAGTGACAGACTGATTCCCATAACTATGTAGGTATCAAATCTCTTCTCCTATTGTGAACATTGATATATATTCTGTGAGTTGAGTTCTCCTCCATTGTGCAGAGGAGGGTCTATCAGAAAGCTCCTCAATCCTACGTTGTCTGATCTTGGGATAAAAAATTGAGCAGCTGAGAAACAGCATTAGCTTAATCTGTGGAAGATGGGATGTGACTCAGCAGAGCCCCACTATGCCTATCTCTGCACCTGCTCCAGGAGTGTTTCTGCTACATAAAGTGCTTGTCTAAATACCTTTAGAAAAACTGTCTAGGTTACATGGAAAACTGAACATTCTAGTTACAAGCAACTCAGAGATTAAGGCCAGAAGAGACAGTTAGATCATCTAGTCTGACCTCCACTATACCACAAATATCACCCAGTTATTCCTGTACTGAGCCCAGTTACTTGTGTTTGACAAAAGTCTAATTTTCAGGGCTGTCAAGTGATTAAAAAAGAATCGTGATTAATCGCATTGTTAACAAAATAATAGAATAACCTTTATTTAAATATTTTTGACATTTTCTACAATTTTCAAATATATTGATTTCAATTACAACACAGAATACAAAGTGTACTGCTCACTTTATACTTATTTTTTATTAAATATTTGCATTGTAAAAATACCAAACCAAACAAAACAAAAAAACATTTTTCAATTCACCTAAAACACAAGTACTGTAGTGCAATCTCTTCATTATAAAAGTTGAACGTAGAATTATGTACAAAAATTACTTCATCAAAAACAAAAACAATGTAAAACTTTAGAGCAGTGTTTTTCAAACTTTGGGTTACTGGGTCACAACATGTCAGGCACTGGGTCGTCGCTCTGGTCAGCACCGCCAAACAGGACGTTAAAAGTCCCGTCGGCGGTGCTGCCCAGTGAGGGCAAGCTTGTGCCTCCCTGTTTCGACACCACACTGCGCCCGAACACCAGCTCTGCACTCCCATTGGCCATTTTTACAGCACAAATATTTGTAATAAATAATAAAGTGAGCACTGTACACTTTGTATTCTGTGTTGTAATTGAAATCAATATATTTTAAAATGTAGAAAAACATCCAAAATATTTAATTAACGTCAGTTGGTACTGTATTGTTTAACACTGTGATTAAAACTGCGATTAAATCACAATTCATTTTTTAAATCGCAATTCTTTTTTTTTTAGTTAATCATGCAAGTTAACTGCAATTAAATCAATAGTCCTAATAATTTCTATTTGCTAAAACAACTGCAAGACTGACTTCAAGTTTTGATCTGAAGACCTCAGGAGATGGGAAAACCACCACTTCTCTGTTAAGTTTGTTCCAATGCTTATTCACTCTCACTGTTAAAAAATGTGCACCTTATTTTTATATGTAATTTGTCTTGCTTCAGCTTCCTGACATTCATTCTTCTTATGCCTTTCTCTGCTAAGTTGAAGAGTCCTTTTTTACCCAGTACATTGTAATCAAGTCACCTCTCCATCTTGTTATAGATAAACTAAACAAATTGAACTACTTAAGTCTCTCACTGTAAGGCATTTTCTCCATCTAGTAATGGATCCATACCATTGCTAAGACTTTTTCCCTTAAATATACTTTCAAATTTTTTATTTGTCCTTAGCCCTTCCTGCCATGAATTTTTCCCTGATGTATCTGGATTTCCATTATCAATTTTCTACACTTCATAGCAAATATATACTGGCTGCCATTTATTTCCCCTTTTCTGTATACTTGCTCTTCTCACACATACATCTTTTTCTGTGCTAAGAAAGTTCACACCAACAAAATTACAGTTTTCTTAGAGTTTCTTTCCCTTTCTGAAATCAGAATCCTATTTGTCACATGGATCATTACTCCTACAGCAATGGAACTCTGATTATACAGATAAATGACAATTTGGGGTTTGGTGGAGGGTTTATAGAGAGATATACAGAGGGTGGCTTCAGGTACTGCCACAACAGATCATCCATTATCAGTTGCCTCCTGTTTTTGGAAAAATCCATCTGTTTCAAACAGGCATTACATACACAGGAAGCTAGGACTAGCACTTTGGACCTTCAGCTCCCCAAAACACACAGCTCTATCTCTTGAGCTAGGAGTAATAGCAGATCTCTTATCTTCACTGTGAGCCAACCCCTAGAGGGCAACATCCCCCACTCCTGGTCACTAAGACAGTACCATTTCCACTTTCCAAGTCACAACGGGATTGCCTTGCCTGATTAGGCTCCTAGTCACTCACAATCTGCCTTACATCCTCTGGTGCTTAAAAGGGAGAGCATCATCTCAACATAAGAAAACATTTGTCCTACTTTCTATCTCAACAATCAGGGCTTTAATGGTATTAGGAAGTGTAACTTCTATTTATTTATTTGAAGGTGCTATTTAAAAAAAAGCAGGAGGTGGAAGAATACCAACATGGAAAGGAGCCCTCCATGGAGTCACGATATATGACACCACAGCAGAAAGTAGGACAAACAGTTCAGTTGTGCTAATGCAAGGCAGAGTATCATCAGTAGCAGAACTCAAAGGGCACTGCTAATCTGAAAACAAATTAAAATGTTTATCTCCTTTCCAGGACTCTGGACTAAATGTGCCCAGTTTGTAACCAAAACATACGACTGACTGTTCTACCTGAAAGGCCACAAATTCAATCTGGGATCTGAGTGTCAAAGGCTCTTAACCTTCTCTCTCATTCACCACCAATTCTGGCAGAGAATGTTGAGACCTGAGTTCCAACCACACAATCCCATTTGGTCTTCATTAGAGCTGAGGGCAGAACTTGAAGTCTGTGTTGCTGCATGGATGGAAATGAGAACAGAACTTGACCCTGCGGAATGAGGCTTAGTTAATTACTACTGATGAGATGCCAGGTAGATCAGAACCCTGCCTTCTTTCCTCTAGCTCTGCAGTACTAACAGGAGTAAGAGATAGTAGAAACTTACTGTACTTTTATCTCCATGAGGCAACAAACAACACTCTGAAAACACATATGAGGATGCCGTTTTTAGACCATCCCTTTTCAGAATAGAACCACACTTCAAGCAGCAAAGATCCTGTTCTCAAGTGAAGATCCCTAGTGGCAATGAAAGAGGAGAAAGAAAATACAAGGTAAGCACAAATGTCTCTAAACAAAACATTTCCCAGGAGAAATAATTAGTGGTATGCCAAAAAAGAGCATACAGTGGGCACCATTAAAACCATTCCCACCAGCATTTGCCTGTAGTAATCACGGTAACTTTGTGTACTTCTAATAGGCGATACTATTGAATGCAGTCACTGGAGTTTAGTGACACCTACTGTTTCCCTTCAAATGGAAATATCCATTTGATTAGAATCAGAGATACTCAAGATAGGTGTCTCCTATTAGGATCATTATTTACAGTATATTTCTCTGTTTGCCCATTCTAATTTAGATGACTGAAGTGGGTTGCTTCTACCCTCTAACCTTCCAATCCCTAAATGCAACTGGCAGGGAGGGAGAGCTCAGTGGTTTGAGCATTGGCCTGCTAAACCCAGAGTTGTGAGTTCAATCCCTGAGGGGGCCATTTAGGGATCTGGGGCAAAAATCTGTCTGGGAATTGGTCCTGCTTTGAGCCTGGGGTTGAACTAGATGACCTCCTGAGGTCCCTTCCAACCTTGATATTCCATTCTATGTTTTGTTTTTTTTAAGATGAAGAATGCGTCATTCACTACTGAAATGCAGTTACTTCTGAGTGAAGCATGGCAACTGTTTAACAAAGCACAGTAACAGGTCCCGAACAGTTTAGGACAAGTGAAGAATATCCTGGAGGAGATGAATCCACAATCTAATACAACTCACTGGTAGAAATATTGTCCTGGCATTCACCCTAAATTCAGCCTGATAGCTCCAGAAGCACAAATATTATTTAAATGGAAACACTGGACAGTTTCATTTTATACACAATTGCCAGACCACAGTTCTCTCCCATCGAATGGCACAAAGTAAATAAATGTTAACTTTTGATAAAGATGCAAAAGGAAAAAAAAATCTTTCATTTAAAAACTGTTAGCTCAGTTACCATGGACGATCTTTCATTTAAAAACTGTTAGCTCAGTTACCATGGACGGACGCTGCTTAATCATGAAGAATGGCTGTTGCTTGTTACTATAGCAACTTGGAAGTTTAGGGAGCATCTTGTAATTTCAGTCCAGACACCGAATTTTATAGCAATCCACCCACTGCTGCCACATTTGGATACTTCAGAACAAGCTCGGGCTTGACCTCTGATGCTAAGAAAAACGCACTCATAGAAATACTGTCATAAACCAATGTGTAAGAACATGATGTACATAGAAAACCAGCACTCAGAGCAGACTGGCTTCTAGAAAAAGAAACACAAAGTACTTGAAAAAAATAAAATGACCTTGAAAAGAACTCTCAGTGTTAATTAGTCTAAACTTTGACCTGTCATCTTCTACTCTGATCGCTGCTCACAAAGTCTATACAGTTCTGTGTAGAACTCGTTTTTCCAAAATAAATGCTTCCACAGTCATTCAAAAATAATTACCCAACACCAGCAGCCCAATACTCACAAGCAGGCCTCCCATAACAAAGCAGCGTATGCAGGCCAGCACTCCTGAGCAAGCCTAAAATAGAAGAATGTGCACACGTGTGCAATGGGAAAAAGAACAATCAGAACTGGATTCCAGGTTCAAGCTTCCAGTAGGTCGTTCTAGATAAACTTGGATATAAAACTAAAAAGGGGCTATTAAAAAACATACCTGGCCAGTGTCATTCTGGGATGTAACTTCCACACTGTGTACATGGCAAGAAAGCTCTTACTTTCCTATGGATGGCCTATCACAGGCTTTGTTCCCTATGAATGTATGGAGATGAGGCTTCCAGGCCCATGTTTGTGCTACACTTGGGGTGAACGCACCATTTTAAAAAGCTGGCCCCATTCAGAGTATGATGATCTTCAAAGGCTCATGAGACAGCTTAATTTAGAACCAGTATTTAGATTGCAAAACACAATGAAATGAGCAGTCACATCGTCATTTTTTTAAAATGTAAGATTTAAATGAAAATCTACCTTTAAACTTTCCCCTGCAGGTTGGAAAGCCAAGCAACAACCCCGAGACAGCATCTGAGATCCAGAAAGCAAAAAGAACTACAAACCAAAAGGTAACTATCAGCCTTGTTTCAGGGTCTCTGTTGAGTCAAGAGTAAATTAAAGGATTACAGAATGCCTTCAGTGCAATAACCTAAGGTGTTGGGAACACAGAGAACGGCTTCCAAGAGCAACACAAATGTAAAAGACAGCTCTGTGTGTAAGCTGTGTTGCCTGCCAGAGCTGTAAGAAGATGAACTTACTCTAATTCATTAAAGAGCTGCTGATGCTTCATAGTACACTCTGTGTAACATTCTTCTGGAAATCATTCTGCTTAGAAAACCCAGACACTCTGCATGGCTTTATCCCTCCTTCTATTAACAAGAGCTTTTAGATAACAGAATCTGCGTTCCCTGGGAGCATCTCTGCTTCTGCCAGTCACTCCCTGCCTGACATTACCAGACTGTCTTAGTAATACTATTATGTAGAACTGACTGAAGTTATAAGAGATGGGAAGAAAAAAAAAACCCACCCCACCCTCAAACATAAAAGCTCAGAGGCAATCTTAGAAAGTGTGCAGCTCAGTGTCTCCCCCCCAATTATTGGGCACTTCTTGTCTCAGAGCAGAGACCTGGTATTGAGGTACATAACTATCAGCTTTCCTGAACATTTTGGCACAGCACAGGTGTCTAACACCATTTGGCTAACCTCCCAAATGTCTGTCCCAGCATGTACTGGGCACAGCCCAGAGCAGTCATTTCTTGAAATGCTCCTAAGTAGTGTTGCCAACTCTTGCAATTTTACCATGAGTCCCACAATATTTGGTGTTTTTCTTAAAGCCTCAACTCCTGGAGTCATGTGATTGGGTGAGAATCTTATTCAAAATAAGAAGCTTCCAGCCCACATGGTTATAGAGAAAATATGAGCCCTAAGGGATCAAAAAACAGAGGACACATCAAAAGAACCCCAAATATATTTTTTTTTAATATCTAAAACATTTTCAGCCAAGCTCATGATTTTTTTGCCGCCTGACAAATGATTTTTGAACATTTTCATGATAGCAATACTGCCCAAATCCTGATCAGGAATCTCCAGAGGATTTTTCCAGGGTATCATACATCAAAATACAAGGACTTCCCCCACTTTCCTTCTAGCTCCTCAAGTCCCACAGGGACTTTTCCTCCATGTCATGGCTGAGTACTGCAAGGGAAAAAAGAGTTTGGGCCACACAATAGCTAATTATTGACTAATTGCTACGGTCAGATTTCTACAACTGTTATCTTCGCAAGGCCCACCCAAAATGCCATTGCTCCACTACCACTGTGTAAGATGGCAGAACTCTGAGTCAGGACTCCTGGGTTCTACTCTCAGACCTGGGCAGGGAGTGTGGCCTTCAGGTGAGAACAGGGGACTGCTGGATTCTATCACCTTCTTCTGCCACTGACCACCTCTGGGACTTTTTGCCATTCATTTAATCTCTTTGGCTGGGTTCACCCACCTGTAAAATGCCAAGTCCTACCTACCTGTTGTCAGACCTAATTAATTAGTGCCTATAAAGTGTTTTGTGATCCTCAGAGGAAAGGTGCTACAGAAGAGCAAAGGACTGTTACTTTAAATGTACACCACTACCTCGATATAACGCTGTCCTTGGGAGCCAAAAAATCTTATGTTATATTGAACTTGGTTTGATCCACTGGAGTGTACAGCCCCCCCAGAGCACTGCTTTACCAGGTTATATCCAAATTCGTGTTATATTGGGTGACATAATATTGAGGTAGCGGTGTATTTTGGTTACACATGCAGGTACTTTGGTCAGGGTTTAATATTTCTTGGCTGGACCGCAGACCATCTTATAGACACATAACCCACACTCAGACTGCCAGAAAAGCAATGTTTTTTCCACTTCCTCAAGTTTCCAGATTCTTTTGCCAATTCTCCTTCCTTCCAGCACCCAGAGTCTGACCTGCAATCACCTGCTCAGCCCTTACATGCAATCACAGACAGCAGCGGATGCCAAGTCAAGCTGGCTCTGCGGCCCGGCACAAACCTCTCCTGCAAGCTGAGTATTCCCTGGAGTGTTCCTGTCTTTCTTTTCCTTTCCTCCCATCCCCTCTTATCTTTCCATCAAAGCCTCATGCCCTAGAAATCTCAAAACACCAGTTTCACAGCTCTCTCTTTTAAATTTAACATCAGTGTCAACACATCAGGACCAAAAGGCAGCCAGGAAGGAATAAATGAAGCCCAACAACAGTGAGATCTTGTCAGTTAAGGAAAGGGGGGAAAGCGAAATAAAGAGAGCAGAGAAGTTCCCTCAGACTGTCAAAGGCAAGTAAAACGACTGGCCTCAAAAAACCCAACACCTCGCAGCCTGACGACATCGCAGAGTTTCATATTGGGCACAGCTTTATGTTTTACAGTAGCCTCAGGTACTGGATACTGTAGGTGGACCTGTGGCTCTCCAGTTACCATTCTTCACCTGGACAGTCAGGAGTTCCCATCCCAGGGGATGCAGACACCGCTGCTAAGTGTGGTGGGTAGGGTGACCAGATGTCCCGATTTTATAGGGACAGTCCTGATTTTTGGGTCTCTCTTTTATATAGGCTATTACTCCCCACCCCCGTCCCGATTTTTCACATTTGCTGTCTAGTCACCCTAGGGGTGAGAGGGAGATGCTACAGTTCTCTCCTTAGTAACAGGGGTTATCTCATGCATATATCAGAGAAGCCACAACTCTCTCGAGACTCATTCTTGGTATCCACAATAATTCCGGCTTTTGAGTTCGCTAGCCACCAGGCCACAAGGCTGGCCTCACACGTCCAAGTCAGCAGGAATCTACAGCCACTGAGGAGAACACATGGGCTGATTTTTAATGTTTCTGCATCACTGACGTCGCTCTGAAGGGGTTACTGCAAGTCAGCAGCAGGTGCCTCAAAGCTTCGTGCAAGATCCTAGAACTGGAGAGGGAAGGAAGCTGCAGGTCAGGCTGAGGAACAGCAGCAGAGTTACGTACAAGAAGCTCGAGCAATACCCACCTCTGCACAGTTCTAGCTAGCCTCTGCTTTCAAGGACACTAGATTGACTCTGAATTTTTGTTCATTAGACACCTATTGAGATTTCTATGCCCATTGTTTTCATGTTAAAAGCAATCCATGAGAAAAAACACCACTGTCATATGCTGCTTCCTAAGCTATTCACTCGTGCTGATTTTGTATTGGACAGTTAAGTATTGAACAAATATTGCAGAGCCTCAGCAAGAACACATCTAAAAATACCTGGGCTGCCAGCGAACATTTCCTGCAAACTGCAGAGTTTGAAAACTTTTTCAGATCTTTTGTATGGGCAGCTGTCAACCACACTGTTAACAAGTCCAAAGGAAACACCACCAGAGAAAGGATTTGGCTGGAAAATGCCACAGGGCAGACTTGAAAAACAAAGCAAAGATTACTCACACAAATTATTAAAATGTGCTGAGGAGGAAGTTCTCCTTTTCCTGATATTTAAGGACACTACTCTGGGAAAAAACATTTAAAACCATAAATCTAGATTCCCCGCCCCAAGCACAAGACATGCTTACTCAATGGTTTTTTAAAAGGTGGAACAAAGGTTCATGGGTGCAGGATTGCCGTCTTATTGAAAGACAGTGAGAGGGATAATGGTCAGTGGGTGTTACGATTACTGGCCTGTACTCCCAGCTATGCCACTACCTCACCCACGGAGCAAATCATTTAAAGGGCCACCAACAACTTTAATTCTACTCAATTACAACAAAAGAGAAGTTAAAAGTAATTTCAGGCCCTGCAGCTCTCCCTGCATCCCCTGATGGTAATCTGTAGTTTCACAATCATCAACAGATGGCTGATGAATGCAGCCCCCCATAGAGTTGTGGGTCACTGCTAGGAGCCCTCCTCACTTTAATATGGAGATGTGGCCCATGGAGGCCTCAGCTCCCATTATACCATATGCCCTCCTGGCTTGGTTTTCTGCTCAGACCAAGATAAGGCATTTTTTGGTGGGTCCCTGCAGCTGCTGAAGGCTGTATCTTTACCGTCCAGATGGAGCAGGTTGCAGCCACTCTCATTTTACTACTATTTGTAATTTTTTGCAAGTCTGTCCAGCTCTCAGCATTATGGGGTGTGGGGCTTTGCTGAGCTAACTTCTGCCGGGAACCACCAGAAGTCCTGCAGGAAGGAGACAATCTGCTTAGTGCTGCTTTGAAGTGTAAAAATAATCCAGGCAGAGTGTTGAGCAGCAGTACCTCGTCATACCCGCTCTGACTCTAGACCTGGCTTCCCACGGCACAGGTTGTGCCACTTTGTAAGAGTGAGTCATGGGTAGAGGAAGACGTGCCGGAATGGAGAGATCACTTCTTGTCTTGTCCAATGTAGTAGGACAGGACTCAGAGAACAATGGTGAAACAAGAACTGAGGGTGGTAAACATTTCCAGGTCTCACCTGCCTCAACAAACCAGCTAAACCTGGGGGCACCTTTCAGTTTGCAAGGGCCACACACTGGGTCTTTCCAGCTCCTACACATTGCTATAGAATTAACTTCTTTGGATAACAAAGTATTCTTTAGCAATCCAAAGCACCTAAACGTGTGCTCTGTGCTTAGCAGAGAGACTTGGTCCCTGCTCTAAGGAGCCTATGCTCTAAAATACGGGCTGCAACCCAAAGAGTAAGGGTGACACACAGCAGAAGGGGAAAGGATAAGGAGAGGGAAGGACTAACGTAACAATCACATGGCAGCTCACTATAGGCTAGTGTACCATTAAGGGTTGGGATAGTTATTTTATAGCCTATCACGATAAGGACTACACATGATCTACTGATCCTGGGCCCCACAGCAAGCATGAGCTTTCAGGAGGGATTTGAATGAAGGAATAGGCTGTGGCTCAGCAACAAGAGTCAGGAGGGAGATGTGAGTATGGGGGCAATATGACAGAAGGTGCATACGCTGAAAACACCTAACTCTTTTCATCCCTGAATCTCAAAGCTCTTTGTCATAATCAGTTAACATATGGAATGTCCCTCTGAGGTAGGCCACTACTGACCTGACTTTACACAGAGAAAGGCTAGGTTCAGACACTTACCAGGCATTCTGACACCAAGGCCCTTGTGCTAACCACTAAACATTACTTCCCCCTCTGTAATTCTACAAATTAGAGCACGTGAGAGTCACGGCACAAAATAGATGCTTTTCAAGTTGATCACAAACTCCTGCAATTAGGGTGATCTAATCAAATCATACCCATGAAGTGCTTCAAGTAGTCTTAGAATCTTAGATTGACTGTTAACAGGGCATTGCAAATGGGTTTAGCTAGGAATAATCAGAAGAAATTAACAGGGAAAATTTGGGTCAAATATCAAAACTTTTTAACAGTGAGATCCCCTAGGCCACAGCAAAGTTTCCTACAAAATATTGTGGAAGTTCCACCCTTTGGGACATATAATTAGGGTTGCCAACTTTGGTTGCATAAATTCCTGGAGATTTCATCACAACATAATCTTTAATTCCTGGAGACTTCAACTCTCCAAGATTATCCTGGCAACCCTGCATGAGATATTAAACCAAAGCACTAGAAAATTAAATTGTAAAGAGCAATCCTCTACTGGCTGGTGGAGACGACAGAGATAACTTTAACCTCTATGATATGCTAGTGATCATACAGCAGCTAACCTCTTGGGTTGCTTCGGATTTTCCCTTTAGGGTTCTGTTTGAAGCTATTTACAGATTCTTCTTACCAGACTCCAAACTGTGGGTCCTTCAGGGGAAGGGCACTTCAAGGCTTTGAATTCTGGCCCTTTTCATGAGATTACAGTGATACTTAGTTGAACAGCCTGTGCTAAGGCAGAAAGCAAAGAAGCTGGCCTTAGCTTCCAAGATCTCACTGTTTCATGTGGCCAAGTACAGGTCTTTGTTGAAGATCAGACAGTTGTCTCTTCACAGCAGTCTTCAAAGGAAAAAAGGTGAAAAAAAGCTTATTTAATGAAAAAAGTCTTTTTGTGAAGCAGTCTGAAAAGGATTTGTGATAAATATATAGCAGACAAGGCATCTAGACCAAGGAGGTGACACAAGCAGAAGCATCAGGAACACCAACCTTTAAAAAAAAAAAAAAAAAAAAAAAAAAAAAAAAAAAAAAGGTTACACTAACAACGTTCTGAAACTCCCGGGGCTTTGGCGCTAAACTGGTCATCTGCAGAGAATAGCAGCAAGAAACAAAAACAAACAACACAGTGACAGTGGACTCACGTGAAGGACCTACTGCAATCCAGAGAGAGGAGAGAACACCACCAAATCTTCAGTGCCCACAGCCAGCTTACAATTGTCAAGGCATTCACGGATGGGATGGGAGAAGACTGATGAAATAAGAACTTGTTGTCTGGGAGCTCCCACCAATGCCAGCTCACTTTTAAGCCTTTTATCACATGGTGGCAACTGGGTCACAGAGTTAGGCTCTCATTTTAGAAGGCAGGGTTTAAAGTTCTGCTGCAGGAAGCCACAGTGACAAGGGGGCAGTTTGCAAAGAGAAGAGAAGGGCAGCAGAAGGTAAAAATGATGAAGATCCAGAATCCAGTTCATATTAAGTTCACCAGGGAAAGTAACGTAAGAAATGAAGCAGGGGGAATAACTAGCAGGGGTTACAGAATGGCCTAAGAAGGTCTGAGGAGACGATGACCTTGGATAATAAAGTCAAAAGATGTTTTCAGAAAGGATCAACTAGGAGTAACAGAATGAAATTAAGCAAAGGGAAATTTGCTGGTATATCTTACCACAGAGAAGGCTGTACACTGCACTCATGTGAGGTATATACAGTCCCACTGTTCTCCCCCATCCATCTACAGAGGCAGCAACACCTGCATTTTTGTTTCTTTTTTAAATCTCTGAATATTTTGGTACATCCGAAAACATTTCTTTAAGGCCATCTTCTAGTTTGAGCAGGTTCTTTCTTCCCATTTGTGACCTCTGCTATCAGGAAGCAGGAATGAGAGAGGGAGTCCTCTAGAATTTAGAGCTACCAAGAATCACCTGTTGTCAAAGTGGCTGTCATCTCCCATTGTTCTCAATGCAACTGCACTCAGTTAAGGTGACCTCTTTCAAAATGGCCACGACTTCCTACTATTTCCAGTGAGAATGTAAGCAGCCTGCGGCCTCAGTCCCACTGAGAACAATGGGAGATGGAAGTCATTATGAAAGAGGGCACATCTACATGGAACTCTTTGTTTTAGATTCTGGAACATTATTTATCAGCCCCTGCTGAAGAAACTTTAAGTTATGAAAAATAATGGGAAAAATTATTCTGACCCCTAAAAATGTCTTTCAATATAGCCTGTACACAAGATTTCAGTGAGTTTTAACAATAATAGTAATGTGAAATACCCATGTTATTCTGTTATTAAAGATCATTTGGGATAAAAAAATACTCTGATCCAGATGAAAAAATTAATTAAAAAAAAACCTAGTCCCTTAAATTAACCCACAAAATAATTAACTGCTTGTCAGTTCTCCAAAATAAATAAATAAATGAATTCTGTACTCAATTAACTGCTGTAATTTTGAGGCGGACATGTATTCTTCATGCATAACAAAGTGATTGAATCTATGCATTAAATGTAAAACTCAACTCAGCCTCAACTCTGGAACCACGAGCAGTGTTTCCACGATGAAGTTACTATGGAAAGACAGTGAATTTGCATCCTTTTGCAAGACTTGCTGGTCAACACCTGTTCCTCTATTCTGGACTCTAAGTAAAGGCAGAGATGCTATGGACCAAAGTGCCAGAAGCTACAACCAGGTGCTGCTTTTAAAGAGAGTTTTCCTTCTCTTACCCCAGACCCTCAAGAACCTTCCACTACAGTTACATGGATCACCTGGTAGCTACAATAATTTCAGCAAGGATTCCTCACATATTTACCCACAACTCCATGCAAAACAGATGGCCCAAGGAAGAAGAGAGAATTTTGGAGGTTTTTAACTAATATATGTGCAGCTTGTCCAGGATCCCTGTGGCATACAGAGCCTGGAGATTTGACACATCATCCTTCAAACACAGATTCAATCACAGGCGGGAAACTTGCCTTTTCATTTAAACAGCAATTTAATAGCACTGGCTTGAGCGCAGTGCAGGCAACAAGTATGCTGGCTTCCCTCATGCTAACCTACTGCTCTTCCAGGGCAGCCTGAGCTCCCCACTACCTTTGCTATTCCAGCTCTGGGCCTCTCCAAAGCACAGCTTGCTAATGGTACCAAACTGCAATGAGTGTGTCATATGCACAGGGAGGAGCTAGGGAAAACCCTTAAACAGAGAATGGAGTTAGCAGCACACTAGTGCATGAAATGCAGCCTCACCACTGCTGAGATGCAGTTCTGGAACTCTTAGCTGCTGTGGCACAGACAAGCGCCACAGCAAACAACATCCTTCTCTGGAACAGTAGGGCATCCTGTAGGTTACAAGGTTAGAGAGTGGGCACCAGTTAGACAAGGAGGCAACGTTCTCACCCTACCCAACAACCCTTCCGGCCCTCGGTCTGATCTAGAAAGTGGCTCCCTCAATCTATAGGACAATGAGCCAAGATGGATAACATGTAACGCACACATTTCAGGAATAACGTTCTTATAGGGGGAAGCCGCAGGGCGAGGAGTGGCTTTTGTGCATGACTGAAGACCAAAGCAAGGCCAAGGATCCCAACACCACGAATTCGTATCCCATTCAG
The DNA here is from genome assembly GCF_007399415.2 of Gopherus evgoodei. Taxonomy (NCBI): domain Eukaryota; kingdom Metazoa; phylum Chordata; order Testudines; family Testudinidae; genus Gopherus; species Gopherus evgoodei. The sequence goes on along the minus strand of NC_044337.1, from coordinate 21,534,211 downwards.
TCTTGCCACCCAAAGAGGCCCAGAAGGACACAAGCTGTCCAAACTGCCTCCTTTCTTTTTGCAGTGGTAGGGGGATGAGGCAGGGATGCAGCACAAGTTCAGACCTTTTGGGTGGGAAGCAGCAGTCTACATGGAAGAGATAGACCACACTGAGATGCACACAATCCCAAATTCAGTCAGGTCCATGGGATGAAGCTGCGGATGAATTTGGCCCAGTGTAGCAAGGATGCTGCTGTGTTGTGGTGAAGGGCTGTTCTCAGCTGGAATCCTTCTCACCACCCACTTCTATATTTGTGACAAGTCCCCAGCCAGAGACACCAGACTGAGCGACGCGAACTCTGGAGAGCAGCGCTCTAGCAGATGGGAGCCTGGGAATTCCTGGAGAGCTCTCTTTAGAGCCAAGCTTCTCTAAGCCAATATGACACGGCTCAAAACAGCCATGGCTGAAAGTTAATGGGAATCCCTCAGGGTCACCAAATACAGGAACTACTCATGGTGATAAAATACCTGGTCCCAAAGCCCTCCACGGACACTCTCACATGCAAGCAGAGGTCAGATTCGTAATGAGACGCAGCCGTTTTCAGAGCATGCCTGACTCCGTTAAGAGACGCTCCAGGCTGGGTTCTCTGGAGAAGCGCGTTTGAACCCTGTCATGCTTAGGTTACGATTGCACCACAGCTGCAGTGAGATGGACAGACACACTAGCTCTGCTCCAGCCAGCGTGAGTGAGTACACAGGCATCAAGGCTGACTTGCACTCTGGAGGCTAACCAGAGCCGCTGCCCATGTTACAATGCAGTTTTCAGTCTGCTGGCTCAAGCAGAGCTAGCACGTGTCTGTCCATGCTCCCAGGTATTGTGTAGAGATACCCTTACACTCAGCGTTTCTATGTTGCTGTTTGCAGCAGACATTTCCTCTGAGGAGGCAGGTGCCAACATCACTGTGGAGGCTGCGCAGAGTCGGGGAGAAGAAAGGGGCATGATGAAGGGGCAGTTCCTCAAGTGACCTCTAGAGGGAGTCGCTCCAGTCCCTCCTCAGTGAGGCAGAGGAACAGTGGTGATATTGGTGGCACTGCGGGACAGCATGCAGGTGGGATAGCCTACTGGTTACATCTAGTGCATTCCCCACCCAGACCAGTGCAGGGTTGTTCCCTATAGCACAGTGCCTAGTGTGCCATTCAGCCTATGGGCCTCCCACCACTTGCTTTGGGAGATTATTCCGCTGTCTAGCAGAGCTCTCACTCATGGTGAAACATTTCCTGATATTTGAGTTGTCCATCGCTCAATGCCATCCCTATGCCCCATCTGTACCACTCTAAACAGCCCATTCCTCCCTTGACCGTCCCAGCCTTGGCATGGGGTTTGCTCTTCCCAGAATCTAGAGGTGCCAGCCCTGCTTACACAGGGCCAGCAGCAGCACCCTTTGCTGAAGTTACTACCAGTCCCGTCCCTGCTGGAAGCTGCAAGAGATCACCTGCTCTCACACATTATCATCTGGCTGGGATGACTGAAAGCTGGCTGCCTTTGCAAACAGCTGTCAACCCTGCTTTGCCAGTACAAGAGCCCCTGTTGCACCAGGTCCTGCCTTCCTAGTCACTAGAAGTCATCCCCCCCGCCATATTCCTCAGGCACTTGCTTAGAAAATGCAAACTCCGTGCCTGTAGTCTGAGATACAGCACAGCTGAGCATTTGGGTGGGGGATGTTGGCGTCTCTCTCTCCACCCCTACCAGAAGCTCAGTTCTCCGCAACCTTCTAATATCTCAGGCTCACTAGTCAGTGCCCGACACCTCCCTTCAGCTGCAAGAGCTCCAGCCCACACCACAGCTTGCACTGCTCCCACACCACAGCCTCACTAGGCTCCATGGTGGGTTGGACTCCACACACATGGCTGGCAGGCAGGCAGCCAGCAGCCATGCCCCAGCAGTGCGGCTCATCAGGAAGGAAGGCAAAGGGAGAGGCATAAAGGGCTGGCGTTAGAGGGGGAACTGGTGGGGGAAGTGAGAAACCAATACAAACTTCTCTTCATTTCAAGAGACCGGTTGCTCTGAAGTGCGTGGGTTGAAAGCCGTCCTGCTCCCACACGCTCATTACAGCTTTTTAGAAATAAGAAGCTAACTGGCAGCAGGTGGCAGCACCTATGCCCACCTAGCACCAGCACCAGGATTGGAGCAAAGTGGACAATGGTGAGTGATTCAGGCTGGAAAGGCGGGAATCTGGTACCAGCAGAGAACTCCCCGTTCCTGGGGAACATGTAACAGCTGGCTGATCCCCACTGCTTCCTGCCCAAATGCAAAACCAACCCCCGCTCCACCAAAGGACTCCCCGGATAGACCCTGTAACCCCTGGTGCATGTGCCACTGCTGACCCAGCCACTTGCTACAGCCATGATGCCTCCAAGGCATCTATAGAGAACGAAAGTCTGTGGGTGATGTAAATGGTAAAGCACAAGCCTGCTGCACAGCACACACACACCACAGCTGACTGTGCAGACTGCTGGGGCTAGCTCCTTCCCCTAACATGATGACAGTGCTAATGAACCTACGACAACCTACCAACCCAAGGATACCCTCCACCAGGGTGACTTGCTGAGGCACGAGATACTCAGTATAACTGCAGCTCAGTACCAAGGAAGGGGAAACTTGCTCTCCCCAGCTGCCTTTATTGACCTCTGTAAAGTTCAAGCACAGTTTGTATGACAGCTGCTATAGAAAACCACGTGGTGACCCACCCATTGTCTTCCTTCGGAGACCTGTTGGAATTCGGGTGGCCCAGACCATTGAGAGCCAGCACAATTTTACTACAGCCCTGAACCTTATAAATGAGAAATCAAAGGGAACTGATGAACCATCTATTGAAAAATCTTATGGTGCAGCTGCATCTATTCACATCAGCTAATGGCGAGCATCTGAATGCTCAGCACCTCATCCTAATTTTTATGTCCTGCAAAGCTAGCCTGGAACTTCCCCCATTCATGACGCTGCCTGTTCATCATCAAAGTCCACCAAGTAGGCCAGAAATCTCAAGAAAGCAATCTGTCCCATGGCATTCTAACACTTCTGTTACCCAGCCCAGACCAGCGTATAGGACACTGGATTGGGAGAGTCACAGGTTCTGAGTTCTAGTCTCCACTCCGGTGCTGATCTACTGTGTGTCACATGGGGCTAGTCACTGCACCTCTCTGTGCCATGGTTTCTGCGTGTGGCGAGGAGGAGAATTCTCACTCACCTTTGAAATGTGCTCTGAGAGCCAAAGGTGAGCAGTGCTATAGAAAAGAGCTAACCCCATCCCATTCAAAGCTATCATCATCCCACTTCAACCCAATCTGTTTACAAGTCCCCAGTAAATAGTTCAGTCTGGCTCCAACACTTGCGTTGGTGGTAAGTCCATAGTTGGATTAGTTACAGCAATGAACACGTCTCATTTGTCACAGCAGCTCAAGTGACAGGAAAACATTTTGGTTGTGAATGAGACACAAATAAAGGGGAACAAGGAACTGCCAGATGCCTATGAGTCTGCAAACAAACGCTCTTCCCTGCCAGACAAAACAGAAACACAGTGGAAAGAGAAAAACACTGTCTGCTTATCGGAAAAGCTGAAACTCAGGGACTGATTTAGCTTCCTTAATATTTCCCAAGTGATGATTCAAAACACTGAAATAAGCCTCCCTACAGAGCATAGTGTGTTGTCAGTGAACACAGACAACACTGCAACCTAGCTAGAGCTTTTGGGGCCAGACGCTGCTCTCGGATATGCAGGGGTAAATCTGGGCTAATGCCAGTGAAGCCAGCATTGGTCTGGATTCATACCAGTGTCTTAGAGAGCAGGATCTGGCCCTAGGAGGCTGGTTTCTGATATATCCTCTTACTCACACAACAAAATTACCCTTCTTTTTAAGAAATGGCTTTGGGAAGGCAGCAACACAACCCTCCTCTCTCCTTTTACAGAAAGGTATTTCAATTGCAAAATGACCAAGTAAAACAGAACAGGGTCACTTCTCCGAGTGCTTTAACTTTCAGCATGAGCAGCAATAAACATTTGTTTCACCTCGTGAGAGAAAAGCCAGAGCAGCTTATTTTTAAAAAATGTAACTGGGTCAGTAGCTGCCTGGAGTGGAATGAATGGATGGCATGAATGAGTACGTCCAAAAGAAACATCGTTCCATGGTCCCCGCTCCTGCTGCACAGGACAAATACATTCTGTTACAGTGCGATTTTCAAGATCGCGAAAGTGGCTTATGAACACACAAGCCCCATTGCCTTTCACCAGTGGCTTGGGAGCACAAGCCCTTATATCCCATTACAATTTTTTAGACCCTCCAGGGGCCCAGCTGATGAAGAGCAGCAAATTATAACAATAGTTCTTTGGCCTTCGATAGCATCTTTCATTTAAGGATATCGAAGTGCTTTAGAAACATCAAATAGGCCTCAAAACATCCTAGTGAGCTTGGGAAGTACTCCTGCCCTCATTTTAAAAGGTAAGGAAACTGAGGACAAGAGTCAAAGGGACTTGCCTGATGGACGTCACATAGCATTTTAACATCAAAGTAGGGAGTAGAACCCAGGTGTCCTGACAGCCAGATCTATACCACCACTAAACAATGCTCTCCCCCTTACCTGAGCACAGCACTGAACAATCAACAGATCCTTTCTAAAGTTCACTATAAACTTTGCAGCGCACAGGTACACTAAGGAGCATTTACACTGGGTCTTTATCATCTATAGTAATAGACGTGTCTGTTAAGCAATACGACATAGGTCTTTGCACTTTCAATTACATGGAATTTTGGTTGCAATTACCCCTGCTAAGTGGCCTGTTCCGGCTTCGGGATCTGCTTCGCTGTCTCTGAAGTCGCGACCTCCGGAGCAGTCGATAGTAGTAAGACGGTCTCCCAGAACTTTTCCTGCTGTTCACTGACATTTTTGTATCTGTTTCACACAGACACACGCACTCTCACTCACTCCCCTGTCCCGTCAAAGCAGTAACACTTCCAGTGTCTAATTAACAGGAGGCTGATTCTTTAGAGTAGAAAGGGCGGGGGGAGAGGGGAGGAAAAAGAAAAAGGAGCTCTTCAAGTTTGACATTTAAAATTAAAAAAACCCCAACCCCAGTACAGAGCACATGTCTGAGCAGAGGCAGAACTCTCAGCAGGCAAGATACACTGTGCTAACAATTCCAGCCCCCAAAAAGATAAGCCTGTTGGAGTTGGAATAGGAAGCCAGAGTTGGCCTGTGCTCTTGAAATATGAAGAAAAGGCTGGAAGAAATCCTGGACTGGATCGTCTTCACTGGACAGCAACATCTGACTGAACCACCCTGGAAAAAGCAGAGCTTCCTGCTAGGGGATGACTGCACAGTCCAGAGTGCTAATCACGCTTGTACCTGCCTCTGGCCACTACATCTTTCTGAGGGTGAAGCTTCAGCCAGCAGGATCTGCAACAGGAGGTTCCTAAGGCTTTATGAAAGAGGAGATCGGGGAAGGGTGTAATGAGTTCCTTGCCATGGGACACATGTTAATCATCATGGAGTGAAAGCCCCAGAAAACAAAGTGAAACTCAAGAGGGGATCACTTTAATTAGAACTAGAGCGAGCAGAGCACTGGACGCCCCTGGAGGCCCTTTTCCTTTCAACATTCAAACTAAATTATAGCATGTCACACGAGTTAAAGAAAGAGATCGAGTTACCATTCAGGTTCTGGCAGCACATGGGATTCTGCCTCTGGCTCATATAGCTCAAAAATTACATTTGAATGGGTAGAATTAACACTGTAAACCAGAGCGAGAGAAAAAAATAAAGGCCAACTGGATGGATTCCCAAGTCTCCAGTTTAAAAAGCTCAGCTAAGAGGTGCGTTATTCAGAACCCCTCATCCTGGCACCCAGAGAAGCCCCTGCAGCTGCAGGCATGGAAATACTCTGAGAGGAGAGTGGCAGTGAGGATTTAAGAAGGATGGAATTGCTGGAGGCCAAGGAATTCATACGCTAGCCCTTTTTTCTATGGAAACCTGCATTTGCACTCCAAGCTCCTGGAAAAGCCAGAAAATCTGATTGCGTGATGGGCTACCAGCTAGTGACATTTGCAGAGGGGCTGCCCATGCTGTGGCTGGCTTTGCTTAAATTAACCAGTCTCTGGCACCAAATGTACCTATTGCCAATGTCAGCGAGGAGATCAGGAAGCGAAAAGGTAGGGGTACAAAGCCACCCTGGTCATGAGTTGGCCATCTCTGGGAAAGCGTAGAAGCTTGCCCTACCTGTGCCATGCCTGTTCTGGTTATAGGCAGCGGCTGCCACTCTGCAGGGCTCTTGATTCTTTCGCTAGCACTACATTCCCTTAAAGAAAACAAAAAAATCTTTAAATCCACCCCAGATAGTCTCAGCCACCACCACCGGCCCACCTACTTCCAACATTTGCAAAACTTCCCTGATTAAGCTGGGCATTGGGAACATAAGGATTTTACATAGGTTATATCCATCTTATCTAAATACTGACCAGTGGAGACATATTTTACTTCTCTGTTTAGAAAGGCCCTTCAGTCTGGTCCCTGACAAACAGCACTTCTTAGTCTTTGCTAAAGTCCAGCCCTGGTTTTGAGGCCATACCTAAGGAATTCTACACTAACTTTTAGACTGGTGCGGAATGAACCAATCAACCTGGCAATGACAAGTTTAGGTCAAGTAGGCAAGATCACAGCTGGACAACAGATGACTCTAATCTCTGCCCCCTCTGCAAGATGCAATAACAGAGCAACATTCCACTGCTTGGCTTCCACCCAGCTGCACCATCACTGACCAAATTCACACAGCAGATCAGGAGAGAAGGAAAAAGGCCACAGTTACTTTACTTCTACACATCTCATGTTACCCAGGAGTGAAACGGTTTGTTTTTACCCATCTGAATGGCAAACAAACTATTAAAACATTTTCCAGAAGAATTTTGACTCCTCTTGGACAGGTTTGTGTTTTCAGTTTGAAGGAGAGATAGGCACATATTTAAATTAGCAATGGGGAAATCTCAAACTGTTTGGAGATTCAGTTCAGAGCAGCAGCTGAATGTTCAGGTCTCTAGATGGTGAGCAGGAAGCTTCGTAAGAGACCCTCAGGTAGGATTGGTGGGACCTAGGTTTTGGTCAAGCTAAAAATAACATGAGAACAGCCTCTCTCATATCTCATTTATGCCTCTGGCATCCCCCAAAATCAGAAGGCATAGATGTAAATGAACATTTAAAGTGAGAAATTATTTTTAAAAGTTTCCCCAAATTCAGAGGGTCCAAAAGGGTAAGGTTCAGCAACTTTGTTCTTGTTTAACCAGAACCACCTGGGATGGAGTGAAGGAGAGCTACTTGGTGATCTTACTAACCTCTATGAACAGGTGGAAGTGATCAGGTGGTGTGTGTCGATGGTTCTGCATCCATTCATGTGCACTTAAGCATCTGTTATGCATTTATTTTTTTCCTATCTCCCCCCCACCCAACCCAGTACCTACTGTGATGTTCATGCAGGTGACCATAAAACAAGAAGAGTTAATGAGGGGCCATAAACTATCCTGACAAGAGAAGGGAGTCTCATAATAAGAGCATAAATAGCCTGAGAGTTTTATTAAAGTTTAGTCAGCCTGCCTCTCTGTCTGTCTCACTCACTTCAGTAAAGGTTTTGAAGGCATTAAGTACAGATGGCTACAGAGCAGCAGATAACAAAATGAATGACCCAGCTGGGAGGTAACAGACTGGTTGGGATATTTCTTTTTTCCCTTTTGAAAGACATGTCCTGACACAAGCGCTGGTTTGTGTGAAGGAATCTAGTGCTTGCAGAAGCAGCCAGATTAACAGCCTTCGAGAAAAAAAATCTTTTACTTATTTTCAAAATAGCATAGGCAGTGGGAATACAAGCTTTCTGCCCAGAGCTCTGCCAAGGAGCCTCAACCAGACCTGAAGTGACCACCTCCAGGAGAGACATGCTCAAGCTCCTAATGGGGAGGGTCAACTGGGGCCAAATATGGTGCTGATTTTTGTGATAGGAAGACCTGTCCACTGGGCTGAGATCCAACTCATGGCACGGAGACCACTGAACTGCCACCAAATGATAGCATCCTGCTATCATGTACAACTGTGGGCTGGGTTTACACTAATGAAATTTAGAGCAGCATTTGGCCACCTGTATTTGCCTAGGCCTCAGCAGTGTATGGGATTTGCCATTCAGACCTCTTGTATTTTCTGTACAGCTTTATAAAGTCAAGATTTATTTCACTCCTTTGCAAAAAAACAAAAAAACAAACAAACAAACAAAAAAATAACCTTACCAGATCTGCAGAAATGTTGGGTCGACACCAAAGTCAGTTCTGTGATGGAAGCAGAGAGGCACAAAGATTGGTTTGTTTGCTCTGAGAGCAAGAGCAGCGTGCAGTTGCCTGAGGGTTCTACCAGTACAGAGAAAGTAGTTAAGGACATAGAGGTCAATGGTAATTGGGACGAACTGCAACATGGATTTACTAAAGGTAGATCGTGCCAAACCAATCTGATCTCCTTCCTTGAGAAGGTGACGGATTACTTAGATAAAGGAAATGCGGTAGATCTAATTTACCTCGATTTCAGTAAGGCATTTGACACGGTTCCACATGGGGAACTGTTAGTTAAATTGGAAAAGATGGGGATGAATATGAAAGTTGTAAGGTGGATAAGGAACTGGTTAAAGGGGAGACTCCAGTGGGTCGTATTGAAGGGTGAACTGTCAGGCTGGAAGGAGGTTACTAGTGGAGTCCCTCAAGGATCGGTTTTGGGACCGATCTTATTTAACCTTTTTATTACTGACCTTGGCACAAAGAGCGGGAATGTGCTAATAAAGTTTGCAGATGACACAAAGCTGGGGGGTATTGCTAACTTGGAGAAGGACAGGGATACTATTCAGGAAGATCTGGACCACCTTGTAAACTGGAGTAATAGTAATAGGATGAAATACAATAGTGAAAAGTGCAAGGTCATGCACTTAGGGATTAATAATAAGAATTTTAGATATATGTTGGGGATGCATCAGTTGGAAGCGACAGAGGAGGAGAAGGACCTTGGGGTATTGGTTGATAGCAGGATGACTATGAGCCGCCAATGTGATACGGCTGTTAAAAAAGCAAATGCGATTTTAGGATGCATCAGGCGAGGTATTTCCAGCAAGGATAAGGAGGTGTTAGTACTGTTATATAAGGCGCTGGTGAGACCCCATCTGGAATATTGTGTGCAGTTCTGGTGTCCCATGTTCAAGAAGGATGAATTCAAACTGGAACAGGTCCAGAGACGGGCTACTAGGATGATCCAAGGAATGGAAAACCTGCCTTATGAAAGGAGACTCAAAGAGCTTGGCTTGTTTAGCCTGGCCAAAAGAAGGCTGTGGGGGGATAGGCTTGCTCTATATAAATATATCAGGGGGGTTAACGTTAGGGAGAGAGAGGAATTATTTAAGTTTAGTACTAATGTAGGCACGAGGACGAATGGGTACAAACTGGATATTAGGAAGTTTAGACTTGAAATTAGACGAAGGTTTCTAACCATTAGGGGAGTGAAGTTCTGGAACAGCCTTCCGAGGGAAGTAGTGGGGGCAAAAGACTTATCTGGCTTTAAGACTAAGCTTGATAAGTATATGGAGGGGATGTTATGATAGGATAGTTTAATTTGGGCAATTGATCTTGGATTATCACCAGATAAGTCAGCTCAATGGTCTGCGGGGAGATGTTGGATGCTGGCTGGTGAGTCTTGCCCACATGCTCAGGGTTTAGCTGATCGCCATATTTGGGGTCAGGAAGGAATTTTCCTCCAGGGCGGATTGGCAGGGGCCCTGGAGGTTTTTCGCCTTCCCCTGCAACGCGGGGCATGGGTCACTTGCTGGTGGATTCTCTGCAGCTTGAGGTCTTCAAACCAATTTTGAGGATTTCAATAACTCAGTCCTGGGTTAGGGGTTGTTATAAAAGTGGATGGGTAGGGTTCGGTGGCCTGCCTTGTGCGGGAGGTCAGACTAGATGATCATATTGGTCCCTTCTGACCTATGAGTCTATGAGTACAGAGAGACTTATGTCCATGGCAGCTGGCAGACACTCATTTCCAGTGGCTGTAGTTTTGTTTTATCATTTGCCTACTCATTTATGCCTGGAAAATAATCACTGTTCTCCAGAATCTATTCTCCCCAGACAGCCTCAGCAGTTAGCCTGCTTGCTTTCCCACAGGGCTTCAGGAGAGAACCATCATCCTTCTCAACTGTCTTTGTTTCTGTGGAAAGGCACTCTCCTCCTTTATTCTGCATGCCGTGCCACCATGCCTCGACCATGATTGCAGGGATCCTTATAGGCAAGGATACAAGAATACTTCAGATTCCATGCCCAGTCAGTTCTTAGACTACCTATAAAAAGAGGAAATTAGTACTAACTGTGGTGAAGTGTATTTTTTATGTTGACACCTGTCCACCAGGAACTGAACTGAGACCCACAAATAATTTTTCCTTGGACAATATAGAGTTGTGAGATCAAGATAAGTTTCAATGATGTTACAATCCATGTAGAACCAACGATCTAGAGGTCAAGGATCATTAAAACATTAAATCACTGCCTATCTCAGCCTCAGCATCTTGTGCTATTACACTGCTGCAGCAGCATTGATTGTGCTTTCATGGACAAAAAAAAAAAAAAAAATCAGGGGTGAGGTAGGCAATTAGAAGGAGCCCCCTGCCCAGTGTCCCCCAGTTCTTTCGCCCAGGGCAGGTGGAGGATCCATGCCCCCTACCCAGTGTCCCTGCCCCCCAGTTCCTCCGCCCAGGGCAGGTGGAGGATCCATGCTGCGGTTCTACACAGCTGCCCAGCTGGCTCTTACCATCAGAGCCCTGCATGGATACATCTGTATCCACATCCATGGATACAAAGCAGATACCCATACATTTGTAGGCCTCTACTTATCCTGCTCTGCCTCACCAGTGTGCACAAAGACTTCTGAGTCTCTTTGTGGGAGACCAGGGATAGGACCAGCTAGCTGCCACTTCTCGAGGGCTGATTCCCACAGCCTTCTGATTGGGTGGTCTTTTCTTTCCTCCTCTCGCTGCCCCAGTTCCATGGCTTTTTTTCACAAAAGGATGGGGGAGGCCAGACATCACGAAGTCCATGATTCTTTGGCAGAACCATCATATTCAGGGGGGTCAAAGGCCATCCAACTGCCATCTCTTTCCTTATCAGAGTTTCTGGGTGAGAAGAACCCAGGAGATTCCATATAAAAAACATCAAAACAACTAGTTTTCCAGTGTAATCAACAGATCAGAAACAGGTTGTCCCCTTTCTTCATTTCACCACATTCTAGATTGTCCTAGAAAGAAAACGGTAACCATATAAAACCCAGAGGCCAGGTAAGTGTTTCAGTTTGCCAGAGCATTGTGTGCGTTATAATTCTGCAATACTAAGTGAGTTATAAGGAGCGAAGTACAAAAGCAGAGCGTATATTTTCGAGGTGCTCAAATGAAATGTAAAACACAGCTGATGAAAGAGGAGGGAACTACTCTTTCGACAAGTGCATCAGCTTCTGCTGGCTGTAGTACTGAGTTCTCTCAGCCATTGCCTACAACAGCATTTCTGAGACACCTCAACCACCACACCGCAAGTCTTTCCTTGGGCGTAACTTTGGAAAACAAGGCCTTTGTTTGCTCCTCCTCGTTTGATACTTTTCAATAGCCCAGTTATTCTCAAGCTAGTGACAGTGAACTTGTTTTCTACTATTATACAACTTTTAGGCACAAACTACTTTTGACTAAGCACCTAGATGAAGCTTCCACTCAGTCTGAATTCTCTATTCAGAAAAAGGCTGGAGACAAATTGGAGGCACCAAGTTTCTTCATTTCACCATGAAGCAGTCGATATTCTTCAAAAGGCCACTGAGAATGCTGGTGACATATGAAGACTAAGGGTGTCTATACTACAAACGCTCCAAAGGCACCGCTGCAGTGCTGCAGCTACACTGCTGTAGCGTAGACGCTTACTACAAAAGTGGTTTTTCCATGACTGTAGTAAACTCACCTTCCCTAAAGATGGTAAATAGGTCAATGGAGGTATTCTTCCATTGACCTAGCTGCGTCTACAGTGAAGGTTAGGTCAACTTCACTGTCACATAGAGCATGAAATTCTTCACAGACCTGAGCAATATAGCTGGGTTGACCTGAGTTTTAGGTGTAGACCAAGCCTAAGTTTTCAGTACATTCAGTAGAAAGAAGAAAACGGGCAATTCCTAATGAAAACACCAGTAATGTATAGGTATCTTGCCAGACAGGGTCTTGGACTGCAAGACCATTAGTCTGAACAAGCTGAAAATACACCCTGAAGTGGAGAAGTTCACTGCAACTTTATTCAACGGCTTTGTTTGGAGGCAGAATATGATCCTGATTTCAGAGTGGATGAAAATGAGTCATGACAAATTTACACGTCCAGTTATTCAAAATGAGATAATGGCTCTTAAAGCTGAGAAGAAGATTTCTGAGAACATTTCTGGAAAGTGGTGTGCAATTTTGGTAGACGAAACAACACACTTCTCCAACAAAGAGAAAGTGGCGTGATGCCTGCAGCATGTGGATGATGACATGAATGTTTGTTGGATATATAATGTAGCCTGTACTTCAGGAGGGGCTACCAACTCACTAATAAAAGATATATCATGTCTAAAATTTGAGGATCAGCAATTGTCATGGAGAATATTATGATGGTACCACTAACTTGACAGACTTAGTTTCAGGTCTAGCAACCAGACTAACAACAGAAACTATGAGCTACATATACTCACTGCTCTGGGCACGCTTTGAATTTGGTGTGCTAGGCTGCTCTTAAAAATGCTATCCTTAGAGATGCTCTTGAAACAGGCTGATTTAATTGTGTCATTTGGTAAACAAACAAAAGGCTATATTTCAGGACACAAAACATAAAGCGGTCAGTACTGCATCAAGCATCTATGTCCTCTGTCCAGCAAGATGGTCTCTCTCTGCAGAAGCACTGGCTTCAATTTCTGAAACTCCCTTTTACCACATGCAACTTGGGAGACACTAAAAGGATGCAACTAAAGATCCTGACATGAGAGCTCTCATTGGTGGAATAGCAGCTCACATGGAAGAGTTGAACTACCTCTTTTATACTGAGCTAGGTAGAAAGTCCTAAACATGGTAGACAATCTGACCAAAACTCTGCAAGGCTCAGGCATTCCAACCACAGAAGGCCAATCTTGTATGAAAATAATGTACTTCAGTCCATCTGATCAGATGAAAGCTACAATTTATTCTGGGAGCAAATCTGCCAGAAAAATCCAATGCTGGATATAGTCAGAAGGTCTGGGCTTCCAGGGAAGAGAGAAGTTCCCAAGAAAACGCTAATAGGGAAATAGAACCCAGCTACCCAAATTCAGCAAAGGAATATTATAATTATCTCTACTTTTATGTCACTGGTTTTTACAATGCCCAGTACTTAAAGATTTAAACAGAAAGACTACAAAATTATTCAAAATCTTGAAACTCTCAAAACAACTCTAAGCCTAACAGAAACACACAAATTCAAGACGTGCTTAAGGTGTATGGTTCCAATTTCAACTATGATTATTCAGCTTCATCTGTTGCAAGCCAACTGTCAGCATACAGAAAGATCACTGAAATCAATTCAGAAGCCTCAGTTCATTCAACCAGACTGAACATCAGCTGTTTCCTGAAGTGGTAAAAGTTAATAAAAATGATTTGGTCATATCGGCAACCAATATTGTAAGCGAGAGCACTTTCAGGGGTCTACACCAGTGGTTCTCAACCGGGGGTACACAGAAGTCTTCCAGGGGGTACATCAACTCATCTAGATAAAAAACACTTGCGAAGTCCATACAAACTAAATTTTCATACAGACAATGACTTGTTTATCCTATTCTATATACTATACATTGAAATCTATATATAATATTTATATTCCAATTGATTTTATAATTATACAGTAAAAATGAGAAAGTTAGCCATTTTTCAAAAACAGTGTGCTGTGACATTTTTGTATTTTTAGGTCTGATTTTGTAAGCAAGTAGTTTTTAAGAGAGGTGTAACTTGGGGGTATGCCAGACAGCTCAGACTCTTGGAAGGGGTCCAGTAGTCTGGAAAGGCGAGAGCCACTGCTCTACACCACATTAAACAATGGCCTTGATCTCCAGTGTGGACAATCACAGCTCAATTGGTATATGATTTTACATGTACGCATAGACAAAACTGATGACTTACACATGTTGCAGAAGAATTTATTTCAAGAAACCCAGGACAAAGATCATCAACTGGAACTGTTTCAGATTTGTAAGTCTCTCTTTTTATTCCTCTTTTTAAAAAGAATGCTTTAATGAGTAGTTTTGTACTATGACTATATTTGTCCAGTTTAATAGAGTGCAATAAAATGAGCTTCTGTTCAACCTAAGGCCTCGTCTACACTACCTCTTAAGTTGACGTAAGTTCCATTGCCCAGGGGTGTGAAAAAACCACCCCCGAGTGATGTAATTTATATCAACTTAACGCAGTGTCCACACCATGCTATGCTGGCGGGAAACGCTCTCAGTGTTTCCTTTACTAATACAATCCCTGAACTTTAGCATCCATGCTCCCATCTCCCAGTTGTCTACACCCATGTCCCAGGGCATTCCCATGTGAAGAGTTCTCCTGCGGGGCTTGCATGGTGGGCTCTCACCCACCCACATCCATGCTTCAAGAGGAAAATGTAACATAAGAAGAGAAGCCTTGTCACACTAAGTCCTTGTGCCCTCTCCCATCTCAGAACACACTCGCTAATTAAATCAGAATTTTAAGTCAAATGCTGAGGAAGTAATTAGGGCTGTTCTGCAAAATGTGTCCAATGTCACAGATGGGCTAGAACCATCAGATGCCAAAAATCAATATAATAAAACAGCAGGCGCAACTTACACTTACAGCATTGTAGGGCCTTTCCCCCGATGGGGACTGAACAGAGTTGACAGAAAGTTTCCAGCTGATAGATTAGATACTGAAACAATCTAGTCCAAACATTTTTAACCAAAAAATGTATTTTCTTTCAAAATGTTCTTTTGTTCAACCAACTGCCCCACCCAATCCAGTTTTTCAGATTTTATATTGTTGGAAAAATGAAAAGGAAGTTTCCATACCATCAAGAGAGAGAAAAAAAATCATTTAAAAAAAGTGTTTTATGGAAAATAATTACCATGTTCTAGAGCTCATCAGAAAAAAAAAAACACCACCACACACACCCATAGATACACACCACTGAAATGCAGTCACTGCTGCGGTGGAGCGTGGCAGCCGGTCAATATCTCCACAGCAATACTACCCGAGGGTTTAGAAAAGGAAATGAAAAACTGAATCCTTTACTTGAAATTAAGACGTAGCATTTATTGCTTATAATCTAATCACTGGAGCTATTGCCAGCAAGATTTCAACCACGACACCTGCGGTGCTGTTCTGTACATTGATGCTCATTATATGGGTTTTATCATTAATTATTTATTGTTTGCGTGCTAGCACCTAAAGCCCCTGAACACGATCAAGGTGATGCTATGCTGTGTTCACAGACAGACAGTCCCTGCCCTGAAGAGCTAACAATCAATCTAAACCAGACAGCTCCACGGTGGGAGCCAGGAATTATTATCCTGGTTTTACAGGTGAAATATTCAGCAACAAAAAGTGACTCAACCAAGGTCATACCAGGAGCCCAGATCTTCTGAGTCTTGGTCTAGAGCCTTCTTCTCCGGACAACCCTTTCATAATGAAAAAAAATCATTATGACGCCAAGCACTTGCAGAGTGTCTTTCGTCCAAATACCCCAAAGGGCTTTTTTAACGTTAATTAAGCTTCACAACATCTTTCCCATTCTCCAGACAGGTTATAACTCCAATATTTTTAAACTCAGGTGCCTAAATTTAGGCACTTAGATCCCCCTTTAGCCATGTAAGCAATAATGGCCTATTTTTCAGAAATGTTGATCACCTACAGTCCGCCTTTCCCTCTCCTCCTCCCCCCAACTCCAAACATTTGAAAGATGTGGCTAAATGATTTGTTCACTATTCCACAAAAAGAGCAAGCAGCAGAACTGCAGGTGGAACCCAGGCGTCCTGACCCCCCCAACTGCCTGATCTCACCAGCAGACAATTTGCCCCCCATCAGAAAGTTAATTTTGTAAACACAATCTTTTGTTTTCTGTATTTCACAGACTTCCTTCCCAAGCAAGGAGTTCAATCAATGTGACATACCGGCTCCAATAAAGTGAATGCAACAGGTAAACAGAAGAGTTGACAACTTGTTATTCACTGCATGGTAAACACCACCACCGTAATCCACATAGGAAGTGCCACTCAGTAACCAGGCAGGTTACAGTAACGCTGAGGAGTGTCAGCATGTCTGAGAACCCAACCAGAGACATTTCCTTGGCAATCTAATAAACTCTGTGCCTGCCAAAGAATTGGAGAGAAACAGAGGCTGACCTCAAAACAGAGACATATTTCCTGCCTATTTCCCAATAAAACAATAGAGCTAAAGAACGACCTGTTTGGGCCAACTTCTGACTCCAGCCAAGAGAGAGGCGGATTAAACGATAAAATTGAAATCTAGCGTAATTTAACTGTGCATTTCTAACACCATATGAAGCTGGACTCAGATAACGTGGTTTGTATCCTGTCCATTACTGACACTAATAACATTTCTATCCTAAGATCTGTGTGTTTGAGTCCAATAGGCCTTCATGACACTGGATACCATGTGCAATGTCTCGTTGTTGTACTCTTAGTTCAGGAAGTTTTAATTTCTCAGGCAGAGCTCTTATAGCCAACCTCAGTGTATCCACTGAAACTCTCTCGGTCACCAACCCAGCTGAGCTAACATTGCTATTGACAGGGGTGACTAGTTCACATACTAAAACAGAAGGATCCGGGCATAAAGAATTCCTTCTAATACATGATACCAACCCTACTTTTCACTCAGCACAAAAGAAACTACACCTCTACCCCGATATAACGTGACCTGATAACACAAATTTGGATATAACGCAGTAAAGCAGCACTCCGAGGGGGAGGGAGGGGAGTGCGCGCTCCGGCAGATCAAAGCAAGTTCAATATAACGTGGTAAGATTTTTTGGCTCCTGAGGACAGTGTTATATCAGGGTAGAGGTGTATGTACACCAAATATATTGCTTGCTACCGATACAACTGATGCAAAAAGGACTGATACTCCAGAGACTGAAGAAAGTTGCCTGAGTTATTCAGAGATAACTTACTTCCTCATTCTTATAATGGTGCTGCTCAGAAATACATTTACAACTATGAGAAGAAATAGGACAAAAAGGAAAATTTCCCAACCTTTTTGAGAATATCAGCCTGGATGTCCTTCATATGGGGCCTAGACTTGATCAACATTTTTCCACTGAAATGTCTTTTGATGGAAAATCCTTTGTCACCAAAACAAAAATATTCACCAAAGCAATTTTGGTTTAATCAAAAATATTTTTGTTTTGTGATTAAAAATTTTGTTTTAATTTCAGTGAAAAAAACATCAAATAAGCCAAACTTCCTTGCTTTCTCACTCACCATTTTTCCACTAGGGGAGAGAAGGGGGTAAAGAGAAAAAAAAGAGGGGAAGAGGGAAGAAAGTGCTTTTGTTCCCACCAAAAGAAGTGTTATAAATGAAAATTTTCAGAATTTCGAATTTTACGGCACAAACTGCCAAACTGAAAAAAATCATAATTACTTTTGAAATTTTTCACAAAATATCGTTACTCTTTTTTGACCAGTTCTCAAAGGCACCACCAGAGGCCTGGCCCTGCACAGGCAAGTGGGCCCTTGTTCCAGATTTCACAAGAAGCCGACCGTCAAACAAGGTTTGGCACAAAGTTTGTACATTTCATGTCAGGGTTGGGTCAGTTATTGTATCTGAATAGATTCCTTTATGCCTGCAAGATGCAGTGTCACTTATTTCATAATGCAACTCCCAACAACAAGCAATGGAACAAGACTCCTGGGCACAGCGGTTCTAAGGCTCAAACCAGACCAAAACAAAGCAGTGAGATGGAGCTGGCAGGACTGCCCTTTTTCGGAAGGAATAGCAAATATTCAGAACTGAGAGAAAGGATGTGTGAGGAACTCACTTTTTGGTAGATCAAAAAACTTCTACTATTAAATGCCAACAACACTAGTTATTAGTGTTAGTGCCAGTGACACATCAACATGCCAATCCCTGCCAGTGCTGTTCAGACAAGAATTTGACTCTTTCTTCAGTACTTTGTGATCGGCAAGTTCTTAGTACAACAGTCACACCCAAATTGGGTGTGGAAGCTAATTATCAGAACTGTGTTTTCCACACTAACCTTGATGCAGAAAATCATGTAATAAACAATAATGAAAAACAGCCCCTTAAAAATAGTCTTTTTACTTTGTATTTCAGTGCTAACCTTGCTTTCAGGTTGCTGCACGGAATGAGCAATTTGTTAAAATTCAGACACTAGATGACAAATGTATTAGTTATTATTAGCAGAAATCTCTTAGCTAGTTGTGAGTGCTCTCATAGTGGTTTCCCCATGCAGTGTGATGAAAGGTCAGGAAGAATGATCAACCTTTCCGTAAGTTGCTGCAGGGCACTGCTATCCTTGTCTGCTTGGAAATCCACTCTATTTAAATGCTAAAGGTTAAAAAAAAAAGTTCACAGGTGTTCTGGGGAAGTTTAAGGATTTGCTCCTTGCATTATTAACCTCTATTAATCCAGGGAAGCTAGTGGTGATGGAATACAAGTCTCCACTTTCACACCCATCTCCTGGTTGTGTAGACATTTCCCAAGTACAACGAAAGGGCACACAGCAACATGAATCAGCACTTCTCCTGCGTATTTAATCTCACGTTAACATCACGCTGAAACTGGCATCCATGCTGATAAGTGAAATGAAAGATTAAATTGTTTACATATGCTGTGTAAAACTTACTTGCTGATTAATTAATAGATTAGACACTTCCAATTCATGTGTAAATGCCTGATAATGATCTCACATTTATGTAGCAAATCACTGGCTTAATACAAACTTAATTTTTCATGTGATAAATGGCTTTTTCCCCTTCCCTGCCACATAATTTACAAGCTATCCTGAACACAGAGTTGGTTGTATTCAGGGCCAGGTTTTATTTGCTCCTAGGCATCACATTACACATCTGAGGAATCTTTTTTGCAAACAAACAAACGTAAATCTTTTAACCCTACTAACACTCCGGCAATCCGACAGGACTGAATGTCTTGAAAAATACATCAGACATTTGTAAAGGGGCACCCCATTAATAAGATTAGACCTGAAATGTAGGTACGGTACGATTTTTAAAAAAGTTTTATGAAACCAAATGGAAATGTTTTCATCAGTTTTTAAATTTCATTGAAACTTGTTTTGTTTGTTTTGATTTAAACCCTTCCCACATAGTGTGGACAATGGAAACACAACAGCGCAATGCTAGTGCGGAAGCAATCAAAGGGAAAGCGATCAATTTTGTTTCACCGTCCTAATGCAGTGAAATACCAAAATTGAACAGCCAGCTTCAATCTGTGGAGAATAACTGAACAGTTAATCAGTAACACGTGGTGAAACATTATAATGTGTATTAATTTTAATTTAACAGCAACAATTTAGATCTCACCTCCCCTATGGTAAGGGTTCTTCTGGTCCAGCACATCATCGCAACACTAGGGCTACCAGAATAAACTCTCACAGACTGGGACGCCAGTGGGGAGACTTGGACAGAGCAAATTCATTTTCCCTGAACACATTTATAAAAAAGTCATGAAAAGACATATGAATAAAAATTATAGAAAAAAAATCTAGCAGGTCATCAAGTCACTCATCAGTTGTCAGTTCAGTGCTTTGCCCAGTTGGTAATAGACTGTCAGCTGAAATCCAGACTTTTTTTTTTTTTTTTTTAAATCTAGGTGCATATGTGAGCCTCCCCATACAGCAACAAGGGAGCACCAATCACACGTCCACTGCACTGATTTTCTCAAGAGCTCCTTAAAAGTTAGAGATGGAAAAGAGCTACCCCACCAACTCTTCCACTGTGTTCTGCAGTGCTACATCCAGGCCCATTTTCATTCACACAACGCAATTTCCCCACACCCTTTCCCTTGGGACGGCTACTCCATAGTGCAGCAGGCCTCACTGTTTCCCAGTATTCAGCAGAGTTTCCCTTGCTCAGTAGTGTCCTGTTATTTCTCCCTCTGGCTACCTCCTTCCTTCCATTGCCTGCTGATAGTCACCTGATGACAGCTTGACAAACTATGCTTGCTTTTCCTAGTGCCTGAACGTGACCGCGCTCCTTGGTGATCTGCCTTGCATGATTTGTACACTTCATTAGTTGAAATGATACACTAATCTGAAAGGGCTGGGGTTTCATGTTGGTGAGTATTTTGGTCCATTACAAGCCCAGTACAGTCTCTCTTTCAGCAAAGTTCTGTCAATTCAAAATGATTTCAAATGGGAGCTTCCGCGATTATTCTTGATGAACTAAAAACAGTGCGACAGGCAGACCCAGCAAGGCTCACATGACTTTAGACTCTAGTGATTACACACCGGCTCCAAAGGGTCACTGCCTGTCCTTGATGCATTGCTTATGGCCAAGTGCAATTTGAACGGTGAGTGGAGCATGCAGAGGGAAGCATTAAAACAGAGGGGAAGGAACGACAAACAGGAAATAGGCAAGTAGCATTGACCAGGTCACAAGTTTGCCTGGTGAGGATCCAACATTTTTTGCTGGTGGGAAGCAGATGTCTCAGGGGATGGGCAGAGAGATATAAAGCCTCCCGCTGCTAAGTCACAAATTCTACCAAGCCAGGTCTGTAGCTATAGAACATAGGGACTTCCCTGCTGGATCAGGCCAATGATCTAGGTCAAGATCCTGTCTCCAAGAGAGGATGCTACCCACAAAGAGCCACACAGCCCCTAGGGGACAGTTATGGGATAACTAGCTTCTCCCCGACACCAAGTAGTAAGTGGCTGGGGCCAGTGTTTTGATGCCTGTTTGGTGACTCACATGACATTAGTTTGGTGGCCTGGGGACACTGCCCTGTGGACAGCTGTCAACTTCACACAACCCATCACCTTGTCTATAGAACAGTTGTGCAACAGGCAACAACACTGTAGGCATCATGCCATCACCTTCTCACCTCAGCCTAAGCAACCATTTCCAGGAGCGAAAGCAGAACTCAGGCTCCATGGCCTCTCCACTGAGACTGCAACAATAGATTTTTGTGAGATGAACACCTGTCCACTAAGAATGGGGCTGAAACTCACTAATTCAGACCAAAAACAGTTGCCAGCTAATAATCACTTTTGGCCAGTGCCCACTGCACAATGAGGATTCTACACATGTTCATTTTATTTCCATTACAGAAAAGAAAGTGCAAACACTAGCTATGACTCAAGATTTCAAAACAGCTTCTACAAATATACAGAAAGAAAAGTTTAACTTGGCTGTGATTAAAATCACAGCTGGGGGTCCTACAGCATTTCAGACAGCGGAAGAGACTGACTCTCATATCTGAGGAAAACAGAGACCTACAGTACAACCTCAGAGTTACAAACACTGAGTTACAGACTGACTGGTCAACCATACACAGAGCTAGAATTGGAAGTACGCAATCAGGCAGCAGCAGACACACACAAAAGCAAATACAGTACAGTACCGTATTAAACGCCAACTACTAAAAAAATAAAATAAAGGGAAAGTTAAAAAAAGATTTTGACAAGGTAAGGAAAGTGTTTCTGTGCTCGTTTCATTTAAATTACGATGGTTAAAAGCAGCATTCTTCTTCTGCATAGTAATGTTTCAAAACTGTATTAAGTCAATGTTCAGTTGTAAACTTCTGAAAGAACAACCGTAATGTTTTGTTCAGAGTTCCAAACATTTCACAATTACGAACAACCTACATTCCCGAGGTGTTTGTAGCGCTGAGGTTCTACTGTATTAGATCATCTCCACGATAGTCCAGCTTCCCAACCAGCCAGCCAGTGCTGGATTGTTCCACATAATAGAGAGTACATGTGCAATTTTGCTCTCAGTTTAGCAGGCTTGCTCACAGCTCTGGCCATTTCTTTCCTACTAAATCATCCCCAGGACAGGACTGACATTTCTTTTGAAATGCAAAGGCTCTACTGAAATTTGGAAACAACATATGGTACAAATAGGAATCATGAACATCTCTTCCCATCTCGCACATTTCAAAGACTGTACAAACAGCACTTTTTCCTAGTTTTGATCCTGCAGCCAAAATGAGTCATCTGTGAACAATTATGGCTTTGGCAGGGGCCCGACTGTTTGAGAACGAAAGGAAACACTTTATTATTGAAATGAACGGTACGCCAGGCCAAGAGGAGACTGTACAGAAAACAGAGCCTTTTCCTTCCTATTTTGCTGGCCTAAGGACAACAAGAGGGGTAAAACTCCATTCGGAGATGCCTCATGCTACTCAACTCCAATGGTCTCCTCACCCAGTGGTGGGAAGAAGGGGGTTGATGCAGGAAGCATAAGCAGCATGGAAAAGGGAACACACACAAGAGAGGCAACAGAATATGCAGGGAGAATATCGAGGCAGGCAAGCTTGCCTTGCAAAAGCACTGGTCGTTTCAACCTTATTTCTCCCACAGGAGTTGAATGCATATCCGGGGAGTAGAATCTCAGATTCATGCTCTGCCCTGCAGCTCTGAGCTAACCCCTGAAACTCTCCCTAGTGGGGTTTGTGCAGAAACCCAGCATGGAGACTGGACCTAACCAGCTGCTCTGAAAAGGGGCAGGGCATGCAGGAAGCCTGAATACAAGAAAATGAAAGTTGCCAGACTTGCCAAACCTTCCAATATGAATGGGGCAGCTGGATCTTCTATTAACAGCCCATGTTCAGCATCAGTTTCATTACCTGATGCCCAGAGGTAGACAGCAGAAAAGATCACAGTGCTACTCCTGGTGGTGATTTTTGTGATGTGTGCGCCTGTTCACGGGAAAGTGGGCAGAGACTGGCTAAACTGTTGTGCATGGGCCTCCGCATAGCCAACGGATGATAAAAGCTGGACTAAAAATTACACAAGGTCAAAGAATTCAATATATTCTCATGTCTCCTTCCAGGAGCAGTTTGCAGGGAGGATGGGGCAAGAGAGTATTTATAAATTGACCTTTGCCTGGAGCTTTTGGATTGTTCAGAGACTGTTAGACGAGTTTGGATGCTGAGCGGGAGCTGTGCTCAGAGCAAAGTGCCTGACGAGACCACATTTTACATTCTGAAATTTTCAGTTCCAACTCCCCAACAATATAGGAGATTGAGGAACACTCTAGGACTGAGTGGTTGAAGCCTGAGCATCTAAGGTGAAATGCAAGCTGAAAAATACTCCTCCTGCTTTCTGAAACTCACAGCTTGGAAAGTCGCAGGAACTATTTATACTCAGACTGCACAGAGGGCTCGGGTGGTGCAGATCACTAGAACAAATTGATCTGGCAAGCCCAATGCCGTAGCTGGTGCCAGTGTGGTTTATGCCATGGGAAGCCAGTGAGCATGCAGGCTCACTAGTACAGGGAGCTCTTGCTGGTGTATCCAGCAGAGGAAGGGAGAATGAGGGAGGCCACACTTCTAGTATCCCATAGGGGAGAGGATCAGACAGACCACATTCATCTTTTGCAGCTGATCAAGGAACGTTAATAACCATCTGTAGAACACTGCAAATCTTCCTCCTCCTTCGGACAGCCCCACACAGAGCAGAAACCACGTTTACTGTGCCAAGCTAAATGCAACAGCCCCCAGCCCCTCCAAGCCCCATTCACCTCAAGGAGGAGTTCCTGTTCAGCTATTTGTACAAAGGCCCTTTTTCTCCAAACAGAACTTTGAAGGGTCAGAGGTACAGCTCTTCCCCAGCTGCAGTTCAGATAGCATAGCGACTCTGTTTAAAGGAGACGACAGTCTGGCCAATACCGATAAATCTGAAAGAACAGACTGCTCACAGCCATGCTGAGTACAGACGTTCCAATACACCAGGCAGAGGGAACATCTCTAAGTGCTTCTGTTTCCCCAACTCCCACGAAGGAGCCTCATTAACTTTGGACAGTAGGAGAGGACATTACATGGAGGGCGCATGGTTTGCTGGTTAGATTAAGGGATGAGAGTCATCTGGGTTTGAATCTTGCCTGCCGCTGGTTTGCCGTTTGACTTTGGGCAAGTCACTTAAATGCTCTGTATCTCAGTTTGTCCAACTGTAAGTGGACAGAATACTTACCCTGCCCCCAGGGCATTCTGCAGCCTCGGCTAACATGGAAAGCACTGAGAGCTCTTTGGATGAAAGAGGCTAAAGCTCTCTCCTTTGGCTACAGCTTGGGTTTCTCACCCCTTCTTGTTGCTGCTCACCTGATTCCCTGCATTTGTTGTTCTCCAGTGGATGTGAACCTGTTGCCTGGAGACACTGAGGGGTCTGAAGGATTTAGTCGTCAGTATTGGACTATTCAGTCACAAGACTTTGCAAAACATCTGTATCATAGGCTGCAATTTCCATCATCTCTCGCAGATGAAAGGATGCCAACAACAAAGAAGATAAAATGGTAGGCAATGCAAGGACAAATGTGCACCCAGGGAAGCTCTACCTCTGAGAAAACTGGGGCTTCTGCCCCACTCGAGTGGAAAGAATGAAAGCCCAAGGAAATTTCCCTTTCATCCCATTTCTCTGCCATTGACAGCTGTTACGTGAACAGTGTTGAGCTGTCATCTTGCAAAGGAAGGGTCTGTATGGGAACAGATTTAACAAGCTTTGTGGCACAATCCATGGTGGCCTATGTCTATACTGTGGCTGGGAGTGTGCCAGTCAACCTGATGCACTAAAACGAGTGGTGTGAACACTGCTACACTGGCAGCGGCTCAGGCTACCTGCCTAAGCCCACACTTGGCTGGCCAGCCCAAGTGACCACCAGGAACACAAAATCCACACTGCTAAGCACTCCAGAGCAGCAGCAGGACAACTTCAGGCAAAGCATCTACACTTCAAAGAACAGCCTGGTAGCCACAGAAAAGGGCCCTTTCAAAACTGTACTTAACTGATGACAGATTTGTGCAATTATGGGGTAGTGAAGGAAGGTTAAACCTGAAATTCAAACCTGCAGCCACTTCTGCCTGGTTCCCTTACAGGGACTATCACGTTAACCCAGCTATCGTAAGAATGGACAAGCGGATTCAGATAAAACCAAGAAGAGCCCTAGACTTTTGCCCCAAAACTCAAAGCAACGTGCCCAATGTTTCCTGCAGAATTCCTGACCCTGCACCAACCAGGAATGGCTGAACATTCTCAACTCGCAGAACCTACAAAAGTTAAACACAGATTTTAAAAATACAGAACTGCAATATTGCCAGTGAAACCCTAAAAACACTCTGACGAATCTCTCTAAAAATAAAGTTGTACAAAAACTTGAGATCAGCCCTGTTCCACCCTGACTGCTAAGTTGAGACTGACACTGTGTCCTCTAACTTGATGGTTTACGATCGAGCTCAAACATGTTACCATTTTGCAACGGAGAAAACCCTGCAGTCCTGGCCTGTCCCAAGCACTCAGGGGAGGCACTCCCGATCACATGGCAAGCACAGAGGCGATGAAAACTGTGTCTAAGTGAAAATGCTACCAGCACAATTGTATGATGCTCATGTTTTATGTATAATGAGAGAATGGTCAGATGGACATGCAACGGGCTTTCAAGCAGCTTCAGAGAAGGTTTTTGCTAATGCTCCATTGATTCTTTATGGCGTCTTTAATACCTGCCAGGCAGACAACCCCAAAGTTCCTAAGCCGCAGCCTCACTGAGCCGTTCTTTTTGGCAGGGCCGTGGCTCCACGTCAGCAGCGCAAACACTACAACGTAACAAGTCCTCCATGTTGTTTGCCTCCTTATTTGAAATTCCATAGGCAGTGGAGAGAAAACAAAACCACACAGGCCCTTGCAGACAAATGCCACCCCCAGCAGAGACATGGGGATGGATGTACAGTATTGCCTCTCAGCCCAGCTGTGATTTCTCCCCTCTGCAGATTGCTGTGGCCATTTGTTGCAGCTCTGCTGCCCCCTGCAGGAATATTGAGGTATTTAATCCTTGAAATGCTCTAATAAAAATCACACTGGGGTGGGTTCTCTATTGTTCTGGTTTGGAGCAATTTATTTCCTTCAGAAAGCTTGGCACAGACACAGAATTTGGTTTCCAGATGCACTCACATTTGGGTTCTTCAAGAACCCAAATAAAGCCAAAATATGTGTAGCGGTTTATTTTTCCAAGAGCTTTTTTTCCCCTTTAAGAAAATGCTTCAGAGCCTTTTGGGGAGATAAAAGAAGGAACTTTTTAAAAAAATTCCAGAATTCAGGAACAGAAATGCCACCAGCAGTGGAGATCTCACTTCTTATCTGAGCTGAATAAATGATGCCGTGAGGCATTAAAAATAACTTAAGAAAACACAGAATGGTCCCACTCTGCAGTGCTGTAGGTAGCCATCTCCGTGCCCTAACCTCAGTGCACTTTATAGACTTACTCTCCTCATCTCACTGAGGGGGAAACTCAGACACACAGAGGGGTGCGTCACAAGGCTATTGGAGGTTATGGTCTTGCCACCCTTACTGCTGTCTGCAGAGCTAGGCTCCCAGCTAGCAGCTATGGAGCTTCCTGCACCCAGGGAAGGTTCCTGGAGGTGGGTCTGACCCAGCCCCAGTAGCAGCCCTTGCAGGAGAAGAGGAAGTCCCATCCCTCCCCAGCCTGGCCAGGAGTAGCAGCTAGAGCCCGGCCAGACAGTAGGAGCCCTCAGCTGGGGCACCCCAGCCCAGCCTGTCCCTAGTTCTGGGCCCGGCACTCCGAAGCTAAAGGGTGGGGGTGGGGTGGGAGTTGCGACCAATGTTCCCTCTAATTTTTTAGATCCATGTGTGGGATGAATTTTATTATATGCACCAATATGGAGCTTGTGTGCAGCACGGTGGGGCAGAGGGGTTCGGAGTGTGAGAGGGGGCTCAAGACTGGGGCAGAGGGTTGGGGTGTGGGCTCTTGGGAGGGGCTGAGGGGTTTGGGTGCAGATGGTCCTGGGGCTGCAGCAGGGAGAGAGGACTCTCCCTAGTCCTCTCTCGCCACAGCAGCCCCAGGGCCGGCAGAGAGAGGCATCTCTCCCTCTTGGACGACTGCACGGCCCTTGATAACCTACTGCGCAGCCGCACAGCTTAGAGGGAACTTCAGTTGTGACCACAGTGGCATTTGACCACAGCACCCTGGGCTGTCACCCACCCATTAGGCCAGCCCTGCTCCCCCAAAAGTGAGGACCCCCCCATACCATGCCACCCTCGCTTCTCTGGCCAGAAGCCGCTGCTCTCTGGCCACCCAGCTCTGAAGGCAGCATAGAAGTCCCTCCTACAATAGCAAGATTTCATGGGGGAGACCAGATTTCATAGTCCGTAACGTGTTTTTCATGGCCGTGAATTTGGCAGGGCCCTACTCACGTGCTTCACTTTAACCAGTTCACACTGGACTGGGGCCATGGCGCTCAACCTTTTGAAGGATGGAGCCCTAAGGGTTCATCCACTGCTCTCTAAGCAGGGCTGGCCTTTGGGTTGGGCTATCTGGGCCCCAGCCCAGGGTGACCTGCCAAAGAGGGCGCGTGCACAGGGTTTGGATTCCCACCTCAGCTGGGCTGACAAAGGCAACAGGCAGGCAGGCAGGCAAGCAGCAGCACTGGAGGGGGGGTCGGGGGGAAGAGACCCGAGTTGCAGGGGGCAGCTGGACGACCAGCCGTCCGGACCAAGTGACTCCTCTGGTGCCCCTCCTCTGCCCGGCTCCACGTGTGCAGCCACTGCTATTTCTGTCCCCCGCCTCCCCCTCAGAGCCACCCCTGGCCACTTCAGACCATCACTGGGAGCGTCCACCTGTCTCCTGGGGCCGGGGGGGAGCTGATGGGTTGTTCTCCTCCCACACACACACGTGCTCCTGACTTCCACTGAGCTGGGGTGATGGGACAGGGGGAATCTGTGTGTGTTGCTGCTTCTCTGGGTCTGGACGCAATTGACCTTGAGTGCTTTCTTAAAGCGACAGCGTACTCATACACTCAGGTGCACATGCGCGCACACACACACACCCCACTAGGGCTCCCTGCATTCAGGTCCCTTCCTCACCTGGGCTGTGCTGAGGTATCAGCAGCTGCTGCTCTCCTGCCCTCTCCTTAAGCAGCCCAAGGGGTGCACAGGGCAGAGGAGAAGCAGTCCAGTGTGGGAGCGAGCAGCAATACCAGCTGCTTTGTGCATCCAGCTGGGTCAATTTCCCCACATGGGTGCAGGAGAGAGATGCAGGAGGTAGGAGTGAAGGGGGCACAGGAGAGAGGTGCAGGAGTTGGGGTGAAGGGGGCACAGTGCAGGGGTTGGAGTGAAGGGGACACAGTGGAGGGCTTAAGGGTGCATGAGGGAGGTACCGGGGTAGGAGTGAAGGGGGCACAGTACAGGAGTTAGGGGCACAGATGTTGGGGCTGAGGATGGAAGTGCAGGGTTAGGGTGAAGGGGCACAGTACAGGGGTAGAGGGGAAGGAAGGTGGGGAGCCCATGGGGGGGGCACCGCACCCATGAGGTCAGGAGCACCAAAATGCATGTTCGCCCAGGGTGCTATTTCCCCCCAGGCCAGCCCTGTCTCTAAGTGTCTGGGACCCTGCACCATTCAAGTCAAATGGGAGCAGAATCAGCCCTTAGCCGCACGTCTCCCATTGACATAGTAAGAGTTACTCTCCATATTTAATTCTATATCTTGCCTTTTAAATCAGCACTGTATTCATCTTTTGTTCCCTCCGTCTGATTACATTTTTACTATTGACTCACTCACACCAAAACGTAGCAGGAAACTGCTAACTGAGCTAGTCTGTAACTTAGCCACATGCAGCAGCATCTGTCAATGTTGCAATTGTCTCAGACAAATGATAAATGCCTTTATTGCATGGTCACATGTCAGCAAACTTGCCAAGAGGTTAGAATATCATTTATTTGCCAAAGACGTGTGCAGCAGGCCAATCATATAACTGCACGTTTCAGATAAACTAGGGCTTGGTAAAACATTCCCAACAAAATCAGGAAACAGCAGAAATTTTACATTTTAGCCTTCCAGGCCAAGGCTAAAAATATATATATTTCCCCTTCCAAAAAATGAACTGTAAAGCTCTCTCCCTCAAAACAAGCCTGTTTTCAAATGAAGACCATTCCCTCCCCACCATATATACATGTCTGAATGCAGTACGCTGAATTTTCACATTGTAGCACAAAACCAGCCATTTAATGACAAATTTTAGAAACAGCAACATTTCTAAGCCAAAAATTTTCTTTTATGCCTGGAACAAAACTGCACATTTTTTCATGCAACTGGGGGGCGGGGAAGGAGAGGAGAGAGGAAGAGAAAACACACACACACACACACACACACACACACACACACACACACACACACACACACACTGTTGTCCTTTTCAAATTACCAGAAATTTAGCAACAAAGGCTGAATTCGAAACAGGGAAATCCATATACATAAATACACACAAAAACAGGCTGCAGGCCCAACATCAATGTAGGCGAAGCAGGGAAGGAAATATTCTTGTTAGCACAAACAGGCAGGATGCTTTTAGATTCTTTTAAAGATGCAACATCTGAGGCAGCACCATTTATGAAAGACATGTAGCAATGATCCAAGTGGGTTGCCATACAAATCTCAAAAGTCAGGAATTGGTCATTTCTGCTTCATCCCTTTGTGGCTGAACGAGCTGGAAACACATATGGCAGACAGAAACCAAGAGAACACAGAAGGCCCAGGATCTGGAAAGGGGTTTTTTGGAAACCTACTCAGAATCTGAGGAAGGTCAGATTATTCAAAGTGGAACAGGAACTGAATAAAGTTGCGGGATTGCCAGGGTACTTGAGAACTGCCAGTTGGAGCCATCAATCCTGGGACACATAAAACCCACTAGAGAACGGACTTCCTCCCTGACCTGGGGCTCACACTAAATTTGCAGGACAGCTCCTGTGCTTACCTAGGTCTGTGGTGCTGGCTGCTAAAATATTTGGATTGGAAGCCACTTAGTCCTAGGCAGGGAAAGCATAGAATGTTATTCACTGGACTGCCCTGGGTAAAGACCCTATCTGCAGGCCCCTCTCTTCCTCCTCCCAAGCTCTTGGGAGACCTGCAGGGGATGGCAGGAAGTGAAATCCAGCACTCTCCCATGGGTCAGAGAGGCAAAGGGGCACAAGGAGAGATTCAAGAGACACAGCACTTCTCTGTGAGTAACTTCCCTGGGATCCTGCAAAACTCCGACTCCTGACCCTTTCCTTCCCACAGAGGCCTAATAGTCTGCAGCATAGGAGGAAAGACTGTTAGGACAGAACAGTGATTGGCTGCTTCAAGTGCTGAGAACAGCAGCTGCCTCGGAACTAAAGCTAACATAAGAACAAACCACATAGATCGAGTGGGGAAGAGGCAGCTTTCCCCTCAGCATTCAACATGGAGGTCTAGGATACACCAGGAGATGCTCACACAAACGCTGACTGATCTGTTGGTATCTGCCCACAGCAGACTTGACACTACTCACCATACAGTCACTAACAAAGCAGGTTCCAGTAGTACCACTGCGGACTTTGCAGTTGTACAGCTTCTTTCCTCTCAGTGGTGCAGAGCATGTTATGAGTCATAGGAACATCATTCAACTCACTAAAGAAGTGCAGCCACTTCTGGGCTGAAACCTGGCAGTACTTTAATTATACACAGCAATGCAGCAGCTGCTTGGCATAGCAAGTGAAGACAACTGTATTCAAGAGACCTGCAGTAGTACGACACCCTCTAGAACCACCCTGGTACTGACTTAGGAAGAGGAGTGCCACTTGCTGAGTCACTAACCCGTTTACCTGCAGTACCGTGGTCTCCCTGGGAGGTCTCCCAGCCAAGTGAGCAACCTCAACTCTGCTTAGCCCATGACAGCTGACTACATCACAGCCCGGAAGGGATGGCAGCAAAGTACAGTCATTGGTCTGAATGCTGTGTCAGCAAAACTGTGCCAGGCAGGTACACTGTATGCAGTACAGATGTAGCCATGTTGGCAGGTACATTGACTGTGTTTTCTCACGATTTGATGTGTAATATGTTATCCTGTATTTATCCACAAAGTGGATGTGCTCTGTATGACAGGATATAGCTGAGACAGCTCTGAAAAGTGCAGGAAGTTGGAGGAAAGAGGCTCTTGAAATGCAGATTTTAATCCATCCCTTGACAAGCTTCACAGGTCTGTGTCCTATGTTATAGGCCCCCAAATGGAGCTGGTTTTCTCAATTCTCCATATGCTACTGGATCACATCCTTCCTATTTCATTTCTGTTTTAACTCAGCCGGAAGACCAGACGCAGGAAAGACTACACCATTCAGGCCTCTTTAATGTCTCATTTTCATTCCTAGAGCCATCATCTTCTTATAGCAGAAACCAAACTTAGGGCTTGTCTACATCAGAAAGTTGCAGCGCTGGTGAGGGAGTTACAGCGCTGCAACTTTGAGAGTGTCCACATCTGCAGGGCATCACCAGCGCTGCAACTCCCTGTTTGCAGCGCTGGCCGTACTCCCGTTTTGTCTCGGGTGTAGAGGATCCAGCGCTGGTGATCCAGCGCTGGTAATGCAATGTAGACACTCACCAGCGCTTTTCTTGACCTCCGTGGAAGGAGGAAGCCTCTGGTAATCAAGCTGGTTTCCTTTCCCGGTTTGCTCTCTCGGTCCCGGAGCCAGCCAGCAAACCGCAGGGAAGGAGACCTGCTTGCTCGGGGTTCCGGGACCGAGAGAGCAAACCGGGAACGCCGCGGTTTGCTCTCTCGGTCCCGGAGCCAGCCAGCAAACCGCGGGGAAGGAGACCTGCTTGCTCGGGGTTCCGGGCCCGAGAGAGCAAACCGGGAACGCCGCGGTTTGCTCTCTCGGTCCCGGAGCCAGCCAGCAAACCGCGGGGAAGGAGACCTGCTTGCTCGGGGTTCCGGGACCGAGAGAGCAAACCGGGAAAGGAAACCAGCTTCGCCGCGGTTTGCTCTCTCGGTCCCGGAACCCCGAGCAAGCAGGTCTCCTTCCCCGCGGTTTGCTGGCTGGCTCCGGGACCGAGAGAGCAAACCGCGGCGTTCCCGGTTTGCTCTCTCGGTCCCGGAACCCCGAGCAAGCAGGTCTCCTTCCCTGCGGTTTGCTGGCTGGCTCCGGGACCGAGAGAGCAAACCGCGGCGAAGCTGGTTTCCTTTCCCGGTTTGCTCTCTCGGTCCCGGAACCCCCCTTGAAGCCGCCCAACAGCGCTGCAGTGTGGCCACATCTAACACCACTTGCAGCGCTGGTTGCTGTAAGTGTGGCCACTCTGCAGCGCTGGCCCTATACAGCTGTACTAATACAGCTGTAACAACCAGCGCTGCAAAATTTTAGATGTAGACATGGCCTTAGGCAGCAGAAATAGGAGCAATTGCTGCTGGCTTTTGCATAAGTACTGTTTGCTTTGGCCTGGCTGCTTTGTGGTCTCTTTGCCCCTAGGCAGGAGATTTCCATTAAGTAAGTGACGTAGATTTGTTTCATCTGGGGCTCACAGAAATCAGAGAATTAGCACAATACCAGGATGCTATTGTTTTAGCCAGTTGCATGGTTTCTAGAGCACATCAGGCTCCATAAGTGCTACACACTGGTCTCTGACAGCCCCTTGGCAACGGAGCAAATGCCATTTTAATGATTCTCTGAATTTTGTACTGGTGAACAACGGTGGATTCACAGCCCTGGCATGGAGGGTCTCTTTATGCACAGAACAACTACAGCACGAGAGTGTCAGCATAAACTGCCCCCACCCACCTTGGCCAATGTGCCCCAATCACGACCCAAAGGGACCACTGGCAAGGCCGAGGTTCCATAACTCACTCAGATGTCAGCCTCTGCCAAACCCATCGAACACAGGCACGTGGTCCATTCCCACCTTGCTCCACACAGGCCTTTAAACTGTCCCCAGGCAGTCCCTAATTTTGAGGACTGCCCACAGTTTCAGACTGGAACCAGAGACCTGGAGGTCAAAGTTCTGCATCTGGTGGACATTTCTTGGAGCCATTTAGCCCCTCGAGAAAAGATTTTATTTTAAAAACTTAAAGCTTTCTAATGTTGAAAGTTTATTAGTAATGAAAAAATAATCAGTTTCCCCATCACCTCCCTTCTGGCCTGACCCTCCATTGCCCCCTTTCCTGCTGAAGCCAGAGGAGATGCAGATATTCAACACCCCTCAGAACCAGCCCTGTTGAAAGGGTTCTCATTCTGCATATGGGCCAATAGCTTTTTGCTGGTTTAACAGGACACCAGTTCTTACTGACAGGTTGGTCGACAATATCTTAAGGACAAACGGTTCGACACATGGACTGCGTGTGCGGTCATTAAAATAGGTAATTGGAAACTGCACGACAGATTATCAGTACTTGTAAATGGACTGAGAGAAACGTAGAATGAATGTAAAGGCTGGAAGCACGTACACCAGTCCCACAGCTTCTAGGGTCATACAGGAGAAACAACGAGAGAGTTTGGAAGCAGCCTGTGCTATTGGCTCTAGCCACACTGGGAAAGAGGTTGTCCATCTACATTCGCACACAAACAGGACAAACTAATGGCCCCTGGTGTTCTTAAAACTAAGTGAACCCCTACAAACATACGTTTTATTACTGTATTTCATTTTCACATTTGCACACTGGTTCACTAAACAGTCCTAGCAAAAGGTGTTCTCAGAGCATTTGTAACATGGCTGGAACCAGAAGTCACTTGAGAAGGAGCTGGAAATAAGGTGCATTAGACCAAAAAAAGATTGAGGTGGCATTTGGCTAAGCCTGCAAATTCAGGGATGCTGAGCCAGAGGAAAATCAACCTTTTCCAGGTTCCTCTACCACCAATAGCAACTTCTCCTCCTTACTCAGGATTCCATCAACATGGTGCATTCCAGGGCACAGCAGCAAAGGTAAACAGCTACTGCAGCAGCAAGACATTGTGGAGTCTTTTTGGGGTTCTTGCTGTTTCTGAATTGGGGTTGGGGCAGGCAGCTTGCTCCCCTGAGAGA
The DNA here is from genome assembly GCF_007399415.2 of Gopherus evgoodei. Lineage (NCBI taxonomy): Eukaryota > Metazoa > Chordata > Testudines > Testudinidae > Gopherus > Gopherus evgoodei. The sequence goes on along the minus strand of NC_044337.1, from coordinate 21,500,118 downwards.
CTACACAAGGTTTATTGCATTGATCTCTCCCCAAAACATCCTTCACACCAATGGTCTCCAAATCCAATACCCTGGGCCTGCCCCACCTTTCCTTTTTACTTCATTTGATCTTGGCTATCCACACATCAGCAGATTTCAAAACAGGCACTGATATTGATTTTTTCCCCACCATGTGAATAAGTAATAGCCCAGAACTTATTTATTTTGTTTTGCAGACCAGTGAATTATAGCCCATCAAATAAATTCTCATTTTTCAAAATACAGCACACAGCTTTTTAAGAATATATTTGTTCCATTGTTCCTTTTCCCCAGAGAAATCAAAACTTCATCATATAAACAGAAAGACGCAATATTCTAATATTGCTATGATTGGAGGGCAGGATTGAGAGACTACTCTGAGCAAGATCTATAATGGGACACATCACTAGAGTGAATTGTCTGGGGGGATAAGGGTGCTGAGTGGAGGAGAGAGTTGGGGAGATTTAGCAATATTTAAGCTATCATAATTGAACATATATTCATAGATTCATAGACTCTAGGACTGGAAGGGACCTCGAGAGGTCGAGTCCAGTCCCCTGCCCTCATGGCAGGACCAAATACTGTCTAGACTATCCCCGATAGACATTTATTTAACCTACTCTTAAATATCTCCAGAGATGGAGATTCCACAACCTCCCTAGGCAATTTATTCCAGTGTTTAATTACCCTGACAGTTAGGAACTTTTTCCTAATGTCCAACCTAAATCTCCCTTGCTGCAGTTTAAGCCCATTGCTTCTTGTTCTATCGTTAGAGGCTAAGGTGAACAAGTGATGACACCCTTTTAGATACCTGAAAACTCCTATCATGTCCCCTCTCAGTCTTCTCTTTTCCAAACTAAATAAACCCAATTCTTTCAGCCTTCCTTCATAGGTCATGTTCTCAAGACCTTTAATCATTCTTGTTGCTCTCCTCTGGACCCTCTCCAATTTCTCCACATCTTTCTTGAAATGCGGTGCCCACAACTGGACACAATACTCCAGCTGAGGCCTAACCAGCGCAGAGTAGAGCGGAAGAATGACTTCTTGTGTCTTGTTTACAACACACCTGTTAATGCATCCCAGAATCACGTTTGCTTTTTTTGCAACAGTATCACACTGTTGACTCATATTTAGCGTGTGGTCCACTATGACCCCTAGATCTCTTTCTGCCATACTCCTTCCTAGACAGTCTCTTCCCATTCTGTATGTGTGAAACTGACTGTTCCTTCCTAAGTGGAGCACTTTGCATTTGTCTTTATTGAACTTCATCCGGTTTACCTCAGACCATTTCTCCAATTTGTCCAGATCATTTTGAATTTTGACCCTGTCCTCCAGAGCAGTTGCAATCCCTCCCAGTTTGGTATCATCTGCAAACTTAATAAGCGTACTTTCTATGCCAACATCTAAGTTGTTGATGAAGATATTGAACAGAGCCGGTCCCAAAACAGACCCCTGTGGAACCCCACTTGTTATACCTTTCCAGCAGGATTGGGAGCCATTAATAACTACTCTCTGAGTACGGTTATCCAGCCAGTTATGCACCCACCTTACAGCAGCTCCATCTAAATTGTATTTGCCTAGTTTATCGATAAGGATATCATGTGAGACCATATCAAATGCCTTACTAAAGTCTAGGTATACCACATCCGCTGCTTCTGCCTTATCCACAAGACTCGTTATCCTATCAAAGAAAGCTATCAGATTGGTTTGACACGATTTGTTCTTTACAAATCCATGCTGGCTATTCCCTATCACCTTACCGCCTTCCAAGTGTTTGCAGATGATTTCTTTAATTACTTGCTCCATTATCTTCCCTGGCACAGAAGTTAAACTAACTGGTCTGTAGTTTCCTGGGTTGTTTTTATTTCCCTTTTTATAGATGGGCACTATATTTGCCCTTTTCCAGTCTTCTGGAATCTCTCCCGTCTCCCATAACTTTCCAAAGATAATAGCTAGAGGCTCAGACACCTCCTCTATTAACTCCTCGAGTATTCTAGGATGCATTTCATCAGGCCCTGGTGACTTGCAGGCATCTAACTTTTATAGTCACCTCAACCAGGTCTCTGAGTATATCTACACAGCAGAGAAAAACCCACAGTTGCAGGTTTTTCTTTGCTATGTAGACATACCCCCTGAGACCAGATAAGCAAATGGTTCAAGAACAGACACCAACAGCTGCTGAAGAAACCTGCAGGAGACAAGGACTAGTTTCCTCTGCTTTGAGGGTACCCTGATAGGTGACGAATTATTGGCTGCCCATTTTTGAATTACTGAGGATTTGCTTCCCTTCTCAAAACCTTTTACCAACATACACCACCACCTGGACACACACTGTAGCCCCAAAATAAATGGGGGGGGGGTGTATGAAATATCTTCACTGAAGTATGTTTGGAGATTTGATAGTACCTAACCCAAAGATTAAAGGCCCTAGCAGCACATGGCTGACAGTAATACAAACTATAGGCAGACCATGTAGCTACAATATTGCTTACACTCAAAAAAGGTTAAAAGTACCCCGTGTTTCCAGATACATGTCAAGTGCCCCAGGAACCTGACAAACAGCCAAGTCCTATGACCGAACTAAAAGGGGATGACGTGTGATATGGGGAGGAGATTACAGGACTTGGAGTCCAAAACTCCCAAATTCCACTCTTGACCCCCACATGGATTCAGTGTGACCTTGGGCAAACCTTTGTGCCTCAGTTTTCCAACCTCCAACATGGGGATCCAAGTAGTACTCTAGTTCATGGGGAGTTCTGGGGCTGAAATGTTTGCAGTGTACTTTGAGAGCTTTGGACTGATTGTGCTAGAGAAGGGCACAGTATTATTAGGAAGAATGCTCCCCACTTGTACATGAGAACAGCAACTAAGCATGTATATACACAGTGCGCCTTTTGATAGCTGCTGCCTCGTCTCGGAGCTGGTGGGGCCACAGACTATAGTGCTCCATGCTGACTTCCTCACTGCGAGCTCTAGCTGCACTGTTTGTATTCCCAGCTTGCTTCCCAGCCACAGCATGGCAGAGACGACAGAGAGGAGCAACAGACTCAATATCTTGGCCCAGGAGGAGGAGGGTGGGGGAGGCTGCTGGCTTCCTGCCAAGGCTTTGCACTCAAGTCTCTCATTTTAAGTTCTTTTTGCTGGAAAGTTTCGGCTTATACTCTGGGGTTTCCATGGCAGCTGCATTTCTTGCCTTTCTTCAGTATTAAATTTTTTATTTGGTTTCCCTTCTTTCCAAGACAAGAGTAGGTTGGGGATTTTTTTTTGTTTGTTTGTTTTTGGTTGGTTGGTTGGCTCTCTCTCTCTCTCTCTCTCTCTCTTTTTTTATTTTTTAAAAGAATGCTAATTGTTGCCATCTCTGGTAGCGAGTGATGTTGTTACAGAAGGCTGGCAAAAGGAATTTATACTAACATCACTACAGTCTGATCAAGGAGCTATATACAGCCAGAAATGGAGTTATCAAAACAAGCATGCTGAAAAGATTTTTTTTAGAGTAAAGTCTATTTACCTCATCTGCACATGCAATGGCACTCTGTGTAGAGGTTCTTAGGAGCCAATCACATCAGAACCCAAAATCTGGAGAGACGTTGCTGGTGGGCCACTGGAACACAGCAACCAACCTAGCCGAGCTGCACTTGGGCCCCAGGAGTTTTTCTTTTATGCCATCTCTGGACACGGACATTTCCCCCCCAAAACTAAATGTCCTGGTTCCATAAAGAAAGTGACACTTGGGTTTCCTGGAGAGTGTACTTCAGACAAATGCACATAATTTCTGTAATAATCACACACAGCACAAGGGCTAGAACCTTGGTCCTTCCATTCTGAAGACCACCCGCACCCAGTACTTTAGCTACAAGAGAGCTCCCTTAGCTGGGATTGGTGTTAGCATAGGAAGCAGCATCCTTTTTTACTGGCCAGCCACTAGACGGCAGAGTCACACAGCACCATATGTGCAGGAGGAACAAAGCCTCTGAAATGCAGAGCTTAAAGCAACTCACTTGTTTTGCCTTTGTTATACTGGGGTTGAATTAAACCGAAACTGTAAGACAGACTCAAGAGGTACAAAGTGAAAGGATGGAAAAAAGTCCATGAGAACGCGACAACTGAAGCCTGTAGATTTTTCTAAGGATTATTATGTAGAACCAGAGTCTGACCACTGCCAACTACTGAAATAACACTGGGCTTTCATTCCACTTCTCTGTAAAAGGCTCTCTATCAAAGCTCACCACCAAATTCAGGCCATAAACTGCAGATAACAGGGGTTTAAATCTTATCTCAGCCTGTGGGATTTGAAAGTCAATTCTTCTAGGACTGAATAATTAACAGAAGAAGGGAAAAAAGTAGCATTTGGCTCATATGCAAACACAAACAAATCTGTCCAGGAGTGCTATCTTGTTTGCAGCACATGTGCACAGATTAACACAGATGAATGACTGAGGCTAAGAGCTGCATTTGTTTAGATTTTTTTCTATAATTTGGTCCCAGATGCATCAGTTAAATTAAGTTATATACGCTGACGTTGGGACAAACTAGAACATTGAAAGCAGGTTGATTTTATGATCCCAGAATCAGGACAATGGCCTGTTAAGGAATTCATCGGCCCCCATGAATATAGCCCAATCAAATGGACTGCATACTGAACTGGTAGCTGGGACTTTGGAGATACACTCAAACGCCACAGTAACTTGATAAGCCCCTTTAAAATGTCTCTTATGTGGAAGAACGTATAAAATAACCCAGGACTACTGACATCCCAGCAAAGAGAACAAATGAAGGATTTGTTTGAGACTAGAGATTTATGAGGATAACACTGGACACGCTTCATCTTTAGCGCACAAACTCCCCGTGACGAACCATTAACCCCACTTAGCATGGGGAGGCAGAAAGGCTAAGTGGCTTTTCCCCCAAACCACATACGGGAGGAAATATGAAGAGCACAAATTAGAAATGGTACATTCCTGGCTTCCCTGTTTGGACTAGACCTCCCTATTCTCTCTGACAAAGTCCCACCCCCAGAGTAGGTCTAGCCCAGAAAAGCCACAGGGTCTTGTATAATCTAGCGACATTTCAGCATGGTTGGCAGCCAAATTATTTTAATTGTCTCATATAAAAAATATCTGCCAAGCCCGCCACTGTTAAATCCCTTTACAACACGCAGAGAGTATAAACGCGCAGCCTATTGGTTTAGCTCCGAGCCAGACCACCAGCGCTCAACTGGATGTTAGCAGCAAAAAGTTCCACAAAGTCAAGTATGGGCGCCACACTCCCCTCCCCCAGGCCTGCAGGGAGTGAGGAATTCAGGAGAGCTGCTTGAGAGCACAGCCCCCTAAATTGCAACCAGGGTACATCTCTCATGTGGCTATGGGCAGGCTTCATGTCTCCACCGCCTCAATTCCCAACAGGAGGATTGATTTAGAAAACGGCTCGCTCACAGGCTGGGACAAGGCAAGAACAGGCAAGCAGTCCCATGCTCAGCTTCTCTCAATTTTAGAGGGCTCTGCTGGCCAGACTACAGAGGATGCCTCGCAATAATTCATACATCTGTGAGGCGAGACTTGTCAGTTGCTGTTCCTCATCTGTAATTAACGCTAAGAGAGCTCATCAATCACCAGAGCTGCTCAATACAGTGTTTTGGGTTAGAGCAGCAGAGGGGGTCTCATCCCAGGGCATCAATAAGGACTCAGTATGTAAACTAACATTCCCCAGTCCTGCTCTGTGCTGACCACGAACTGAAATGAAGGCTCAGATAGTTCCCCTCCCTGCTCAGGTTTCTAGCCAGGACCAGAACTACCAGTGCCAAAATACCAGAAGAAAGGCTGGGCCTGGTGAGACTTGCAGTCTGGGTCTTTCATTTCAAGATGTTCTGATCCTTCCAACAAGATTCAGATGCTAACCAATTACAAGCCTTAGGAAGCGTGACAATAGTTAATTGTAACCATTCTTTGATCCTATGGGATGCAACAACCGCACTGCTGAACAGCATTACTACATTCCCCTGTCTAGGGTTTCACACAATGCTCACCACTATGCCACCGAGCACCTACATCACCATACAATGCTATGTCCCAACAGCATCAAAGTCAACTCAGCATAACCTGGACACCTTGCAAACTGCTCCTTCAGGAAGCAGTTAGGGACCATGAACTCCGCAGCTGTTTCAACCGGTGGTGGCGGCAACTATTTCTCCCACCATTTCTACCTTCAGAATTTCCACCAGCAAGATGTCTCATTGCTGTGGATTCACTCCCTAATTCCATCTTTCATGTACAAAAGCATCATCAAACGATCACAGCTCGTTACAGCCTAGACAGGAAGATACCTGTACAGGAGGGAAAGGGCAGAGGGTACAAAAAAAAGTCACTAATGTGGAGAATGATTGAACATGGGGAAGCTGGGAGGCCTGAGAAGTAAGATCTGATTGGCAGTTAGGAGTCAGACCATGGAGGAGTCTGGAGATGGAATCTGAAGAGCATCAAAAATCCCAGTAGGTGTGAGAACGCTGTTGGAGATGGTGCAGGATAGCGTGGGAAGAATATTTAGCATGATCTGTGAGAAGATGGCAACGGGGCGTGGAGCAATCTGGTGTTTGAGGTGTACAGGGAATGGGCTAGAGACCAATAAAGAAATCAGGTCACACTGTGGCAGGATGAGATCTGGGGTTAGCAGATCATCAGAAGACTTGCAGAAGAAAATCTCTTGGAATTAGCCCTCCTGTCCATTCAACTTCATTTGTTCAGTGTCTTCACAATTAAGTGATAACCCCAATAGATACCATTATCTCTCCCTCTCTCTCATCTCCATCCTCTGAGGAGGACATGCTCTCTCCAGTTACTCCAGGGACAAGCACAGTACAGAGGCTAAAGCATGGCGAGATGCTGCCATTTAATCCAAAGTGCTTTAAATACAGGACGCTTTATATTGTTGATGCCTTATTAATTTGTTGTTACCCAGAGCTGGTCAATTTATCCTGCCTCACTCTGCATTTAATGACACTCACTGTTACTCTACAAGCATTTGCACACTGATTGTTTCACTATCCTTTCTGCTGGAGGCATCTTCACACACACACAACCTGTGCTGCCGTTTATGGTGACGTTTCAATGGCCATGGATGAAAGCAACACTATATGAACCACAATATAGTTTATCCTACAGGCTCCTTTCTTATTGTTTCACCATATAAAAGTGACCTTGGAAGATTCACTCAATTAAGTACCAAACAGACAGTGCAGTGCAGGAGTTATTCAGCGCAAGTGTCCCTGATGGCAGACTGATGTCCTATTTTCAGTTGAAACGACAATGTGAACGTTCAGGTCACCTAGCACACGACCAGGGCGGTGCAGACAAATAAAAATAACGCAGCACTATGCAGTAGTTACAAATCAGCATATAAAAAGGGGTGTGTGTAATAGTACCCCTGGAAAGTACACCAAGGAAGCCATCTAAAAGAAAAAACGTTAAATTGGGTGGCTATTACTCCTATTTTAGTCTTGACTGAGCCAGGGCAATAATCGGACTATGCTCCATGCAAAATGCTGCTATCACAATCCCTGCATTTTAGCCATTCAGTTTCCTTCACAAGTACTTCCTCATTGCTGTGAAATTCGATTCCAAAGTCTGTCATCAGGCATAAAAGCCTCACTTCAACCAAGAGAGGAACGTCTTTGAATGAGTAGTTTTATTTAAAGAAAATAGAGACATGGGAAAGAGCTCTCATCTCTCTCGGACTCAGATCCCCACTGGTAGCTGATGAGCACTGAATTCTGCATGGGTCACTTTAGTATATTTGCTGCTTGAAATTGTTTGGAAGACAGAAGGCAAACTAGAAAGAATTTTGAAAAGCCACCTGCTGACTATAAATAAACTCTCTTTTCGGATGCAGCAAGCTCCTCAGATTTGCTTGAAAGTTTGCAGTTGAAAAGAAACCCACTCTCAGACTTACACAGCAGGATTTCTCGATATTCTGTAACAGTCTCTCTCACACTCTTTCAGGTTCGGCAGACACAGTATATCCTTTTCTGATAACATCTTCAGATTTAGCCTTTTCTCCCCCTCCCACCAGATGAGCTACTACTCTGAACACAGACCAGGGAGCCAGGAATTCCCACCTTTGAAACCAACTCTCAGGCACGTTATAAACTCCCTGCCTCCATTTTGCTCTGTATAATGTATGGCTAATTTTGTTTACTGCACAAGTAGGTTGTGAGGGTCCATTAGCTAATGTTTACTAAAAGCTCTGAACATGAAGCATGCTGAACTGTTTTTACATTATGTGTTTGCAAAGGGCCAAGAAGCCTGGTGGTGTGGTCTACGCCTGGGATCCCTGGGCAGTAATCTAATACACACTTCTCAAGAAATGCCACGTTATTCTTATTTCTTGCCATTGGTCTATTTAGTTCAGATTTTGCCACTGCTTTCCCTTCAGATGGACAAGCTGTCATGAGTGTTACAGGGCAAGATGGCAACAGCTGCCAAATAGACACTGAACTGAAGCAAAAACATTTTGCTCCCTCTCCAGTGGAGGACAGGGGGATGTCACCAATTGTATCTCTCTACCGGGGGAAGGAAAAAGGAGGGGGAAATGCTCAGGACATTTAAAAGTTCAATTCAATAAAGGAACAGAAAAAAAAAAGTGTTCCCCAAATGGGAAAAAAAACTAACCTGAAAAGAGTAGAGTTGGATTAGATGGAACCCAGTAGGTCTTATCCTCCTAAATATGCGCTAGTGTGACTCTAGGTACATATAATGAATCATAATTAGTCATCTCAGCGTCTCTTGGGAAACACCCCCTCACATAGAAGAGGTTTAGGGAATTATGGGAATGGAACCCTCATAGGCATGGAAGCAGGAGACAGCCATATGCAGAATCTGACAAAAAGCCCTAGAAGTCAGATCCCCACAGCGCACCCACAGGGTCTCAGGGAGAGGCAGTGATGTTGTAGGAGCAACACTCCCGCCCTTTCCATTGTCCCCCACAAGCTGGGTTCCCTCTGCTCACACAAGCAGATAGAGATCATCTGGGCCTAGGATTTATTTTCATAAAACAATGTTTAGAGAAAGAGTAAAAATCCATGCTGGTTCCCAATGAGAGGAGGCAGATCACACAGGCAACTGGAACCAGTGTCCGAGAAACACTGGTGGAGGTAAATGGCCATATGGCCGCAACAGAGGTCTCTGCAAACCCAGAACATTCCCCCAGCCAATTTTGAAAATTGTGCTGTTAGCTTCGTACCTTTCTGATAATGTCTATACTGGAATTGCTCTCACTAGTTTCCTGGGGTTTACCGGCACACAGTCTTAAAACAATTTATTAAGAAAATTACAATTTAGAAAATATGCTCCTCCATGCTCTATAAAGCACAGCAAATTTATTCTCCACAGTCAGTAAAATCCTGCTGCCTAAAGCTGTGCAATAACTCAGCAGAGCTTGAGCAGTAACTGTGGGACCCTTAAAGCAGAGCAATTCAGATAATCAATTAGGACTGTGTTTGGCCCCGTGGGTACCAGCTGCAGACACTCAACAGGCTAATGGGGTCTCTGCACCTTGAGAAATAGAGCAGGATGCAGGAGACAGGGGACAGATGTGGATTAATAGTTAGGGGATTTCTCATTACCTCTTTGCATTTGGCCTGTAGAACCAAACCCATCATGTAAAAAAGTAAGGTGACGAATGGTGGTTTGGTGAAGCCAACTGTGCATGGCTAGGGTCCTCACCAGGCAGTGCAGGAGGAAGGCAGTCTCCAAGATCTATGGGCATCCAGCCACCTGTAATGAATCTCAACAGGCACTGGTATTTGGGCAAACTCAAAATAGTGAGGACAGGCTCAGTAAATAATTCATTTTAAAATACACGTTCCCAAGATAGCACTCACTCTGAATGTGTCTAGAGAGTATCAAAGAGCCAACTTTGTCAAGTCCATTCTCAAGCAAAAATGCATAAGCAGCAGTTTTGCCTGCTGCAGCCAGAAACCGATGCAAACTGAATATGATGCAAGTGTCCGGCAGAACCCTGGGAATCAAAGCCGACAAGTTGTGCATAGCTTCAAGGTTCACTCTGACTAGAGCCGAGAGTAAGCAGATTACCAGATGGAAAACCACAACCCACAGAGTGCTGGAAAATGCTCTGTTTGGGAAGCTGGATCAGGGAAAACACAGCATCTGGAGTGCAGCTCCCAGCAGGTAAATTAAGGAAGAAATTATATACACAGGGTCTGGTGTTTACCCTGTTGTCACTTGTCATATTTAAGCCTGTGCATAGATACCATTAATGATCTGAGATCTTAAGCTCTTTTAATTGAAACAAAGTCAAAAATGCTTGGGTACACCTGATCCCGTAGCACTCTGTGTAAGAATCGGATGTTTAGTGCCAACACCCCAGCCAAAATCCAGCTCCCGTATTTACAGTCAGCCTCCCTAGTTCTTTCTGCAGTTTCAGTTGGATGTGTTGTTCATTTTACTTTCTTTCCTAAGCTATGCTGTTGCTGCTCATGCAAACTGCACATTTCAGCAGCGAGTGAGCAATTTGGATGTAGTTTGTTAAATGCTTTGGAATAAAAGGTGCAATAGAAATGTAAGACTGACTACTATGATATACCAAATGAGAAGACAAATGTCATATGTATAGGTCACAATTGCACATGGGAATCCATGTACTCCAGTCTCTTCACCTACCAGCTCCTCGAGAATAAAAATCATGGGAGCCTTTTTGTGAGCGCTAAGGCTCAGTATCACACCACTGCTGGTGTTTGTGTCAGCTTCAATCTCAGCAGTCATATACATAGGTGGTATTCTATGCTCCAGCTCCAATCCTGGCTATGCACCATTGTTTCTATCCTCATAGTACATGGGAGGACACTAATCAGATGTGAGATGCAGCTCAGAACATTCACTACTGTAGGAACCAGTGGTTGATACGAAAATCTTGCTCTCCCCTGGGTAAGAGTTCCTTAGTTCAGGATCTGTATGCTACTTGCGTAGGAAACAAGGGCTTGAATAGAAAGTGGGCACATGCAGTCCAACTCACTGACTTTAAATGAAGGGAGTCAATTCAGTTTGGGCCTCAGATGTAAGGTACAGTGGGGCAAAATTGTTTCCCACAAAAGCGAGGGATATTTACCGAATTTTGTGGTTCTCCTGCATTAGTACAGGGTTCTTGTCATTTGGGTTTCCAAACACGCCAAATATTACCAAATTGAAAACAGAACAAAAAAAAAAGGGTCACTTTTCATTGGCAATAAGCTACTGTAAAAGTCACTATCTCAGGGGCTGTCAAACTAGGGGTCATGAGGTTATTACGTGGGGGTTGCAAGCAGTCAGGCTCCACTCAAATCCTGCTTCTTCTCCAGCATTTACAATAGTGTTAAATATTTAAAAAATGTCCTGGGCGGGGGGGGGAAAGGTGTCACACTCAGAGATTTGCTGTGTGAAAGGGGTCACCAGTACAAGAGTCTGAGAACCGCTGATTCTATCTGCTAACAGAATATAATCTACTGCTATTACTGAGCTCAGTCTAGAGCAGCGAGATAAGTGCCTATTTCAACTATAAACCAATAGAAAGAATTGCCCAGCGAAGGAAAGGGGCAGTTATCACCACCATATGGCACACGACTGTCACTGGCCACTATTAACACAGGCAAAGCATCTATTTAAAAAAGAAGCAAATACACAATAAGACCTGAACTACAAAACTCAGTAAATGAGAGAGAAACCCCAGGGGAAGAAGGGACTGTGTAACAGAAAAACTTCAGTTACTGATTTTTGATTTTGTATCAATCTCAATATTTCTATTCATAACAGTCCAATTCACATAATTCTTCTTCGACTTTTGTTTGAATCAGTATTCCACGATTTGGCCCAATGAAGGCTTTGATCCTGCAGCCCCTTCTTAAGTGAGGAGATCAAGTGGCCTTCTCATCTGAGACTATAAACTCTTCGGAGCAGAGACTGCATCTTCCTTTATGTTTGGACAGACTCTATCACTATTGTAAACAACCATCATAATCTAGGCACAAATTCAGATTTTGTTAAACTAACTTAACAAAGACCCGCTAACGCTAGGATTTGAATGGCAGTCAGATAAACTGCACAAAGATCAAAAGCAAAGTCATTTTCTTCCAAATCAGGTTTAAACTTGTGTTAGCATTCTGTCTCCTTGACTAAGGACATGCGGATAAACAGCCCGTCTGTACAATGGTTAAACCCTGCATTCAAGCAGCGCAATAGTTGGGTAATTACAAGTTTGTTGGAAGGCTATAAAAGCCTTTGGTTAGTGGATTGACAGGCTGTAACGCACACGTTTCTTCATTCAAATCACTTGAAGCAGTTCAGACCAGCAGAAAGGGGATTCATATATTCAGATCGCATCAAAGAAGAGATGCAACAGCAGAGCTTTCCAGCTGGCTGTTTGCAAAACAATTAATTGTCTGAAGCTACATATTCTTCAAGAGGCAACTAATACAGGGTTTCATAATGCCATTGGTTGAATACCAATAAACTTGTTTTATACATTGAATAAGCAATACTGACAGGTGATAAATTGAAAAAGTAATGTTATGCCAGGATTTAACGGTCTGCTGAGTCACACTTTACTACTCCAGCGTTTGGGGGGGAGGGGTGTGGAAAAGAGCCCTCATTATTAATAAAACATGGCATTAATTACCCGAAATACAGGAAGCCTTGAAACTATGCCCAACTGGTTCACGCTGCCATTATTATCTAGACTCTTCCCTCCTCACAATAATAGGACTTAAAAGAAATGGCGAGCAGCACTCTTGCAGGAGGTCAACTGTGCCAGCTCTGATCTGCATGCTGGGGCCACTGCTGGTCTGAAGTGTTTGTCCAGGATCTGTAGGCTGAAACAACAATGTTGCTAAAATTTATATATTTTGATCTGAAGAATTAAGGTCACTTCCCTGGATTTGTGACAGGAGAATCGCTCAAGTTTGGAGGTTCAGCAAAGCTGCGCACATGTCTGGATATTGATGCAAACCTCTAAGTCTGCAGAGCTGGACAGTAATCTGTGAGGAGTTTCCAGTATTCACTGCTGCTGGTCAGGCCAGGAAGAACCTGGAAAGTCTAATGATTGCTCTTGCTGATTCCAGGCTAAAGGAGGAAAAGTTCTCCAGGTGCTTTCCCTACCAATTAACGGTCCCATATCTCCCTTCCTGACTCTCACCCTTTCATTTTTATAATTTGTAGCAGGCCCTGCAGCCTCCATGCTGGAATTCAGTGCTGATAATGTCTTGCCCAAGGACTTCCCTGGAAATTCCCTTCAAACTGCATACCAGAGGACACCAGAATCTAGGCAACCTTAGATCCTGGCAGACCTCTCCCCCATCCCATGATAAGCACCCATCTCACCAAGACAAAGGGGGTAGTTCCATGCAGTTCCTTGTAGTGCAGCCCTAAACTACACACAAAGCAGCAGGAAGCTGGGTCCTAACACAAAGTTAGCTGCATTCCCCTCCCCTGTTGGGAAGTCTGGATGGGAGGGAATGGGGGTGAGCCATGAACATTCTCTTGCAGGGAAAACAGACACCAGTCCACCAATTTGTGAACCAGGGATTTAAAACTTCCAGGCATCAGTCCAGCCCTTTCAGCAGCACTGATTGAACTTAAAAAGAAAGCCTGAAAGAAGAGGTAAATTAGGAAAGCGAGAGAACCATTCAGCAGCCAAGCAAGCTGCATGCTGAAAACAGAACACTCCCAGCAGGGTGTTTTTTCTGCCCTGACCAATGGAAGCATTAGAAGGGGACAGCTGTGGCCCTCACGAAGGGACTGAGCAGGGCTAGGCGTCTGGAGACCCTGGCTGTATTCTTTACTCTGTCACAGATTCACTGCATGACCATGGGCAAGTCCATTAATCTTGCTGGGCCTCATTTACTCCTTTTGTAAAAAAAAAAAAAAGGGGGTGGGGGGGAGAAATAGTCCTTACCTTTGTTTCTAAAGTGCCTTGAGATCTAGGGCTCAAAACAGCTATTCAAGCACAGGGTTTTATCATTGTTAAAGACATCCATGATCAGAAGGACCTATATCTACCTGTTTGCCTGAAACACTTCACCCTGTAAGCAAATGTCAAGTTTGCTGGGGTGGGGCTAAGCTGATTTTACTGATTCTCCAGGGCAGGTGGTTGATTATCCCACCTGCTTACAAGACAAGATAGCGGCCCTTTAGGAAAGGCAGATCTAGAGTTTGGACTGAGTAGTCCTCTAGGAGCAGCCAAGCCTGGAGACCAGGCTTTAGCTGAACTTTATATCCTGGGATCATTAAACTTCTTTGTTAATGAAACCAAACACAGGAAAGGGGTGGGCTCTTGAGTCTATATAGTATGTGGACTTTATGTTAGAGCAGGTTAGGAGAGCACTTGATCAAATTATGTGAATTGTTCCAGGGAGGTTAGAATCAGCCCAACATTCATAGAACTAAGACCAACAGACTGTTAAAACCACCCAGTGCAATCACTGTCTTTTACAAGGAGATGCAAATTATACTAATTAGGCTGGATATCCAGGAGATGAAGTGGGATTTATCATGTAATTCTAAATGGATTCCCTAAGAAAAATACATTGTTTTCTCATAGACAGCATGGGCCACTGAAGAGACATTTGTACTATACAAATAAGGAAAGAGTCAGTACTAATGGAGAGTAGGAAAGAGTAAATTTGGCTGTACCGTTATAGAAGACTGTCATGCAGTCTGGAAAATGCCTGACTAAATGGTGAAGACGATGTGTACAAAAGATACATATCCACAGCCTTTTATTACCATTACATTGGACTAGGACTGAGCTAGCAAAAGCAAGGAAATTCAGCCTTAAGGCTGCCAATTTGTCCTTAACGGAACATCACTCAGAGCCTCAGCCCAGTGTTGAAGTGCTACACAATTTTTACGAAACTCGGGACAAACGAATCTTTTCCTGACATTTTCCTTACATGGAAAACAAATGAAAAGCTTTTAAAGGAGAATTTAAACCTTTCCTTGTAGTGGTGTGAACCCAAACAAAAAAAAATCACCATAGTTTTATGAGTGCGAGAAAGGAAAACTGAACAATGTAGAGTCATTGTGGGAATTGCGTACAGCCCCAAAATGAGACAGTCTAATGAAAAGTAAGTTACACTTTTAAATTATCTTTTAAATAATCGACAGTGACAGTAGCAGAAGCTACAAATGGTTTAAAATATTATTTTTATTCTGGCAGCCTCTTTAACTCTCCATGGCGAGTCCGGGATAGCATCGAAGGGGTCTTAGATCAGACAGAAACTATACAGCCTGTGATGCACAGGTACAACCTTAAGCCGTGATCCTGCCTGCCCACCCAGAGTCTTAATGAAGAGGCAGTGGATCAGCTTGCAAGTTCGGAACCTTTGTCAACAAACTGCCGCAACTAGGGCTGCCAACTTTCTAATTGCAGAAAACTGAACACCCTTGCCCCAACCCCTGCGCTGACCCTTCCCTGAGGCCCTGCCCCTACCCCAAGGGCCCTGCCCTTGTTCACTCCATCCCGCCTCCCTCCATTGATCGCTCTCCCCCAACCTCACTCACTCATTTTCACGGGGCTGCGGCAGGGCATTGGGGTGCAGGAGGGGGTGAGGGCTCCAGCTAGGGGTGTGGGCTTTTGAAGTGTAGGAGGGTGCTCCAGGCTGGGACTGAGGGGTTCGGAGAGTGGGAGGGGGATCAGGGCTGAGGCAAGGGGTCGGAGCATGGGGAGGGCTCGTTCTGGGGGTGCGAGCTCTGTGGTAGGTCAACAATGAGGGGTTCAGGGTGTGGGAGGGGGCTCTGGGCTGGGGCAGGGGATTGGGGTGTGGGAAAGGGTGAGGGTTCTGGGGGTGAGAGGCTGGAGTGCAGAAGAGGACTTCGGGCTGGGGTCGACAGGTTCGGAGTGTGGGAAGGGTTCCTGGCCAATGAGAGCTGTGGAGCCAAGGCTTGGGGTGAGGGCAGCGTGGGGAGCCCCTGTGGCTGCCCCTACACCTAGGAGGTGGAGGGACATGCCAGCCACTTCCTAGGAGCTGTGTTGAGCCAGGTAAGGAGCTTGCCTGTGCCGCCAACCAGACTTTTAACAGCCCGGTCCCCTGGCAACTTAAAAAAAAAAAAAATAAAAAATAAAAAAATCACAGCTTGCTTCTAAAATGAAGACGCTAGGCTACGATGACAGATTTAAGTTTGTCTTCAGGTATTTTGGGTGTGATTTTCCAAAGCGCTCAGCACTGGCTTAACTCTGCTCTCAAATGCAGTCAGTGGTAAAACTCCTCTCTTATTTGTCTAGTACAAGTGATGACTTCAATAGGAGCTCAGTTAGGCAAAGCTGAGTGCTATGGATAATCCAACACTTTGTTCCTCCATGAGGCAGAGGCAAGGTAGAACCATAAACATCCCTAATGATATTGTGCTTTTCTATAGCATCTGCGGGACTCACACTACAAACCAACATCCAAATGAGATACTTCTTGTCACCTTACAGATGGGGAACCAGAGGCAGGGAAGGGTAACTGTCTTGCCCAAAGCCACAGAGGGAGCCATTGTTAGAATTCAAGAGTTCCTGAATCCAAGGCCTGTACTCAGATCATTACACTATGGGTACATCTCTACTGGAGCTAGAGGTGTGATCTCTAGCTTGGGCAGTCGAACACATTCCAACTTTGCTCAAGCTAGAGCACTAAAAACAGCAGCATAGCCATAGCGGCAAGGCCAACAGGATGGGCTAGCCACTTGGGTATATAACGAAGATCTTGGATAGATTGTGCTCAGGCAGCTAACCCATCCCACCGCCCATGCTGCTGTGGTTACACTGCTATCAAAGCTAGCAAGCACACATCTACCTGAGCGGCAAGGCTCTCTCAGTGAGAGTCGCTGGACTGAGCATCCAGACATTTGATTGATTCTCTGAATGTTTTGAAGTTCGGTCGTTGCTAGTTCTGACACAGTCCTGAGCATTAGCATCCTACTTTATGCCACCGAGAAACTGCTTTATAGGCCTTTTCTCTACGGCTTTCACAAAACTGTTTGCGCTGGTCACTAAACAGCAGAGACATTTAACACTCAGAACTACATCAATGGGGCCGATGGGCTCTCCGGCATTAACTAGGCACTTGTTTTCTCTGCTATTTGCATAGAACACAAGCAGGCAATGCAGATGCCTGACAAGAACAAGGGGATTATAGTGATGGCTATAAAACTTGATAGCTGTTATCAAATGCATCATATGGCTTATGATCCTGAACAGCAATTACTATAAGGTTTCCAAGCCCACGCTGGACAGGCTGGTTTGCAAAACACACTCTTGTCATCACACTTCACAGATCACAGTTAGCACAGAATAAATTCTGAGCAAATCTTGATTTGAACACCAAGCGGTGAAGCCCACTTGACATAAAAATAAATACGTTAAAGGAATAAATTTGCTGGGCACTGGGCTGGATTGATAGCAAGGATGTTTAAAGCCAGTTTCCTGCTAAAGGAATTAAAATAAAAAGATCCATCACCTCAAACACTAAAGCAGACTGGTTATCTGACACCATTAAAGGAATAAATCTGGGGAATGAAATAAGTCTGCCACATACTAGTCTGCATCAATGACAAATGGAGATTTAAATTTGAAGGTGTGAATTTTACTGATCATGAAAATGAGGCACTGACTGACAGCACTAGCTAGAGCCAAGTACAAATCAAGTTTCTCCAGTGTGGCTGGACCAATCCATCGTAGCTGAAATACTGCATCTCTTGAGCAGCAAGCCTGCCACTCATACTGAATGCTATGAGTGAGTAAGAAAGACAGACAGATAGAATGACAGACAATCAGCAGCCTTGGCCAGAACTAGACCAAGCCCAGTAGCTGAAACGTTACTGCCACCTGTAAAGGGGTGGTGTCCCGATCCCATTTCTGTCACGGTGCACACAAAAGTCATATTGTTCAAACTTATCCCTCTTCTTGGGATTTGCCATTTCTCCCTCGCCTGAGCTAACAAAGCCTTAAGACAGGACAGTCTATACCTCTCATATCTTACCCCTTCCCCAATTTGGGTTGACTGGGCTTCCTCCTCTCCTTCCAGAAAGCTCTCTCACCTCAGTCTTGAATGGAACTAATGAGACTGATCTGGTGTGGGTACCACGAAGAGTCAGCAGAATAGCACTTCATCTCCGTACACAGTCCTAGATCCTCACAGCTGGTTACACATTCAGGCTCTTGCAACCTAACACCTGATTACTCCTTTCAACTCCCCTCCCCATATTGTTACAATAGAACCTCAGAGTTATGAATACCAGAGTCACAAACTGATTGGTCAACCACACACCTCCTTTGGAACTGGAAGTACACGATCAAGCAACAGCAGACACACACACAGTACAGTACCATATTAAGTATAAACTACTAAAAAAATAAAGGGAAAGTTAAAAAAAAGATTTGACAAGGTAAGGAAAGGGTTTCTGTGTTTGTTTCATTTAAATTAAGATGGTTGAAAGCAGCATTTTTCTTCTGCATAGTATTCAGTCAATGTTCAGTTGTAAACATTTGAACGAACCGTAACGTTTTGTTCAGTATGAACATTGCAAAGTTACAATCTCCATTCCCTAGGCGTTCATAGCGCTGAGGTTCTGCTGTACATAGAATGAACAAGATCCCTAAGGTGTCATGCTGGGCAGTGAAGCCCAGAGGAAGCTGTAACTGGCATTTGAAAATCCCACCCACCTGTTGTTTATTTGGCCCAAATCAAGACTGCTTTAGAAAAAAATTAAAGGATCAAAAATGGGGGACTCCAGAAGAGTTGCAGTCTGAACAAAAACAGTGTATTTTTGTAATGATACAAATCCTTATTTTTCCCAGCAATTAGATGCTAGACAACTCTCCCACTGAAGCATCTTGCTGGAGACATTGATGTGAAGGAATCTTCATTCTGAGTTTCAGCAATTTTCTAGTCGTTTGTGTGCGAGGGTAGAATATTAGGTTTGTAATATTTCACAAATGCAACAAGGCTACTCAGCCTTAAAGGAGGTCTGTGAAAAACACATAAACAACAACGAGTTCAGTCCGACATGCAAAAGATGGATGTGCTCAAAAAATTTCATTCCTGTTTTGTCTGATTATGAACTTTAAGAATAAAAACTGCGGTGGGAAAAAATCTGTACCACCTAGGTTTTAGTGTGTGCTTGATGATACTCTTCTGTATATAGGTTTTGCAGCAATTTTAAAAGCCTGAGCTAAACACTTTTTTCTGTTTCTCTCTCATGACTAAGCTTTCCACCGGCCCACTTTCTAATTTTGTTCTTGGTCCCAATGCTAAAGCTGCATCGCGATCGCTCTGGCTTTATTGACATGACTGTAACATTTTCAAACAGTCAGGATGATGTTATATTTATGAGCAATGGCAATGGAACAGCCCTTTGTGGCATGATAATGGTCTCCTGGTGCTATCAATGTCAAGGCATTTATGGGAAACAGAATAAAAAGGTAGATGACATTGATCCTGTGACAACTCATCCTAGGGACTTCATTTCTATTAGATGCAGTGATCAATGTGAGTATAATCATTGGGTCTGATGTATGTTGGCAACAAGGAGGCCCAAGAGGTGCCTTGCACCACTACTGACACGCTGCATTCTGACTGGCTTAAAAAACAAAAGCAAGAGCCTGTTGCAGAAGGGTGCTGACCAACCTCAGCACCCATCGAAGTCACCAACATTCTTTGTATTGTAGTAGCAATCAAAGGTCCTCATCAGAATTTGTGTCCCACTGTGCTGGGCACTGTACAAAACATACAAGAAGAGACAGAGCCTGCCCCAAAGAGCTTATAGTCTAAACGGAAATAAGACACCACCGTTACCCCACTAATCTAAGGACTTCATTCAGAATGTTAATTGCAAACACTGTTCCCCACGAGAACACCCCTCAGCCTCTCTTCTGGACAACCAAAGCAGCTGCAAGACTCACAAGTCATGTGCATTTTCCAGAGCCACACCACACATCTAACACTGGGCTTTGGCATGGCTTGTGCCTGGTTGCCAACAGGCAAAAGCCAATTACTCTGAAAGCCCGACAATTATGAACGGTTTAGAAACTGCCGACAAAACAGATTAACTATTGGATCCATTATTTCCCTGCACCCCTTTTATCACTCTGCCTGTCTCAAATTAAAACCCTAGAGTCTTTATGAGAGTCATCTGAGGGCTCAATATCTTGATCCAACAACGCTGGCAGAGTGCCCTCATTACATTGCTCTAATATTGATGTCCCCAACATTTGGGCTTCAAACCGTTGACAAGTAAGATGATAAATAATTGGTTTTAATTAATGGCTGTTGTTTCTTTAACATTTCTACAAGTTCCCCGACAAGGACAAAGAAGGGCAAGAGCAAAATGACGACCCTGGATTACCAGGAGTTAACTAGGAATTCGACTCACCGCTCAGCTCCAGCCCTTCAAATTAAGCCAATGAAAAAATCTGTAAGCCATTCATTTGCAAAATTGGGCTCAAAAGGGAGCGGGGAAGAGGTGTGTGCACGTGCATTGATGCGTCACTCCACTAACATGTAAAAACAAGCTTAGTTCAGCCACAGGGGAACAGCAATTTTTGGCAGCCTCCTAAGAATTTTAAAGCACATCTTGGATCTGAAAACATCTGTGCTGCAAACAGTGAACAATGCACTTTTAGAAGAACTTCATTGAAAGGTGGGTTTGTTGAGCTGGTTGGAGACAAAACCAGCCGGAAAGTTTATGGGAACTGGAGGAGAAAGGGGGTGACTAATATCCTCTGCCATGCCACCCCACTGGTGTCAGACAGTGGGGTCAATCCAAAGAGGGAGTCTTGGGTTTTCCTCCTCCAAAGGACTTCTGTAGTGGTTCATTTTATAATTTCTCCCGGAGGGGGACACTAAGTCCTCTCCACTTCTAGTACCTAGAGATGAGCACAGTGTTCCACATAAACTGAGGTCAAATCCAATCAGTTGCCCAAAACATCAACTATTTTTCTCCCCTACTTTTTTCAGGGGGCAGGGGAGATAGAAGTTGAGTTTTTAAAAATAGATGGTTAACTGTCTTGTCTTTAATAGTTGTGTGTTTTAATTTTATTTTAACCCCTCTCTACAGTTTCTGGTTCCAGACACGAGCAGAAATGGATATGGTGCTGGAACACCTCAGGAAAAGCTGGGCTGATGGTACCTCAACCATGACCAGGTACTGATCAGCTCAAACACAGTCTGAGGAGAGCAGGTTTCAGCCCAGGTTCACAAGATCAAGAGGTGCAGAGAACACTAAATCTTGTACAGATACCTGAATTCTAAAACTATTGACATTCAGTATTCATTGGTGTCATAGACTCATAGGTCAGAAGGGACCAATCTGATCATCTAGTCTGACCTCCTGCACAAGGCAGGCCACAGAACCCCACCCATCCAATTTTATCCAGGACCGAGTTATTGAAATTCTCAAAATTGGTTTGAAGACCTCAAGCTGCAGAGAAATCACCAGCAAGCGACCCGTGCCCCACGCTGCAGGGGAAGGCGAAAAACCTCCAGGGTCCCTGCCAATCCGCCCTGGAGGAAAATTCCTTCCCGACCCCAAATATGGCGATCAGCTAAACCCTGAGCATGTGGGCAAGAGTCACCAGCCAGCACCCAGTATTCATTGGTGTCAAAACACTTGGAGCTGCCCTCACTTCTGTCAATGTCTGCTCTTTACACACACCATGACTATGCTTATATCTAGGGCAACCAAATGTCTCGATTTTATAGGGACAGTCCCAATATTTGGGGGGGGTGTCTTATATAGGTAGCTACTACCCCCCCCCCCACTCCCTGTCCTGATCTTTAACCCTTGTGTCTGGTCACCCTACTTATATCAAATTCTCAACATGTGTTTTGTGCAATACTCCATGGATTTATTACACTTCTAGACTATTACCTCTCCCTATCTATCTTGTAACATTGCTCCTTTATGAAGGAGCAGTTTGTTGGGACAGTCCATGCTCATGATAAATCAGAATTCCCTTTTTAACCTCAGATAAGTGTTTTCAGTATCTTCTACACTGCGTTAGTTTCCTAAGTCTCGCTTCTTATACACTGCAGATACCTCTTGAAACCCTTAGGACCGAAGGATGAAAAAGCGCTAATAGGTCACCCCGTCCAACCCTGTGCCAGTGCAGAATTATTCTCAGCAATATTTCCTCTAGTGCATTGTCTGGCCTTGGAGATAAATCTCCACCACTTATCACAGGAGACTATTAGACTATTTAAGAACACTTGCTCCATGGCAGGGATTTTACCTGATACTTAATCTCATTTTCTTTAATGTCACTCTGTTACTCCTATTTATACCCCTGTGCCATTCCTCTCTGTCCTTGGGGGAGAGGAGGAGAGGGGAAGGGTTAGATTATTTTTGTGTCTGTTCAGAGTCTTCTGTAAATCTTGAGTAGAGAAGCAGGAATGTTTACCCAAACAACAGGGGGCAGGTAGCCATGTTTCTGTTTCCTGCACACCACCTCTTAAAATGTAAGTAGTCTGTCAGTTGGAAGGAGAAGTTGTGAAAGCATGGAAGACAGAAGATCATGAGGCGAGACATACACTGCTCACATGAAGATCTGCTATTTGTTCTCTTTAAAAAAAAAAAAAAGTTTAATTTAATCTAGAATAAACATCAGCTAGACTGAAAATCTCTTTGAAAAGGAGAAAAGCAAACTACTGAACAATCTGAGATTCTCCCATGACCATAAATCCAAATGGAAGAAGTGAAAAAAAAATCCAAAAATTTTTAGATACTAAAATAGGATTTAAATCCTCCTCCCCAAGAGCAGTCTTGAAGCAGTGAATTATTAAGACTATACACCTAACAAGAAAGATGGTAGGGAGGGCTCAGAATAAATACATTCAACAATTCACATAGACAGATAGTATCCCCTGGGGATTTATAGGTAATAAAAGAAGAAATGGTTGAAGAAGGGTTAGACACTTTTCAGTGCTCCTTGAACAAGGGGGAGGTTAGAAACTGACAAATGGATGACAACTTTCTTTTTTTGGTTAAAAAAGGTGAACACTTATGAGTTAATCCATTTTTACGGTCTGACAATAAGGGATGTAATTGTAACTATTAAAGAATTCAGGATGGCAAGAAGTACTATGCCATGACAGAACATCAAGCAGAATGAATATACCACGGCATCAGGAGATGGGCTTTTAACTCTCAAATATTACAGTATTTTCAAATGGTCCCTTTGTTATTTTTGCTTGGATGTAAGTTCTGTACAGTGGAAAGAAGCTAATTATTGTCCAACTGGGAATGTTTGTGTGTTGGTTTTTGATTTATATTTCATCTCCATCCTATACCAAAATATGTACATATGTAAGTAGCTTTAAATATTTAAGGACATTTCCTGATGCTACCCATTTGCAAGGAACACGATACTGAAATACCAGGACTGAATAGAAATGATTTACTGACAAAGTGTCAACATTTTCAACAACATTTATACCTTAGACAGTCTCAAGGATTTGCATAATTTATAATGTTCTACAACTCTCCTAGGATACACTGAAAATCTTCAGCATTAATTCCACAAAATAAAATCTCTTGCTGTACTTTAAAAAACTATACTTTACAGAGACAGCGCCTTTCAGCTAAAGGCCTTAGAGAACCTTCAAGTAAGAAACCATCTCAGCTTACAGCCTTGCAATGCGATCAGGACCGACTACCAGTGTTGCGTTTGAGTCAGGTCAGAAAACAACCTGATCCTTTCTGGCTCAGATTTGGTTGTCCCTGATGACCTCCTCCTGCCCAAGGGTTTGGCACAACAGCTGCATGCCCCACTCCTGCCAGACGCTGCCACCTCACTGTAGTATGTGCACTGCAGAGTAACTTTGCTGACAAATTGCAGCATGTCCCACTCCACAGCATGCACAGTACAGTGAAGCCGGGAGGGGGGGCGGACAGCATGAGCAGGACACAGAGCTGTCGATATACTGGCCCACAAGCAGGAGACAGCTGGAGATGGACGCACAAGGCACAGGAAGCCCCTACCAGGTGGTGGCACGGATAGAGGTGCAAGGGAAAGTGCTGGGTCCAGATCAGGTTGGGTCTGAAAAGGACTCAACACTCTTGGTCAAGTTTGGCCTAGCTGTGCTGGGTCGGGCTTTAAAATTAGACCGAAGCAGACCTTTGTCTCAGCTAACACCACAGCAATAGGAAGAGACTAGAGGGAAGAGAAAAGTATTCTAAATCTTTGCTCAGGAACCAAGTTTCTGCAAGGAAACCCTTCCCCCTCCTCATTTATTTCATAGCAAACAGGAGAAAGCACAACTCTGCAGTCCTCCATGTGCCCCCCTCCTTAGTGAGAAAGGTACAGTCCTGTCTCAGCACAATATGGGAAAGAAAAGGGGCATGGCTTCCTGTTTGTAAAATGGGATTCTAATTAAGTGGTGCCAGGATGACCAGAGAGCAAATGTGAAAAATCAGGACGGGGGGGGGGGGGTAATAAGAACCTATATAAGAAAGACCCAAAAATTGGGACGGTCCCTATAAAATCAGGACATCTGGTCACCCTAAGTGGTGCCATCTTTATAGAGAGGTGCTGGAATGTTAAGCTTTGTGCAGACAGACAAAGTGCCCCAGGGCTTGAAGAAGTCACAAGATTAGAATTGTATCTGAAGATCTGATCAAGCTAATAGCGCATTTCGGAGAGGTCTGCATGAGTCTGACTGGTTCTGTTTTTCCAGACAGCGTTCCCATTTATGGCAACACAACGCAAGGGACAGTCAACATGGCAATAACGTCCCTTCGGAATGATGACGCCTCCTATCAAAAAGGAGACAAATGAAATGCAGACAAAACTTCAAACCTCGTATTACAAATGATTCAGTGTCTCACATCCAAATGTACATACGCAGAGGAAGGGCTGGTGGGGAAAGAGAGGGGGGTGGTTGTACATGTTGGGAATACAACCAAGGGGAAAATGAAGCTTTGCACTGAATACAGAGTGCATAGTTGGGAAGTAAGCAACACCTATAAAGTGTGGAATGTAAAATTAAATCCTGAGATTCTGTAATTGCTTTTAATTATGGTTCCTTTCACTGAAGCAGGATACATAGATTGGGTTGGTTAGGTTTTTTTTTTTGCTATCTGGGCAGATGCTTTGTAGTTACGCTCCTGACTGACTATTGAATGAAGCTCGCACCACTTTTCCCCCCTTGCCTTTTGGGCTTCAAACACAATGAGAAAATAAACGCTTTCCCCTAATAACTCATCTCATACACAAATGCCTTCCAAACTCACCATGACCTGGTACAAAACAGCTGCAGGACTGGCCACCCAGCATAAAGTGGTAACTGCTGAGACTCTCGCAAGAAGTGTTCTTCAGCTGGACTGCTGCCCGTGGCAGTAAACCTAGCCGAATCAGAGAGAGGAGCTGAAGTCGCACACCTCTCCAAATAAGCTATTGAGAGCTGTGCAGAGTGTTGAGGTGTGGAATCCAAAGAGGTGGTTCTAATCATTGAAGTTCCATGCTTTGATTTCTTATTGTTTTTGTTATATTTGAGGTTAACATCTTGGAGCAGTTGCTGGGGAGATGGAACAGCGCCAAGATAAACAACACTGAGTCTCTGATTCTCTCATTTATACTAGTGTAAAAATGAGCAGAACCCCACTAAACTCAGTAGAGTTATGTCTATATAAAACCAGTAAGCAAGATCACAGTTAGGCCCAGAGACTGTGACTGCAACCACAACCACAAACCCATGTGAGTGAGCAGTCTCAGGGGTGAAATGAAAATGAGGGAGCTGCAAGCTGGTTCAGTTCAGAGGAAAACCTGATTGTTTTGGTCAAAATTTCAATCTAAAATTTTGAAATCGATTAACTTTTTCCAGTTTAATTCTCTCACACTTCTATTCCTCCAGGATCCAGCCAGGTATGAAGCAGAAATGGCAGAGGTCCTCCAGAAAGAGAGGACAACTCAAGAGAGCAACATTATTCTGCAAGCTCTAAGAGTTTGGATAACAGAGCTGCTATGCAGCTTTTGAGGGCTTATCCACATCTGTCACTAAGGAAAAGCCTTATTAATGTGCTTTAACTATTCATGGTCCTTGAGGCTGCATTTCAACACCTTCTTTATCCATCCCAACTTCCCATAAATCAAAATTAAGAGGCACATTTTTAAAGGGGGGGAAGCCCTCACTGACCATTTGCATCCACACTTCCGCTGCACCTCTGACTTCCTGATCACAAGCACAAAGCAGGTGGCACAGTAGATAGAGGCAACTACTCAACATTGTGGCTACAGAATGACCAAAAACCAAAGAGTAAATCCCACCTGCAAACAGGGAGCTGGGGCTTCAAATCTAATCTGAATAGAATGATTTACTAGCACTGAGGCTCATCAAGATTTACACTGTCTTTGACCAAAACTAACAAGTATTTAAATAAGCTGTTTGGGGGCTTGCTCCACATGCTCCCTCCATTCCCTGCTCGGGTCCCTTTCCCAGTTTTGCTATCACAGTTGTACGTGAAGGTTCTCTCATATTCCCACAATTTAGGTAAAACTCATTGGCAATAAGCTCATGACCATAACGAGCTGCTTCCTGTAGTTAGAGCAGTCTGAATTCTGCTGGCTCTTCCAGGCTCAGTGAGGCTCACTATGTCCACCTGAAGACTCATAGACTCATAGACTCTAGGACTGGAAGGGACCTCGAGAGGTCATCGAGTCCAGTCCCCTGCCCTCATGGCAGGACCAAATACTGTCTAGACTATCCCTGATAGACATTTATCTAACCTACTCTTAAATATCTCCAGAGATGGAGATTCCACAACCTCCCTAGGCAATTTATTCCAGTGTTTAACTACCCTGACAGTTAGGAACTTTTTCCTAATGTCCAACCTCAATCTCCCTTGCTGCAGTTTAAGCCCATTGCTTCTTGTTCTATCATTGGAGGCTAAGGTGAACAAGTTTTCTCCCTCCTCCTGATGACACCCTTTTAGATACCTGAAAACTGCTATCATGTCCCCTCTCAGTCTTCTCTTTTCCAAACTAAATAAACCCAGTTCTTTCAGCCTTCCTTCATAGGTCATGTTCTCAAGACCTTTAATCATTCTTGTTGCTCTTCTCTGGACCCTTTCCAATTTCTCCACATCTTCCTTGAAATGCGGTGCCCAGAACTGGACACAATACTCCAGCTGAGGTCTAACCAGCGCAGAGTAGAGCGGAAGAATGACTTCTTGTGTCTTGTTTACAACATACCTGTTAATGCATCCCAGAATCACATTTGCTTTTTTTGCAACAGTATCACACTGTTGACTCATATTTAGCCTGTGGTCCACTATGACCCCTAGATCTCTTTCTGCCATACTCCTTCCTAGACAGTCTCTTCCCATTCTGTATGTGTGAAACTAATTGTTCCTTCCTAAGCGGAGCACTTTGCATTTGTCTTTATTGAACTTAAATAGATGCCTTCCATTTCCGACAGTGCCAATCACAAAGGGCATCCAGACAGGAACAGAAGGAAGAGTGCAAACACAGTCAGTGCCTTGGAACTAATACCAATCCCATCTAGGTCTCAGACTACAGTACAATGCATTATGTACTAGTTTGAAAAGTACCAAAAAACCCTTCTCAAAATAGACAAAAGCTCTCAAGTTTGGATCAAGTTCGATTTTAATGCAGCCTGCTAAATGAGCTACTCTGGGAAGTTTAATCAAAGTTATTCCTACCTTACTAAAAAAAAGCCCAACTTTAAATTAAAGTTGTTTTACTATTAATGTTTTACAGCTCAGAGCTAGGAAAGTTAGCTTATCATAATGTTTCTTAAAAACAAACAAAAAAAAAAAAACCGCAAACATCAAGCCACCATTGTTTGGAAGGACCCTTTCAGAAGGCCGAAAGCAACATAAATAAATCCTTATTGTTATGTTCTTCTGATAGCGTCCAGGGATGCCAACTAGGATTCAGGCCCCACTGTGTTTGTGGCTGCGAAAGCCATAGTTACACACTGTAGGCTCTTCAGAGAGATACTATTTAAATAGATAAGACAATGGCTGCAAGGGAAAACAGGGGCACAGAAGGGGGAAGTGAGTCGTTCAAGTCAGATGACAATAGAACCCAGGACTCTGAGTGGTGCTTGCCACTAGAGCCCAAATCTCTCTTCCTATCTATTTTGTGTTTTTCCTGCTTTGAAAAACCACTGGATTTCTACACCCACCTCTGAGTTTCAATAGTGGTGACATGGCCGTCTTTTGTTAACTTCATTTTTGGAGCAGGAGCACAGGTGATGCATATTACAGGATGAGGAACTGCATCTGTTCTATTACATACTGATACAGATCGAGCAGAGGAAGTCCCAAAAGCATAAATACATTTTTGAGAGTCTCACAAAAATAGCAGCTATTAAATTCTTAGCTTCTTGGCAACAAAATACTGGATAAGAGAGAAAGCCAGATATAAAGAGCAGTGATCGATCTATCAAGATAGTAGTACTGTCAAGGCAGGTGTATGAACGCTCTGGCTTGGGGCTACAAATATCAAAACCTAAGCGGCAAATCAGTGCCATGTACTGAGCCAGGCTCCTGGCCCCAAACGTTGCATAGAAGGATCCAGGTTCCTTGTGGTTTAAGCGACAGCACGCTCCCCAGGAGCATATGGTAACTAATCAGGCCAGAACAGTGATGGAATGGTGGGTACGTATGACAGCCGTTAGCTTCGCTTTGAGAATAGACAGCTCTGATAAATGTGCATTTTGGTGAGCATGTGCAAGCTTGTCATTTTAACCAGACAACATGGCTTCCTGCAGTAAAATTAACAAATTGTTGTCTCCAGCCGGGCAAGAGTGTCAGTCTGCTAAAAAAAAACCCAACCCTGAGATTGACCATTTTTACAGGCATTTCACGGAGATAAATGGCTTGTTTACTCCCAGAAGGAAGATTTTGTTGGGGGAAATTAGAAGGAGAAGGGATAGGGTAGCAATGACACCAAAACAGAGAGGGATGGCACTGTGGTTAGGGCATTAGCCTAGGACTCAGGAGATGCAAGTTCAAGCCCCTGCATAGCACACACTCCAGGTGGGATCTTGGGGAAGTCACACAAAGTGTGACTACACTGTATTGTGGACCCAGCTCTGTGGCACCTGGGCGTGTCAGTGTTTCCAAGCCTGTGCTTGAGCAGTCACACTACACTATAAACCTGGGCTTACAGTGGCTGGATTGGGGTCTCAGCTGCCCTAACTCATCCATACCGCACCACACAGACCTGCAGCTTCAGCTGCGTCCACACTGAAAAATGACAGGGCTTGGACTCATGTCACAGCAGGAGTTGAGCTCTAACCCACCCCACGTAGTGGGGTCCTAGGATCCAGGTCCTCAGTGCTGATCAGACTGATCTGCGGGTAGGCCTTGGGTTCAAACCCCAGGCAGGGCCCAGCTTCACAGTACAGGGTAGACACATCCTATTCTCTCATGCCCATAGGCACTGCAATGCTGAACGCAGCGATGTCTAACTGGTTTAGGAACCAAAATCCCATTGACAGTTGGAAGGCTCCTAAGTCCCTAAACCACTTTTGAAAAGGAGACTAAGGCAGGGCAACACCAAGTACAGCAATACCTAAACATCTCTTCTAAAAGGCTGGGCCTCTGGACCTCAGCTCCCTAGCACGGCCCTAACATCAGATATGCCAAACCCACAGGAAAAAAAACCACCAACAAAAATTGGGCTTGTTTTTGGCTTAATTAGCTTGAGAGTTGCTTGTTGGCTAGTAGCTTTTTTCTTTTTCTCTCTCTCTCTCTCTCTCTTTTTTTTTTTTTTTTTTTTTTTTTATTAAATAGGCTCCCGGCAAGCAGGGATGGGGGAAATAAGGATAAAGCAGGGGCAAGGTGTTTGGTGGGGGGGGGAAAGAGTCACAGGTACACAGCAGGCCCACTACAGTCCCAGACTGTACGCCAGAGGGGATCCAGTCACATAGTGTGTTGGGGTTCTCAGGGATTGACTTGTTTTGAAATGGGATTAACTTGATTTTTGGCTTATTGTGAAAGTTGGGGTGCTTATGTACTGTATGAAAGTTGGCAACTGTGCCTAACACACAAGAGTCTTGTGAGGATAAATACATTAAAGACCACGAGACACTCACATGCTATGGTAACAGGGCCATAAGGGGCCACCTCAGAAACAGAAAATGCAATGAAAAGCATTTTGCTTCCTCACCCACCGAGGAAAAAGGGGATTTTCCACCAACAGTGAATGTTGGGGTATTATGGCAGGAATTTTTTGGAGGGGAGGTGGAAAAGCTGGGCACATCCTTCTATACAGGGTGTGAATCTCGATTCCCAGAATGAGAGGCTCTACCCTATGCAGTGAGGCAGCGCTGAGTTAAACCACGACTGAGTACCACAGCCATGAAGGCAAAATTTCTACTGTGTGTGCTGGAGAGGGAGCAATATATGCACGTGGTAAATACCAAGTGAAAATAATATTGTCACCAGCTGTGTTTGACTGACTGAGAATGTTAGAACTGGCTGAAGATTTTTCTGATTAAACATTTTTTCCAATCAGAAAATGCAGATTAATCTAAACAGAAAAAACCTGTTCACAGGAAAGAGTCAGTTTCATCAAATCCTGGAAGTCAAAAAAAAATTGTTTTTATAAAGGTTCAAAATTGTTGTCACATCGTGTTTTCACAGTTTCAAAACGATAAGTTCCAATCTGAAACAATATTTTGTTTTGAAACACGAAAGTCATTCACTTGTAACCAGAGTTCTTTGAGATTCACCTGAAGATTTGCCCTTGGGCTAATGTGCTGACCAGAGCACCTCTGACCATTACCCATAAGTGGGAATATGCAGAGCCACTCAAAGAATTAAATTTACACTTAAAAAAAAAAAAAAAGTTAAAAAGTATCAACATTGACACTGCAGCGGGTCGCAGGCTGCATTAAAAACCGATGGGCGTTCAAAAGAGTTGGGTCCAATGCGGGAGCTTGGTTGTAAGGGATTTCCCCCCCTTGTTTGTTACAAAAGGGACTCTCTGAAAAGCATAGATAGGTTGGAGCAAGTCTCAATTTTATATATATTATATAACAAACCCCTTGTTCCTCCATCTCATAAGCTTTATATTTATTTTAGAGTTTTTCTTAAAATATATAGGGATGGATGAATGTTACTTGGACAAGCTCAGCTTAAAACACAGTGCAAAGTGTAACATAGCATCAAGGAAGAGTAGTTAGAAAATGGCTATTTATCAGAAGAAAAGTTACACGAAAGCCTGCAGCAAACCTGATGTATTATAAGTATATGCTATCAGTGTTTTGCAGGTTGCCATTTAAAGCCTTTACTAGAGACCGATGACAGTAACACTGCATAATCTAGGTTACAGAAGGAACAGATTTTATGAAAGGTCAATATTTCAAACGCGCCCTTCACTGACCTTGCCTTGCTCTGACAAGTGATTGGTTGAACTCTACCTTCATGAACAAATATCACTAATTAAAGTGTAAAAATAAAATAAATAAATAAAAAATTATCCAGCAGCATTATGCAGAGCTGAAGCAACATGCTAAGTGCACTGGGGCCTGCCATCACCTCCACTCCCAGGTTAGGGTCGAGCCTCTGGTTTCAGGTAAAGGGAGACGGCTGCAGTTTGATCCTTAGCGACTATCAGTCCACACTAGCAGGTCATCATTATTCAGCATTTTAAAAGCTTTAAAAATAAATAAAATACATAAATAAATAATATCAGATTGCTTCCTCTCCGAGTCAGGGTAAAGTTGATTCTGTTTTATTTCAAACATGGACTATTGAAAATCCAGCCTTTTTAGTGCCTACTAGTATGTTTCATTTGAAAATATCATAACATTTTTTGTTAAAACAACAAAAATAAAAGTCTTGAGACAGTTTTCTTTGCATTGACACTGAATATACATGGTGATCAGCAATCACTATTGTTTCACTAGTGAAACGTTTTTCTTTAAGACCTTCAGTACAATATTTCTGTGCAAGAGAGCAAAACTGCAAAACAATGCTACCTATCACTCCAGTCCCGCTCATTTCACAGAGCTGATTACACAAGTTCTGAAGCAAAACACACTATTTGATCAACTCAGCCATTGCTGCAGGCAACTGCTCATTTACATATGAGGGGCTTTTCTTCCCAGACAAAACCTGATGCATTTTTGGGGGGAGGGGAGCGCTAGTATTAAAATACAGAGGTCCCCAATCACTTACCTTTAAAAGCACGTCAGATGTTTGGAACTAATATCCTGTAGTAACTCAGCCATTTCATGTTGAGGGCTGGAGCCAAAATCAACAAGTTTTAAAGACATGCAGCCTTGTATATCACGCACTCTGTAAACCAGCAAGAATCCCAGGCAGAGAACAAGAGGTGCAAGCTCTCACTTTTCCAGCTAAGCAAAAAAGTTTTGCAGTGAGAGGAAAAGAAATATCCAGCCCCAACTGAGAGACTGGATCAGAAACAAGAAAAAAAAAAAAAAAGCTTGTTCCCCCTTGTTTATATTCCTGGCTAAAGGTGCCTCTCCAAGCAAAATTCACTGAGCCTCTCGGCTCCTCACAGCAGATGGTATTCACACGTTATACTCCATCAGCAGCACTCCCTGGCCCAATCAGAGAGCAGCACTCCAAAGCCAAGCACTTCCCAGACCCTGTCTCTGATACAGTTTTCAATAGCTAGAGCAGATGAATGACTGCAGAAAATGAATAAGCATGCAAAGTAAAAGCACCCCTCCCTCCTTTCCCCTCCACTTTAGAGGCACAAGCTGCCAGTT
Organism: Gopherus evgoodei; assembly: GCF_007399415.2. Taxonomy (NCBI): domain Eukaryota; kingdom Metazoa; phylum Chordata; order Testudines; family Testudinidae; genus Gopherus; species Gopherus evgoodei. The sequence goes on along the minus strand of NC_044337.1, from coordinate 21,467,375 downwards.
CAACAATGCTGGGTGGGTTCTGCACTGACTTCAAGATAACAAACGCACCCGTTTTATTTTCAGAAATCCCAAACAGCCATCATGTTTCCCCAGCCTTTTGGTGCAGTTTCTCAACTGACTCGTGAGTTAGTGAAGTCACAGTAAGTGCATAACCTGGGCATTTTGTTCCACCCAATGCATTCAAGAACTGCTTCCAAAAAGGCTAGGAAGTCACACACACAATGTAAGTGGCAAAAGAGGCTGCTTAAGGGCCCCAATCCTGCAAACACTTACACACGTGCTCAATTGCACACACAAGTGCTTCCCTTGAACTCAGCGAGATTACTCATGTATTTACAGCTAGGCACAAGTATAAATGTTAGCAGGAATGAGGCCTAACTTTCTCCCCCTTGTTGCAAAGCAGCACAAGATACATGAAAGGGCAGCAGTATTATTTGCAAAACAATCTCTCCTGGGCAGATCAATGCTTCCTTCAATCTTGTTTAAGATTGACCAAGAATATTATAAAATACAATCCTAATAAATAAAAATAAATACAACAGATGACCTAATGAATTGACAAAGCCTTGCTCTCACTACAAACACTCAGCTGAAACTCCTTAAGGAGTTTCTATTACTTTGGGAATGATCTTCAAAAAAAAATCTCTTGTGTGTGCAGCACAGACTAGGGCAGAACACAGCTGGTAGTGCTGCTACCCAGCCACAGGACAAATAGACTCAAGAATATTCTCCACTGCAGGGTTTAATTTGTAAACCAATGCAGACCCTCCCTCACCCAATGATCAGTTTGGAATACAGCTGTGAAACTAAATTCCTGGCTTGTGCTGACAGCTGCAGCTGAACAGTAAAGGATGACCTGCTAAACAAAGCAAATTTACTCATGGAAACAGACTTCCACTCTACAGGCAGGTTTCACCCTTGCAGACAATAACACCCTCACAACCCTCCAAAACACTATTGAAATTCTCTAGATTCTTATGGCAGAAGAGGTTACAAGGAAATAACATGGTCCCTGCAGACATTCTATTTGGCAGTGCAATTAGTGGAATCAGTTAAAAAAAAATCAGTACAGTTGTTTGGGGTGGCAAGCATGCTCCCTCCCAGGATCTCCCTGGACATTTTCAGATCCTTGCCTATGGGCAGGTCCAGACTAGAGCTTTAAATCGATTTAAACAGCTTTAAATCGATTTAAAGCTGTAACCGTCCACACTACAGAGTACAGTAAATCGATTTTAAGGGTCCCTAAAATCGATTTCTGTACTCCACCTAAACGAGCGGAGTAACCCTAAAATCGATTTTATAAAATCGATTTTATGCTAGTGTGGACGGAAACAGAAGTTAATGGCCTCCGGGAGGTATCCCATAGTGCACCAGTGGCCGCTCTGCACAGGGAAAGGAACTCTACTGCTGGCCAGGTAAACAGGAAAAGCCCCGGGAACTTTGAAATTTCAGTTCCTGTTCGCCCAGCGTGGAGCTCTCAGCAGCAGAGATAACAATGCAGTCTCCTGAGAATAGGAAAAGAGCTCTAGCATGGAACACACAGGAGTTACAGGATCTGATAGCAGTATGGGGAGAAGAGTCAGTGCTTTCAGAACTGAGGTCCAGCAGAAGAAATGAGAAAACCTTTGACAAGATTTCTAATGCCATGCGGCAGAGAGGACACAGCAGAGACTCGTTGCAGTGCAGGGTGAAAGTGAAGGAGCTCAGACAGGCGTATCAGAAGACCAAAGCAGCAAAGGGCAGGTCAGGATCTGGCCCCAAAACATGCCGCTTCTACGAGGAGCTGAATGCAATATTGGGGAACTGTGCAACGACAACCCCCCCCTTGTCTGTGGATTCAGAGGTGTGGGTAGTGATCTCTGCCACTGCGGAAGATTTAGAGGACGGCGAAGATCACGATGAGGACCAAGAGGAGGACGAAACAGCAGAGAGCACAGAGCATTCAATTCCCACTAACAGCCAGGATCTTTTCCTAACCCTTACAGAAGTACCCTGCCAGCCCTCTCAAGCCAGTAGCACAGAAAATGATGCTGTGGAATTGTCCTCTGGTGAGTGCACTTTTTTTTATTAAAAGCGTAGGCTGAATGAATGCAAGCCTTTTTTAGTGAGTGATTTGCCATGAGTGCTTGCATGCAGTAGCTGGAATTAGAGTTACTGGAACAGTCTGTTAACATGTCTGGGAACAGAGATGACCATTCATTCCTTTCTTCTGTGCTGAGCCAGTAAATGAAAAACCTTTCCTAAAACAATGACCCAGGTGGTGGTTGTTAGAAAGCTGTTCATTCCTACGGGGTGGTGTCCCCTAGCACTTGGCCAGCATGAATCATCCCTATTAACTGCCATGGCAGAGGGGGGATGGGGTTAGGTAGATGGCATTAAAGCTAACTCCAAAGTGCAGCACAGATGATTGTGGGAGGGAACTTGTATTTCCCTGTGCTGCACCTTTTCCATGGCTTAAGAAACCAGTGTTGTTCCTTAAAGCGCTTTGCCTCACTACTGTTCATGCTACCTGATAATAGCAGGGGGTGCAGGGTACTACAAGCCACTGCACGGTTCACTACCAAATAACTTACCATTGTCTCCGGACACGGTCTGTGTGCTCCCCTGACCTGCGGCTGAGCTGAAATCTCAGTCCTCAGCCACAAGCAATAAGTATTAAAAGAATCCTAAGGCGACCTTGTGGTAAAGTTACATGCTCAAGGTACGGTGAATAGCGCAGTTCACTGAGAGACTGTATCCATTGTTCTGTGAAATGTGTCTCTTATGATTCTTCTATCACTCTTTCCACCCCCACCCCCCCCGCACAGCTGCACATTTCTCCAGCCTCCCTCTCCCTTCTCCTGTCCGACGGGGAGGTCACATAAGAAGGCTAAGAAAAAAGAGGACGCGTGAGGAGATGTTCACAGAAATTATGGCAGTAACCCGTACTGAGAGAGCTCAGCAGGGGGACTGGAAACAATTGGTCGCAAAGTACAGGGAGGCTGCCAGTCAACGCGAAGACAGGAGGGATGCTAAAAATGATTTCAGGTAGCAGGAAGATCAGCGCTGGCGGGCAGCAACGCTGGATCTTCTCCGTGATCAGACCGACATACTCCGCGATATGCTGGAAGAGCTGCGTGGTCTCAGGTTGCCTCTGCAGCCCATGTATAACCTCCCTCAGTACTCACCCTGTCCCACACCTTCCAGAACCAGGCGTGTAAGAACGCATGGGGGAAGGCTATCTGCACCAGCCAACTACACCCCTGTGGACAGTCCAACCAGAAGGCTGTCATTACATTGAAAACCCCTTAATGTTATGTTTCTTCCCTCCTGTATTCCTCCCAAACCTCTCCCTTGGCACCATTTACTTACTTTACTCTCAGGACATGCTATGCAAAGGCAGTGCGAGGGTGGGTTGTTAAAGAAATAAAGCATTCAGCTTTGCAAAGCTTCAGGGAAGCTAGTTTGCAGCATCAGGAGTAAACACATGGGAAGGTGGGTAATACAGGGAAAATAAACAAAGCAGTCATACCGTACCATGGTCCATGATAAATCTTGTTATGTCTTCTCTGATGCGCCTTCTTCTTACCAACCTCCCTCCCCCTTCCTCCAAACCTCCCTCAGTCCCTTCCCCGGAGAACCCCGAGTTATGAAATGTCATGCACAGGATTGTAACAGCAAGCATGATGATTGATTGCTGAAAGGGTCTGATTTTTAATAAAGAACTCAATTTCTTTAACAAATACCAGTAACTTTATTTTCAATAAGCAAGCAGTTAAGGAAGGGTGCAGGGAAGCAGGTTTGCAGCAGCCAGAGTCAAGACATGGGGAGGTAGGTAATAACAGGGAAATAAACATACCAATCACACCATTCCCTGGTCCATGAAGCCACTTCTGGGCTTCCTTAACTGACTTTGTCTTTCCTTCCTACATCCCTCCCTAACCCTAGCCATTTACTATTCTTCTCCCAAAAAAACCCTATTACTATAATTCTATTCGCAGGCTTCTAAATGCAAGAGGGAGGGTGCGCTGCTTACAGTGACTGTCTTTTAATAAAGAATTCAATGTTTTCCACAGACACAGACGGCTATTTTAATTACCGTAAGCAAGCAGTTGTGGAAGGGTGCAGGGAATGCAGCTTGCAGCAGCAGGACTGAATACATGGGGAGGGTGGTAATCAATGGAAAAGAAACTCAGCATTCAAACTGTACCCTGCCCCATGAGGAAGCTACTTTTCAGGGCTTCTCTGATGCGCACAGCATCCTGGTGTGATCTTCTAATTGCCCTGGTGTCTGGCTGCGCATAATCAGTGGCCAGGTGGTTTGCCTCAGCCTCCCACCCCGCTATAAAGGTCTCCCCCTTACTCTCACAGAGATTGTGGAGCACACAACAAGCGGCAATGACAAAGGGGATATTGGTTTGGCTAAGATCTGAGCGAGTAAGAAGCGTTCACCATCTTCCCTTCAATCTGCCAAATGCACATTCTACCACCATTCTGCACTTGCTCAGCCTGTAATTAAACAACTCCTGAGCACTGTCAATGCTGCCTGTGTATGTATGGCTTCATTAGCCAGGGCATCAAGGGGTAGGCTGGGTCCCCAAGGATAACTATAGGCATTTCAACATCTCCAACTGTTATTCTCTGGTCAGGGAAGTAGGTCCCTTGCTGCAGCCGTTTAAACAGTGTAGTGCTTCTGAAGACACGTGCGTCATGAACCCTTCCTGGCCATCCCACGTGGATGTTGGTGAAACGTCCCTTGTGATCCACCAGGGCTTGCAGCACCATTGAAAAGTACCCCTTGCGGTTTATGTACTGGGCGCCCTGGTGCTCCGGTGCCAAGATAGGGATATGGGTTCCATCTATGGCCCCCCCACAGTTAGGGAATCCCATTGCAGCAAAGCCATCCACAATAGCCTGCACGTTTCCCAGAGTCACAACCTTTCGAAGCAGCAGCTTAATGATTGCTTTGGATACTTCCAGCACAGCAGCCCCCACAGTAGATTTTCCCACTCCAAATTGATTACCGACTGACCGGTAGCTGTCTGGCGTTGCAAGCTTCCAGATGGCTATTGCCACTCGCTTTTCCACTGTGAGGGCTGGTCTCATCCTGGTATTATGCTGTTTCAGGACAGGAGAAAGCGAGTCACAAAGTTCAAAGAAAGTGCTCTTACGCATGCGAAAGTTCTGCAGCCACTGCGAATCGTCCCACACCTGCAGGACTATGCGGTCCCACCAGTCAGTGCTTGTTTCCCGTGCCCAAAAGCGGCGCGGAACGGGTAGAACCTCCCCCAAAACCGTCAGGAGCTCCAAAGTGCAGGGGCCCGGGGTGTCGGAAATCTCGTTCTCCAAGTCCTCATCACTGTCGTCCCCGCAGTCAAGCATTCTCTCTTGCATTTCTGACTCATGGTTCAGCATGGATAGCATGAGAACGCGTGAACTATTTACAGCATTCGCGATCAAGGATAAGAGCACTCCTGGATCCATGCTTGCTGCAAAATGGCTTTTTCTCACTGCAGCCAGTAAAAACCACGCGAAGTGACTGTGTTCCGCTGACAGGAAGGGAGGGGGTGAGGCTGTACCCAGAACCACCCACGACGGGGATTTTGGCCCCATCATGCACTGGGGTAGTAACCCATAATTCCAAAGGCCAGGGACCCGTGCAGGAACTGTGGGATAGGTACCCAGAGTGCAACGCTCAGGGAAAAGATGGACGCCAGGGAACATGGACGCTCAACATCGATGTAAGTAGCCCTAGTGTGGACGCGCAAAATCGATTTTATAAAGCCTGCTTTATAAAATCGATTTTAATAACATCGATTTTACCCTGTAGTGTGGACGTGGGCTATAGCTGTAAATTGATCCTGTGCATTCCTTTCTGACACAAGAACCATGCAAAATCTTTAGGGATTCTCCTTCCACCATGAGTAATGCTGTAATAGCACTTTTGTAAAATACAGGACCAGTTGCATGGCCAGGAAAATATTGTGAGCTGTTTTGTTTGTTTATTTTAGGTCACCTATTTTTTCCTCTCTGGAAATAATAAGACAACAGTATTAACTCCCTGGTTTCCTTTCACCAACATTCCCAAATACTTCTATGTTCATAAACTGACAAATCTAGATTTAGAGGCATGGAGTTGTTGTTTGGGTTTTAACCATGCAAAGGAGCCTTTTACCACCTAACCACCACACAGTGTGCACTCTCTCTGAGTTAAGGAAAAAACAAACACCAAATAAATACAAGCTTTCATGAGAAACAACACAGTGCGTGCATGACTCTTTCTGCAACTGCTGCCTAGAACTGCCCCATAGCCCCAGGGCAGGCACCTAAAGGGGCAATACACAGAAAATAGAATCGTCGCTGGAGGAAAACTGACATTGCTTGAACATTTTCCTCCTTTTTTTGCGTGAAACTTCATTTTGGAAGGAATTTCCGACCATTTGTATTCACAGCAGCTGCTACATTCACCCCACTGGTGAGTCCTAAAAGACCAGCCACCTAGCTCTGCACAAAACCATCATGGATTCAGGGGAGGGGAGGAGGATAATCCCAAGCATGTGCTTGGGGCGGCACAATTCTAGGGGCGGCATTCTGGTGAGTTTTTTGTTTGTTTTTTTTGCTTGGGGTGGCAAAAAACCTAGAGCCGGCCAAGGCTAGAGACATGGGATAAGGCATTTTCTCTGGATCTGCATACACAGGAACTGATTCATCTTTCGTATAGAGAGGGTTCTCCAGTACCAGACCTATGTGCTTTTTCTAGAGATGTTTGAGTGGAGCAGAAATTTAACACAACATTGCCACCTCTGATATTTACTGTTTTTCTTACAGCACCAGCTCCTGGAGTGAGATAATTACAGGAGAATATTTAAAACAAATGACATGGGTACTCCCTGCCTGTGGACGTTCCAGCTAGAGAGCGGAGCATGAAGGCTTGCGCAATCAGGCCCCAGGAAGACAGGAAATGTTGTGTCATCACTGCTTAGGTCCCAATCTGGCAAGTTGATTCAAAGCACGCAGACCCACATACCCATCCAGAGCACACATGAACTTAACAAGCAAAAAGGTCTCATGTGGATCAGCTTGCAGGATCAGGCCCTTAGTTATTTCAGAAAAACAAACCCTAGGAGCAGAGTTTTAATCAGACACCACTTTATGCAAAAGCCCATCAGCTGGGCAAGAATTTACAGAGAATCATACCCTCATGAAAGCATTTTTTATTATGTAGCAAAATATCAAGCTGCTTGAAATTACTCTCTGAATCACTGTGCAAGGCCACGTGCCTCAAGCATTTGTAATTTCCTGTAGCTTTCATTAAGACAATCCAAGTAAAGTTTCGTAATGAAAGCAAGGAGATTGTGATTATGTTGCACACTTCATTACCACACTAAATGAAGAATGTGGCAAGTCTTTGATAAAAAGCCAAACAACAAACCCAGCTCTTGGAAGCTTTGGTGCTTCAGACAGGGAATGTTCACAATGCATGTTCCAAGTTTAGGTCACTTCAGTCCAAGATCACAAGAGGTTATTTCCTGGGAGACATTAACGTAATTACTATACTCGCTTTCCATAAAGAAGTGATTAGATGAGCCCACAATTCCTGTACAGCTATTTGTTTCGAGTAAGTCAGCTGAAGTTGGTGTGGCAGGGAGGATTCATGGCCATACCTAGTAATCATATGAAATCATTCTGCTAATAACAGAGGTACCTTGATATAATTTAGTTTTAATACTATAAGGTGCTCTCTCTGAACAGTCATGCATCTGAGGAAGTGGGTAATCACCCACGAAAGCTCATGCTCCAAAACGTCTGTTAGTCTATAAGGTGCCACAGTATTCTTTGCTGCTTTCTCTGAACAGAGTGGCAGCTAGACTCATCTCTAGCCTGCTATAAATTCAAGGGAAGAAGATTCAATCAGAGAAACTCAGAGTTCTTTCTACCATCACACAAACTCTTCTAGGAATTAATGGAAAGCTCAACATGTTTAAACAGAAAAGCCATGGAGGCACAGTGGATGCTTAGGAGGAAGAATGCAAGTAGTGGCATTCTAGGGCAGCTGACTAACGTGGTCAGACCCCCCCAAAAAATGGTTACTCACCTTCTCGTAACTGTCGTTCTTTGAGACAAGTTGTTCACGTCTGTTCCAATCAGGTATGCGCGTGCTGCATGCATGATTGTCGGAAAGTTTTCCCTTACCAGCATCCGTCAGGTCAGCTGGGGAGCCCCCTGGAGTGGCACCTTTATGGTGATCAATATAAGACTCTGCCGACCCGACCCCGCTTCAGTTCCTTCTTACCACCAGTGATGGTCGTTGGAACAGCAAGTGCTTCCCTTAGCTTGTTCATTAGGTTTAGTTTAGGTTTCAGTTCTTAGTTCTGCACAGTTTAGAGTTACAATTTTGGTTAGGGACCGTGGTTCTACCCTATCCCTTTCCTCCCCTCAGCTCTGGGGCATGCCTCAGGGCCAAGGGTTTAAACCATGTGGGATCTGCACTCGAAGAAGAACAGACCAGTTTTGATACTCCTGTCCCACCATGTATTGGTAGGTTGCATCTTTAAGAGTAAAGATTTCAAAAACAATTTTTGCTGAACCAGAATATAAATTTTTCAGTTATCTGACCTGCTCCGATAAAGACTGCAGGGAACATGTCTGCTGCTGAAAGCCAACACCACTGCCCCCAAGGCAGCATCCTCTGCTCTGCCTGGAGAGTACCACAGACAAAAGGCACATGTGCACCCCACAGCCAGAAGCTGTAAACTAATCAAGGCACTAAGGATGATTACTGTCATTTGTGTCCTCCCACATTACATCCAGAGAGCTCAGCTGGTTTCTGTTTTGCAGGGAATACTTGATGGACACATTCTGTGGCCAGGACTTGTACTGCCTGTTAAGGTAAAATTCTGCACAATTTAGAAGAGGAGAAAAATTGCAACTTGATATCTGACTTGGAGGAAATGCAAACTCATCTCACTGATGGCTATGATGCATTGGCCCAACAATCCAAGCTGAGTGTGTCCTCTATTAATGGAGAAAACAGTAAGCTGACACAGAGAAGAACTGTTGTCCTTGTTTTGAAAACCCCTCCAAGGATTTGCAACCTCACAGACATTGGCTCCCTTCACTCCTCCCCCTCTCCTGCCCCAGGCTCTTCACGCAGTTTCCATACTAGTGGTGTAAGAGCCACCTCCTCTGTAACATCTAGAACAGGGGCCCTGCCACCCTGCATCTCACTGACTCCACAGCAGTTTGCAAATCTCAGCTGAAAACATCTCCCATGGCAAATCTCAGCTGAAAACATCTTCAGCATCTCTCACTCCCTCTGTTGTTATCTTCTGTGCCAGGGAAGATAATGGAGCAGGTAATCAAAGAAATCATCTGCAAACACTTGGAAGGTGGTAAGGTGATAGGGAATAGCCAGCATGGATTTGTAAAGAACAAATCGTGTCAAACTAATCTGATAGCATTCTTTGATAGGATAACGAGCCTTGTGGATAAGGGAGAAGCGGTGGATGTGATATACCTAGACTTTAGTAAGGCATTTGATACAGTTTCGCATGATATTCTTATAGATAAGCTAGGAAAGTACAATTTAGATGGGGCTACTATAAGGTGGGTGCATAACTGGCTGGATAACCGTACTCAGAGAGTAGTTGTTAATGGCTCCCAATCCTGCTGGAAAGGTATAACAAGTGGGGTTCCGCAGGGGTCTGTTTTGGGACCGGTTCTGTTCAATATCTTCATCAACGATTTAGATGTTGGCATAGAAAGTACGCTTATTAAGTTTGCGGACGATACCAAACTGGGAGGTATTGCAACTGCTCTGGAGGACAGGGTCAAAATTCAAAATGATCTGGACAAATTGGAGAAATGGTCTGAGGTAAACAGGATGAAGTTCAATAAAGATAAATGCAAAGTGCTCCACTTAGGAAGAAACAATCAGTTTCACACATACAGAATGGGAAGAGACTGTCTAGGAAGGAGTAAGGCAGAAAGAGATCTAGGGGTCATAGTGGACCACAAGCTTAATATGAGTGAACAGTGTGATACTGTTGCAAAAAAAGCAAACATGATTCTGGGATGCATTAACAGGTGTGTTGTAAACAAGACACGAGAAGTCATTCTTCCGCTTTACTCTGCGCTGGTTAGGCCTCAACTGGAGTATTGTGTCCAGTTCTGGGCACCGCATTTCAAGAAAGATGTGGAGAAATTGGAGAGGGTCCAGAGAAGAGCAACAAGAATGATTAAAGGTCTTGAGAACATGACCTATGAAGGAAGGCTGAAGGAATTGGGTTTGTTTAGTTTGGAAAAGAGAAGACTGAGAGGGGACCTGATAGCAGTTTTCAGGTATCTAAAAGGGTGTCATCAGGAGGAGGGAGAAAACTTGTTCACCTTGGCCTCCAATGGTAGAACAAGAAGCAATGGGCTTAAACTGCAGCAAGGGAGATTTAGGTTGGACGTTAGGAAAAAGTTCCTAACTGTCAGGGTAGTTAAACACTGGAATAGATTGCCTAGGGAAGTTGTGGAATCTCCATCGCTGGAGATATTTAAGAGTAGGTTAGATAAATGTCTATCAGGGATGGTCTAGACGGTATTTGGTCCTGCCCTGAGGGCAGGGGACTGGACTCGATGATCTCTCGAGGCCCCTTCCAGTCCTAGAGTCTATGAGTCTATGAGTCTATGAGTTGTTATTTGTATTTTAACTCGGTGAAGGGTTTTGAGATATGGCTGGTAAAGTCTGTCTGTCACAGCAAAGCAGGAGGATGCTGACCACTTTCTGTGTCTACTTTACATTGTTACATATTTTTAAAGTGAATTTAGTGCAGGCAAAAGGGCCTGGATTTGCAGCCAGCATGTCTGAAGTCCACCAAACAGGTACAGCACAGGTTGCCTCCATGCTAGCATCCTAAATACACCATCTCACCTATGTACATCAACAATGACTCAGTGACCTCACTGCCAGTGAATAAAAGCATTACAATACTGAAGGCCATCCATCAAGTGCTTGAGTCCCTGTTGATTCTAGCTACAGAGATGTCTTTTGTGGGGATTCCTAGTGCTGTGGATACCTGGCCAATGAGAATTGGACCAACCTACCACCTCATTTCACACAGTCAAAAATATGACAAATAATAATCACTGCTGGTCTGGGCTGGATTTCACAAGTAAGGTGAAAGACCTTGCTTTCTATTCCCAATACCCCAGACCAACCACTTCCATTCTCCCCCCTCAAACCCACCCAATCTTTCATTTTTGAATGACTGGATCATCTTAAAAACAACGAGGAGTCCTTGTGGCAACTTAGAGACTAACAAATTTATTTGGGCATAAGCTTTTGTGGGATAGAACCCACTTCATCAGATGCATGAAGTGGAAAACACAGGAGCAGGCATAAATACATGAAAGGATGGGAGTTGCCTTACCAAGTGTGAGGTCAGTCTAACAAGACAATTCACTTAACAGCAGGATACCAAGGGAGGAAAGATAACTTTTGAAGTGGTAATGAGAGTAGTCCATTTCAGACAGTTGACAAGAAGGTGTGAGTAACAGTAGGAGGAAATTAGTATTGGGGAAAATAGGTTTAGGTTTTGTAATGCCCCAACCACTTCCAGTCTTTATTTCTAATCTGATGGTGTCCAGTTTGCAAATTCATTCCAGTTCTGCAGTTTCATGTTGGAGTCTGTTTTTGAAGTTTTTTTGTTGAAGAATTGCTACTTTTAGGTCTGTTATTGAGTGACCAGATCTTAGTTTTCTGAGTTTAACACCAAGACCACTGTGTCTCACGAATGGCTCTGGCATAGTCATAAGCATCTCAGAGCTAGATCAAGAATGTTTCAATTGTGATTTAATGTGAAAGGTTAAGGATTAAAAATGGACACTAAGGGAACGTCTAGTGTAGATGCAATAAAATCAATCCCCATTCGCTCGGCCGTCAACTCCGGAACTCCACCATGGCAAGAGGCGGAAGCAGAGTCGATGGGGGAGCAGCAGCGGTCAACTCGCCGCCATCCTCATAGGCAGGTAAATCCACCTAAGATATGCTGACTTCAGCTACGTTATTGGCGTAGCTGAAGTTGCATATCTTAGGTCAATCCCCCTCCCCCAGTGTAGACCTAGCCTAAGAGTTAGCAAGAAAAAGCTCCAAATACTGCCACCTGATTTAACTGAGCACACACACTCCCTTTGCTACCAATTCAAACAAATCACTTAGCATGGTTGTAGACTGTTTCATCTATAAAAACACAAGACCTTTTATTCTGTACACATTTAGCAACATCCATTCAGCTGTGTAATGTGCTTCCGCATAAGGCCTGCAGCAGCAGAGTTTTCAGGTGCAGTTAACAATGTGCTGGTAACAAAAATTAGCTTAAAAACATTTTAATGTTCCACACTCTGGGGTCTGGGACAGGGCAGGTTTGTGGGCTCCAGAGAAATGCCTTCCTGATGCAAAGGAGTTAATTTGATGTAGGGATTCAGATTCTGATCCCTTTCAACTCTCTGTTGCCCTTTCTCCTGCACTTCCTTCAAAGTATATACATCCCGTATGTCATTGTAAGAAGTAGCCAGATAGCCCATTGCAGTTGTCATTAAGCTGCATACCATGGCTACTTGGAGTGTGACTAATACCATTGTTTGATTCAATTCCCCACTGAACTTGGACGAGAGACTTCCATGGGAGATTAACTTGCTGATGCCAGGTCTGTCTGTGGCCTATTAAATCTGACTTTCACCACTGACTTCAATGGGGAGTCTCACGGGCATTAGGAGCTGACAAGTAATTCTAACGATTGAATCCGATGGGGAATTTTTACAAGGGCAGTTCTGCAGATCCATGGAAAATCTGCCCCAACAGCGTCTGTCCCAGACAAAAAGATCTCTGTTATTAATGACAGTCACCTGAAATTCATTCCCTGGCTCACTGAGCAGGTGTTTAGAAAAGAACTGCATTGCAAGGGTCACATCTTTGGGAATTTGCCCTTTGCAGATTTTATGCTGTCTAGCAAAGATGTCTCCATCCATCTTTCATCATTTGAGTTATATCAGCTAGCAAACATGATCAATTCAGGGTACATTTGCCTGAGTAAGGATTGCAGCATTTAGAACTCCAGGTTAGGAATAGCCAGTGCCTTGCAACAAAATCTTTTGTTTTATAATATCTTCTTGGTAGTCCATCGATCCGATGATGACAAATCTGTGCAGATCATCTATTGCTGGTCTCATGGTGTGCCCTCTGATGACTGTACAAGCCAATTCTAGAGGTGCACATTTTGCTGCAGATGGTGCATGGGAAGTTCGCGGTCAGTGGATTGTGCGCTGCTGATGCTCTGTGACGTCGTTCACGTGCCTCTTGTAAACGTCGGCAGCGGTCTTCCTCAAAGGCGATTCAGGTATTTCTAACTGTTGCATGCCACTGTGTTCTGTCGCTGGCAGTGTCCTCAACGTCCCTTGGTTTGATACTGCTGTACTGCAGATTGGTTTTGATGGTGTCCTTGTAACGTTTCCGTGGACGACCTATATGCCGGATGCCCTGGGAGAGCTCACCATACAGAAGCTGGCGGGGGATTCTGTTGGCATCCATGTGGCTGACATGACCAGTCCAACGTAGCTGTGACTTCATGATCATCATTTCAATGCTTGTCATCTGGGCTCTCTTGAGGACCTCGAGATTGGGCACTTTGTCTTGCCAGCGGATCTTCATGATGTTGTGGAGGCAGCGCATGTGGAATGCTTCAAGCTGCTTGATGTGACACCTATATAGTGTCCATGTTTCGCACCTGTACGAAAGAGATGAGAGAACAACAGCTCTGTACACAAGCAGTTTTGTTGACATCCGGATGTTGTGGTGGTTTAAAACTTTGACATGCAGACAGCCAAGTGCCTGGCTTGCTTTGGATATTCATGCGTTAATCTCATTATCCAGTGATCCATCACTGGATATGACACTACCCAGGTATTTAAAGTTCTCCACTACTTTAAGATGAGTGCCGTCAATGGAGATACTCGGGACAGAAGCATTTGATCCAGGTGCAGGTTGATGAAGAACTTCTGTCTTTCCGAGGCTGATAGTTAGTCTGAAGAGTTGCAAGGCCTCAGCAAACATGTTGACAATGTGCTGAAGATCATTTTCAGTGTGAGCCATGAGGGCACAGTTGTCGGCAAAGAGTGCCTCAAGAAGGAGTTTCTGCACTGTCTTAGTCTTTGCATTCAGGCGACGGAGGTCAAAAAGTGAACCATCGTGCTGGTATTTCGAGTATATACCTCGGTCCAGATCTTTCATTGCATGGTTAAGGACGCATGCAAAGAACAGGTTAAATAGGACAAGTGCGAGAACACATCCTTGTTTCACGCCATTGGTGATGTTGAAGGGGGCTGATGTGGCTCCATCAGACAATACTTCGCCTGTCATGCTCTCATGAAAAAGGTGTATAATCTGAACAAATTTTCTTAGGCAGCCAAGTCGTGTTAGAATGGTCCAAAGGGCTTCCCTATTGACGGTATCAAACGCCTTTGTCAGAGCTATGAAGACAGCATACAGATGCATATTCTGTTCAATGCACTTCTCTTGTATTTGTCTGACAGCAAACACCATGTCGACTGTGCTTCGGCCAGGTCGGAAACCACATTGACTTTCAGGTAGATTTGCCTCGGAAATACTAGCTATTAGGTGTTCAAGATGATGCAGGCGATGATCTTCCCACCAACGGAGAGGAGGGATATGCCTCTATAGTCTCCACATTCTGCTCTGCTGCCTTTGTTCTTGAAAAGAGAGACAACAGTAGCGTCACGGACAGGGCCGTCCTTAGGATTTATGGGGCCCTAGGCAGTATTGTTAAACTGGTGCCCCTATGCCGGATGGCAGCCCAAGCTCACAGCCTGGTGGGGGAGGGGCAGGAGGGACTTGACAGCAAAGGATAATGAGATGCCCAGCCTGCCTCATGGTGGCGGAGAGTCACAGTTCCCCGCAGAGACTTCCATGCACTCTCCCTCATGCAGAATGGACATGAAGAAAGTACCTAATTAAAAGCACTAAAATTTGGGAATAAAAAATGTCAGTCACAGGTTTTTTGATATGCCCTGAAGTTTGTCAGAGATTTATTTGCAAAAACTTCATAGTAAGGGTGAGTCAGCTGTCCTGCTGAATACAACATTACATATAATGGAATACATGATGCAGCTCTTCTCTGTTTTACATTTTCTTCATCAGTATTTCTAAGTTGAATTTATATTTTAAATGTACTCAAATCTTAAGCCAGCATTCCAAATTACTACATATTTAACTCACTGAAACAAAGACATTCTTTTAAATTAATCAGAGAGATTTAGTGTGTTCATAACAATGTTCATTGCTTTTAGAAAAAGGGAACAGTAATTTACTTTGTGTGAGCTCCATAACAAAAGACATGGTTATGAAATTTCACCAACTTTAAAAAAATATATTTCCAAAGATTTTAGGTATAACAAGGATTTTGTCTTACTAAGGTACTGATTTTGCTGGAGGGTTCTTTTAAAACTAGTTTGTCGGATAGTCAGAAGTAAAGAAAGGGAACTCTTTGTCCAGCTATCTGGAAGGGAAGGACTGTTGTCCCTTTAAGGGCTCTCTTCAGTGGGGAGTGGGGGGAGAGGTGGTGAAGGGATGGACAGAAAGGACAGGAAGACTTGGAAGCACTTTTTTTTTTAACTATAGTAATTAAAATGTGTATTTTAGATAAGGGAGGTCTTTTGAAGGATTTATTAAAAAAACTATGTGTGAAGATCCACACATTTAAGGCTAAAGATGATTGTGCATCTAAAACTCTATGCAAGCATTTTTTAGAAATGTGATTTTATAATCTTCACCAGCTCACTAATGAAATATTTTTAAAGCAAATTTTAAACTAAGGTCCTGTAGACTGACACGTTCTGTGTAAATATTACATTAATGCACAACTGTTTTTGTCAGTAAAGTCAGAAACTGACAGTATAAAAATTTATTTGGGCATAAGCTTTCGTGGACATCTGATGAGATGGGTTCTAGTCCACAAAAGCTTATGCCCAAATAATTTGTTAGTCTTTGAGGTGACACAAGGACTCGTCCTTGTTTTTGTTGATACAGACTAACAGGACTACCACTCTGAAACCTGTCAGTATATATCTTGGGGTTGGCAAATGCCTGTTAAATGGCTTTATTACCCCTTGAATGTCTCTTTAACAGTTTCAATGTTGTGCTAATAGGTCTGGCAGGCTGGAGGTTTTTTCACTTTTAACTACTATATTCCCTCCCAAGGAAGACTCACCAGGCTAGAGCAGCCATCTGTGGGAGCCTGCAGGAAGGGTCAAAACAGGGATAGGAAAACATGGGGTTGGACACTAAGACCCAGTGGTGCCCCAAATTTTCAGGGGCCCTACGCAGCTGCCTATGTTGCCTATGCCTAAGGACGGCCCTGGTCATGGAGGTCCTAGGGTACGTTTTCATCCTCCCAGGTGCTGATGATCACACTGTGGAACGCTGCTAATGCTGCTGGACCTGCTGCTTTGTATCTCTCTGCTGGTATCCCATCTTTTCCAGGAGCTTTTCCTGAACTCATCTGGCTAACAGCTTTCTTAATCTCATCTATAGTGGGCAGAAAGTCAAGACCTGTCAGAGCAGGTTGTTGTGGAATTTCATTGAGGACATTATTATTCACGGTTGATGGTCTATTGAGAAGGTTGCAAAGTGTTCTCGCCATCTTTCGTTGATGCCTTCTTTATCTTTAATCAGCGTTGTGTTGTCTGATGAGAGCAATGGGGTGGTCCTTGGTTTAGAAAGTCCATAGACAGTCTTAATAGCACTGAAGAACATCTTTGAGTTGTGAGTCTCAGCATAGTGCTCAATTTCTTTGGCTTTGCTCTCCCACCAGTTGTCTTGTATCTGACGGAGGTCTTTCTGTGTTTTGCTCTGAAATGGTCCCGTTTAGAGACTGAGGAGGGGTCATTCTGCCATTCAATAAAGACTTTTCTCTTTACTTCCAGTGCTGAGCATATTTCTTCTTGGTTCTCATTAAACCAATCCTGATGTGTTCTTTTCTTTGGTCCAAGAGATGTTATTGCTGTGTCAGTCACTATCTGCTTGAACTGGTCCCACTTTTCGGTTACAGTACCGATCAGTTGTCGTGGGATGTCAGTTTGTCATCAAGACTCCTCTGGAAATTGTTGAAACACTGAGCATCCTTCAGTTTGGCTATGTTGAAAGCAGGTCGCACATGCTTAGGGCATTTGTGCCGAGAGGGAGCAATGTGAAGTTGAAGAGACATCCTGATTAATCTGTGATCTGTCCAGCACTCTGCACCTTGCATTACTCTGGTTATCATTACGTCTCTGATGTCTCACCTTCTGACAATGGCATAATCTAGTAGATGCCACTGTTTGGACCTAGGGTGCATCTACGTCGTTTTGTATTTGTCCGCTGTCGGAACAGAGTGTTGGTAATGGTCAGGTCATTTTCAGAACAAAGGCTCAAAAGAAGTAGTCCATTGCTGTTAATTTTGCCTACACCATGTGGGCCGGTTACTCCTTTCCAGTTCTCGCTGTCAGCCCCAACTCGGACATTGAAATCTCCAAGTAGGAGTAGTTTGTCTGTTATAGGTGTGGCCTTGATCAGTCTGTCGAGATCTTCATAGTATTGTTCCTTTGAGTTGTCAGAGCATGTTAGAGTGGGTGCATATGCACTGATGATGGTGGCATGACATTTGGCATTTAGTGGGAAGCGTAGTTTCAGCAATCTTTCACTGATACCCACTGGAAGGTCTGGGAGTTGATGCATCAATGAGATTTTTATTGCCAGACCAACTCCATGTATTCTGTCCTCTGTCTCAGTCTTACCCTTCCAGAAGAAGTTGTAACCACATCCTGGTTCGCTCAAGGAACCTTCCGCAGGCAATCTTGTTTCACTTAATGCCACTATATCAAAGTTGTAGCGGGCTAGTTCTCCAGCAATGAAAGCTGTCCTTCTCTCAGGTCTTGCAATAGCTTCTCGATCCATGAGGGTACGAACATTCCATACACCAATGGTAAGTTTCCTCAAATTTTTCTTTTGGTTTCAGCTGCAGGTTGGGTTAAACTGCCAGCTGCAGCTTGCTGGCCAGTTGTTCTAGGGCAGGCAATTTTTAGGCCACCTTTTCTAGGCCCCTCCCTTACTAGGGTGAGCAGTACTGTCTTGAAGAGGGCTGCTCAGACACCTAGGATGCTGCCGGGCAACTCTGCTGCCCCAGGTACAGAGCTGGACGACCACCTATCCACAGGCCGCCTGCGTGCAGGATTGGGACTACGACTCCCAGTGGTAACCTCCACCTGTCGCTTTGCCCCTCCCCCATCGCCGCAGGACTTGGGTGGTATGATGATGATGTTTGATGATTTGCACAGGACCTGTAAGTGAAAACTTTTTAAGTGGTAGAGCCGTTGCACGGGAGCAATCCCACTCTCTCGACCTCAGAAGCCAGACACCAATGGTACGAAAAATCGTCATGACTCATAACTTCTTTGGTTGCAGTGGATGGCCTTGACGTCTTTCGTGCCTCTTCAAGCCCTTCACTGTCCACAAAGCATTGCAGAACCGCCTTCTTCACCGTTGGATCTTAGTGATCTCTTTCACCCAGTCTGCTGGAGCTGACGTTGCATGCAGGGTAGGCATATCCCTAATTCATTGAGGATTTGAGTCCCATCGGTTACACTCACCTGATTTAGCCGGCCTGTCGAAGCCATTGCCCGGGGTGTGGCCACTGTGCATGCTGCAGCTACTTGGAGCCACAAGTGAGAGCTGAGCGACAAGTGGGGACCAAAGTGGATGGACCACCCCCGAAGGGGTATGACAAGTCCCCCCATCAGAGGTACTACCCCTCCCTAGGCACCCCATACACCCCTATAATAAAGGTCATGATTAATTCAGCTTAACATCCTGACTCTCCACTTTTCAGCTGCTTCCTGGCTGCATCATATAAAACCACAAGCACCCAGTCTCCTTCCTTGGCAGAATCGTTAGCACGGTCCCTCTCCCTTCAGCAGTCTCTCCTCTTTTGCTCCGAGGCGCTCACCCTCCATTTATCTACAGTATACTACATCTGCCATCTATTAACACCAAATGCACATAGTCCGCCGAGGGCCATTCCACCAGCCAGAGTGACCATAATCGATAGTGTAGCGAGATCTGGCTCAATTCTGCAAATCCACAAATCTCTGGGGCAGCCCCACAGGTACATCAGGTAGGATCAGGGTGTGCACCCTTTCACGCTTCAATGGAGAGCATGAGAGCACGGTGTGCTGGGGTGATTTTGTCTCCCCCTTCCCTCTTCCCACCTCATCCATGCCACTGTTGAATATACTGAGCTATTAAAGGAAGGCTAGATCTCTGCGAGCCTGTGACATTTCGCACAAAGTCTTTTCCACTTTATGCCTAGGATTTGGCACCGACAACGCACATGGAATGTGCAAATAAGACAGTCCAGGTTTCTAACCCACATAGCAATACAGGTAATACGCAGGTTTGAGAGATCCTGAACTTTGTTTCAACACAATGACATTTTTGCATCCATAAGCAAGACAAGAACTTCATGCAAGAGGCCATGAGACATATTAGTCAAAGGTCTCGGTTTACAGCCCAGCTGGATGAACTCATCAACACTCTCCATGGTATTTGACCTCAGGGGTTCTGGTGACCCAGCTCTAAGGTTCTGGACCTTGGTCTTCTGCAATGAGGTGTTCAACTCCATTTGTGGAGGACATGTCAGAGACCCAGGAGGGTGGGGCTGAAATTCTCTAACTTCTCCACAAGTGTAGTTTTGGTTGGTAAGCATTTCTTGACCAACCCTGATTCCAACATGTGGAGTGGCAAGTCCTAATATCAAGTTGATAGCTCAGGAGAAAAGGGCTCTGAGGAGAATGCATCCCTGCTACACACCTGAGGCCCAGGTACTATTATCCCAGGTACTTAAAGGATTTAAATTCATCTTTGACTGCACTGCTCCTCATTATTTAATGTTCTAGCACAGTGATACTCAGACTGAGGCTCTTGAGCTGCAAGTGGCTCTATAATTTGTCTCCTGTGACTCTTTGCACCGCATGATATTAAAACACTGTGTGATTTAATTATCAAGCAATCCAAGTTGTTAACCAATCAGGATGCTTCTACTATGTTATCAACTACAATTGGTCAATAAAATAAAATAATAAGACTTGGTCAGTCGTTTTGGCTGTGAGAATATATATAACTAAATATTTCCCCGTCATACTGTTTAAATATGAATCTATAGTACTATAGTCAATGAAACAATGAATTCACACTACTGTGGCACTTTTGGGTAATGTTGATCACTAATTTGGCTCCTGACCCACTGAGGTCTGAGTATCACTGTTCTAGCATCATTTGTACATTTGAGAACCAGGCATTAGTTACCATGATGTAAGTAACAGCCAGGCAGGGCACTTTCCTAGGTCAAGGCTTGGGTTTGACTGCATGCTCGGCCATTGACTCAAAGGGAGACACTTATCACATTATGCAATGATGGCCAACTGGGTGATATGAATGAAGTGTCCCAACTCCAGGATGATGACACCCCGCTTCACACACTGCTTGAGGAGAGACCACCTGACCTTCCATCCTTGGGCATCTCTTGCGGGCTCCCCATTTCTTCCAAAACCCAGTTGGAAAATGTTATCTTTCATAAGTCTTGTCCAAAAATTTCCCATCTAAGATGTTTTGCATTTTGACAAGATGCAATTCTTCATGGGGAGCTTCTGCTTCCTGCAGAAATCTTTGATTTTTTGTCAATATAAAACCCAAACACTGAAGTTTTCCACCAAAAATGTTGTTTTTTTAATCTTGGGGGGCAAAAACCTTAACAATTTTTCCTAAAAAATACCCCTGCCTCTCCTACCATGTCTGTTTTTTGAGCTTGCCTCTCGTCTGCCTCCCAGAACACCCCATGCTCTCCTTCCACTTCCAGCCTCACCCCATCTCCTCCACTTGTCTAGAACAACCCTCAGCTCTGTCCCCGCCAGTCTTCCCACTGCTGGGGGGAGAGCTTCCCACTGATCAGCCCTGCCACCTGAACAGTTCTCTTGTATCTCTCGAGCTCATCAACTCTCCACCTGATTTCAAATGAAACTGAAAACTCATTGAACCTCATCTCCATGTATCTACTCTTATGGATGATGTAACTCTGCAGAGCCTTTGGGGACACAGCTGCTCTATAAGTCATCACACATTACTGGGCAGTACAATTATTCACTGCAAGAGGGCCTTGGAGACCTTGGTCAGTAACTTTTCACTTTTCATGGCTGGTGCTCTACCATTTGGACCCCTGCTTGCTGCGAGAGTTCCCCTATGCTCCATATTCATTCATGTCTACTTTCCTTCCCTTCTCTAGCCAATTGACAGCAACTACTCATCCATACCCTCTGATGTGTCAACAAGTGCAATCTCTTATTTCACAGCCACAACAAAAGCAAACCTTCTCCTACTTAAATCCATTCAAAACACTGTTGCAAACACCTTCCTGGCTAGTTGCTCCATGTCACCCCCACTTTGTCTCTTCCCCCCGCCCCCAACAAGTCACTTGTCTTGGCCCTTCATGGCTTACTCCTGACTTACCTATTATCTCTTGTATGATGCAGAGCTGTTGACTTGTGCCTCAAATCCCACCTGATTCCTGTCAGTCTTCATTGCCCATTAGTCGCATTTTCCAACAAGACCCTTTGTGATTTCACCCTCCTGCCCCTTAATCCTGTGTGGAGCTCCAGCAAAAACCTGCTGTGTCTGATTCCTTATCTGCAAATCTGCCTAGATACAGATGCAGCATGGTGCATGGAGAGGACACAAGACAGGGAGTCAGGAGAACAGGAGTCCTAGTGCTGCTTCTGTCACTGACTCATTGAGCAGCCTTCAGCAAGGCCCTTGAGGAGCCTCAGATTTCCCATCTGTAACATGAAGCTGATATTGTTAATCTCCTCCTCACTAGGGGTGTTTTGAAGCTAAAGCCATTAAGGCCCTTGCCGATGCCTGGATGGGAGCACGGCTAAGCGGAAAATATTGTTACTGTAACATTCCACCCACATGATAACCCAGCTTCTGTGCTCAGACACCTCCTTGGCAAACACCCTAATCAAACACGATAAAGAATCTCATGGTGCACTGTCTGGAGCTAAGCCGTATTTGTTTGCTTGATATCCCCAGTGTACAGCACATTTGCCAGAGATGGAAGTAAAACCATCAGCCACATTCAGCTGTTCAGGCCATCTGTGGAGAAGGGGGCTGTTGTCCAATATCTTCGCTATGTGCAGTACATGATGATAACCCTCAATTAAAGGTCTGAAGGTCTTTAATCATCTCATATATCCATGCCCTTCCTTAAAAATAACACTTGTCTGGCCTTTTGCCAGGCTTCAGGGCTCTCTCCTGAACGAGGACTTGTAAAAATTTCTACTGTAGCTTCTCCGGTTTCTGTCTGTGTTGTCTGTGCCTGGTGCCTTATCAGTTGAAAAGCTTCTGATCTATAAATAAGACCTTGGTGTGTCAGCTATGGGCTTTTTAATTCCTCGGCATTTTTGATTCCCAGAATATCCCCATCCTCTCTCATTTAGCAGACACACATGAACAAGAACATTTGACATCTCAGGCTTTCACTCGCTCACTCTCTCTGCACTATTGTTCTGGAGGAGCCTTTCCATTCAGTGTCCACCTACAACATACACTCTTAGCTAACATTAGTAGCTGTTTTGAATGGTGGAGACCAACTGATTTGTTTTTCCTTTTGATTACCGGAATTTATTTTGTTGGTTTTGTTCACTTAAGTATGGGTCTAGTAATCGATAACCCACATAACAGCCGGTAGGGGGTGCTCTTCCCTTCCATGCTGGGATTTTGAATCCAGGGCCACCACCTGCTATGGGGGCAGGGAACAAGTGCTGTAGCAACTGTTGTGGGGGCCTCAGTAGTGGTGCTCCTCCCTCTCTGTCAGAACTGAAGCAATGCCCAGGCTGCTGGAGTGGCTGTCTTTTGGATGCCATATAAAACTGAGGCCTGGACCAGTTCTAGTTACTAAAGATCCATTTGTGTCTTTCCAAGAAGAGTGAGGCTGTTTGCCTTGGTAGTCTGGCCAAATCCCAGTATGGGTGATTATATTCCATCCACCTATTGTCCCTCATTGCTTTACCATATATAGTGTTCCTTTGTTTCTTGTCCACAATCTGCCAAGGGTGCTGTTATAATGGTTACTGCTTCCTGCTCATAGGTAGCTACATTTCAGTGGTGCGAGATGGGAACTAATCCCTCTGTTTAATTGCTTTTTGTAATTCTGTGAAGCCGCTGGAGGCATTATATAGATATAGATTAGCTATATAGATCTATCTCTCTCTATATAGATATACATACACACACACATACACTGTGTAATCTCTCTAACTCCTGGTCTCTTACACTTCCCAGGAGTTCTCTGCTTCTTTAATAAAACTACTATGGATCCTTCAGTTTCACCACATACTGTAAATTATACTGTAATTAGCAGGTATTGCTCATATCTATTTTTAAATCCCTCTCTTTGTTGCCAACTGGAGTTTGGGGACAATAAAGGATTCCAATTACATCCTCCTGTCTTTCTGAAATGCCTTGGATTTTGTTCTACTTTTCATACACTCACAGACATTTCAGACCAATTACTTACAATTGCTCTCCCAAAACATTGACTGGCCTCTATTATTTGCCACATACCTGGTTCTTTTCTTTGGAGTAAGTCCAAACTGACCTGTTAACTTGTTGGCTGCTCAGCAAGCAGTGTAGGACAGCGGGCTAGTATTAGTCCAGAAACACACACCCGTAGTGGCTAGGCTGCAGCTATTTCAGACAATCACAAACTTTCCCCCAGCCAGGACATGGTGATGGCATTTAAATTTGTCACCAAACTTTTCTGTCAGCAAAAACCCAGCATCTCTCTTGGACTGGCCTCTTCAGGATTTAGAATCCTTTTCCATGGGAATTTTTTTTAACCCTTTCAATCTTGCCCGAGTGCAGCCTGCCATAAGCCAGGCTTTTTTCACATGTATTTCCTCTCCAGACACGTCAAGTTGATGATGATAATCTATTGATATTGCTTTCATCCAAAGATCTCACAGCCATGCAGAGTTGCTTGGTAGAACAGTTACCTTGCTTACTGCTGTGTTTTAGTGCCTGGAGGAGCCTGATCCTGTGGGCACTGAGGACCTTTGTCTCCCATTCTCTTGGAGGGAAGTTAGGGTCACTAAGACTTTTTGTAGGATTGGGCCTTAAATTAAGAAGGAACCAATACACTGGGACACTACAGATGGTCCTATTTGGGGCTGTGGCCAGGTGAAGTAATATGGTTACAGCTCTCTCTCTCCTAAATGATGGTTGTATCACAAAAAACATGCTTCCCAAAACATAACAGTTCCGCTTCTGCACATAACACTAATCTACCTCCATCCAGGCATCTCTGCTCATTTGTCTTCTGAGTATTAAACTGTGTCTTCAATTCCTCTGCTTCAGTTCTCCTACCCTCATGCATATGATTCTTTACCTCTCCCAGTACTCAGAGGCAACAGATGATGTACATGGTATTAGAACCTGAACAGAAGGAAACTGTGCATAACTGTCTCAACTCTTCATTGTTCTCGGCTTGCCTCGGCCTTGAAAGTATGAACCCGTAGATGTTATAATGTTTGAATAGTTTAAAGAAAAACACAGCTAAATCTTGTACTGCTTTTGATAATGGAACATCAGCAAACCATGCACTTCGATAACAAATTTTCCCAGAAATACCTTCAGTAAATCTCTCCTGCAATATTTAATGTTTTATGCAAAAAAGAGTCCACTGCAAACAAACAGAAGCAAAGATTATAAATGGAAGAGGGGGATCAATTGTTAATGATCTGTGTCGAGTGACAATACAGCACTATTTAATCACTCAATATTAGTGTAACATGCTTATTCTTTCAGCTGCCATCCCTCATTTCTTTTACCCATTTTTCTCTCAGCCCTGTAGTTAATACTGAGAACTGAACTTCTAAAAATATCTAAGAAAGGGATTTAGCTCCTAAGAATCTTTCTTTCCAATGTCCATTATACACAAAAGCTGAGCCCTAAGCTTTCATTATATAGGTCATGTTCAAAGGACACTGTCAAAGATTAGAAGCCCCAAATTTTACATAACTATGTTTTCTTATAGCATTTTGAAAAGAGCATACGGTCCTGGACATGGGGTTTTGCCCATGAACAATATTTCAGTGCTTTTATCCCCTTTTAAAAAATCTTAGCCAGCAGCCTTGCATTTGCTAACAAGCCTCCATAAGAAACCAGCATGCACAGTCCAGTGCCCACAAGCAACCCTATAACAACAAACCAACTTTCATGCAGAACAAAGTTGAATACTGTGCCACCTGTAGAGAATTACAGCACAGTTGTTAATAGATCCCATGGACTGTGCAACCTCCCTCAAATCCAATTTCTAACTCCAACTTTTCTCCCACATTCTCTGACAATGCCAGGCTCCCAGCTCATTATTTAGAAAGAAAGAAACAAACAACAAAGGACCAAACATGAAGGTGCTCTGTATAAAAACTAACTCACAACCTTATTCTGTGTAGTCTTTCCCTCCCCTCTATCTAATGGCTTTTCTCGCTATGTCGTATCTAAATCTAACCTAACTTACCTACTCCTCAGAGCAGGAGCCGTTTCTTCGTTCTCTCTGAAAACCATCATCCACATTCAGGGTGCTATAAACAAATGTTCTATAACAATAATAAAAATAATGTTGCTGCCCTATGCAACATCCCAGGATGGCAGCCCCTACAGGAAATGGCACAACTAGCACATCCAGACAACACAAAAACCATAATATTTAGAGGCTGCATGCAATTTCCCCAGAGCCAGGAAATGTAGAACTGAGGAAGATTGCTCCAGAATGAGTTTAGCTCATCACAGTGATACAAATTAAACAAGCTATTTTGGAGCTTGCAAATTCTCTATTGCTGGTAGATGAGAAGGAGTTTACTCTGTCAACATTTATCACTTTCCCCCACCACCACACAGAACAAAATTCAGTGTGGGCTTAAAGGTTTGTTCTGGGGATGAGTGTGTTGGTCCCGCTTTCTTTCTCCCTCACTCTCAGATGCTTGACAGTGCGATTTGGGGGGGAAATCCTCAGTTCTGCTCACTTCCTCTCTGCTCCATCCTTGGAAGCCCATCAGCAGAAAGTTCCCCTGGGCCCACCTGCTGCTCTGCCATCCTCGCACACACTCTTTAAAAGGGCTGCTTTAGGTCGGAACAATCCATCCTCCTTTCACTCTCACATGTGCTCACTTCACTGGCAGCTCACTCCAGCTCTCCAAATCAATCACCTCCAGCAGAAGATCAAGTCGGAGTCAATAACACATTTACCTTTTCTAAAATGGACAAGTAAGTTCAGCGGCCACAAAGTTGAAGGGCCAGGAGTGCTGGCTTGCATCTGGCACTGGGTAGGAGACATTGGGTAAGATCCCCCAAATCCAATGCTCTGCCAAATACACGTCAGCATTAAAGCGCAACACCTCCTCCTGTTCCAGTCTCAATCCCCCACTCAGCTCTGCCAAAGGCATCTCAATCTTCACCTACAGTATCCCGGATTCCCTGCTATTCCAGCCCTTCACAGGTTTTCACATCGGTCCTGACCAGCAGCAATGTCTGCTTTTCCAGTCTTTGGGCCCACATCCAGCTCTACTAAAGGATCACTGAGTGTCACCTGGGATGGGAATACATGACGGCCCTATAGAGTTTTGAAGAGTATAAGTTAAGTTAAGAATAGCAGAAAAGTTCAGTCAAGGCTGTTAGTCATGTAGTACGCCCCGGTGTGTGTGTATTTCAGTGGGCTAAGAAAAGCAATAGATAGTACGTGCTTCAATACCTAGGAACAGTGGTTGTTGTAGTCTGACTTTCCAGGCTTTGTGGGCTTATATTTAAGTCTATGGGCCATATTCACCCAGGTTGTAAGTGGGTATTATTCCACTGAATCCAATGGCTGAATTTTGCCCACAAGGCTGTTCATAATTACATATTTTTACTACTACATTTTAATGTATTTTAAAACTGAACTAGTAACACACAAAGAAATACTGCCAAGACTCACAAGACACCAAATTCAGAGAGATGAGACCAGTGTAGCCTCATAAACTGTTACCCACAGAATCAGAAGCTGCAATGAATGTACAAGGTTCAGATACTTTGCAAACAATGGCATAGCTATAACATACAGAAGTCTTCAGCAACTCATGAGTGTAGCTGCAGGCAGCCAATCTCTTCTGTAGCTGCAAATGACTGCAGCCCGAGAGAGGGAGCTGCAACACTGACCTGCCATCTCTGGCAAACAGACAATTTAGGGTTATGGTTTCAGAATCAGCACATTCCTAGGGCAACATGTGTTCCAAGCAGAGTTCTTTGCACTAGAAGCACAAAACCATTTCAGTATGTTTAAAAGCTAGAATTAGCAACCAACATCAAATGGCAACAACAAAATCCTCCTTGAGGTTCCCAAGTTCCAGAGAGAAAAGGCATGTGTGTGTGGCATGAGTGTGTTTTTCAGAGACCTGCACTTTCAGATCACCTAGCCTCACGGCTAGGACTTCGGACGCTAGCGTAAGAAACATGTTACAGCACTCTGTGACCCTCTACACAAACCACAGGGATGGTATCAACCATATGTTCAAAGTACAGCAAGTCCTACAGCTGAATGGAGAACAGTAGAGGAAATTCAGAAGGAATTAACTTGGGTCACTCACTAGTTTCTGTTTTATTCCACTCAGTTTCTTATGCTGCCGCAGCTTGACACACTCCTTTCTGACAGCATTATCACAATGGACCATCCCTTCTCAGGAGTTTCAATTACAAGGA
Organism: Gopherus evgoodei; assembly: GCF_007399415.2. Lineage (NCBI taxonomy): Eukaryota > Metazoa > Chordata > Testudines > Testudinidae > Gopherus > Gopherus evgoodei. The sequence goes on along the minus strand of NC_044337.1, from coordinate 21,439,519 downwards.
ACGACACACCTGTAATGACTCTTCATTGAGAAGCCAGTAGCCTAATTTGTTCCAAAGCAGCTCTGATTTGTGGGACAGGAAGGAGAGAACAGACTCCTCAATGCTGAACAATCCCATCCAGGCAGCTTAACTAAATTAACTCACCCTGGCACTGCCAGGGAATGACAAGGCTGCAGGAAAGAAAGATCAAGTCAAGAAGATATTTTGCCTATGTATTCTTCAGATTGACTTTTCTCACCATTAACGATCCATTTATTGGGCAGGAAACAAATGACTAAATCATGAAGTGATTTTGACTTCACCTGGAATTCTAAAGTGCTCTAGACGGTTAACACTTGTCTGATAAAGACCACCAGGTGGTTCAAAAATAGTAAAACAGCTTCTCTTCTTCCAGGGATGAAAAGGCTTTCCATTAACATTCTTGGTGACAAAAGAGACGTCTTTACTGGAGAGAGGCAGAGACGGGTCTAAGTTATGAGTGCTTCCTGAGGTATTAAGTGTCAGATGACAAGGGGAACACATTCGTTTTCAGAGTCTGAGTAAATTTATAGCAGCTCAGTTGGTTTTGGAGAATGAAAGGGACAAAGGAGCCTTTCCAAGAGTTATTGCTACAAGAAAAAATTCTCAAAGGAGAGAAATCTTTTTTCCCGAGCACTCTGCTGGCAGCACTTTGAGGAGTCGCTATTGATGGAGTTCGTGCAGAGTAATGCCTGGTATGTCACAGTAACTAACTACCCCATAAGTCCTGGTAAGTAGTTTGTGTGTCACTCCCACAGCTCGGGAAACCAGCAATGCAAGATCTCCTATCCCTGACCTCATAACCGAGACCATGGCTTACCCCACTGGCTTTACCCTACAGCCAGGACAGTTTAAGTCACAGTAACTGGAAATAATTTAAGCAAAAGAAGTGGGTAATTTTTTTTTTGGCAGTCTAGGATTCTCTCTGGAGGCATTCTTGTATGGTGCCATGAATGCTTAACAGTCCCTAATTCGTCAATTTGTGAACACTTCCCTGTGTCTGCTTCCTTGTTCAAATATTCTGTAGCAAAACAATTTTCTTCAAAACTTGACAAAAACACTTCACACGTCTCCGGAGAGAAAAATGAGAATATTGTTCATCTTAATATATTCATTCTATATTTAGGGAGCTATTATGTAAGAAATTCATATTTGACATTATCTGAAAAAACAGAGCTGAAGTCATATTTCCTGTAGAATTAGGGGCATTCTCTTTGCGGTTTTTGAAGCCCAGATTCCAACGTTGGGAAAGGCAAGACTTATGGTACTTTCAGTAACAGACCAAAATATGCAGTATTACTTCTATCATCTTCAAACTCCCCACTGTAAGGAAGGAAACTTGAATTCAGTTCTATGTCCCAAAGGGAGAAAGTAAAGTTTAATAAGGTGTTGTACCTCTGCAACCACGGAGTCTCAGTCAGGGGAAAAGAAGGAGTCTAAAATACCAAAAGGAAAAAGCATGATTCTCTCTTTTAATCTTTAAGTGCAATTATCATCACTTCAAACTAGGGTGACCAGACAGCAAACGTGAAAAATTGGTACTGGGGGTGGAGGGTAATAGGTGCCTATATAAGAAAAATCAGGACTGTCCCTATAAAATTGGAACATCTGGTCACCCTACTTGAAACATCCCTGTTGTCAGTTTCTGACTATTTTAGACCAGCCAACTTCAGTGTGGCACAGAGCCCCAAATAAAGCACCATTGCCCACCCAAATCTGGCCAGCCGACTGCTCACATAGTTTAAATATTACCTCATTCCCTTAACTACATTCCTTCCACAGTATTGTAGGCCCACTGTGGTATTAATACTGCAGCTGGATCTCACCTGAGGACTCATTTTTCCCCAGGGAGCACATCACGGAAAATCTGCAATTAGCCTTTGAATCATATTTTTGCAAAAAGCAGGGAGTGAAGGGTTCAAAGTGTATCCAGAAAGGTACCAAATGCACATTAAAAAGCCAGAAATGAATTTATTCTAAAATCACCATCTTAAAAACACTTTAAAAAATGGCAAACAAACTGTAGCGCTCAAAGCAACACATCCATTCTATTAAAAGGAGAAAAATGGTTTGCAGTGGCAAACAACTTCACACCAATTTTATGCAGATCATCTGCTTTCCAAGGTACCAGTCACAATACCACGCAGCATATGGGATGCTATAAATTCAGGGAACGGTTGCAGTTTTAACCATAGACTTTAATTCCAGGGTAAATTCCTCTGGTTTCCATCTAAATTTATCTTCCTAACTAAATTACCCACTGCACTACCTCTCGCAAAGCTTCCTGCAGATAGAGTTTGTGAATGCTCCGTTTGACAGAACAGAACGTACAAAGTTGCATTCTTTTCTTATTGGCAAAAATTCTCCAAACTGCATAATGTAGTGTGTAAGTTCCTCTTCTATATGCAAAGTGTCTAGGAGACAGGCTGATAAGAAAAAGTACTGATTATGCTTGATCTATTGCTTCTTACAGTACCCTGCACTTTTTAGCAGACTGTATGTTTATCTCCAACATTTCCTCTCCATAAACAGAGATTTCTAAGATAAAGTGAAGCACATTACCCCATCCTCTCCACCTGATCCATGCAGACGATAGTAAAAAACACATGCTTAACCCTCTGCCTGAAGTAGGATCTGTATCTCAGACACTCTTCCTCCCTTTTCTTTTGTATGTTTTCTACTCCTTACCATTGGAGTTGTCTTGGTCCAGGGGATTATCTGGCTCCATTACTTCAAATAAAAGCATCCAACATGCAGTTCTCCATGCAGCAGAGGCATAAAAACACAGCAGTTGCCTAAGCTGATTCACCTGATTTATGAATTAGTGCTGCATCCATAAGAGGCTGTGTTTCTTCTTTTGTATTACATCTGGCTGCTTTTCCAACTAGATGGCTGAGTATTACAGCATGCAGGCCCCTTTCCAGCATTCTCTTAATGCATTATATTTAAAGTAGCAGTAACCTTTTTCTCCTCCCTCCCTCCCCACCTAGGACTAAGTTAAAGCAGCATCACTAGGCGGAACTGGCAGAGAGTGAAGCACGTTCAGACCAGGACCTGCAAGCATTGTCCAATTCATGTTGCTGCAAAAAGAAAACGACTGATACAATAAAAATCAGTGAGGTTTGCTACAGGACTGTATGTGCGGCAGAGAATCACACCAAAACCCACAGGAAAGGTCTGCGGGGTTTGAGGAATGCCAGCGCACAGCCCCTGCCACTCAAACACAAACTGAGTGCCCCACTCCAATCTTCTGGAATGCTGGATTTCATCCAGCACTAGCTTGCTCCCTGACTCTGCTGTTCCCCCGTGTCCATGCGGTGTCTTGGAAAGGAAGGAGGTTGTTTGCAGACTGAATAGAGCAGCCACTGTCGAGCAGGGAGGAAACTCAATGACAGCACTGGGCAGTTGCTACACGCTGCAGCAGGGACCTTCTACAGTGACCTATATTCACCTCCCTTGGCAAGCCAGCAGCCACTCCTAAATTGGCTCGTCAACGAGCCAAATGCAAACAGGACTAGAAGTGAGCAGCAGCTATGCTCAAATCATGCAGCAGGCCAGTCCAGTGCAACTGCAGCCTGTCTCAACTGAGGCAATGTTGTCTAATGGTTAGATCGCAGGACTAGGAGTCAGAACTCCTGCGTTCTGATACTGGCTGTACCAATGAGCCACTGTGAGACCTCAGACATTTCACACTGGAAAACTGAGGCACAGCGAGGCAATCAGTAACATGGGTACTGTAACTCCTATCTCACAAGGACACTGGGAAGTTTCAACAGTTATGTTGGTAAAGTGCTTCAAGCTCTTTGGATGAATGATGCCAGGGAAAATGCAAAGTATTTTTATTTTGGTACAAGGACTACGTGGACCCTGGTGTCTGTTTGGGAGTTACAAATGGTTCATTGGCCGCGACGACCTCCTCTGAAAAACAACGTTAACATAAAAAAATCAATGTGTGTGTACCAAGCTGCTTGGCAGAGAGCTACTTTCATGCTGCCCAAACTTCACTGGCATTTCAGCCAATGGATCCTGCAGCGATTGGACCTGGGGCAATTCTGCAATCCCAGAGTTTCAGGGTCCCTTTTACTTGGATCCCAGAAATCAAACTCCCTCTGAGACATCAAGCAAATCCTGCCTCCTCTTGTTTTAATGCTTCTGCCTACATCTAAGGCAAGGATCTCTCTACATGTCTATAGTTGATTTAGTGCCCTTGGGAATAGGTAAGGCTGTAGCTGTGACACTCTGAAACTGGATAAATACTGTGGGCTCCCTAAGTTTGAATGCTTCTGCGGGGTGCAATCCTCAGTGGCACCTGCTGTATAATCATATAACCAGTTCTTCCGAGCTATTGAGTCCTAGTGCTGGGTGCTGTAGGCGGACAAATGAATGGCTGGCTGAAGGGAGAAAAACACACGGCTCTGTATGCACTAGGTTGGTGTGACTGTACTGTAATTGTACCCTGCAGAGAAGCATTTCATTGCTGTTCTCATGTCTTATGCCATATTAGCAAAAACTCCCCTCACATTCCCACTTATTTTGCTGATAAGCTTCACAAAGCATATGGCCTCTATTAACTAATGATCTCTGCCTTGGTCTAAATAATGTTACTGCAAATCCTATATTCTCGCTCCAACTTCCCACAATCCCTACGCTCCTCACAGCTTCCTTCCTTACTGTTCTTTTCTACTTCTCCCACTCACTGATGTAGACCACGCAACCTCCCTCTCTCCACCTTCCCCCAGCCCACATCCTCTGGAAAGTATCCCTGCACCTATGGGAACATGCCACTCTGCCTCTTAACTCTCCTCTACCTGCTGTGTGTTGTCAGGACCCAATCCTGGCCTGCAGACCCATGACAGAAGAGGGGTATTAATTCAACTGACACATCTGTTGGCTCTCTCCATGCTGCCCTGACAAATCCTGAGGCTGGTTGGGGAAGGGGTTGGAGAGGCTTGGGGATCCATGGAGTTCCCATCTCTCCTTAACCAGTGTCTGCAGACAGACAGCACCCCCCCCGTCCCAGCCCCCCCAGTCCCTACATCAATCACCAGCACATTCTGTCCAGCCCCACAACAGTCACAGTTTGAAATCCTCTCTTCTTCAGACCATCATGACAAACACTGTCCCGGAGCTCACACAGTCCCTAAGCAGCACTTGAGCAGACCCGTAGCTCAGTGAGAGGAACGACTCCCACTCCGAGATCCTCCATGGTGCAGCAGTGCTGATGCACAGTGCACGTGATTGCTTTTCGGAGACACATTAGATATTTTGTTCTCTTCGTGAAGGGACATGCCCAGACCCTGCTCTCACTGCAGTGAGGCAGGAATAAACCAGACCCAAGCCTACAGACTGAGATTTAAGACCGAAAGGGCTGACAGGTGCCAAGGCAATGAAGGCAGAACTGGAGCCTTTAGTTAATGATGAGTTTCCTTGCTGTATTACAGAACTGAGACTGAACCAAACCCCTGGATTCACCTCCTTTCCCCCCCGAATTTGGGTAAGGGAAGATCAGGACTTCACAGCTTGGATTCATCTCTCCTCTATAACTACCTGAAGCAGGGGTAATGCCCACTCCTTACACTGTAATTGAGAAAACAACACAATGGAGCAGAGCCAAATGCTCGCCTTACACCTAGCCCAGGTTCCAGGAATGCAGCTGCCACATGCTACCCCCTCTCCCCTAAACTGCATGAGCAGCAAAGTACTGTACCAGAGACAACGGTGAGCCCCCCAAAATCCAACCTCACAGCAGCCACCGAACTCCTGCTTTGAACCGAACAGATACAAGATATTCTGACAAGGATGCGAATTCAAAAAAATCTCCTGATACTTTAACTGCATGGAGGAAATTTCCCAATAAAGCTTTTTATTATCTAGGGCCCCACTCTACAGCAAAGCATGATTTATGCAGTTTTGGCTGTGAAGTTTCCATGGGGCTTTCCCAGCCCTGCTGCCTAGGATCAGAATCCAAAAGTTATTCAGCCTTGCAATGCCCTGTCTCTTCTCTCCCATGGAGCTCAGCGCCTGGGAGCTGGCAGCAGAACCTGGAGTCGCACTCTCAATTGCCCGTGTAGTCACAGTGGGTCTGGTCAGCCAGGAAAATGTCACATACAATGCAGCTTTACTTGGCAGAGTGTTTTGCATTCACATCACCCCAACAGGTTTTGCAGAACTAAACAATAACTTTTAGGAGAGAGGCAGCAACAACTTACACGGTCAAGTGAAGGGAGATGATTTTAGCTGATCCTTCCATTTGCTTTCATACATCATGAGGCAGAGGGATACAGGAAGGCTACCAAATGGCAGCAGATGGAGAGAAGACTCTTGCACTCACCGTGACAAAGTTGCATGGGATTGAACCAACCGTGACAAAGTTGCATAGGAATATACAGAGAGGAAGCTAGTTCTAGGTTAGTTCATGGAGCATAGAAAGGAAGAGCAAAGACAAGGAGGATGATTTTGAACTGGATCCTTGAATGAATGGGAAGCCTGTGAACTTGTCTGACAATAGAGTGATATGGATTCCTGAGGTAGCTGAGTTGGCACCATGGTAATAGACACCATGACTTCAGGAGATCAATTTCTGGAGTAGTTTTGGCCCTGACACCTACTGACCAAACCTCTCTAGGAGAAAGGCCCCTTGGCTGTTGATTAAGGGCCTGACCGCTCTATGCTTTCACAGCAGCTTGAATGCCAAAGGCAGCCCATGTACTTGTAGCTAGAGGTTAGTAGACATCAAAGAGCATGGCAGCCAATCTGGGCACTGCTGCACAGCCTGAATCAATGAAAACTGTGAGCACAGGATTGGCCAAGACCAAGAAACTGTTCCCATCCCTTTGTTTAAAGTAGAAAAACAGGCTCAGCCCTGCTCCAGTTGAAACCAATGAGAGCAGGATTAACCCTGGTGTGTGAAAAATGGTCACATATGTTATGTTTTACTGGAGCGCTCTCCCCTGTAAAATCTAATCTCTCCCTCTGCCTTGAGTCCACAGGGACAGTTAGAGCATAGCAGGCTAGTGCAGGGTGCATTCACACACCAGCTTGCTGCAGTCTAGTTGTTTGTATGGACATACCCTAAAAGTTAGGCGCTTAGCTGATCCTCTCCAAGCAGCACTGTGAGGAAATTTATGTTATTAATAGTATTTCCCACTTCTGGCAAGGCCTGAAGTATCTTGAATAGAATCTCGGTCACCATATGTCATTGTTTTCACTGCGATCCAGAGAATGGCAATGCAGAGAGGGGACAGTGAAAAGTAATGGTTATCTAGACACCAGCAAAGTTCTATTTGAGAACTGAGTTCATTTTCATTTTACTCCTCCCTAGCGGTGGTCCTAGCAAGGGTTAATCCTCTATCTGCCAAGAGGAATGATGTCAATATTTTGGCCAATGCAGCAGACAGTTTGGAGCAGTTGTCAGGTGCTCTTAATTTAAAGCATGGCTAAAGACCTAGGGCAGTTAGGAAAACTAGCTCATGCCATGATTTTGAAGATAAGGTGCCAGTTGGAAGGCTGGGACTTTGATCACGAGGGAGATTAATTACTCAGGCAGTGGATGGAGAAACTGCAAAAATGAAGAAGAGAAGTGATTTTCACACAGTCAACTAGCTTACACAGTCAGAGTTTTTTCTGGACTGAATGCTAGGAAAGGAGCCACACACATGGTACCAGGGCTGGCTCCAGGCCCCAACAAGCCAAGCATTTGCTTGGGGCGGCATGCTGCGGGGGGTGCTCTGCAGGAGGTCCACCGGAGCCGTGGGACCAGCGGACCCTCCGCAACCATGTCTGTGGGAGATCCACCGGAGCCGCGGGACAGGCGAGCAGCAGAGGGCCCTCCGCGGCATGCTGCCATGCTTGGGGTGGCAAAATGGCTAGAGCCGGCCCTGCATGGTACTAATGAGTTTGAGAACAGAGGCCTAGTTAGCATATTCTCCAGAATACCTAGGAGATTCCATACAACATTCAGCCTGGAGTTTGGTTAGCTGACTGTGCAGGGAAGTAGTTTTTAAACCATTGGAAAGAAATAGAAATTAAATGTATTCCGGCTAGGTCTAATCAGAGTATCTGTTCCCTTCCCTAGAAGGCCAGTTTGAGACAGAGTGACTGAATGAAGGAAATGAGATATAATCACCTAATGTCTGCATGGAGTTTTTCACCCTTTTTTGTACTGGAGTCCAGTCGCATTTGAGCATAAGGCAGTTTCCCGTAACTGATTTATAAGAAGGAATGTGTAGTCACTTACTGGTTAACTCACATTTCTCGCCATAACAGAGGCAGACACCTTCATTAACTGACAAGTCACTGCTCTCCCTAGTCATCATTTCACACCAAGGCCCTGGCACTAGGAATCAAGAGAGATGGGTTTCCACTGACTCGCCAGTCACGTCACCTCCGTGGCTCAGTTTCCTAATCAGTCACGTGAGGATAACAGCGCTTGTTCCTCTTGGTATGGTGCTTTGAGCTCTACGGCTGAGAAGCACTGTGTATTGTAAGTGTAATGTAGCATATTACTAATAGGGGACCAAACCGACCCCAGTAGAATTCCTTTGCACTCAGTGGATTTACAGCTGGGATTAATTTGGTCCAGTGCTCAATATATTATGTAGAGTCCCTAACGATCACTTTTAGCAGGTAGATCTGTGACACAAAATATGGTAAGTTTTATGCGAATATCCTTTTCTTTATTGCCTGCCTCTTATAAGAGCTACAGGAAAAGGTTACCAGGGAACATGTGTATGTACAAACATGTAGAGGCACCAGGGCTCTGGTGACAGCCTCTCCTCCTCCAGACATGAACAGACACCTCAAGGTAGGTGTTGGTAGTTTTATATTTCACCTGATAACTAATCATTCTGCTATTATGAGGTACACACGTTTAATTAATAATCCAAGGACCCCACAATGTGTTACAAGCATGAATTAAGCCTTGCAAAACTCCTGCATGCTGGGTAAATATCCCCATTTCAGTTAGGAAACTGAGGCACAAAAGTGAAGTGAGTTGTCCAAGGTCACACACACGACCTTAATTTCAGAGCCAGGAATCTTGACTCCCAGTCCCTGTGCTTTAATCACTAGACACTTCTAAGTGCAGTGTACACTGGGTACAGCATAAGTGTATAATGAGAGAGGGTCTTTTACTATGGTCTCCAGATGATAGATTAAAAGCTGCATTATTTAAATATTGTTTCTTGTTTCTGGAATCTCTCAACCTATATTTATAACAGAAGAGTAACTGGGGCTGTGGTTCTGTTGTTTCAGCTCAATTATGTGACTAGAACAGGTATTCCTATGCCACAAGATGCACTATTATGGAGACAGCACTCCAACTAGAATGGCATTAACAAAGTGAAGTGTATTGCACCAGCCAGGTAAGGATTCCAACACACTTGCCAGCAATAATGAATTCAGCCCCATTACCCAGGCGTGAGTCTTCCCTATGGTAACAGTAATGTCAGCCAGATGCTTCTGCTGAAGCAGGTAACTAAGTGCCCTTCCTTGAGACCAGCTACAGTAAGAATCCCACATGGAGAACTGGGCTGCAATTGCACGTGAGGTGTTAGCATATGCACGGACACCGAGTGCTGCCAGTCTGTTCTCAGTGTGCCACTCCATGCCTAGTCAGAGCATGTGTGGGGAAAGGGGCACGAATGGAGAGCTCGCCATTATTGAAAACACGGAGAAAATATCAGGCTGCGTGACCAGGAGAAAGGAGTGAGGAAAAGCCTCTGGTTTGGTTCTTCCCTTCTGTAGTGAGAGCGCAGTACAGTTCTTTGCCTGGTGTTTGATTCAATCATTACCCAGTGTAAAAGATCAGCATGATGCTACTGCTGCCCGCCACCGCACAGTCTTGCTTAGAAATGTAAATTCATACGTAGGAGGGAGTGATGAATGCATATGAGCTGAAAACCCAGTGAAGCACAGAACTACTTAACAAAACACTTTGCCAAGGTTACTGGGGGTGTCATCATAGCTTTCTCTTTTGTAAGGGCTGCATAACAATCCACAGAGAAAGCAGCCTATATGGTTCCCCGAACTGAGTGGGCAAAAGCATTGACATCACCTGGCAACTTCTCAAAGCCATAGGTGACAGCAAGGGCCTCCTCCCAGTAAGACGCTGCTGATCTTACTGGGTGAGAGGCACAAGAGTGATCCCCTCCCACCCCAAATCTCACACCACAGCCCCACTTTGGCTGGACTCCTTCCTGATCACTGACTGTTGTAAGTGTTTGGATCATGACTCAGGGACAAATTGGGAGACACAGTGCCTGTGGTTGCTTTAGCTGGGGGAAGAGTCCTGCTGCCTCAACGGGAACTGATGGCAGCTTAGACACATGTTTGGGATCAGGTACACCTAGGAATTTTGGAAAGCCCTAGTCTTAGAGGCAAGGGCTTGCTGAGTCTCTCCATACAGCAAAACGTCTGAGCCTGGCAGTGCTCACTCTTAGAGTTAGGTGCATGAATGTGACCATATGTGTCTAAGGAACAGTTACTCATCAAGGGCTCTCCAGGGTCCTCCATTGTGGCTGATGGGCTGTTCAATGCAGTGCCTGAGCCCTCCATGAAATCTGTGCAGCTGGGTCCCCTGATTGGAATGTGCATTGCATAGTCAAAGGAGCAGCTGTCCTGCATGGATCCTTCAGCTAGAGAGATGGAAAGTATGACACTGTTAAATCAACAGCTGTGAGGCACAAAAACGAGGATGAAGGTAACATGACTTAGATTTCTCTGAGCTGGGTGATGACACTTTGGTAGAACCTCTTCTGGGGTGGAGGTGACATTACTCCACCTAGAACACAGACAAGCCCATCTCCTCCTGGAAAGATGGCATCAGAGGGGCATTTGTTTGATTGGGTCAGTGAAATGCAGGAAGCCCTGCAGTGGAGAGACAGCACGGCTGCATCTGTGTGAAAGAAGTCAGAGTCTAGCATGTCTTGCTCATTATATGTTCTATGAGGTTTCTTCTGCTAGTCAGTGCAAGATGTAGTTTATAAATATTCCCTCTGGAGCAGAGAGGTTTTGTATCTATCACCCCCAGAACACGGCACCTACCTCTCCGTACCGTCTTCAGCTTCTGAGTCTGGAGAGAAAGAAGGCCCTGAAATGATTCAGCCTCAGATGTGCACTTCAGGTAGACCAAGAGACAGAGCTAACAAGGAGAGATCATGTACCAGCCTCTGTCAGGGACTCAAATTTCCTCATCAGAAGCTTTGGGCAAGCTTCCTCTGCCAAAGTACTAATTCTCCCGGTAGCCCCATCCCTCAGAGATAAAGGCTCATGGAAAGTGTGAGTGAGAAATGCCATTACAGCTTTGGGAGGACTGGACATTAGATATATGCTGTGCAGGATACCACAAAACAGTTGGATGTAGCTGAGGAGAAACAAGCTCCATCTCTAAGATGGGAAAATGAATAATGCTGTGGGGGCAGAGTTATAGCCAAGACAGCTGGAGGGAAATGTTATCTCTTGATAGTGTACACATCAATCCTGACGTAAATATCTTTGAACGCCTCTGGCGGAGCCCTTGTGGCAATTTAAGGGAGGAAAATAAACCAAAACGGACTCCTGAGCAAAGATAACAAAAGGTTTGCAACATGCAGAGAGTTGTGCACAATTTAGTAAGCTGTCTCTTGAGATTTCACCTTAGTTGATTTTAGAGATTCCTAACTATTTTTCTGCATTTATCTCCTTGGAACAGGAAGCCATTGAGAAAAATCTGCAGCAGCTTTCACCACACTCAGGATCCATCAGCAACAAATTCATGTTTGCTTGAGGGATAGACAGCCCTAATGGATGAGCTGCTGTTTGACAATAGGATGACTAGATAAACACAGAAGCCATTGAGGTAATGGGATAATATTAATGAAAGCATGAACAATAAATAGCAAGGGAAGATTCACAGTCCACAGAGGCACCCATCCATACATTTAGATACTTACCAGAACCACAAGAGACTCCCAGAACTGGGTTGGAGATCATGCTCCGTGATGAAGAGAAGCTGGTTACTTCCTGCCTGCATTGGGCTGGAATAGCTATGAGAATAGCTGTGTCTGGCATTTGGTGCTTCCATACAACAGTGGAAACAGAAAGTTAACTGAAGTTTCTTTGAAGTCAGGCAGAGGTTCAATCTGAGTTTTGGGTGAAGGTTCAGGCTAGAATAACTGTCCAGCCAAGCCAATTCATACATCTGGAACAACTATGGGAGAAATAGCCCTGTGGGAGGGTATGTTATATAAATCCCTTCCCATTTCATCTTCTCTTCCCTCCTATGTTGTTTGTTTTCTGTTATGGGGTTAGTGCTAATTATTGTTTTTGTTTCTCCAGTTGGCAGCAAGGTGCCCAGGTCTCTGGGCAGACCATTCATTCATGTAGATTTGAGCTACTATCCTTCATAAGAGGTTTTCTGATTTGTTTGTGACTGATCACGTACATCATCCAAAATGGGCCTTAGATACAAGCAATGCAAGTATCTTACTCAGGGCCTTGCATTTCGGGTAGTGGCTGAGTTGGCAACTCAGATGTGGGACTGGAAGAGAAAACTTGCATCCAGATTTCTTCCCTCTCTGGAATCTTGGACCCCTGCAAGGTAGGGCACACAGCTAGAGAATTTGCTAATTAAAGGAAATATAGCTTTACATATTCAAATTCTATAGATACATATACAAACACACATTGTTTATGGAGGAAAAATCCAACACAATATTTATGCACATGCCACCTCACCTAGAATTAGATGTGTTCTGAAACCTCATAGGCTGCTGCGTTGCTTGCACTGAGCTGTTCTCTGCTCCAGTTGCCATTTCCTGCAGATCCCTCTCTCTTTGTTTAGGAATTCAGACAGTTGTCCTTCCAGATCAACGATGTTCTTCACTTCAGTAGCCTTTTTGGGCTACGTTATTCCATATTCGCTTTATGTGACATCCCCAGACCAAGAAGCAAAGATCTCAAAATGGCTTTTCTGTTTGTTGCTTCATCATTGCTTGGGCACTAAAGGAGAGAGAGATGAAATCCTCTCATGTTTCCAGTTCATTTCATACAAAATAGTTCTACACAGCCTTTTTTTCGGATGTACCTCTGTCGTTCTCTCCCTTTGTTGTCTGTTGCATTTGATTTCACAGTCACTTTTCCTATGCTCTTTCTAGTTAAGGAATAGTAAAATAATCAGACTATTGGACCCAGTTCTACAGGCCACTAGGAGCGCTGACTCAGTAAGGACTGCAGGATTTGGCCAGCCATCTGACATGGATAACACCTTTTCAGATTCCAAAGCACTTTTCAGACGCTTGTTTCCGTGCACAAAAGTGCATTACCACCTAGCACAGGAAATGAAGACCACCTCTATACTCAATTGAAGAAGAGAGGAAATTTAGGAAGGCAAAAAAATAACTAGCCACATTGGAGTGTATCTAACACTTGAATCCTAGCAAGAAACGTCCTGGGAACTTTAATTACCAGAAGTGGTCAGGATTTTGGTTTTATGGTTCATCCAAAAGATGACCCCTGGAGCAGCATAGCACCCCAGAAAAATGGGGGCACTTGCCATTTCCAAGCAAGTTTCACTTTTATGCTCTTCAGTCCCATACCCACCCAGCCCAGTACTCAAAACCTGTCCACACTCCACCCAAATGAACTAGTCTGTCTCCATTGTCAGCAATTACCTCTCCAGGTAGCTTTCCCCTTCAGCGCCTGTGGGCTCACCAGTCCTCCACTCACTGTACCTCTCAGAATTCATTCAGTTCTCTCTCATTGACTGCTCCTTGTGCCTGCAACAGCTCTCCATGGCCTCTTTGTCTACCTGTCACCAACAGCACATCTCAGAGAGTGTCTCAGGTTCCTCTCTCTATTAGAGCAGGATTTCAAGGATTTTGCACCTAATCAAGAACCCCGCCCCCCCGGTTCTGATTTTAAAAACCTCACCACAAGAGTGGTTGCAAAAGAGACACAGGAAGAGCTCATCAAGAGCAAGTTAAGATCTGTCACTTTCTTGGATGGCACAAAAAGCAGAATAATGAGAATATTCCCTGGGGGAGTTTTGCCCCTTTCCCACCCAGATTACTGATTTTTTACTCTCCCTGCGCCCCCTATGGGACGTTTCCCTTTGCAAGGATGAAGGGTTTATTTTGATTGAGACTATCAGTTCTTTTCATCCGAGAATGCTCTCTTAGGGTACGTCTACACTATGGGATTATTCTGATTTTACATAAACCGGTTTTATAAAACAGATTGTATAAAGTTGAGTGCACACGGCCACACTAAGCACATTAATTCGGCGGTGTGCGTCCATGGTCCGAGGCTAGCGTCGATTTCTGGAGCATTGCACTGTGGGTAGCTATTCCGTAGCTTCCCATAGTTCCCGCAGTGTCCCCCACCCCTTAGAATTCTGGGTTGAGAGACCAGTGGCTGATGGGGCAAAAATCATTGTCACGGGTGGTTCTGGGTAAATGTCATGAGTCATTCCTTCCTCTGGGAAAGCAACGGCAGACAATCATTTCACGCCCTTTTTCCCTGGATTGCCCTGGCAGACGCCATAGCACGGCAACCATGGAGCCCGTTCAGCTTTTTTTTTTTACAGTCACTGTATGTGTACTGGATGCCATGGACAGAGGCGATATTCCAGCGCTACACAGCAGCATTCATTTGCTTTTGCATGATAGCAGAGACGGTTATCAGTCGTTCTGTACCGTCTGCTGCCGGTGTAAACTGGCAATGAGATGACAGTTATCTGTCCTTCTGTATTGTCTGCTGCTATCTTGGGTGCCCCTGGCTGAGATCGGCCAGGGGCGCAAAGGCAAAACTGGGAATGACTCCCCGAGTCAATCCCTCCTTTATGGTTTCTAAAAATAGAGTCAGTCCTGCCTAGAATATGGGGCAAGTGTACTAGAGAACCAGTGTATCAGAGAACACAGATGCTCCGTGTCAGATCCCGCAGAAATGATGAGCTAGAGGCCATTCACGGGGCGTGCCCCTGAAACAACCCCACCCGTTGCTTCCCTCCCCCCTCAACCTTCCTGGACTACCGTGGCAGTGTCCTCCCCATTTGTGTCATGAAGTTATAAAGAATGCAAGAATAAGAAACAGTGACTTGTTAGTGAGATAAAATGAGGGAGAGGCAGCCTTCCGGTGCTATGACAGTCCAGGCAGGACATTAAGTGGTGCGGGGGAGAGAAGCCCAGTATGCCACTGCTATGACAGTCCAGGCAGGACAGAATCTTTTCTTTACACAAGAAAGGGAGGGGGCTGATGGAGCTCAGCCCCCAGTTGCTATGATGAGGATGGTTACCAACCGTTCTGTACCATCTACTGGGAATGACCGAGAATCATTCCTATTTTCACCCAGGCGCCCCCAGCCAGCCTCACCAGAAGCCAGCCAGGAGCACTCACAGGTTGATAACAAGGACGGCTACCAGTCCTGCTGCACCGTCTGCCACCAGGCAGGGGAGAGGTGTGGATACTGCTCTTCACTGCTGCAGCATCGCGTCTACCAGCAGCATTCAGTAGACATAGAGAGACATTGAAAGAAGTCAAGAAACAATTTATTTCCCTTTTCTTTCACGTGGTGGGGAGGAGTAAATTGACGAGCTATTCCCTGAACCACGCCGGACAATGTGTTTGACCCTACAGGCATTGGGAGCTCAGCCAAGAATGCAAATACTTTTTGGAGACTGTTGGGGACTGTGGGATAGCTGGAGTCCTCAGTACCCCCTCCCTCCCTCCCTCCATGAGCGTCTGTTTGAGTCTCTGGCTTCCCGTTACGCTTGTCACGCAGCACTGTGTAGCCTGCAGATTTTTTTTTTTAATGCTTTGGCATTTCGTCTTCTGTAATGGAGCTTTGATAGAACAGATTTGTTTCCCCATACAGCGATCAGATCCAGCATCTCCCGTACGGTCCATGCTGGAGCTCTTTTGGGATTTGGGACTGCATTGCCACCCGTGCTGATCAGAGCTCCACGCTGGGCAAAAAGGAAATGAAAATCAAAATTTTGCGGGGCTTTTCCTGTTTACCTGGCCACTGCATCCGAGTTCAGATTGCCGTCCAGAGCGGTCACAATGGTGCACTGTGGGATACTGCCCAGAGGCCAATACCGTCGATTTGTGGCCACACTAACCCTAATCTGATATGGTAATACCGATTTTAGCGCTACTCCTCTCGTCGGGGAGGAGTACAGAAACCGATTTAAAGAGCCCTTTATATCGATATAAAGGGCCTCATAGTGTGGACGGGTACAGCGTTAAATCGTTTTAATGCTGCTAAAATCGGTTTAAATGTGTAGTGTAGACCAGGCCTTACAGGAGATGCCCCTGTCGGGTTGTGCACGCCCTCTTCTTTGACCTTGCCTTTCAGCTGTTTTGCAATTACTTTTCTACAATACCCTCACAGCCATTTTGCAAAGGTTCATGCAATTGCTTAATCATCATGACTATTAAACCCAGTAGGGGGAAAGGTGGGTGGGTGGGAAATCACAGAGAAAATCTTAAATGCAATTATGTGGGGGTTTTAACCCCTACAACCTACCCCACAGTGGTGCAGCATTCCTTTACCAGCTGCTACTGTGTAAGAGCCAGGCAATGAACATGTCACAGAGGGGCTGTTGGCTATTTGTATGCTGTGTGCTGACTGTCCTCCAGACCTAACGAAGGGGAAAAGGTGCAGGGACTCACCCTGAAGCCTGGATATTTCTCCAGACTCCAACACTACCATACTGTGTGCTCTCTTATGGCTTTTAACTCATATGGCTTTTAACTCAAATGTGAAATTGCAGAACTATTAACTGTAGTCTGTAAAAGCAGCAAAGAATCCTGTGGCACCTTATAGACTAACAGACGTTTTGGAGCATGAGCTTTCGTGGGTGAATACCCACTTCGTCAGATACATGTAGTGGAAATTTCCAGGGGCAGGTATATATATATGCAGGCAAGCTAGAGATAATGAGGTAGTTCAATCAGGGAGGATGAGGCCCTGTTCTAGCAGCTGAGGTGTGAAAACCAAGTGAGGAGAAACTGGTTTTGTAATTGCCAAGCCATTCACAGTCTTTGTGTAATCCTGAGCTGATGGTGTCAAATTTGCAGATGAACTGAAGCTCAGCAGTTTCTCTTTGAAGTCTGGTCCTGAAGTTTTTTTGCTGCAGGATGGCCACCTTAAGGTCTGCTATAGTGTGGCCAGGGAGGTTGAAGTGTTCTCCTACAGGTTTTTGTATATTGCCATTCCTAATATCTGATTTGTGTCCATTTATCCTTTTTCGTAGCGACTGTCCAGTTTGGCCGATGTACATAGCAGAGGGGCATTGCTGGCATATGACAGCGTATATTACATTGGTGGAGGTGCAGGTGAATGAACCGGTGATGGTGTGGCTGATCTGCTTAGGTCCTGTGATGGTGTCGCTGGTGTAGATATGTGGGCAGAGTTGGCATCGAGGTTTGTTGCATGGATTGTTTCCTGAGCTAGAGTTACTATGGTGCACTGTGCAGTTGCTGGTGAGAATATGTTTCAGGTTGGCAGGTTGCCTGTGGGCGAGGACTGGCCTGCCACCCAAGGCCTGTGAAAGTGTGGGATCATTGTCCAGGATGGGTTGTAGATCCCTGATGATGTGTTGGAGAGGTTTTAGCCACACCATCACCGGTGTGATCCAGGCAATAACAGGCTGGTAAGCCTGACTTCAGTACTGGGCAAACTGATTGAAACTATAGTAAAGAACAAAATTGTCAGACACATAGATGAACATAATTTGCTGGGGAAGAGTCAACATGGTTTTTGTAAAGTGAAATCATGCCTTACCAATCTACTAGAATTCTTTGATGGTAGTCAACATGCATGTGGACAAGGGGGATCCAGTGGATATAGTATACTTAGATTTTCAGAAGGCCTTTGACAAGGTCCCTCACCAAAGTCTCTTAAGCAAAGTAAGCTGTCGTGGGATAAGAGGGAAGGTCCTCTCATGGATTAGTAACTGGTTAAAAGATAGGTCAGAATGGAGAGAGGTAAATAGTGGTGTCCCCCAATGGTCTGTACTTGGCCCAGTCCTATTCAATACATTAATAAATGATCTGGAAAAAGGGAAAAACAGTGGGGTGGCAAAATTTACAGTTGTTATCAATTTGCTCAAAATAATTAAGTCCAGGCAGACTGCAAAGAGCTATAAAAGGATCTCTCAAAACTGGGTGACTGGGTAACAAAATGGCAGATGAAATTCAATGTTGATAAATGCAAAGTAATGCACATTGGAAAATATAATCCCAACTATACATATAAAATGATGGAGTCTAAATTAACTGTTACCATTCAAGAAAGATCTTGGAGTCACTGTGAATAGTTCTCTGAAAACATCCACTCACTATGCAGCAGCAGTTAAAAAAGCGAAGAGAATGTTAGGAATCATTAAGAAAGGGATTAATAAAACTAAAAATATCATATTGCCTCTCTATAAATCCATGGTACGCCCACATCTTGAATACTTTATACAGATGTGGTCGCCCCATCTCAAAAAAGATATATTGGAATTGGAAAAAGTTGAGAAAAGGGCAACAAAAATGTTTAGGGATATGGAACAGCTGTCGTAGGAGGAGAGATTAATAAGACTGGGACTTTTCAGCTTGGAAAAGAGAAAACTAAGGGAGGATATGGTAGAGGTCTATCATAAGTAAATCATGACTGGTGGGAAGGAAGTAAATAAGGAAGTGTAATTTACTCCTTCTCATAACACAAGATCTAGGGTCACCAAATGAAATTAATAGGCAGCAGGTTTAAAACAAACAAAAGGAAGTATTTCTTCATACAACGCACAGTCAACCTGTGGAACTCCTTGCCAGAGGATGTTGTGAAGGCCAATACTGTAACAGCAGTAAAGAATCCTGTGGCACCTTATAGACTAACAGACGTTTTGGAGCATGAGCTTTCGTGGGTGCATGCATCTGACGAAGTGAGTATTCACTCACGAAAGCTCATGCTCCTGCTCCAAAACGTCTGTTAGTCTATAAGGTGCCACAGGATTCTTTGCTGCTTTTACAGATCCAGACTAACATGGCTGCCCCTCTAATACTGTAACAGGGTTCAAAAAATAACTAGATATGTTCATGGAGAATAGGTCCATCAATGTCTATTAGCCAGGACGTCCCTAGCCTCTGTTTGCCAGAAGCTGGGAAAGGGTGACAGGGGATGGATCACTTGGTGATTACCTGTTCTGTTCATTTTCTCTGGGGCACCTGGTATTGGCCATGGTCGGACGACAGGATACTGGGCTAGATGGACCTTTGATCTGACCCAGTGTGGCCATTCTTATGTTTTTAACCACAGTTCTGCTTTGAGAGTGGGACAGAATCAAGCTGCCTAGTTGAAGCCCTGGGAGGCATTTCACCTCCAGAAAGCACATTGTAGCCTCACACGCCTGAGCATGCTGCGGTAGCCTCCTCCATGTCTAGAGTCAGCTCAGCATAACCTGTTGGGACATGCATCTGCACTCTGTTTCTCTTTCAATTAATCAGTTTGCATGCACCTAGGCATTTTCAGTAACATTCTCCCTCATGGGGGCTGTTTTTTAAAACCATTTTGGTTCCATTATACAATCACTTTCTTTGGCCTTCCAGGCACATGTCATTCTATGCAAGTTCTTTTTAACAGGTAGCTTGTGTGATTTTCAGCATGGGCCTTAGCAGAACAAGGCTGCAGGTTCCCTTTCTTTTCCTGATACCAGCTGGCTCTTCCCTGAACCAAACAATCCCTTAGCCCCCATAGCAGGGCTTCTCACGTCAAAAGGATTTGGCTCTTGTATCAGGGCTCCAGCTGAAAGCTTCCTGGCTCTCCTAAACCATTTTCCCTGGGCCACCATGACCATGGATACCCTCCTAGAACACCCTGCAGGCCTCCTTGCAGCTCTCTCTCCCCAAGAGCCAGCTTAAATCATAGCAAGCTTCCACCGCCAGTCACCCTCCTGGGTCTGCTGCAGGAGAGCTTTCCTACTGCCTGCAGCTCTCCCTTTCTGTAGGACCAGCCCGCCCATTTTATAGGCAGCACCATCTTCAGATTGTCATCACGTGACCCTGGGTCACCTGACTCAGGCACCAGCCAGAGCTTGGGGTTCTAACCACTTACAGGTGCAGCTCACCATGACAGACACGCTGAACCTGCACATTTCCACCCTAAGTACAAACTTCTCCAGAGTGTGAGGCTAGCTGGATCTGGTTTGGCCCATTTCAGAGTGAGGGCCAGCTGACTACTCTGGATCTGGTTGTTGGGTGTTTGATCTGTGGGGATTGCATTTGGCCTATAAGAGGGAGTGAAATTCATCCATGTGCTGCAGAAGGCCAGCAAAGGCCTCTGCCCCTGTTGAATCACAGTAAGGTTTAGGCTGCGCTGGCCTTTTACGCAGTTCAGTAGTACCCTAGGAAAATAGGCATCTTAGTGAACATGTAAGTAAATGGCTACTGAAACTTCTCCAGTTTCTCCTTTCTTTCACTCAACACTGAAATACGGGGCCAGAACCTGGTTCTGTTGAAACTAATGGGAATTTTGCTACTGAGGTCAATGGGTCCAGAATTTGGACTTACAGGTTCCAAGTTCTGTTTCCTTATCTATTTTCAAAGCTTCTGAGCCCATAAATAATAGCTGTGGGATCTTCACTGTATTGCTTCCAATTGTCACCAAAATCTGCTTCCTGATGCCAGCAAATGCTCTCCCTCCCCATTGCAAGACTGATGCAAAAAATAATTAATACCTCCAGTTGTTCTTGAGCCTTCATTTCCAGCCTCCCCCGTATCTTTCTTCAACAGCGATGACAAATCTCGTTCACTCGCTGCCCAGGAGCTGCACTTATGGACCCTTTCTAATGTACCTTAGCTGGAAATTCTTGCTCTGCTTGATGCTCATTTTTCATTTTTAAGCCGCCTTCACTTTTATTTAATAATGCTCTCATTTGCATGTTCTTTATTTCTATCCCATATGGTCCCTGGTGAACCACAGTGGCTTCTGCTTTTGTTGTTTCAACAATTTCATTTTGTTTCAATGATTATAGAGTGCATCCTCCCCATCTGGGGTTTTATATGCAACACCTCCTCATTTTCCAAAAACTGATTTTCTTTTTGAGTTGATTCTTGTCAGCTTCTCCCCATTCATTCTTCCACATCCTCTTTGTTAGACCCCCACTGTACCAAAGGCTTCTAGTGAACAGCTAGCTAAGTTTCATGCAGAGACCAGCATGCCTGGTGCATATATATGTTACAGTGTCTGCTCTGCAGGCCACAATTCTCTGCATGTGTGTGCTCACACATACATAGGGTGCCTGTATGGTGGTGCCATATATACTCACCCCATGACACGTATGAAACACTTTTTACCATAAGTCACAGGGGGCTCTGAACCAGGGACCTCCTGTACTAAAGCATAGACTTCTACCACTTGAGCTAAAGGAGTACCTCCATTAACTAGGAGCAGTAGGCTGTTATTTATCCTCAGTAGTCTTACCACTAGAAAGGCATACACTACACACCTTACAAGCAAATTACATTTTTGCAACTAGACCTCTTTAATTGACTATTCTAGGCCACATCCATGCAAACATGCTCCTGTGAATACTGCAGATCTGATATAATTGTGGCATATCGAACTGGAATGATCAAGTCCAGCTCATTGCTCCATGTTAGCTCCAACTACCTAATCCTGTTGGCTGTTTCAAGGCAAGAGTCGTGCATTATCTGCCCAGTGCAATACTGCCACTCTCCAACACACACACACTTCCCCTCATACTAATTCCTTGCCTACCTTTGCCAGCATACCGTGAAGTCTCCATTAAATGTGCTCTACATTCTTCTTTCCCTCTTTCTTTTTGGCAGACAGATCTTATCTGCTTTAAAAATGCCCTGATTCCCCTTCTTATCCGGCTTTCTAATCTCAGCTCAATCATTTCAAAGGTACATTAAACTAGCTCTTCCTTGTTCTTCACTTGCAGCTGCTTCTGGGTCAGTAATTAATTGGCATGGGCTAGAACATCCTCTAGCATCTCCCTCGCTTGCTGCCAGCTCTGCGACCCTCACTTTGCTGACCCCTCTTCTTGCTAATTCACTAAGTACAGGGGGTATCCTGAGTTTCCCTACTCCTCTCTCAGCCCCGTTACATAATGTCCACCCTTGGAACACAGCACATGGGCTCAAAGCTTCGCAGCCTCACCAGGCCTTCATGGATCAATGATCACATTTCCACTTGTGCACTGAGCTTTCATTCCCTCATGATGTTTTAGCAACATTTTGTTTCCAGTCTGCAGCATTCATCATTAGCTTCTCTCTCTTTTCTCACTTTTGTATCCCCTTCCCATTCCATCTGCTAATTTCAAAGCAAATTGCATAGTATTCAGCATTATCAGCCAATCTCCTTCTCTGTTCAAATGAAACCAATTTATCACACACTGAGCTAACTCTTTTTACCCCCATGTGCACTATTATTTATCCACAAAGTCTATGTCTTCTGCCTCATGCCTCCTAGAGAGCCAGTCATCCTTAAACTCTAACAGATGCTTAGAACTCCAGAGAACTCCATGGGAATAGAGAAGGGAAAGGAACTGAGATCTGAGTTTGGACCTTGCTTCTCACTCCTTGGGTAGCCACCAGGCATTAAGCAGTGTGGCATCCAGAGAAAAGGGAGCTCCTCCATCACTTACTAGTGACCCCTCTGGCTATTGAAGGAGCAGAATTCACAATGGCTCCAATCATGGTTTCCACAACTAGCCATAGAGATTATTCCTCAATTGAACAGATCTCCCTGATGAGAAACAGATCTCAAATTAGCCCCAGTATTTCCTTTGCTCAGGGTCAGCACAGCTGTTCTTAGCTGTAAACCTTTGAAACACTCAAACTAGTTCCTCTCCCTCCTTGTTGTTTACACGATATTACATGGCGCATGATGTTATTACCCAAAGTAACACTGATTACAACCTTGCTCTCCAGGTCTTTAAAATAGGAGATTAATTATTCGAAGTCCCTTTTGATGTCCATTGGAGAGGCTAATGGTAATAAAAAAAATGTTAAACAGCCCTTGATAGCAGCAATTTGAAGGTTTTATGTATCCAGGCATGGTAATCACAGCTGATATTAATAGTATTTAAAAAGGCAATGCCAAACCTCTGATAGGAAAGGCCTTATTAGATCTGCAAAGATAACAAAAAATTCTCTCTTGTAATCCAGTGAAGCATCTAAAGTAGTTTGGACAGACACTGTCTTTTAGAATGCAGAGATGAAATAAAAGCATTAAAAATAATTAACATTTTGGATAAAGAGATGGTCATAAGAATTGCACTGAAATGGCCATCTATGTTCCGTTAGAGATAAGGGAGGCTGCGGAGAAGGCTCTCTGCTATCCAACGTGATATGCTGATTCACAAGCTATTAGAGATCAGATATTTTCAGATTCACAATTAGCATGCTTTGAAATTGAGCAATTTGAAATAAAAGAGATAATTAAGGATTCACCTCATCAGATACAATAGTGTGTACAATAGACATATATATGGTAGACAAGCATATAGATTGCTCCGGATAAACAGTCCAAGGGCCCATCTCTGCCCTCCGTTTGGCACCAGTTCAGCAAGATACTTAAGCATGTGAGTAGATCGCCTAAAGCTAATGAGTCCACTCACTAGCTTAACGTTATGCAGACGCTTTAGGATTTTGCTGAATTGGTGCCTTCAACAAGTACAGCTCCCATCAAAGTCAGTGGAAGTTGCCCCATCTGTAAGTGAGATACTACTTACCAGCTTCATGGGGGCTGAAGTGAAGGATTATTAATGTATCTAAAGCAATTTGAATTTCATTTACCAAGTCATTCGGAAGAATCTAAAGGAAATATGAAACACCACCACCTATTTGGGATTTTTTTTTACTGTTACTGCAAATCCTGATTTCTATGGTGAAACAAACCGATTCTTATGTGACAGGAAAGGAAGCCCACCACTAGAAAGAGATTTGATTAGATATAAGAGCTTGCCGTCTTCCCAACTACAAGTGGATAACATGCTGCTCTATTGCATGTTGCTTAGGAGAGGGGGAGGTCCTTGATAACATCATTGCCCACTGAAATGCTTGTGAATGTTATCTCAGTTATATAGAGGTACTGTATAATTTCCAAGCAGAATGAAGAGGGCTGGGGAGGGGGGGAAGGGATAACTAAAGGCAAGAATGTTTTCCTATTCTAACTATAATATCAAACTACCTCTCACCATCTGAGATATGTGGAGCATACATTTCACTCAAGGTTCATAAACCATTTGAACAAACAGCAGACTTCTTGTTATAAAAGTAACTTACAACAGTGATATAAAATACTATAATGTACTGGCAACTCTGTATGTACTGTGACAAAGTTCCTCCTCTACCTTGGTGGGTCCTGCGCTTATTTGGCAGGTTTGCTCACCTAAGTGATCTTCCCCACAGTCTGGGTCAACTTCTCCTGTGTCTGATCAGGAGTTGGGAGGTTTGAGGAGAACCTGGGCCCGCCCTCTACTCCGGGTTCCAGCCCAGGGCCCTGTGGATTGCAGCTGTCTACAGTGCCTCCTGTAACAGCTGCATGACAGCTACAACTCCCTGGGCTACTTCCCCATGGCCTCCTCCAAATACCTTCTTTATCCTCACCACAGGACCTTCCTCCTGGTGTCTGATAATGCCTGTACTCCCTAGTCCTCCAGCAGCACACCCACACCCACACCCACCCCCACCCCCTCTCCCTCTCCCTCTCCCTCTCAGCTCCTTGCGCCTCTTGCTCCCAGCTCCTCGCACACACTTCCTCTCCTCTGGCTCCCCCTCGCCTGACTGGAGTGAGCTCCGTTTTAAACCCAGGTGCCCTGATTAGCCTACCTTGATTGGCTGCAGGTGTTCTAATCAGCCTGTTTGCCTTAATTGGTTCTAGCATGTTCCTCGTTACTCCAGTGCAGCCCCTGCTCTGGTCACTCAGGGAACAGAAAAATTAGAAGAACTTAAGTGAGGTTGCAAACCCAAAGTTAAAAAAAATCCCCAAATTATTAGGGTTGTCTATGCAACCTTAATTGGGCCCCCTTGTGCATATGCATTACGATACAGTCTTTAATTACATGACAACATATTATTTTTCCTTACAGGACCATGCTTCATATGGTGCACAGAATGGACAGTGATCACTTAATAAGCAGCTATTTAATATTTAATTTTCTGCTCCTTGTTCAGTGTATGGATTGTACAAGGGGGGCTCGCTGCCAGCACAACGCCGCATGGCTGAATGTAGCATGACAGGCTCACCTTCTCTAATGCTTCCTAGGAACAACCAACACTGGCCTAAGAGGGGGTCTCCCTCTTCTGTTGACTCAACACTCCAATCAGGTCACTTTGAAGGCTCTCCCCTTCCATGGTATCAAACTTCCAAGCAGATGTTTCACACAAACACTAGTCATCCATCTAATGTCTTCTGCCCCACCAGGGCTCCTCTTCTTTTCCACTATTCTGTCAGAGTAGTGGCCACAGGGATTCTCCCTGGAGGCTCTCAACCAAACTCAAAAGCAAAATTAAACACCAAAAGCAACTTTTGCCCCTTCCCTAGGCTTGAACTTGAGACCATCCTGGGTCCTCCCCAGCTTTGTCCTCTGCAGAGCACTGATTACCAGGAGTGACCTCCCTGGAGTCTTGCCTCTAGTCTGGATCCTCAATTACTATCTACCCCCAAGGCCATTTGCATGGGAGTTGGCCTTCTCTAAAGCTCATTTCAGGAGTCTTTTTCACCACTGCTTCCCTCTCCTATCAGTACCACGGTCTAAACTCCCTCCTGCAGTTCCTCTGCTCTCAACTACCTAGAGAGGAATGGCAGGTAGCATAAATTGGCCTCTCAGGCCCACCTGAGCCCTATCAACAGGCCCCATCACAGGACACAGGCTTCATTTACTGCACACTGTTCAAACCTAGATCTAAATAGAGAATTCTTAATTTCCTCATGGGCTTTTCTATGGCACTCATCATTACAGTACTGAGTGTTTTGCAAACATTAAATAATTTATCTTCACAACTTCTCTGTGAAGTGGGGGGGGTGGAATAACTTTCATTTTACAGATGGGGAACTGAGGCACAGAGAGAATAAAGTCAAATAATTCTGGGCACCCAATTTCAGTGTGCTTCACAATTGATAGTACTTTATATTCAAAGCACAGCCCCTATTGACTTCATTTGCCGCTGTGAGTGCTTATCACTTCTGCAAAATGGACCACCCTTTCTCCTCCGGCAATCCTGCCTCATTCACTATACACCTTCCTACTTCTGAATCAACCTCCTTAGTACACATCCCTGCTCCATCCCCAGAGCAGGTCCCATGTGATGCACTGAATGAGACAGGGGTCCCATGGAAAAAAAAAAGTGATCTTGTAATTAAAAACTACCGTAATGCATATACATGGGGGGGGGGCAAATTAAGGTTACACAGGCAACCGTAAATCAGGTATTTCCTAACTTCTGAGTGATTGACTTTGTAACCTCAGTTAATACTCAATGTAGATTTTTGTATTTATTTTCCTAGGGATATTTTTAATCAAAGGAAAATCACAGCAGAATCAAACATGCATAGCCTACTGAGGACCATTGAGCCAGCCAGAATGACCACAGTTGACGGCATTGTAGAGTGAAGTTCCTGGATCTGGCTGAATCCTGCGAATACAGGAATCTCTGGGGCAGCCCTGTGGGCAATATCAGGGAAGGCCAGAGTGTGCACCCCTTTGCACAGAGATGGAGAGTTTGAGAGCACAGTGTGCTGGAGGGTTTTGCCCATCCCAGCAACACAGCTGTCTGTGTATATGTGAATGAATAATTAATTATTCTCCAAACATATTGAATACCAATGGGAATGATATTAGCGTACTGAGGGGGCTGTAATTCTCATTACTGGTTAAGTTACATGACTCTTTAGACAACAGTAAGTTGTTATTGTTGGAATGGTTACCATGGAAAACTCTAGTCTTCAGTGAATAATATGTTTCTCTCTGTGTTTAAATGGCTCTGGCTAGGCATCTTACCTTTAGGAGCCTTACATGGTGCAGTCTGTAATGTTTGTCATTGAATAGGTGCAGTCTATTCTCCAGACTAGGCAATGCCTTTTTAAAGCTAATTACAATAAACTGCAGGAATTGTTCTAAACCAGGGTTTCTGAAACAGGGATCGCTGCTTGTGTACGGAAAGCCCCTGGCAGGCCAGGCTGATCGTGGCTCTCACTGGCCGCAGATCGCTGCTCTGGGCCAATGGGAGCTGCTGGAAGTGGCGGCTAGTAAGTCCCTCGGCTCGCGCCGCTTCCAGCAGTTCCCATTACAGGCCACGTCCACACTACAGAGTAAAATCGAAATTAATAAAATCGATTTTATAAAACAGATTTTATAAAATCGATTTTACGCGTCCACACTAGGGCACATTACTTCGGTGGTGTGTGTCCATGGTCCCAGGCTACCATCGATTTCCGGAGCGGTGCACTCTGGGTAGCTCAGTAAAAGAATGGGACCAATAACTTCGATTTCCGTCCACACTAACCCTAAATCGATATAGTAATATCGATTTTAGGGTTACTCCTCTCGTTGAGCAGGAGTACATAAATCGATTTTAAGACCCCTTAAAATCAATTTTAAGTGCCTTGTAGTGTGGACGGGTACAGTGTTAAATAATTATATTTAGATTTAGTGTGGACCAGGCCACAGACTGCACCACGTAAGGCTCCTAAAGGTAAGATGCCTACACACTGGCCTGGCCCACCAGGGGATTTCCCTACACAAGCGGCGACCCCTGTTTGAGAAACCCTGTTCTACGCTCTGCTGGGGTCCTGCTATCACCATGGGATCTTCTGGCATTTCGATTGTATAAGGGCTCTGGTCTCTCAAGGCTCTACAGTTTTAGAGTAAGATCTCCAGAAAAAAAACAGGATAGATTTTCAGCACAGTAATGAAGCAAATCCTGTCATCTGATTTATGAAAGGGTTAAGGAACAAGCCACATTCCCCCATCTCCTGAATCTGTCTCCAAACATCTAGCTCCAACATTCCCTAGACAAGGACTTTCCACAGTTTAAAATGACACACGATGGGCCACTGCCAACAGTGATGATTACAGCTCCTGTACCAGCCGCGTCCCCTGAACTGGAAAGGGGAGTTACTCCAAAGGAAGGCAGGTCGCATGACCGTACTCTCGCCTGGGGTTTTGCCAGTGAAGTTGGGGAGCACCCTTCACTTATGATGCCAACGGCAGAATCAGCACGTATGCTGTCCGCTTTGACCCTTCCAGGCCACCCCCATACATGTTATGATCTGAGTCATGCAGAGCAATAACATTTTCTTTCACCACCACCTCCTGTGCTGCACCATGGATTAGCACAATGAAGCATAAACCAGGCTGAATACATACACAGGACACCAATCTTTGTCAGTGGGTATCTAAGCAAGCTTCCAGCACAGCACACTATAAATATCATCATTTGATACAGTCACACCCCCAAACAGTGCTCATTAATTTCAGGAATCCCCTTATCCCCATTCTCACTTCTCTCTCTGCTGAACAAAGCTCATATAGAAGTTACCATGCTGCAGAGACAAGCAGGAGTGCAGCTGCATCCCAGTATAGAACACTGAGCCCAGGGGCCTCTCCACAGAACAATTCAATGTTCCCTTTTATAGTATTCGGCATGAACACATCATGGAGTTCACTCAGCTTCAATTAACTCATGGGCTGGAGCTTGCTCTTGAACAATGAGAACAGATGGTGAGTTACACTGACTGCCGGGTTACAGACTCTTTGGACAAATCTCAGAAACTTTTACTACAAAGTCTGCACTGGCTGTTCTCTAAGCCCAAGGAAAACACTGCTTCAGATTTCAAAATCTGTGTTCATAGATATGACTAAAAGGCTGTTTCAGAACATTCTCCTGGTTGGCACCAGAGCCAGCCACAGAAATGGGGAACTGGGGTTTGTATATAGAAAGAAAACGTAACGCTGTTGTAAGGCACCAGACTGGTAACACCAGACTATTACAGATGGCCCACAATCCAAAGCCTGGATGGATTCCAGAATGTCCTGAGCCCTGATAGTTCAGCTCCACAGCTGAGATTTACAATTTAGCTCACACTGAAAAGTTAAAACTCTCTGTTTAGCCACAATTTCCCTAGCTCAAGATCCTGGCCTAGATTTGTTAATGGGTTTTAGGCCTGAAGGAACCATTCATTATCTAGTTTGACCCCTGTGTGACACGGTGTACCCCATGTGACATCCTGTACCCCATGTCCATCACTTTTATATGGTTATGATATATTTTGTACAAAGTATGCCTTGTGAGGTATCATTTGAACACTCAATCTACTGAACATCATTGTCCTGTTAAAATGTGTGTATCTACATTGTATGTGGAGCTAGGAGATTTTATTTATGATTTTTACTGAAATATACTGTAATTCTGAGGAGAGCATCTTCTCAGAGACAAAGGCCACTGACACACCAGCTAGGTGCTAAAAGGCCATTATCCATTTAATCGGAGATTCACAGCAGAGGAGTTATAAACAAAGTATTTACAATTCAACTGAAGGACAGCTGGCAGAGCATGTATGCAATGGAACTGTTGACCCCATGACCCAGCAAAGACTTTTCCAGTACAAAGCATCAGAATATAAGAAAGGGGGGAAAGGCCACCTCTCCCTCCCTTCATTCTATTCACAGCAGCAAGATCACTTGAAAGACAATAGAAACATCATTAAATGATGGAGAAGGGTCCTGTCTGGAACGCTTCCCAGCTAGCATGGACTGCTGTACATTTTTGGGTGAGAGAAACCTTTTTGCTTTCAAATCATATTTAGCTTGGTAAAGTTTAAGAATTAGACTGCAGTTTTATCATTTTATTTCCTTTGTAACCAATGCTGACATTTATGCCTTAACACTTGCAATCACTTAAAACCTATCTTTCTCTAGTTAATAAACTTGTTTTGCTGTTTTATCAAAACCAGTGTGTTTGAGTGAAGTGTTTGGGCAATCTCTGCTCAGCTTAACAAAGCGTGGTGCATGTTCATTTCCTCTGATGGACTATTAATAAGCTTGCATTGTTCAGTAGTGTACTAGGCAGTGCAAGATGTACACTTCTTGGGTGCAAGTCTGGGACTAAGAATTTGTGGGTGTTGCCCTCGATGTAGTTCATCAATGGCTGGGAAAGCATTCATGTAACTTAGCTGGTAGTGACTTTACACGCTAATGGCTGGGAGTGATCAGAGTCTGGACAGGTCTGCTTTTCACTAGCAAAGCAGTGTAAAGACTGGGCTGGAGAGTTAAAGGGACCCAGTGATTCTAGATTGTACTTTGGGGGATGTCACACCCCTGTATAACACAGACCAGAGAATTTCATCCACTTACTCTTGTACTGAGCCCAATAACTCGTATTTTGCTGTCCTGGAAACACTGGGTATGTCAGCACTGCAACCCCCCATTCCATGGCAGCAAGTCTCAGAGGCCAGGTCAATTGACTCAGGCTTGCAGGACTTGCACTACAGGGCTAAAAATAGCAGGGTTACCCCTTGGGTTGGAGCCCGGGCTCTGAAACCCTGTGTGAGGGATGGGTGTTGGAGTCTGGGCTCCAACCTGACTGGAAATATCTGCACTGCTAGTTTTAGCCCCATATCAAGAGCTTCTTGAGCCCGAGCGAACTGACCTGGGCTCTAAAACTAGCTGCTGCAGATTTGTTGGGGTTTTCTGCAGTGTAAATGTACCCACTGAGTCCTGCCAGTGCCAGGTCCAAGGTCAGGTACCTTCTGAGCCAGCAAGGCTAGAAGTTGGAACTTTATACTTGAGGTATGGGCAGGCTCCTGGCTTTCTAATGGGATACACAGCACTAGCTTCTAACCCTGCTGGGTCCCCAGGTGTCAGGTTTTACCATGGCAACATTATATTTAGAAACACTATTTTAGGTTATCTTTACAGTTTTCTAACATATATATTACTATAATATTCCTCTTCAAAAAAGCATTGCCAGTTGGGCTCAAGGCAGCCTGGTTTCTCTGTAAAATGGCTCTCATACAGAACAGGTGACAGCGTCGTGTGCTATAAACGCTGTACTGGCACTTGTTCAGCATGCCCTGAATCACTCACTCACAGTAATGCTACTATTCCAAACTCAGGTGGGAAAAACTTTCAGACCATGCCACACCACCATGTTTTCTGTCAGACACGCCTTCCTTTGCAGTCTCCAATTTTGCCCCTTTGTCTGCATGCCAAGAACTATTCAATGAGTCCCTTTAATTTTAAAATGCATTTTAACTGCTGTCCAGCTATTGCAGTGCCAGCGAAGGGCAATTGAGAGCAGTCAGCAAGAAATCACCTCTCCACATTTTTAATTAATCATTTCAGTTCCATGACATTTCCTTTCTCCTTTTCTCTAAATGCTCCGAAGCGGTCTTTTAAGCATTGCCTACAGTAGTCGTACAATCAGTTCTCAATGCAGAGATGACTCGTTTCTGCTGATTACAGTAGTCTCCCACTGAGTTAGATTCCAATCCCTTACAGCCTTTAAAACCCCACTTTTATTTGGACTGTTAACGGAGAAAAAAACACTCTCGACTCCCCCTCCTGACAAAAGGGTGGTTTCAGTGCAGCTCCGAGTGCTGAGGACATGGACAATGCAATTTACGACGCTGTGCATCACCACCCACACTGGGGTTTAGAGTTATAAGAAGTTGAATAAAAGCATCATGTTTTGCACCTAGCATAGAAAGAAATGGAGATATTTGTAGAGCCCTCTAAGGAATGAGTGGAAACCAATTACAATAGGGACAATTCAGCAATTCATTTAACTTCATGACAGTGAGTTTTCCTGCTAGCGAAAGGGGCTGGACGGACACCCCTGGAGAGGGGAGTATGGACAGATGCAAGGTGAGCTTCCCTTACATCACCCTGCTACTGTGTGTCAGGAGTTACCTGAAGAGCCCACTTCTGAGCACAGTCTCCACAGCCCACTTGCTCTTGTATCTCTGTGGAGATTCCAACAAGGAGAGTAAGTGGGTGTCTGGAAATCTTTCCCTCTAGCTGCTAGGAAGCAGATGGAAACCTCACAACTGTATAGGAATGAGTCAGATCTAGGACGTGTACTCACACTGATGAACCTCACCACTGCCTCTCTGCAGCAGCTCCCCCCTACCCCGCAACTTCTCTGTGGAGCTACATACTTGCAGATCTCCCTGTGAGACTGTTCTGCCCTGCCAGAGTGAAAGTCCCACGGAGTGCAGATGTGTTGTGTGCAGACTCTTTTGCTTGAGTTCTCTGCACCTGGTCCCCCCCTTCTCCAGCGCAGATATTGTGAGGGCATGATTTACCAGTATATAACACCAGCAAACCTCTTTTGTAATCCTTAGGCTTGAAGCAATATGGTTTAGCTCCTTATTGGGTACATAGTTGACATACAATAGCCATTCGCCTAACTTGATGATAAGCAAGGGGTTAAACAGTGAGGACACTTTGTTGCAAGTGGTAGCATTTGTCTCCATGTGACAGAACCTAAGTTTATTGTGGAGCCTTTCCTCAGTGCAGGCCATCACGTATACCAAAACTGTGCACAGTTACTTGCAGCGGTTGAGACAGAAACCCTTGCCCATGACCCCTGAGTTGAAGATGGAAAGAGAAGGGCCTCCATTGCTGCGTCGCTCCCAGAAGTCAGCATTGTCCCTTGGCAGCAGGAATGCCTATTCGGGGTATAACTGAACACAGGGCTCTGCTTCCAGACTCATGTTTGGTTCCAGCAGAGGGTCCATTTGATGATTTCCCATCTTCACTGCAGGTCACTTGGAAGTGGCAGCTTCCCCAGCCTGCCCACCTATCCCCTTCTTGGACCAGCAACAAGATAATTTTATCATGGCATTCCTTCAGCCCTTAAATCGTTAACTTCAACATTTCACATCTTTTTGAAAGTCCTTAATTGGATCCCTCCAACTTAGTTTTCTAAGCTTTTGCCACATGCTCTGGGTGCCTTTGCCTTGGACTCTCTTTTATCTGATCTTAAATTAAGATCTGTTCCATGGCCCATATGCCTGTAATGGATTTTCTGGTTAAGGATAAGTGAATGTATAATTCAGCCAGAAGGTTTTTCATAACAGTGCAGCTTTAGAATAGATTAAAAGCTGCTAGCTTCTATTAATGCAACCCCCTTTTTGAATCCACAGCTTCAGAGAAGTTTGATAGAGACAGGCCTCTCTCTGTATTCCTTACTTTCATCTCCAGAAGAAATCTCTCACAGTTTAAATAAGAGTCACAGTTCTTTAATTTTTCTATTTTCACTTTAGCAACTTGCAGCTCAAATACAGAGAAGCTGGCGTGATGCCCCACTCTGCTACGCTATTTGTAGACTCCAAAAATTACATTTTAATCAAAAAGGTAACTTCTGTTTTCACAGTCAATTGCATACCGTAATTTTCAGAACCTGACTTTGCCCTATTCACCCTCCCAAGCATTTCAAGAGTCACAGAGGCCCCCAGAAGAAGGGAGCAGCCGCAGGTAAAGGGTGAAAAGTAAGCCCATGGCTGGTTCCTACACAGCAGAGCCTTTCAGCCTCAATCAACATCATTTACTTGGGTTGTCAGTGCAATGCCACAAGGTCACTGATATTCATACTTGTTTTCCCTCTTACTGAGCCAAGCCGTTGGAACAATTCCCTTTTGCCTGCAGATGAAAGACACACACCTACCCAACAGATGGCATAGGCAAACCGCCTGCAGTGCACAAGTTCAGGAGTTCCTGGTGGTAGGCTAGGTTTCTTAGCATTTGGAAGCCCAAGACTATCACCAGGAGAACTTTAGAGAGCACCCCCCATAGCATTACAAGTTTGAGCACTTTCCTCTCAGGCTTGTATCACCTGCAGACCTATCAAGTGTCACCATTTAGCTGGTCTAGCATCAGACTTCTCACTTGCTACTAGGGGGCTGGGGGGTCGGATTGGTTGCATGGCCCTTCGCTCTCCACCTCCCATAGCTAGTCCAAAGGTCATGCAAAAGGCTAAATCAGCGTGGCCAGAAGCAATTACTATTCAGCACTGCCAAGTTCAGAACTGCAGTTTCAACTCCAGTAGCATGGAGCTACACCAGCCGTTTCAGCCAGGAGCACCTGAGGATGGGCCCATATTCCATTATGTTAGATATTTGCCAGTTCCTCACACACAAGGTCAGATCATTTCCCTACGCATCACAAACTACTGGTGGGTGCAAAACCAAGGATCTGGCACATGACAGCAGGCCTGGGATGCCAGGTGTCATTTCAGGTACATGATTATTATTTTCAGACTAGATGCTGATATCACACATGTACACAGACTGTGTACAACACTTCGCCAGAGCTGGTGGAAAGGACAGAGCTATGACCAGTCTCACTAGAGTAATTTACAAGGAGAATTGGGTGGGAATTCCATTCCAGCCAGGCATCATTAGATGAAAGGCAGGATCAAGAAAAGTTAGATTTCACATTAGCCCAGGAATGCCTCTAATCCCTCATTTTAGCTGCTGAGGAGCCTCCGTGTTGTAGGAAGGATGCTTACAAGGCCCACTAGGCAATATGCTACAGAGGGTAAACTGATACACAGAAACAAAACCAGTAGCCCCATTTTGGCCCAACATAGATTCATAGATTCTAGAACTGGAAGGGACCTCGAGAGGTCATTGAGTCCAGTCCCCTGCCCTCATGGCAGGACCAAATACTGTCTAGACTATCCCCGATAGACATTTATCTAACCTACTCTTAAATATCTCCAGAGATGGAGATTCCACAACCTCCCTAGGCAATTTATTCCAGTGTTTAACTACCCTGACAGTTAGGAACTTTTTCCTAATGTCCAACCTAAATCTCCCTTGCTGCAGTTTAAGCCCATTGCTTCTTGTTCTATCATTGGAGGCTAAGGTGAACAAGTTTTCTCCCTCCTCCTGATGACCCTTTTAGATACCTGAAAACTGCTATCATGTCCCTTCTCAGTCTTCTCTTTACCAAACTAAATAAACCCAATTCTTTCAGCCTTCCTTCATAGGTCATGTTCTCAAGACCTTTAATCATTCTTGTTGCTCTTCTCTGGACCCTCTCCAATTTCATGCAGATGAGTGCATTTTAAATTGTCTGACAGTGTGGATGAGTGGCTGCAGGTCTTATAAAAAGTACCAAATGAACCAGCCTGGAGATTAAAGTACCCTGTTCATCACAAAACAGGTACAGCAGAGGAAGTTGTACTGAAAGCTTCCCTTACAGTCCAGGAGTTCCCAAACTTGGTTCGTGGCTTGTTCAGGGTAAGCCCCTGGTGGGCCGGGCCACCACTTCCCACAGCTCCCACTGGCCGTGAACAGTGAACAGTTGCCACTGGGAGCTGCGAGCGGCCGTACCTGTAGACGCTCAGGTAAACGAAGCGTCTCGCGGCCTGCCAGGGGCTTACCCTGAACAAGCCGCAAACCAAGTTTGAGAACCCCTGCCTTACACTGACCTGCTGACACACCTCATTGCTGGTGCAAACTGGTTACCCCGAGACAGGAGTTTAGTCCCCCAAGCCCATTCAGTCCTTGCCCTCTCAGATGCCACTGCCACAAAGGAAGCCAATTAGCACTAAGTGTGATGGCACATTACATGATATTGACACATGTTCTCTGGACTGAGATCCACCAAACTCATTGCACACAGAGGCTACCGAACAGCTAGCAAGTAATACATTTCAGTTACTGTTAATCTTGGTGGGGTTTAACCTAACAGCCCAGAATCTAAAGGAATCCTATCCCACTGACAATTCCCTCAGCCTTCCAGCCTCTTCCAGGAACCATTTTAGACCATTTATGACATGATTCCTTTGGCTTTCTGCAAGGGAAGTTGGAAAGTCAATTGACTTCAGTGGACTGGGAACAGAATAGCAGCACAGCAGATGCAGTGGTGGACCAGCAGTGAAGGAGTTAATGTAGGGGTACTTTGGAGATGAGAAGGAGGAGGATGTCGCTGCTCCCTCTACCAACTAATGATAAAGTAAGTGGTCAATGAGCAGATGTCTGAGCAGTGATTTGGTCTTTCCCACACAAATTACAAGTCCATAGGACTCCCAGAGCTATAGCACAATGGCAGAACATTCCAACAGGCTCTTGGGTGACCAGATGTCCCGATTTTATACGGACAGTCCCGATATTTGGAGCTTTTTCTTATATAGGCGCCTGTTATCCCCCACTCTTTGTCCTGATTTTTCATAATTTCTATCTGGTCACTCCAACGGGCTCCTGTGTGCACACCAGAAGGTCACATCTTCCCTCACTGCACTGCCTCCTATAAATGTTCAGGGGGTCCTGCAAGCACAATGAGGGGATTATGGAGCCCCCCCAAAAGAGAGCAACAGTGACAAAACCAGGATGGCAGCATTTCAGAACGAGCCCTGTGTGAGCATCTAATGACACTTTCAGCTTGGGACTTGTGATAATGGAGAACCCATTCATTCAGCCCTTTAACAGAGTGTGGCAGACATTAGTTACTGCTCCATTACATGGAACACTTTAAATTAATGTTATCCCTTTATCTTCTTCCTGGAAAAGGCTTAAACTCCCTCTTGTGGGGACCTGAAGAAAATCCTCTCTTCATAACAGAGGAAGTAGTTTCCAAATCTGTTCAGAGTTTTGCATCACTCCCACACCCTTACTAAAAAGACGAAGCACACTTCTGATGGGTACCTTACAGACTGCAGACTAGGTGCGGGCTGACTGGGATGTGAGAAGGAGACAGAACTAGAGCAGAGAGTATGCATGCTCAACATGTAAGGAACCCTACACTACTCAACAGCAACGGCTCTAAACACAGGCGACCCCACTGTATGCTTAAGCTAGTTTGGGGACATTGCCATGGAATGCTTGTGTAAGCGTTTACAGTAAGAGACAATTTTCTAACTCAACCTCACATCACATGAAGAGAGGCTAAGGATGAAATGGACCACAGAGATAGAACTAACCACTTTGCAGTTCCTACAAGTCAGCTTTGAATCACACTGACAGCACCACCTAAGGAACTATTATCCAACACGCCCCTAAACATTTAGTCACTGTAGAAACTCACCTGCACCTACATAGTGATAAAGGGTACGTGTGGTTTACTGCAGCCATACTGAACCACACAACAGCTTGGTGCAACCAAGTGACACTGCCCATTGATCTTTATTACAGTACTGTATAGAAATAAAATAATTGCAGTCCGTTTACATAGTGCTTTCCATCCACAGCTCTCAAAGCATTGTACAAAGGGGGATATACATTGGAGGCAGAGAGGTTAAAATTACTTGTTTAAGGTTGTGACATCTAGCAAGTCATTGGAATAAAAGCCAGATCTTGACTCCTAGTCCAGCATGCAATGCCCTGGAGCATGCTTCCTCCCATTAAGACAATGCCCAGAAGCTAACAATGGTACATCCTGGTTGACTTGATTTACCCAACACGGCGAGATGGCAGGGGATGGCCACAGAAGACCTGACAAAGAGACAAAGGCAGAGTGTACAGCTCAGAAAACATATAGCTCTGAAGCCCATCCATAAAAAGAAACATTTAATGCCTTCGAGTTCTTTCCGATTATGAAGTTTCATAGCACTATGGGGATCAGAGTGTCTTTATTTGGCTCACTTGATCAAGGTTATAGAAGTTAAAATGCTCTCCAGTTACAAACAGATCTCCATGTTGCCTGTCAGTATAATAGGAGTCCTACACTCCCCCTTACCCCCAATTTCTTTGGGAAGTGAATTTGTGTGATGTAGACAAAACTGAGGGCATCCCTTGCTGCTTAGGTTGCAGTGATGAGGAAACCCAGCACAGATGCAGTTATTTGCAATTCTCCATCAGAGAAGCTGACTGCACACACCTCTAACAAAATGCCTTTTGCTACAGTAGGTTGGGGCCAGGTATTGGTACAAGGGCAATGTTTTATCCCTGCTTCAAAGCAGCTCCCACAACATCCCACTGTCCTCATACAGCCTGTGTCCCAGTGGGAAGGACGTATGGCTTCCTTGTTGCAAGTGTTGGAAGAAGTATGAAAAAATGTTGGCCTGCTCAGATGAGAGCTGCAGATTCTTCTGAGGAGAGTAACAATATAACCTCCCCAGTGAGATGCTGCATTTTCTTTCAAGCTCCAATGATTACCTAGCATTAAGGCTCATTTTGAAAACTATTAATGCACCCAAATACACTGTCAAACACAGACCAGGCGGCTAATGAGTTCTGACTGGTGGAAACATTCCATTAGCAACTAGGAACAACCTTCCTCTCAGAGCCTGCAGCTCTAGGTGCACTGGGCCCCATGGAGAGTAAGTACATCCAAAAGCACTTCATTCAGCTCTATGATTTGAAAGTTTCACCTGGATAATTAACACAGCACAATCCTGCAGTACAGTGGTTAAACCCAGCAGAAGGTGTGAGAATTCCAGTTTAACTCTCTCCTTAAGGGCTCAGGATATTTTTTAGGAAGCGTAGATCCACTCATGTTTTAAAGAGGCACATTAAAAAAAAAGGAAGGCTGGCTTAATGGCTTTAATGGAAGATCACCCTGCTTTGCTCTGTTTGTGAGCGGCAGGAATGTTATTCTGTGCTCGCATTGTTTGGGTGCATTACCTGTCTTCAGCATTTAGAAGGGACTGGGGGCAGGGCTGGGATTCAGGACTCCTGGGTTCTGTCTCCAGAGTCACATGCTATGCAGCCTTAGGCACACTCAGCTGTAAAATGGGTACAACAATATTTAATTCCCAACCCCACAGTGGGCTGATGAGGATTCATTCATGGCTTGATCCTGCTCCCATTGCTATTGTTCAGCACTCCATGCTCCCATTTGCTGCGGAGCGCTGAAGGGGACACTGAACGTCACTGCCTAAGCCAACAGAGCAACGTTAATTTACACGAGTGAGGATCCGCCTCTCACTCCCCTCTCATTAGGACCCCAGTTCAGCTAAGCACATGCTGTTATCACACTAAGGTCAATGAAACTTGAGCATATGCTTAAGTGTGCTGCTCAGTCAGGGCCTAGTTCTGGAAACATTTTTTAAAATGCAAGCATGGGACTAATTGATGATTTGTTACCTCTCAAAGTTACAACTTGACGCTGGGCGGAATCTGCATGAAGCACGATGTGACTTGCCAAAGGAGAATTTGTACTTACATAAAAATCAATGAGCGCTTTAAAACTGTATTAAAAAGATCTAAGCTGCACTAACTTGTATCTTTATGACATCAAGCAATTCTTGATTATAAAGTGAATGTTATTTAAGTTAACATGTCGTATTCAATTTACAATAAATTAGGATATAAACTCTCCAAAATATAGCTGATGAACATGGTGGCAGAGGCACGATGGACATCTGATCCTGGGGTTAATCTGATTCCAGCCGTATATAGGGAAATCCTGCATTTCTGAATCTCCAAGTTACATACCTAATATCTGAGCCACAATGCAGACTGTAACCATTAGCTTGTCCCTAGAGATCCCCCACTTCACTCATTCTTCACTTTGGAACCAGACTTCTTCTGGAGAGCTCCTACCTGGTGCCAGCAGACTCCCGTCTCCTGCTTCTCACTGAGCACTGCTGCCCAGGAAGTGGTACCATTGCCCAGGGGGAGCAGTACCCATTAGGGAGGCATTATATACATGCCAAGCAATGAAATCCAGTAATGGAAGTACAGTATGTGTGCTCCAAACACTGTCCCTGTAGCACCAGAGCCTCTTCACTGAAGTTGATGGAGTTGCAACAGAGTAAATGGGCTCAGGGTTGGCATTAATGGAAAAGCCTTGCTAGGACCTGCTGCTGAAGGACAGTCAGTGAAGGGAGCATATGGGGAGTTAGAGATGATGCTCAACGTGAAATGCTGCTTGTCAGATTTAACATTACATCTCAGTAATTATATCCATCTTAAGGAGACGGAGTTTGCTGACAGTGAATGATGGCCATTAGAGCAGGAATAAGCCTGCTGGGAAAATTTGTCCAAATCAGTTTAATTGGGCTGTGCTCGTTCGGCCTATTATAGCCTGTGACAACTCACCCACTGAAATTATTTTTCTTTTTCAATTCCTTTCTCCTTACCTCCTGTCGCACAAGCTGGGAATACTGTTATTCCTGACTCAAAATTACTTTTGGCCAGACCCAGCTGGTGGCCAAATTCAAGCTTGCTAGTGCCTTGCCTCAGTGGAGCCCACATTGTATTGTGCTCTGAATCACAAAGCAATTTCAGGACATGCAAGGTGGCTTTGTGCCATCATTTAGGAAGCACCTGCTCATGTATTTAGAGGCATAAGGAAATGCTTCTTTTTTCATCACAGGACACCAAGACATATGCTCACCCTGCCAGACAGAATTTGCATGTAAGGACACAGTCAGACTGCCTGTGCACTTTGTCCCTTTCCTCTATAGTATATATTTTCCTCCATGAGCTTAAAGCAAACAAGTAGGAAGATTTTTCGGTGCAGAGGATGAGAATCTACTAATTTTTGCATGAATGTTTTTGCTGTTTCATTTTGTATCCCTTCAATTTCAGTGTTTGCTGACATTTGACAACATGGCTATTGTGGCAACGAGTACATGCAAAAACTCAAAATCTCATTTCAAAGCAACCTTTTGCTCAAAGTTGAACTTATTTACACTGGAAAGAGGTCTAACTTTAAATGAACTTTTCATTTTCTTCAGGAAACATCATGAAATTGAGAGTGAGGTGTGCCCATTTCAGTGTCTGTGAGAAGACACTGACAAGAACATAGACTCTCTATCATCCTGCTAAGGAGTTTAACACAGCCACATAACTGATTCTGTGTGTGTGTGGTGTGTGTGTGTGTGTACGTACAAATGCCAAGGAATCACTTGGATTCCTCTGGAAATACTCTTGACCCTCCTTCAGAAGCCAGTCACCCAAGATTTATCATCATTTTTCTCCACGTGCTTCAGACACAGGGCTGACAGAACTGCAGAAGTGAGTAATGGGAAGAGCTGTTAAGCTGGGGAGCACCGAGGATGTCCAGCAGTAGGACAACTGACTCCATCTAAAGGCTAAGAGAAGAAGAGCAGGGAAGGGAAAAGATGGCCAGATGTGTCACTGGCTCTTAGGCTGATGTGCGTGGGGAGTCTGGAGAGCAGCTAGCACTTCCTTATACATTGCTTCACATTTGCCACTTCAGAATGAAAGCTGTCCAAACGAACTAATTAAAAAAAACACTAGACACAACCAAAGGAGTTAATCTAAAACAACTGGGAATGGTCACTGCCCACCCAGTTACACAGCTCTAAGCTCTGGACACACACATAGCCTTGACAAGCCATTGACAATAGACACTGATTTAGAGTGACATGTCTGGCTTAGTTTGCAGCAAGGGAGGTTTAGGTTACATATTAGGAAAAACTTTCTAACTCTAAGGATAGTTGTGCTGGATAAGTTACCTAGGGTGGTTGTAGGGATCCGTCCCCCCTCCCCTCCCCTCCCCTCCCCTCGCCCCCCTTCCCCTAATTTCATCACTGGAAGGTTTTAAGAACAGGCTAAACACCTATCAAAATATATATCCTGAGAGGTGAGAGAGTAACACTTTGGTAAGCAGACAGCACAAAAGAGACAGTATAAATGCACTTGGAAAAGCACTCCGTGTTGCTACTGTATTCATCTGTCACCTAATTGCTAAAGCTTTGTGATAAGTACCTGATTACTTGAAAACCAAGAAAACATTGCTTTTAAAACACTTAGATTTAATGGGATAATTGCTTCTCAAATGACAATTGATTTTAAATATATGGATGCCTTTCAAAATATTATGCTTATTCACTGGCAAATTGATACTTAATTGAAGTCACATTCGTCACTCTTTCTGTGCCCTGCACCCTCCTGTTATATCCCCTTTTCTGCTCTTTTCCCTCACACAGAAGATAGGTAGTGACCCTGTTCCCTCTGCTACAGGCATGCCACAAAGATATTACCTGTCCCAAGCAGGTACATTTCAGACGAATTTTAACTTGTGACTAAGGCAATCTATTGCACATGGCAGTAAGCCAGACACAGGGCAGCTAGGGACATTGCTGTAGCTAAGCCAGGGGTCACACTCTAGCCAGTGGAGCAGCCCAGAATCAGAAAGGCACAAAGGTGGCTTAAAGCCATTGTAGCACTTCCTCCTCCTAGGCTGTGTGTTGGGTGCTGCACAGAATCTCACCATTGGTGAGAACTCTAGGGCTCCTCCCTAGGTCCTCAAGGACCTATGGGGACTTCACACTGTTGCCGTGAGCATCAACATTCATGCAAATGTAGATGATGTACCAGGAAGTGTTGCCAGGTGTCCTCCACCTGTGCTGTTAGGGGAATGCCCACTACTCCAGATGGGATCATGTAGCTAATATTTTACACTAAATGTAAATGGCTATAGCAAGAAGTTGAAATCTGTAGGTGCAAATGGAACATAGGCGTGATTGTCAATGTCATGCAATACAATTTACGAGAGCCTTGTAAGCTAATTTCTGCTCAGTTGATACCATGCACCTTGGCTAAATAAACCAAGATAGAATAGATACTGAATAGTTCATCCATCCACCTACAGCGGGCTCTATAGTAAAAGGAATATATATACACAGGGGAAGGAACTAGACTGCTAGGAGAGACTAATGCAGAATTTACATGGGGCTTCAGCACAAACTAGGTACAAGTGTGCTGCCGTTTCCTCCTACAGCCAATGGTATGAGAGAGAATACCACCCCGGGGAAACCAGCAACAATAACTTGAGCACAGATGTAACTCACGCATCACTCCTGTGCAGAGGGCCAGCACAAAGCCTGTGTACCACTAATGCCTCTCATATGCCCTAATTAGAGCAATATTGTAGTTCATAGGCCATGTACTATGCCTCAGGAAGGGGTAAATCTCACTCCATCTCTGCCACCTAAGCCCTCTGCAAAGTGCACAAAGGAAGCCATTTGAAGATTCCACTGCATGTGCCTGGAATATTGACACACTGCGAGCAAGGAGAACCCTAAGCTGTATTTCCTGCATTAAAATGCTCACTTGCCAAATATTAGCTTGATCATCCATGTATCCTCCCACTGGTTGTTGAGTATACCAGGGAGCTCAATGTCCAGAGGTGTTTAAAAGACCATCTTAGTACATACCACTAGGAAGAGAGAATAGACTCAGATGGGGCATGCAGTTTTTTTAGTTTTTATTAGTGTGCAATTGCAACAGAAAGAAATATTAAGCACAATAGCTAAATGTACCGGGATCCTTTAGATATTGGCAGCAGCATAATTTCAGAGAAAAATAATATGCTTCTCTGCAGTACACGAGGGCTAAAAGTCAGCCAAACTATTCAGGTCTTTTCCTTCCCCTGCCTTATAATAGCTCAAAAATGGGCAAATGGACTCCTGAAAACAAGTTTCAAAGCAATTTACTCCTGAGTGGACACCTTGTTACAACAACAAACTACTGCAGCTGAGAAATAAAACCCCAAGAAATGCAGTTTATAATGGAAATGTTGGCACGATACTAACTGCTTCAGCATTGGGGCCTCTCAGTCTGTTTAGCCACTTTGGGGCTATTTTTAAACTACTGAAGGAAAGAGCCAAAGAAGGATCCTATATGCTGAGCAATGGAAAAAGAAGATCCTTTCCAAATGCATGAGGACTGTAGTAGAGGAAAGTTCAAAAAGCCTTTCCATTAGGATTTAGTCTCAAAGAGAGAAATATGGGAAGGAGAGCAGAGCTATTTTGCCCATCTCGGGTATGATCCTGGTCTCAGTCCTGCTCACATTAAAGTCAGTAGGAGTTGTACTGATAACTTCATGAGGAACAAGATCAAACCGCTAAAGCAAACTACTTTTGCAGGTTACTGTTCTTCACGGAGCCAGTGGATTAGAGAAAATAGGTTTTAGGCATTGGGGGCGGGGGGAAGTGAGGAGGAAAAGTAGCGCCGTCCACTGTAAGAGAACGGGCATTAACATCCTAATTCTTCTGTCCTGGCTTTGCTTGGAGGCCGTCAGGCCACAGATGAACTCTCTCCCCAAACCTTGGAGGTGGCTCTTCCAGGTAGTACAGGGGCCTGGGGGCCATGCCACAGTTTGTCACCCGCCCTCCACCACACACTCCAGAGTCCTCCAGGCTCTCTCAGGAAACCAGGGAAAGAATAGGGGGATCCGGGCCTTCCCTGTTCACCAGGTCCCAGCCCAGAGGTGAGGATTGGCTCAGTGCCTTCTGGCTGCCACTCCAGATCACTCCCCTGGGCCATTTCCTATCTTCCCTGTTTTCCCCTCAGTTGGAGTGTGGGGCCAGCTTTCTGTTTACACAGTCTTGGTAGTTCAGGGCTCCAGCTGGGGGGCAGGATGCTTCTCAGCTGTCCCTCAGGAGTTCAGTCCCTCCCCCTTTAGTTAGGGGGATCTCAGCCAAATCTTACTCAGTCCTGGTCCTTCCCCTGCAGATTGCTCTGCCTCAGCGGTGGCAGCGTCTCTCCTCCATGCTCCCCCAGCCAGAACTCCCTCCACAGGGCACATGCCCAGCATGCTTTGTGGCCCAATACTTCTCCACCGCTCTTTTTACTTTAGTGCTGGGTCTGCAAACCCCATCCCACCTCCCTACCAAAACACAGCAGCAAAACCAACACTGCATTGGAACCTCCACAAGTTGCAGGCATTACTAGCCAAAAACAACCTCAAGTTCTCATTGCTGCCTCAGCTTCGTTTTTCCTCATCTCTCAGTGACTGTTAGCTCTTCTCCATTGCAATAATGGTGTTAACTTAGATCAGGAAGTCTTTGGGACAGGGATACTGTCTCATCTGTTAAGTGCTATGCAAAAAAGTAATTCCCAGGGAAGCAATGATATTTGAAGATGGCTATCAGTGGCATGCAGATAGAGACTTGTAACACGGTAGAGAAGGAGCCGGGGT
This sequence comes from Gopherus evgoodei, assembly GCF_007399415.2. NCBI lineage: Eukaryota > Metazoa > Chordata > Testudines > Testudinidae > Gopherus > Gopherus evgoodei. The sequence continues at coordinate 21,394,664 of NC_044337.1, read as the reverse complement.
GTTAATTCACCCAGCAATAACCCACTCAAACCCTTTCTGTCTCTACCTGTTAGGCAGCTATGCCGTGTTTGGCCACTTTTTTGTGCATCAAGCAAAACTGTTCATCTGGTAAGGCAGGTGGATGGAGAATTTTCTGTTTGGACTTAGAAAATTGAGCCCTTTTCTGACAGAAAGTGTACAGAATGAAACTAATCCGGGGCACATCACAGCCCAGGGGCCTGATCTTGAAACATCTACACAGTGCAAAACTCCTGGTTAGGACAACAGGAATTGAGTCCGGAAAAAAACTGCAGGCTCATGCCCGCAGCGAGCTGGTCCTTGACAATAGTGCCCTCTGCTGGCCACCAAAAGGGCAGCATCCACTTAGAATAGCTGTTCCTTCAGATCATCAGGAGGCAGTAGCTGAGGAATTTCTATTATGCCAAAGTGGCTGAGCCTATCATCACTTTCTAGACTCACTTGCACAGAATCTGTCTCATAACTTAATTCAAACCAGCTGTGGAAAATTTGGCTTCATTAAACAGAAGCAAATGCCTTTTACTAAACTGGAATCTTTTCTACATTTCAGACACAGACTATTTTGAACAATGAAAATATCCTGAAATCTTCCAATGTGCCAGAATGTTTTTTCAGAGGAATAGAAGAGACTGAAAGGCATTTAAAGCAGGAGATTGGCTGTGAGGTGGTAATACATGGCTTGGGAAAACTGATCAAGATGAATTTCTGTGCAGAAAGGTGCTCTACGAATAATGAATTCATTACTGTATAATGTGGGTGCTTAACAAAAAACACAACACAACAACAGGAATGTCTGTGTGGCAGGGACACAGCCTCTGCCCTCACCCTCAGGCTGGGCTCCATGTCAGGAAGGGTATACTTCTCCACAATTTTTTCCTCATCAAGCCCTTTATCAAACACACCAGCAACTCTCTTCAGCTGCCCTGCTGGGTTGTAATCAACTTGGGTAAGATCCTATACTCCTTGCCCTGCCAAAACATTCACTGGCTCTATGGGAGTTTTGCTGGAGGTAAAGGAGTCTATTGTGCGTAATGGCAGATCTGCCCTGGGAGGAAAGGAGACAATGGGCTGGCCATATTCCACACTGCTATTTACACCTCTGCTCCAGTCAGGCTACAGGTACTAAAGTAAAAACAGAATCATAGACTATCAGAGTTGGAAGGGACCTCAGGAGATCATTTAGTCCAACTCCCTGCTCAAAGCAGGATGGATCCCCAGACAGATTTTTACCCCAGTTCTCTAAATGGTCCTCTCAAGGATTGAACTCATAACCGTGGGTTTAGCAGGCCAATGCTCAAACCACTGAGCTATCCCTCCCCCTAGCATGGTATGGTACATTGACAGAGTGCCTGTCATTCCAGAAGATCCCATAGTGCTTTACAGATTTAATTCAGTACAAGCTATACAGGAATCACTTCATCAACTTGGGGTGAAGTGTAGCAATTGCTTAACAGCACAGAGCAGCATCTCAACTGTTTAGGGCAGGAGGTGAGTGAGGACACCGCATTCAACTGATACCGCCAGAGGAATCTAGAGAAGTATGGTGCAATTACCCAAACTGGAATTCAGATAGGACACAGGAAATGTGTCCCAAGAAAATGTCATGGGATCTTTAAGTGCAGCATGAGAGGTCAAGAGCTCCGCTTCACATTTCTACCAAGATTCCCTATAATATCAGGCATTAGTTTACTATCGATTCTGAGCAAAGACTTTCTCAGACTGAATTCAAGCACCGTTTCCCCAGTCCCATGGGTGCTCCTTGGAGGTTTCCTGTCAAACACTGACCCAGCCCAAGTCTGCTTACTTTATGAAATCTGATGAGACTACAGTACAAAGTAAGATATCAGAGGGTAAAAAAGAGCCAACTTTCAGGGACATGTGGATAGCACATTACAGATAAAACAACAGTTCCTGACTGACATACACTGATTAAAAACAACTAAGCGAGAACAGCACAGCACCCATCAGATTATTCAGTTTTATGCATTTGGCAAACTCCCCTCTTGTCATTCTGTAAAATTATAAAGCAGGAAAGAATCTCTAATTGTTTTAAGTAAAACACTTGGCTGTAATAACCCTAAAATAAAGGCCTCCCGCTCAACAAGTTTGAAAATATGGCAAAAAATTAGCCCTATAGGGAAAGCATAAAGCAATTTACCTGTCAAGAAACTTCAAGATATAATCCCTTTATGGTGCAGTTTCTTCTGGGTTCTTCATGTTACTTCAGCTAGGAATAATGAGAACAGATGCCCTGGATATTAAATTGTCTTGCTGAAGCAATAGAAATAAAATGCAATGTTTGTTTCATGCAGCATATTGGATGCCAAGCAGCTGATTATATGATAATAGAAGCACAATGTACATTGTACAAAGGCAAGCAATAAACATCATGGACTAAAGAGCTATCTTGACAGTTTTAAAGACAGCTCAATTAAAAGCTCTTGGAAGCAGTGCTGCATTAGTGAGATTTACTGTGCACATCAATATCCCCCTTGAAGAGTTCCCTTTACAAGAAATGAAGTTATTTCATCATAATTTGTGCCAAATTTACCCAGTCACTGAGCCAATGCTACCTTGTTCACCAAACAAGTTGTCAGAGGCAATCACATTTGGTTAAATAATCATTTCTATTTGCCTTCCAAATAATATCATTGCTGATAATAAAGAAACATATGTTTGTTTGGTTCTGCTGGGTTCTGGTTTAACACGCAGTACAACATTACACACTATATACTTGGTGTGTAGTGTCTAGATTGTAACTGAAAAATTGAAGCAGATCATCACAACACCTAGTTAAATACATATATGGTTTATGTATATGGTAGCTTCTCAATCTCATTGGAGTTGATGGAGAGGTTTTAGAACTTATCAGGGAAGTTTTAGTGGCTAAGGAACTACATTAGCCATTGAGGGTGTGTGGGCTAGTGGTGAAAGCAAGGGACTGGATTCTAACCAAAGCCTTGGTATTGATTTGCTGTGCACTTGGGTAAGTCACTTGAAGTTTTGTTTATCCTTTTTGTAGAGTGGGTATAATAAAGCCTGTGTCACGGGCGGTGGGAGGCTGTATTCATTACTGTTTGGATGTGCTAGGAGATCCTCAGATCCAATGGCATGTTGTACAAGTGTGTGATAAAGTGAAGCCCAAGAGACAGGAAGGGGCTGTAGGGGGTGGCTGTAATCCTCTCCACCATTTGTTATGGCACCGACTGTAGGCTGCAAGGGGTGGGATAAGCAAATGGCTGGAAATGCTCTTAAAAGGCAAGCTCTGCTCCCCATCCTAATTGTAGCCCATGCTGTAAAATGACCAATACATCATAAAACAGTTGATCTCTTCTCTTCAATCAGCGTGAGGCTGGAACAACAGTAACTTCAGCAATGACCACTATAATAGAACTGCAGTTTGAGCTAACTCTAACCTTCAGTGTTGGCGAGACCTGTAACTCTGCAGTGGCCTACAGTAAGCTCCCCACTGCATCCACAATCAGCTTCCCCTTCCTATTGCAGAGGTGCAAGGTCAAAGGTAACTAACCCGAGGGGCTTCTTCCTGCTAAAGTTTAGATTTGCTGCAAGAACAGGTTGCAGAATTTTGAGGTTCGAATTTTTAAAGCATTAGAATTTTCGTGGAAGCCTGGATAAAGCACTGCCAGAGCCTGACAACATGGCAAGTTGGAGGAACCACTGCATGAAGATTTAGACTTTGCAGTTGAAATCTGAAAGTCCAAATGCAGGAATAAGGAATGATGGTGGGGAATGCTAGATAAGCAAGTTCTGCTACCAGAAGAGATGAGGTTAATGCAGTTCAGACTGCAATGAGGCAGTGTATAACAGAGAAGTGTCACAATTAATCTAGAGATCACAAAGACACCTCTGGGGAGCTGGGCCTAGATTTCTGGTCCTTCAGCTACCATGAACTATAGGACAACAACTTCTTTAACTGGTAGTAGTCTAGACTCCTTTGCCCTCTCTGTGGAGCGGGTCATAGACATACGTGTTTCACACAGACACATAGCAGTACTAGCTGTCCCAGAAGGAGGTGCAACAATAAGTAGCAATAAGTAATGTTCTGTCAGGTTTATACAAGGTTGTGAGACTATTAGGTTGTCAAGACACTTACATACTGCATAACAAAGAAGGGCTCAGCATAGCTGCCTCCTAAATACAACAGGAGCTTCCACTTTTGCTCATCTCGTCCTGCTGCCGTCTACATACCGTGGGAATCTGTCTGTGTCTCAGTTGCCAACACATGCAGGATTCAGAGAGAGTCCAACTACTGGATGGGGGATTCCTCTAACTGGTAAAGCCAGTGCCGAACCACCACAGGAAGCCACACACAGAAAACAGCTGCTACTGCAGACAGACCCAGTGCAGAGACACAGAAGGCTGACCTATCACAATGCTACCACCAAGAGAGGGAGAGAAAGATAAATATAAGAATCCAGTAGCTATGGAGATATTGGAAGCACATCCTCACCCAAACAGAGGAACTTAGGTTTCTTTAGACTTCAGATATAAGCTAGCCAGAGACAGCAACACGACAGGCCAGAGATTTAAAAAATGAATCCTGACATTTTGACATCCTATGCAACTCCTCTAAGAAGAGGCCAAAGAGGGCAGGAACACGCTCTTAATTTTTATCGTACCTGTCACGAGACATTTTTCCACTGGAAAAAGCAGCAAATGCTTCAGGTCTGCACAGCCACTGCCCTGGCATGAACGATAACACCAACTGACACTACTGGTGTTGGCTATCTCCTGTCAACAGAGCAAAGTGAAGCAGAGAGAAACTCAAATGGCCATCTTCCCAGAACAGTGCAACCAAAAGAGTAGAGTAAGTGAATTAAAGGTGGTTCCAAGTATGAGCTAAAGGTGTCTCGTACTACAGACTGAGGTCACATTCTAACCATCCAACAACCCAAAGCATCTGACTACAATGTTATCAAAGAGAACATGGGAGGACTCTACATATGTTCTTCAAGGCACTTCTAATGAGCCCAGCACCATGCTAGTCAATTAAGCATTCCTGGGGTTTTCTGTCTGCAGAGAATCTGGATCTCTGTTATTCCTTGTTTCAGCCATTGTCTCCTCTCTTCTCATCATCAGTATCTGTGACATATTGCCAAGATGGTTCTGTCATCATTATTGAGGAGAGACTTCCTCTTGAGTTTAATCAATTTATGAGAAGGAATTAAGGAAGCTAACCTTGAACTGCAATAGTTTCCTTGCATGACAGAGATTTTTCTCCTTGTCCTGACACATCAGGAGGTAATTATAGGGGGTAAGGGTTTATCTTGCAATCTCTAGACTGCTGAAAAGATTTATTGAGCTTGTCCAGTTTCTTCCAAGGCAGGGAGGAAGTTAAAAACAAAAACAAAATACAAAAAAGGAAAATATACCGAAATCTCCCATAACCCATCTGTGACCCTAGTAGGTCAGGTTTCAGACATGCATTTGTTGCCTGCTCTAGCTCTTCGGCCTCTTCTCTTTCTCAAGAACTATTCCAAGATCCTGATTACCTGCAGAGTTTCTGTCTGTAAAAATTAGATTATAAATCAAGGAAGGAAAAACCTACTCTTTCAATTCATTAATGTAATTGATTCTTTCAAACATTTGGCTAGAATTTCAGCTTGTCCAGCATTCTGAAGACTGGATAGGAAAATGCACCTGGAGTGGTACTACAAACACGGAGAGTACTTAATAAAACTCTGCAGGATTGTCTTCTCTTTTGAATTTAGAACCCATCACTGGTTCCTGGTAATTGCATCATAAGTCGAAATGTTGTAACTTGGAACTGCAATCCACTCCATTGCAGGACCGAGCATCATAAAGTCAAAACAAATGTTGTAATCAGGGTGCCAATTCAGAAACATCTTAAGTGCTGTTCGTCGTAAGTCGAGGACTGCCTACCAGTCTCACAGAGCTAAAGCAGTGTCATTGGTTTGCAATGAGACACTGCCTAGCTGTTAGCCCCTGCCTAATTCCATTCTCTTTTACACAATGCAAGTGGTAGAACTGCCTTTCACTGAATCATGTCTTCTAATTTAAAAGTGACTGAAGTCAGAAACAACAACAGGCTGCTGTTGTGTGTTACACCTCCAACCACTGGAATAAGCTATCTGTTCCATTTCAAATAGCATTAACATGGTCTGATTCACAGAAACTTTTCACCTTGAATCTCAGGAAGCTTTTCGTATGAAAACTCAAGGCTAGCTCACTAGCTGCTGTTTGAGAATGAACATCCTTACTGTATTTAGTGCTGAAGTATGGTGCTGGATGCTACAGTCTCTCACCAGTAATGAGACCAAACAAGATGCGGATCTCAGTAAAAGTCTCTCTTGGTCAGCAACAGTTCTAATGAAATACTTTCTGGTTCTGAATCTGATTTAATTGTAAAAACTAACCAAGGAAGCCAAGATGCTGCAGTCACCTCTTTTTCTAATCCTCAGTGGGAAAGAAATAAAGGTCTTCCTAGTCCACCAAATTTCTACTGTTTTGCAAATCATTCTTAGATTTAAGGCCCTGATTGAGGAAAGAATCCCTTGTCAAGACAGCATTTACACATATGCTTAATCTTAGGCAGTTTCTGAAATGGCACGTAGGTAAAAATATGGCTTTGAAGAAACCCCAGTAGAAGCCATGGAATGGTGACCCCCAGAGACAAAATAAGAGCACCCACATTTCTGGCTGTTTTTCTAAACTATACAAATATTTTAGATCTCTAAAACTGGGCTTCAAATCTCAAGAAGAGGGTCAGCCCCCGCTAAGATTTCTCAGCTTCTTGCTTCTAGCCAGATACCACCTTCACAACTTTTCCTGATGTATTTTCTTACATTCCCTTTGATGGAACACACAAGTACAGAAAATGAAAAACAATAGGAAGGTGAGAATGAGTTTAACTAACTTTTTCAATTCTCCAAAAAGGGACATGTTCACACCTTGGATTGATTCTTATTTTATATCCAAATCCGTTTCACCTGTAAAAGAATGATTTGCTCAAATCTATGTAAAGACATAGAGATAAAGAAATACAGGTTAACCAGAGCAGTTTCTCCACATCCACACTCAGTTGTATCCCAAAATGATATACTCGTCCCATCCTATCTCTGCACACACTTAAATTGCCCATGGAAATCCACCATGTACATAAAAAGTGCAGAAGACAGGCCTTTGAATCAAGTTCCAGGGCATTTCATTCTTGCTGGTTGCGAGACCCATCTGTTGTTTTATCAGAACCTGGCACCATGCAGATGGGCATGATTTCTTTTGTAAGAGTGAAAATAGATGGCAGCCATTAGTATTCAGCTATTCTTAATTCAATATTTTTCCTCATTAGAATGAAAGTGCGAATACATATGTTATTTCATTTGCTCTGACAGCCAATATTAGAAGACTGTCAAAGACAGCCTAGCCTCAACCAACTGTAAGCACGACCATATGATATTTTCATAATGAAGCTATTTGTATGGCCCATGGAATTGTGAAGGAGTTAACACAGCTAGCACAAGGTGCCACTGGCTTCCGAACAAATAGTTGATTAAGCAAAGATCAGTTTTTATTGCAAACTGCTAAAGAACCTGGTAGGATGTAATGCTGAATAGATTCTTAGAATTTATTATGTACAATGTGAGCTGGTCCTTGTTGAGAGTTAAATCAGAAAATGTAAATACTCGACATTAAAACGTGGGCCAAAATAGCAAAATGAATTAATGGGTCATAACTTTCATTTCTGGAAACCAGGTTTTTCTTATATCACAATGTATGAGTTTGAGAGGCACTAGCAAACATGTTTCCGTATCACAATTTGTGCACATCTCACAATATGGCACAACGTCATTAAGAGTCTGCTTCACAAAGAACCACAACTGGAATAGCAGGGGCTGCTGTAGGTCACAACTGAGGTGCATTAGCAAAGCTTTGTGGGGGCATAGGACTGAAATAGCAGAGAGTGAGGTGCGTCAGAGGGGGCAGAGCTGGAAGAGCCGGCAGGACTGAGAATTGGCAGAGTTTCACATAGGAGGTTTACATGATACCTATGTGCATTATGATGGCAAAGCATATTATGCCCTCACTTTGACACAAAGTGTAAATAAACAAATTACACAACAGAACAGTGACAGAATGGAAATGTATAGCTATTCTGACTAAGGTGGAGGTCCTAAAGCATTATTCCAGACACTGTTCCAGAAGGAACTCACTAATGGTATTTATTAAGAAAGGATTGTCACCTGACATTTATATGGCAGCTTTCGTCCCCCAGTACTAACTGTACATTGAGAAAACACTCAAATATTGATTTTGCCAGTGCTGTATTTATACCTTCTCTACCCCAATGAGAAAAGGAGAGACAGATTGTTCTCTTAGACAGAGTCTTAAACTCTAGTTGCCAAAGCGACTCATTGGGGGCTCTTGCTTTGTGCCTTTCAAAAAAATCAGTTCATAAACTTGCAACTTTACTGAAAGTCAGTTTTGCAAATACTCAGACATCTTTGTTCATTGTCCTGCAACTTTTTTCTCCACTTGAATTGGGGGGGGGTGGTGGTGGAGGAATACTATCTACTCTAGCTAGATTCTCCAATGGCTCCGTCAATGTAGCCTATGAGTACTTCACCTGTGCTAATGAACTGATCCTTACAACACCCAGTTGCTGTGTGCAGTCAGGGCCGGTGCAACCATTTAGGCGACCTAGGCGTGTGTGTGTGTGTGTTGATGTTGCTTCAGGCACCACCCCCAGCAGCTCCCATTGGCTGCAGTTCCCCATTCCTGCACCCCAACCCCCTGCCCTGACCCCCTGCTGCACCCCTCATCCCTCCTGCACCCCACACCCCAACTCCCTTCCCTGAGCCCCTGCCACACCCCACACCCCTTCTGCACCCCCTGGGGGCAGGGAGGGGGCAGAGTTGGGGTGGGGATTTCAGGGAAGGGATTGGAATGGGGGCAGGGAAGGAGTGGAAAGAGATGGGACAGGGGCGGGGCTTCATGGAAGGGGTGGAGTAGGGGCAGGGCCAAGGGCAGCAGGGGAGAGGTATCAGTAATGCGGCCCTCAGGCCAATGTACTAGTCCTCATGTGGCCCTCGTGGTCATTTGAGTTTGAAACCCCTGGTCTAGCTTCAACTTCAGCCATTGCATCATATTATACCTTTCTCTGCTAGACTGAAGAGCTCTTTATTAAATAGCTGTTTCCCATGCAGGTACTTCTAGAATGTAATCAAGTCATCTCTCAACCTTCTCTTTGTTAAGCTAAAGAGACTGAGCTCCTTGAGTCTATCACTAGTGTAAAGCATATATTCTAATCCTTTAATCATTCTCATGGATTTTCTCTGAACCTTCTCCAATTTATCAACATCCTTCTTCATCTGTTAGGACAAGGTCTAATATATAAATTCCCCATGTGGATAGCAACACTTTCAGATAGGAAATTGTCATCTATAGTGTTTTGAAATTCCAAGGATGTTTTAGTACTGACAGCAGGAGACCTCCTAATGTGTCAATCAAGTTGAAGTTGCCATGATCACACAGTTTTTATTCCTACACATTGTAGATGACTGCCTCCATATGCACCTATCCTGTTCCCTAGCTGATTTGGTTGTCAGTAGCAGACATCAATTAGTACCCCATTTTGCACTTTATCTGTTAGGACAATGATACACAAGATCATTTTCTTGTGAGTTGAATGTTTATCAGTGACTCAAACATGTAATGCCATTTCTGACATAGTACTACCCACTCCCACTTTATCCTTCCTAAATAGATTGGGACCATTAATTTCAACATTTCAGTTGTACAAATCATCCCATCAGGTTTCAGTAATACCAACTAGATTGAATTTATGCTAATAAATGAGCAGTTCCAATTCCTCGTTTGTTCCCAGACTCCTAACATTAGCATATAGACAATTTAGGGATTTCTTCGTTTCATGTTCTTTGGTTTGTGCTGACTGAGCGCTTATATCTTCCTTCTTTTTATCCTCCTTGCAATGGGGTCAGCACCCACCTCTCACAAGCACCCCTCTTCTGGTCGGTGGTTTCTTCAGCAAGTCTTCAGCTGTTTGGCTGAGTCGCACACAATGTCTGTAGATGGAACAAACAAAAAAAACCCTTCCAGGGCATACAGTCTTTACTTTCTCACGACCCTGGTATTGGGCAGTACCACCAAGGCTTCCTCCCTGGAGACATTGCCTTCTATAACTGTCCAACAGGGCCCACTGCAGTACCCTCAGTTGGTGTGTCCTTTTCAGCAGCCCTCCCTGGGCTCAGTCTTTAAACAGACTAGCAGGGCCCATCACAGTACCCTTGCCTGGTCTGGCTAGGTTCTGGGCTCAGGCCTTCCTTGCTCCCCTCAGCCAGCCAGAAGCTCCTTCTTAGCACCACTGGTCTTCCGAAGCCCTCCCTGGACTCAGTCTTGCCTGCACTGAGCTCTCCACAGTCCCGCTGCTCCTCTAACCAGTTCTTCCTCTTCCAGCTCCAGGCAGCAACTGATTGCTCTGCCTCTGCTGCTCCTTTTAATATGGAGCTTCTGGCCACTGATTGGCTGCTTCACCTGCAGCCACTCTAGGCTGCCTGGAGGACTTTTCCTCTGCTCTTTTCTCGGGGGCAGGAGGGTGAGGCAGGGCCATGAGGCCTCCAGCAGGGGGCCTCCAGACCTAGTCCACTCCGTCACATTCCTCTTTTGTTATTAGTTTAATCCCCTCCTGACTACTCTAGCCAGCCTGTGCCCAAAGAGATTGGTCCCTCTTCTACTGAGGTGGAGGCCATCCAAACTATACAGATCCCTTTGAAGGTGGTCCACAAATGTTCCACGAAGCCAAAGCCTACACCACTCACATAGCCAGCAACTCACTTCCAGAATTTTCTGCCTTCTGTCTTCCTTTGCTCATGGGACAGGAAGGATCTCAGGATAGTCTTGCTTGGATAGTCTTTTTCAGCACACTTCCCTGAAGTCATCTATTATCTACCAGATAATCCTTGATGCAGTGTCATTAGTGCCAGTATGAATCACTAATGCAGCAGTCCTCAACCTTTTTGTGACCGGTAGCACATTCATGTTTTCAGAAGAGTGTGGTGGGCACCAACAATTTTTCAAAGCTTATTTTGTATTTGTACATTAAATAATATGAAAAACATATTTAATATTACATAATATATGAATCCATAAGATAAAAAAGGGTAATTTTACATGTAAAAGGTATTAATTAAATTATTCGGCAATTACTCTGTTCACCTTACCATGTGAATTTGCTCTTTATCTACCTGTAAGAAAAATTAAGGGGTTTTTACAAAATAAATATCATAAACAGTTTTCATCTTATTTATTTTAAAAAAGTAAAACATTGTTGAACTGATGGTCCAAATATATTTATTATTCTTACTTTAACATAGAATGAAGCCTGCAGCCCCGGAGTTCTCTGTCCCCAGCAGGCATGGGGCCACGGTTTCTCTCTGGCTTAAGCTGTGGCCCCACGCCTGCTGGGGACTGAGAACACCAGCACCTGCAGCCCCGGAGAAGCCGGAGAGAAGCCGCAGTCCCACGTCTGCCAGGGACAGAGAACACCGGTGCCCACAGCCTGCAGCCCCAGAGTTCTCGGTCCCCAGCAGCCACGGGGCCGTGGCTTCTCTCCCCTGCTGCTGCTGGGCACTAGGCAGGCGCGCATAAATGCCCCAGCAGGCGCAAAGGTGCCCATGGGCACCACATTGGGGACCACTGCACTAATGGATCCCTACCCATAGATTTCAGAAGCCTATCCAATCTTAGAGTGACATCTTGTGTCTCGGTTCTGGGAAGGCAGCACACTATTCTCTTGTCCACCTGTCCTGTGATCTGCCTGTCCCTTGCAGAATGTTCACTTATGAAATCTCAAAACGCTTCTGGGAAATACATGGGTATTGATACCCCTATCTGACAGACAGATAAACTATTAATTCCATGAATTATTATTTTATAGCACCCAAGACCATGAGCAAGTATTGTGAAAACTTCCCACTCAATGCACGTCAATCCTGGTTGCAACACTTCCTGCTACTAGAGTCCTTGGTCTTTCTTGACTAGAGTCTTCTAACTGTGCCACATGCTCTTTAAAAAAAAATCAGTATGCATTTGCCATGTGCATTTGCACTTGTGACTTGAACTTAGTTGTAAATCTGTATTTTCCCAGATTCATGGTAAAATGACCCTCATCCCAGTGCACTTGCTACCAGGACAAATTTCTCTGACTAAAGTGACTACCTGATAGAACTAGCTGGAGCTTTTCTTTTATGATATGGTAGTTGTCTTTTGAATTCCTGAATCATGTAGGTGTGGTCAAACAAAATACTCACATGCATTCTTTGTGGATTGCTGGTTTTAAAGCCAGTCATATCCTGCTGGAGGAGACAGAAAGCTTTAAGTATCTTGCCCAGGGTCATACAGCAAGTCAGTAGCACAACAGGGGGTAGAAACCAAGAGCTCCCAGTTGCCTGCTTTTATTACCAGATTTCTCTTTTTATAAAGGTTCAAATGTATTTAAGCAATAGCACAATGGGGCTGAAAATAATATTTTTAATGCAGACAAAGCAAGGTCTTTTTTTCAACCTATTGCACAGCAGCACATGTCTTTCTGTAATTCAAACTCTTTGTTTTATGCCTAAGATTTTCTTTTCCTTCACCACACCAGGCTTTGGAGCAGCTTATATAGAGCAGACAGCAAGTTGATTATGAAACAGAATTCACCAAGAACCAGCTAAAAGAGGAAAATCAATATGGTTAACCTAATTATTGTGATTACACATCTACAAAAAAAAAAACCATGAGACAAATCACAATAACTCACATAACTATTTTCTTTTAACATTGGCTCCAACTGGGACTGCCAGCTTTGCTGAGTCATTTAAAAAATTGAGACAAAAAGAGTAGGTCTGCACTATATGAGATACCATTTCAAACAACATTGATTTCATGGCCTAGCTCCCTTGTTCTTCTGCCTGTTTGTTTTAAAGGGACAAGGCTAGACTGGTTCAGTCAGATCACAGCTCTAGACCTCACCACAAGCATTGCAATTAATGGGCATAACAAGAACTAGAAAAATGTCTTCTGAATATGAGCATGACAGACCGTACAGGTGGAGAACCTTAAGGGGTTCCAGTCAATAGTTTGAGGCACACTTTTGCCCAGCACAGACAAGAGAGACTTAGAAACCAACATGTCTGCTCTCTGTTGACAAAGATCCGACAGAATTGAGTTTGTAGTTCCATTGTCTGACTACAGTGTGATATCTTGATGTCTCTGGAGTATAACACTGTGTTTAGAAAGTTCCATGGCCTACTGTTATTTGTTAAAATCAGAGTGGTGGCATGGTCGACAGCCTGAGTACAGATCAGGGACTGAGGAGCAATTGAGTTCTATGCACAGATCTCCTGCTGATTTGCTGTGTGGCTTTGGACAACTGGCTTATCCTTTCCTCCAATTTACCCATGTAAAATGTGGATATTACAATATATACCTACCTAATAGCAATGCTAAGGATTATTTGATGTTTCAGAGGCACTATTATATCTCCTCTTTTGAACAAGAACAGAGCACCAAAGAGATGGAAGAAACGATTGCCCTGTATCGACCTCCATTCAGCTAAAGGGGGATTGGGTGGAGTGCAGTGGAGGGGAAGAGTAACCACTGTAGAGTATCAGAGGGGTAGTCGTGTTAGTCTGGATCTGTAAAAGCAGCAAAGAGTCCTGTGGCACCTTATAGACTAACAGATGTCTGCTAGTCTATAACAGGGGTAGACAACCTACAGCATGAGTGCCGAAGGCAGCACGCGAGCTGATTTTCAGTGGCACTCACACTGCCCGGGACCTGGCCACCAGTCCAGGGGGCTCTGCATTTTAATTTAATTGTAAATGAAGCTTCTTAAACATTCTGAAACCTTATTTACTTTACATATAACCATAGTTTAGTTATATATTATTGACTTATAGAAAGAGACCTAAAAACGTTAAAATGTATTACTGGCACGTGAAACCTTAAATTAGAGTGAATAAACGAAGACTCGGCACAGCACTTCTGAAAGGTTGCCGACCCCTGGTCTATAATGTGCCACAGGACTCTTTGCTGCTTTCACTGTAGAGAGATTCTTGTAGTATGAGATCTAATCACATGACTCCTATTGATGTTGATCCTAAAACTCCACCCACAGCACTTTGAAAATGTACTCTTAAGTGGCTAACCCATCCAGAAACAGGCTACAGTCCCTCTTTTTCTTTCAGTGATGTTTGCATTCTATAGTCCATCAGGTTAAGGCACAAGCAGCTGGATTTCTCTCTACTTTCACAGAATGTATGCCTAGAAACAGGCATTCCATATCTGTAGCTTCCAACAGCAGAGAGATTGCTATCAGATCTCTGGTGGTTTCATTGAGCCTTTGGGTATGGCTACACTTGAAACTTCAAACTGCATGTACTCCACATCCTGATGGGGTTTAGCTTGCAGCGCTGGGAGCCGCGCTCCCAATGCTGCGGCACTGTTTACACTGGCACTTTACAGCGCTGTATCTTGCAGCGCTCAGGGGTGTGTTTTTTTCACACCCCTGAGCGAGAAAGTTGCAGCGCTGTAAAATGCCAGTGTAGCCAAGGCCTTTGTTCCATTCCCTCGCTCCGGCATTTCACTAAATTGGACTCTGCAACTGATTCTTTTCATATTCCAGAAGTACCCACAAGAAGTGCTGTGGGAATCAGTTCAAAGGATGCTGAGGCACATCTGAAGAGGTCCATTAGGAGCTGAACATGAGATCATAGTGCAAAAGGTAATTGTTTTAGCCCTGGTCCAGAAAATGACATGGAGCGATGGGAAGCAGGAAACACCCTCAACACTGGCATTCTGGGACTGGATCTAGAACAGGGATGGGTATGTTTGAGATAATATTGAGTTTTGTATATAGTAATAGATCTGGCTATATGAATTTAAGGGCTTAAAGTCATCTTCCAACAGTTACTGAATTTAGGTTGCTATTTTTTAAAAAAATTCTTAAAATACAAATTGGCAATAGTTCTTAAATGATTTATTTTATGTTGTTGTAAATCTTGAATAGTAATAAATCTTATTTTATCAAAAATTGTTAGTTTGGTTATGTATTTCTGTTAAAAGGTGTTTTGGAGGTGGATGGTGACCTGTATGACCGATTACCTGTAAACTATCACCTGATGGTTGTCTGTTCTATGTGCCATGAATTTTTCGGTCACAGTCCATTTTCAACTTGATCAGGTGATCACACCACAAGACTCTCCATCACAATTGATACCCTTACTAGCAATATCATGGCAGAGGGAACAAAATTTAATAGCCACCGATACTGAACTACTCTGTCATGCCTAAAAGTGGTCACTCTAGGGCAAGGTTGAAGCACTTTGGCAGTAAGTGATGTAGGGAAACTTGCACTCCTATGGCCTATGTTACAGCTGTTCTCTGGACATCACTTTGAAAAGATGTTATAATATGGCACCTTTAGCCAGCATAAAATTCAGTTTCTTAAGAAAATTAAAATAAACAGGCACTGGTGACTGTCCTGTTTAACCTGCCATCTTACGGAAATGGCAGAGGAATATTTACTGCATTACACAACAGCACCATCTAGCCGTCAGTCTGGGAAAGTTCGCAAGATTCACTGGAGATTCCCAAGGCCCGATCTCTGCATCTTGGGAATTAATTCTGCACCAAAACCACACAGATATGTTTCAAAGAATCCTAGTGTTTCCCCTCTGTGCAGATAAGGACGGCACCCAGTGAGAAAATTTTATGGTATTTAATATTATATGCAATGCAAAATGGATGTCAGTACAATGCTTTGAAATAGCCTGTCCTGCACTTTAAAATGCATTGTTGTGTATGGCATCCATAGGGTGACTGGAGAGCAAGTATGAAAAAAATCGGGACAGGGGATAACATACAACCCTGAATATCAAGACTGTCCCTATAAAATCAGGACATTTGGTCATCCTAGACCAGGGGTCAGCAACCTTTCAGAAGTGGTGTGCCGAGTCTTCATTTACTCACTCTAAATTAAGATTTCGTGTGCCAGTAATACATTTTAATGTTTTTAGAATGTTTTCTAAAAGTCTATAATATATAACTAAACTATTGTTGTATGTAAAGTAAATGAGGTTTTAAAAATGTTTAAGAAGCTTCATTTAAAAATAAATTAAAATGCAGAGCCCCCTGGACCGGTGGCCAGGACCCGGGCAGTGTGAGTGCCACTGAAAATTAGCTCACGTGCCATAGGTTGCCTACCCCTGTACTAGAGTTTAGCAGCCACATTCTCTGAGCATTCTGTCTGAACTGAGCATGCTTAACTCTTCAGATTGCCTGTGTGTGACTGGCCTGAGTATGCTTCATTCTGGGGTTGCCAGGGGGCAGAACATGACTTTCCTTCCAATTGCTCCTCCAGCTATGACACTGGCTACTAGAAATGCAGCAGGGAGACTGACTCTCTGGTGGTCTCACCGCACACCACACACCCCTGGTGGCACCCAGGCAGCACAAAGAAAAAGGATGAAGCACTCTTACTGGTACCCACACAGTATCTAGGAGATGAAGGTGGAGAGGGGGCTGTAGATTAGGGTGATCAGATGTCCTGTTTTGGAGGTCTTTTTCTTATATAGGCACCTATTACCCCCCATCCCATCCCATTTTTTCACAATTGCTATCTGGTAATCCCACTGAAGACAGAGGGTGGATAATAGGAGAGGGGCGAAAGGGACAAGAACCACAGGTGAGGGAATAGATAGGAATGACAGGAGGGGAAGGAAGCTGGGTGGACTTGTTGATTTTCAGGGTACTCTGCCAATTGTTTTGGGTTTGGAGAGATTGTTGAATGCTTTAGTTCACATAGTCAGTTTTTAATACTAAATAATATGTCCTTAAAAAACATATATACTTAGAGAACATGATAGATTCTTTTTAAAATTGAAATAAATTTTTATTTGTAAAAATCAGTTTTAGAGAGAATAATTCCTACTTACAAACATCAGCAGCCTTCTTCAAATGAATCTAAGTAGAAAGGATAAGTTGAAAGAAAGTCCTATGTATAGATAGATGGAAATAGCTGGACCTGTTTATTATTGCATGCTCTCTTAAGTATGATATGTTTAGGAAGGATGAAAATAACATATTTGACTAATATTATAACATAAATCACCGCTACACAGCTTAAAGAAAACACATACATATACAAACTATTGATTACACTGGTTAACTTTCTAGCAATTACATGGATGTAGTTCATGGTAGGAGGCACTCGATGGCAGCAACCATCCACAGAACAACAATACCTTTGTCTTCATCCCTACGTTTTTCCCATCACCAATGAGTACCACTCAAGTTAATGGCAAAATTCCCATTGACTTTAACAGGAATGGGATGAAATCCTCTTTAAGAAATCAGACAAAAGGCTTTCTACTCTAAAATCATTGAGCAAAATGCTGTAATAAATACACCTCTACCCCGATATAACACAGTCCTCGGGAGCCAAAAAAATCTCATTGTCTTATAGGTGAGACCACGTTATATCGGGTTTGGTCCGGTACAGTGTACCGGCAAGAGCTAGTACGCCGTGCCGGACTGGACTGGCTTCCCCGGCAGTAATTTAAAGAGCCCAGTACTCCAGCCGCTGCGGGGAGCCCCTGGCCCTTTAAATCACCACCAGAGCTCCGGCAGCGGGCCTTGGGCGGGGATTTAAAGGGTCTGGGGTTCCCTGCAGAGGCTGGAGCCTCTGGCCCCTTAAATCACTGCCAGAGTTCTGGCAGTAGGGCTTGGGAGGTCATTTAAAGGGCCTAGGGCTCCACACAAATTTGGAAATAGCGCGGTAAAGCAGTGGGGCTCAGGTGGAGCTTTAAAGGGTCCAGGGCGCCCCGCTGCTTTACCAAGTTATATCCGAATTTGTGTTATATCAAGTTGCGTTCTACCGGGGTAGAGATGTATGTATTAGTTTGTAGCTAAATGCATGAGATGTTAATAAGACTCCATACAACAGCTTTATACTTGAGTGTTCATGAAGTGATTTTTTTTAGCCTTACTAAGGTGAAAATGCCCAAGCCTTAACTACTGATATTGATTTTAAGAGGGGCTAGCAGTTATCTGCTTACTATTCATTGCAGAAACTTGGTCTAAAGTAAACCACCAGCTCACAGTATCTACTCCTTGTATTTCAGGAGCATCCTCCTTTACCTCCTAACCTACTGAGGTTACCATTAAGAGTTGTCCTTACCACTGGACACACTTTCAGCACAGTGGTCCCCTACAGCAGAGATGGATCCATTTTCTCAAAAGAGATCAGCACTACAACTTCTCAGAAGTCCAAGGGACTGTACTTAATTTGTACAAACAAAATAGAGAAGACTGCAGTCTCCTTCATCTTTAATATAGTGGTATAGCCTCTTGATACTAAATGCCCCAATATGCAGTGTTCCAGTCTGCTGTAAGATATGTTCTGATCAAGATGCAGTAATGTACATTGAGACTTCTTGTCTCCATATTAAAGATGAACTGTCAGAGAACTCCTTGCCCTAAACTATTAGGCATCTGACTACCTCACGTTGATATCCTGCTGTAGCTGCTCTCCAGATAAAGAGACATACTGTTTCCAAAGCTGTTTGCATGACATCTTTTGCAAGAAGAACTACAGGTAAATTTACACAACAGTAAAATGAAAAACAAAGCATAGAAGCACTACCAGCCTGAGAAACCTCCCTAAGTGACAACACTTATGAACATATTAATCCCAGCTCTCCACAGACAATATTCTTAAACACATTAGTAGTGGTGGTCAGAAAAGGGAGATTCAAAAAAGTTATCAGGACTCCAGGACCATAAAATAGATTTGGTCTTTGTTTTCATTTATCCCTGATTTGTTCTGAGGATTTTTTGCTACTTAGAGCTAGTCTGAAATCTACTAGTAAAGTGATGCAATTAGAATTTTATGCCAATTGATGATGAGAAGGGCTGTTTATCAGGCATCTTAGGCCCAGTGGGAAAGAGTTTTACCATTACGCTCTTGCAGCGATGCTGTTCATGTTATCTTGGGATTCACATGCTTCTGAAATAAGGCTGCAGTGGACAAAAAAAAATTTCATTTTAACTAAAAAAGAATGTAATTTCCCTTGCACATAATATAGAGGAGACGCTTACATATCACTTACCAAGCATTCGTTTTACTTAGCTACAAATCACGCTACATAAACAGGAAACTCTAGTCCCCCTGGCTTTATTAATCATATAACGGAAAGCAAAAGTCAAGGCATTTCCAAGGGAAGATTCAAAGAAAGAGGAATTATTATATATTATAGTTCACATTAAGCCTCTGAATTACACGAGTAACACCTAGCTACTATATAGCATTGTTCATCCATATATCTCAAAATACTTTCCAAAGGAGCTAAGTATCATTATCTCAGTTTTGCAGATGAAGAAAATGAAGCAAAATTACCCAGTAAGCTAGTGATTATAAACTGTAAATATAATGATGCCACTCAATAAATATATGTGTATATTCCTTCCCCACTTTCATAGCTGTGGAAAACATGTATTCCCCATCATCCAAGAGTGATAAAAGAATAGCCACAGGTCACATATAGCCCTCTAACAACTTCTAATGCCAGGACTCAGCCTTGAAATGTTTACAGGTGTGACACCTTGCACAGCAACCTTGCTACAGTGCAGCAGCTGAGTATGTAATTACCTGCTTCTATGGCTCTATTGTTGTTACCATGGGAAGAATCTCATAGGAAAGCTGCAAGATCATGGCTCTGTTTTCTGCCAAAAAAAGGAGGGGGGGGGAATATAGAATCAGCACCTTACTAGGCTAAGCAAGCAGTGTCTCCAGCAGTACCTCAGTAAGAGAGAGAAACAGCATGGGCCACTTAAGGCCAAGACCCTATAGGTGGCATTTTCAAAAGTGTTCAAGCTGCCTTAACTCTCCTCCAATTTTAGAAAATAGTAAACTCTTTTTCCCTTCCCCCACCCTGCCACTGACTTCAACAGGAACAGTGTTACAATGCTGAGCACTTTTTAAAAAAATCCTATCCTAAATGGCCATGGACTCTAGGTAAAAGAGATGACCTAGAGCCCACTCCCAGTCCCCGCAGAAACACCTTACTTCTAGCAATATCTCTTCTGAGCCCATTTATCCCTCCACTGGAAACATTTACTATTAAACACCCAGAAATGTTCATATTCAAACAAACTAGAGGCTCACTTACCTTCCCAGGTAATTTCACAGCCTGTTTGCTTTCAGTGCTCTCATATTCTCTTTGGATTGATTGGTTTCTTTTCTGTCCTCTCCCTTTCTTTTCTTTTCACATCATGTTCATGTCCCGGACTCTGCTCTTCTCACACACTTAAGCTTACACCCTGTCCAATTTATCTCACTTTTTTCACCCTTCGTCAAGGGGGCTCTGCTGTGGTCACTGCACTTTTTAAAGAATCTCTCCTCTTCTAATGGCCCAGTGCTGATATGCCTCTCCTCTTCCTTTCCCCTTAAGGCCCATTTCTCAAATGCCTTATCCGTGTTTGCTCCCTACCATGCCCTAAGGTCCTTCAGCTCATTTCCCAGATAACTCTCCAGCTGCCACCTCCCACACCACATCCAAGGGCCCCTCTGCCCAATTCCCACCCAGGGAATTGTAACAGCCACAGAACATTCTGGCCTGAACAATTCCATCTCTTCCCACGTCACAGGGCCAACGGTCACCCCAAGTAAGCTGCCCGCAGTGTGACCAGTAATTGGGTAAAAAGGGGTATTAATTTACCCTCACGTCAGTAGCAAAATGATTCTTTCGGGCTGCTCCCTGCAAACCTGACTCAACCACACCCTCCTTTCCACCCTGCACTGGGCACCGACAGTGACTATCCAACACGAAAAGTGAAAAGCAGAAGGGATAACTTTTAACAGAGACATGGCTTCAAACCCAGCCCCAGAGCTCCCAGGAGATGCCCCTCATATCCCTGACACCCCCATATTCCTGTAAACCATCTCTCTCCCCCAATATCCCTTACATCCCCATAACCCTATGTCTTGTCAGTCTCCACCTATACATGCCTCCCATATCGCGGTATCTGTCTCCCTATGTTCCTGCCCCTCATATCCCTGTATTTGTCACCTCATACCCCTGACACCCCATATCTGTCTCTCCATATCCCTGCCCTTCATATCCCTGTATCTATCACCTCATATCCCTGACACCCCATATCCCAGTATGTCTCTCCATATCCCTGCCCTTCATATCCCTGTATCTATCACCTCATATCCCTGACACCCCATATCCCAGTATCTGTCTCCCCATATCCCTGCCCTCCATATCCTGGTATCTGTCTCCTCATATCCCTGACACCCCATATCCCGGTATCTGTCTCTCCATATCCCTGCCCCTCATATCCCTGTATCTGTCACCTCATATCTCGGACACCCCATATCCCAGTATCTGTCTCCCCAGATCCCTGCCCTCCATATCCTGGTATCTGTCTCCTCATATCCCGAACACCCCATATCCCGGTATCTGTCTCCCCATAGCCCCACCTTCTATTGCCTCCCCATCCCTGAAAGCCCCATGTCCCTCTCCCCTGACACCCCTGTGCCTCTACCACTCCATAGCCCCGCACATCCCCTCACCGCAGGGGGAAAACGAGGGACTCCCCATCGAGGCAGCCAGACACCAGAGGGCTCCGCTGAGCGGGGCCGGGGCGGGGCCTGGAGCAGGGGGCGGCCCCGGGGCGCTCAGGGCGGAGGGAAGCGCGGGGCTGCTGGCTGGGGTGCGGCCACTCGGCGGAGCGGAGCCGAGGGTAGCGGTTCGCAGCGGACGCGGCTATGGCGGACAAGCAGGGAGCGAGAACCGACCGCAGCCGGCGGGTCCCGGACACCTTCAGCGGTAAGGCGCGCGCGGCGGGCAGGAGGCGGGAATCGCCCCTCAGGGCCCAGCGCGGTGCTGGCAGAGCCTCGCGCTCCGCGCCCCTTCCCTCAGGGCGCTGCCTGCCCCTTGGCCGGTCAGGAGCGGCCCGCGTGACCCCGGGCCCCGCTTCCAGGGCGGGTCTCGAGGTGAGCACGATCCCCCGGGACGGGGCTGCCCGCGGTAGCCGCTCGCTGCGGGACTGAACAAGGGCAAAGTTCGCTTCAGACTCTTCGCAGCTTCCAGGCAGGACATCCCCCGCCTCCTGATTTGGGGGTCTTTTTCTTATATAGGTTCCTATTACACCCCCCTCCCCCCCGTCCCGATTTTTCACATCTGCTGTCTGGTCACTATTCCATAGGAGTGGTGGGGTGTGAAACAACCCTGACTGCAAGATTTTCAAAATAATCATAATGGAAGTTCATAAAACTTTATTTTAACCAGATCTTAATTTGTACCTACACACATGCACGCTTGCATCGCTAGGGACAGATCACTCTTCTTCAATTTCCACTCTTTTCTCTGTTTCTCAGTGGTGCTTTATACTAGCAGTTTGGGCTGTACCAGAAAAAGTTGGACTATCCAACATTCTTTGGTCTTTTGGGTGTCCTGTATTATCTGTTCTTATCACTTTAACATCTCATATGACCTCCCGGAGTTGGTTTTCAGAGGATGAACTCAATATAACAGATATTTTCCACGTCTATCATCCTACAATATTAATTTGACTACTGAAAACCAGTTTATTTTGTCATTAAATACATGATGTAATGGAAATTGAGACAGCCAGAATGCAACTAAATATGGGGTTGTTCTGCACTGTAGCCAGTTTGGGGTGAAGGAAATTATTCATAAGATTGATTAAATATAATGGTTTAGTTGAGCAGCTTGTGTTGTGTAAATATCAGCATGCCTGTTTGTATTGTTAGGCATGGGGCCAATGCCTAGTTCTGGTATCCACTAAAAGATCTATATCATTCTTTGTGTATCTTGGATATTAATAACTAAACCAGGCATTTTGAATAAGTGCCTGGAATAAGATTAAGTGAATTTCTCTCTTAGCTTTTCACATTCCGAGTTATCAGTCATTCAGAAGTTATTGTATGTTTTATGTTCTCATGGAGGCTAAGATACTGGCTGTAAATTATTTTTGCCATAGTAGATGAAGTATTTATACAGTAAATTGATACGACTTACTGATGTCTATAATTATTTTGATTCAGTACAATTTGCCATCATTAAATCAATTCATTGCTCCAGCCATTAATGCAGAATGGAGTATTAATTGTTTATAAGGAGATAGAGTTGCTTAACTGTAACCAAGGAAAAGTAGAGAAGCCTGTGTAAAAGGTCTGTTGCTGGCTCTAAGGGTACAAATTTATCATTGTCCTTTTGATTGATAGGATCCTACCCAACTGGCTAGGAGAGGATCTGTAGAGACCAAAATAAGACACTTGCGCAAGGGAACAAAGAACAAACCCAGTGGGTGTGCCCCAATAGGATGGAAGCATTCTAGGGGCAGATACTCAGTCCTAATCCCATTAACTTTTTAAAAAATTGGTATTAGTGAAATGTGTTGAACTGACATACCTGGAGAGTTAAATCATCTGTCTTAAGTACAGGTACAGCATAGGCAGTATAAATACAAGTTTCTGCCTCAACACTGGCTTATAGAGAGACTTTCTTTTAGGGATTAATGGATAGTTCAGTCCTCACTTTTCTATTCTGCCTTGCTGCTAGGGGGTAAATTGGTGCCAATGGTGGTGGCTTTTGCAATATGGACAACTCTCCATTCCTAGCTGGACTGAGACTGCCAATCTTGCTATATTGTCTATTGGTCAGAGTATCTCTGTTCCTGAGGGGATCCTTAGATCTCTGAATGCTGAATTGACTCCTTAATCTCTATCCCATAACTCTATATACAAAACCCAGTTGTGATGTTACAAACAGAGGGTGACTGATTTTTAAATAGGGACTAAGCAACAGAAGACCAACTGTTAATGAAACAGACCTTGTTTTCTTGTAAATGTCTCTTGTAATAAACAATGGAAGGAACTAAAATACAAAACAAAAGGTATTGTTTGTAAATAATATGTATTTTGGAAAAGTTACAGGAGACATCAACAGGAAGCTAAGAATGCTAAATAAGAGAGATGGTTTGGAAGTGGTTCTCAACCAGGGGTATGCAGAGGTCTTCCAGGGGGTACATCAACTCATCTAGATATTTGCCTAGTTTTACAATAGACTACATAAAAAGCATTATCAAAGTCAGTACAAACTAAAATTTCATACAGACAAAATGAGAAAGTAAGCAATTTGTCAATAAGAGTGTGCTGTGACACTTTTTTGTATTTTTATGTCTGATTTTGTAAGCAAATAGTTTTTAAGTGAGGTGAAACTTGAGATACTCAAGACCTATCAGACTCCTGAAAGGGGTACACTAGTCTGGAAAGCTTGAGAACCACTGGGGTATGATATGGCCTAGAAGCTATTTAATGGGCATGCAGGATCTGCCTTTCAAAGAATTGTCAAGCAAGTTTTTTTTCTCTTCACATGCTGAAACAGAAGAATTAGGATTTGTATTACAATAGGTGAAGTTTCACCTGTGCTAAGTTGCTAGCACACATGGGACTCGGATATTTCTGCCTATGAAAATCTGCTCAGAGCAGAGTTAGATAGCACTGTGGTAAACAGCTTGCTGTTGCTGGCAGTTGCTGTAATACAGGTACTGACTTTTGTAGACCTTGACCGCTCTAGGGAGTTACGGCTCTGAAAAATGATGCAATTCTGTAAGTGGTAGCAGTGGTGGAAGCTGTAGTGTAGATGGGACTCAAGCATTTTTACCAACATGTAACACTACTCTGTTTTTGAGTCTCTTACTGTGGACGAATTATCTAATGCATTTTCTCTTTGTTCATTATGATTATTAAAGTCAGTTTTTCAGTAGTTGCCTAAAGTATTCCTGTATATTAAAGCTTAAATATATATCCTGAGCAATAAATGTTAGTGATCATGCAGTGTGCGTATATGACTTTTTCTTCTCTTGAAATGGAGTGGGACAATATTTGTCCCTGTCAGGTTTGACTATGTAGCGATATGGAAATGTTCATTCTTACTAATATTTCATATGAAATGCTGTTGAAATTTGTGTATGATTGTGAGATATATGATTAGTCTCTAGAGCACTCCTTTCCTGATGAATCCTGTAATAAATGCTAGGAATTCCCAAATGAGCTAATTTCTGTAGAGTTCATTGGGTGTAAAAAGCCAAGCAGGGCATGAACTATCTCTGTTTTGAATGGCATCTTGAGCTCATCATGACAACTTCTTTTGTGATCTCATGAGTATCCTGTCACTAAAATATGCTATTAAATATTGATACAGCAATAAAATACTGATGTAAACTGCCTTTCTGCTCTCACAGTAAAGGTGTGTTTGTTCATGTGATTTCCATTAGCATTGCAGAGCTGTATTCTACTGAGTTTTATTTGGGGTTTGACTTTGAATAAGTGAATTGAAACATTCTGTTTTTAAATGCCTTTTTAAAAAGTTGGCTGAACTCTCAAACACATTAAACAACTTCCATCCAGAAAAGCTTTCCATTTACCTCTTTATTGATAGCTCTGAGAAGCAGCAGTGGGATGGGAAGTCTGACTGTGAGGAAAGTTTCCTGGGATTTGGGAAAAGTAAAAGCTTGTGTAGCCAGTGAAAAATCTGATTCTATACAACAACAAATTGCTCCTTTGTAGGTTTAAACCAAAACCTTTTATGATCCTTTTCAAAATTTGAATACTCACAAGCAAAGACTAAATACACTGGGTCAAGACACAGTTGAATAACCCAGGGATTGCCCAAGAACTGCAGGAAATAGTTTGCTGATTTGGCAAACTGTTTTTCCTTCCTGAATATACAGGCATTTTGTGTCCACTATACACAATTTCTTTGTGGAGGAGAAGGAAGAGGAAGATACAGATGTTACATTTTTGAAGGCTCTTAGAAACCAGAAGGGCCAAATTTAAGAAGGACAGATGGCAGCACTTTAGCTGCTGACAGGGCTGGTGCAACCATTTAGGCGACCGGCACTAGGATTTGGGGGGCGGCATTTTCTTCGGCAGTGGCCGGATCTTCTGCCGCCCCGGTTGCCGCCGGCAGAGGGAGCTGGGGCAGGGGAGCACGAGGAGGACCACCTGCAGCAAGTAATGGGGGGGCAGCACGCAGGGGAACTCCCTGCCCCAGCTCACCCCTGCTGTGCCTCTTCCCCGAGCACGCCGTGGCTGTTTCACTTCTCCCGCCTCCCAGGCTTGCAGCGCCTAAGCTGATTGGCGATGCAAGCCTGGGAGGCAGGAGAAGTGAAGCAATGACAGCGTGCTGGGGGAGGAGGTGGGGCAGAGATGAGCTGGGGTAGAGGAGGCGCCTCAGGGCGGAGGGTGGAGGGAGGGAGAGAGCTGCTATGGGGGGGTGCCTCAGGGAGTGGGCTTGGGGATGGGGGAGGGCGCAAGCTGGAAGTTTCACTTAGGGCGCGAAACATCCTTGCACTGGCCCTGGCTGCTGATATAAAGCATATCTACATCCAGTTCTGCATCTCCAGTAAGCTGACAAAAATGACCATTAACATATGGATATATATTATAGTCATTCTTTGGTGACTTCTCAATATATAAGGAAAGTGATAATATAGTAAATAGAGTAACAAAACTGCACAAGCTGATTTCCCCACCTTCCCTGTCTTAATAGAACAGATAATCAAATTCACCAGCTTTACAAATTAATTGAAAATTAAGGTATTCAACATAATTTGACATACTGAGCAAGGATTTATATAATTAATCTAATAAGTTATTATTGTAGATAACATATACTTGTGGCAGTGATTATGTGTGGGTATGAGGACCACAAACCTGTAAAATCTGCTTCTAGCTGTGTGTGTGTTTTCTGTCAGATTTTGGAGTCTATGGCGGCTTTTGGAAAGGCGAAATCCTCCATATATCCATGTGATAGTAGTCCTCTTTGGTATTCTCCCACTCCTCCCCCACGCAAGAGCGGCTGTCCCCTTGGCACTCCTCTCACAGGAGTTCCCAATGTGTAGGGAGAGCAGAATATTGAAGTTCAATACAGTGACACTTGTACAGGAGCTCATCCTTATTAGGCAACTACTTGGTATAAGATGTGTCCCAAAATACACTGAATAAATTCTTTTACACCTCCTGTTTAAGCAGCCAGTTTTTGTCAGTTCCTTGATTGGTTGCATAAACCAGATTTAATTGAACTATTTTGTGGAAACAAAGATAAACTTGCTCTGAATTTGCAGAATTCAGTCTCCCTCTGCTCACCTGTTTCTATTTAGGAGAAACTCCCTCTTATTTACTAGATACAGTAAATCCATTACTGTACAAATACATTTATCTGACCCTTCATTAACCAGCTCTCTGCATTCACCGGACAACCAGGTCTTCAGGGCCAGAAGCGTGTGATCTTCTCTGTAGCTGCTAGATGGCACTGCAGCAATTTATTTTCCAATTCTCCGGTTTATCCGGTTTTTTGATTATCCGATCTAGGTCCGGTCCCAATTAGATTGGATAAATGGGGTTCTGTTGTACTGAGGTTTAAAGTATAGATTTCCATATTTTGTATGATAAAAGTAAATCCTTTATTTTAGGTTAGGTTGCTATGTGCTGAGGCCACTGCCAATCATGTTGACCAATACTGTTTCCTTCTACCCCCCCCCCATCTGTATTCATCTGTTGTCTCTTACTTTATTCTTAGATTGTAAGCTTCTTGGGACAGAGACTCTTTTTGTTCTGTATTTGTACAGCACCTAACACAATGGGGTCCTGGTCCATGACTAAGACTCCTAGGCACTACCTTAATACAATTAATAATAATTGATGAACTTTTGTATAGTGCTCACTGCTGTAGTATCAGGTGATCTCATGGATCCACAGGTTAATCCTCACAATATGCTTCTGGGATGGGAGAAGTGTCATTTTACAGATATGAAAGTGAGGCACCTTCAGTCACACCAGGAGGCTGTGATAGGACAAGGAACAGAACCCAGTTCTCAGAATCTCAGTCCAGATCTAGCTCATTCTGTTAATCTCTCTTTATCTGATTCTCTTGTTCCAATGGAAGTGGAACTCCATTCTACAGTTACCTGTGCTGAAACGAAAACGTGTCTTTATTCATCTATTGCTGCTTTCATCCCAGAACCTAGTATGCTGCGTGCCTTTTTTCTTAGCAGTTCTATTGTCAATTATTTGGTGGGCATTTTGTGAAAAGAATGATTTTGTTCTGTCACACTCTGCCAAGCACTATGGTACTGTAGTTAGAATCTGATCAAAGTGGGCGGGAGGTGGACCGAGTCCAGAGGTGAATGCTGTATATAAGGCTGTGCGAAACCCTTTTTTTATATATACTTGATCTGAGGACATGTAGTGTCTGTCCAAGCAAAAGGTACAGGGCTTAAATGGGGCACCAAACATATTACAATATCCTCTTTCTTTTTTTTTTTCTCCCATGTGACTTTAGTGCCACCAAATCGTATTGAAATCACTGTCCCAGAGACCCAGTCTGAGCCTGACCACCTACACTGCAGTGAAACAACCTCTGAGCCTGAGATGTGTGAACCTGAGTTAGCTGGCATGGGCCAACTGTGCCTTTTTATTTGCATTGTGAACACACCCTGAATGACCAGATTCTGACAGCTGGTTGCTTAATAGTTTTGTGCACAATTGTTTGTCACTTCCTTGATTACCAAATTGCAGCAATAGTTTCCTTGTCCTCTGTATGTCCCCATTACCCACAGATAACCTTATTACTCAGAGCTACTAAGCAACAGGTCATGGGGTCTTTCCTTCAAGAAGCCCCGAGTTGGTATTGTGAGCACATTCTAGAGCTTAAGCTAACTTGTCTTTGATGATTCTTTTCATTCCTGGCTAAGGACAGGAGGTTGATTAGTTCGTCCTACCTTTCTGAGTAATACTGTATTGTGACGTCCATCCCCCTTCAAGACAAGTTGAATTGTCTTAGCTGAAAGGCCAAAGAATACCTCAGAGCTGATCTGTTGACTGAAGGAGGAAACTAAGCCTCAGGGCTTCTTTTACTGACTTCTTGTGTGAGGTTGGTCAGATTAGTTTAGGCCTAAATTTTCACATTTTGGAGTCTCAATTTGAGACCCTTGGAGCATGATTTTTTGGAGGCACTGAATAGTTGCAGCTCTTACTGATTTCAGTTGGGGTTGTGGGTGGTCAGCCCCTCTAAAAAGTGGGCCCTACTTGTCTAAAGTTAAGTGCCCAAAAGCAGTGGACACACTTGAAAATATAGACTTTAACCTCTCT
The DNA here is from genome assembly GCF_007399415.2 of Gopherus evgoodei. Taxonomy (NCBI): domain Eukaryota; kingdom Metazoa; phylum Chordata; order Testudines; family Testudinidae; genus Gopherus; species Gopherus evgoodei. The sequence goes on along the minus strand of NC_044337.1, from coordinate 21,365,419 downwards.
AAGATCAGAAGGGTAGCCGTGTTAGTCTGGATCTGTAAAAGCAGCAAAGAGTCCTGTGGCACCTTATAGATTAACAGACGTTTTGGAGCATGAGCTTTCGTGGGTGAATGAATGCATCTGAGGAAGTGGGTATTCACCCACGAAAGCTCATGCTCCAAAACGTCTGTTAGTCTATAAGGTGCCACAGGACTCTTTGCAACCTCTCTAAGAGTGTCCTTATCTATGAATGGGAACCATACTGACCTGCAGAACTGGATAGAGCAGGGCGCAGGGAACATGCAGGCTAATCCTTTGTGAAGCAATTGAGTTACTTTTCTATAGGAACTATATATAGAGCAGGGGTGGCCAACCTGAGCCTGAGAAGGAGCTAGAATTTACCAATGTACGTTGCCAAAGAATCACAGTAATACATCAGCAACCTCCCCATCAGCTCTCTCCCACCCACTGGCAGCCCCACTGATCAGCACCTCCCCACCCCCACACCTCCCGATCAGCTGTTTCGTGAAGTGCAGGAGGCTATTGAGGGGGAGGGAGAGGAGCGAGGTCAGGGCAATTTCAGGAGAGGGGTGGAGTGGGGGCAGGACCTGTGGCAGAGCCAGAGGTTGAGCAGTGAGCACCCCCTGGCACATTAGAAAGTTGGCGCCTGTAGCTCCAGCCCCGACGAGCCGCATATTAACTTCTGAAGAGCCACATGTGGCTCCGGAGCCATAGGTTAGCCACCTCTGTTATAGGAAATTGTAATTTTATTGAGTACAGAAAATAATCAGTTGTGTGTTTCCTGAGGAGAAAGACACAGAAGTCTTCAAATAAAACGCAGCTGAAGCTGATAGATTCTCTGACCACTATTCTTAGAACTCCAGCATCTGGGTAGCACAGTCTATTGCTTAATAAATCCCAGGTCCTGTGAAATAGATTGAAAAGCAGAGTTTGCATAGAATGGCAATTATGTTGGGATAAAAAAAACTTTTTTGTTTACAGTTGAGCATGCACCATCTTGATGTTTGTGAAATATAGCAAAACCCAGAAGCATGGTCCAAAAGAAAGTCTTATAGTTTAGATGTTAAAGTATTGTGTTCTGTATATCTTAGCAGACACATCTTAGCGTTGTGATTTTTTAAAAAATATATATATATTTCATTATTTATTTCTGTATACATATTCTTGTACTACACTTCAGAACTTTTGTTTTTAAGGATTTTAAAGGGCTAAGGAGTGAGGGTGATGGTGGGGATGAATTTCAGTGGCACAATGATGTTTTTAATCTCCTAATATCAATGCAGCCTTTACCTGTGATCAGTTTCACCCTGGGAACTCTACAGTTAGCAACTTGAGGGTATGGCTACACTTGAAATTGCAAAGCGCTGCTGCTGCAGCGCTTTGAAGTGTGAGTGTAGTCAGAGCGCCAGCGCTGGGAGAGAGCTCTCCCAGCGCTGCACGTAAACCACATCCCTTACGGGTGTAGCTTGCAGCACTGGGAGCTGTGCTCCCAGCGCTGCAGCACTGATTACACTGAGGCTTTACAGCGCTGTATCTTGCAGCGCTCAGGGGGGTGTTTTTTCACACCCCTGAGCACGAAAGTTGCAGCGCTGGAAAGTGCCAGTGTAGCCATGGCCTCATGAGACTTTTGGCTGCTAGTTGAGACGCTTAGCTGGAATGATGAGGGATTTCCTCTTCAATGAGTGTCCATTTTCACTGTCTGCACCTGACAGCTCAGCATCACCCTGATGGCAGTTGGCAGACTCTTCTCAAGCTCTGAACCATTCAGAACTACTGGCTCTTGTTCTTCCTTGCTCCAGGAAACCTTTTTTGTGGAGTCTGGGTGAGAGAGAGCAGCCATTTCACAGCAGAGAACTAGTGCGTATTCCTCGAATATGAGGACCTTTCAGCAGGAAAGTGCTGAGCCAGGAACATGTCCTTTGCTGAGGGGCCAAGCTAGCTCCCTAAGCATTGTATCTCATCCTACTTTCTAGAATTTTTTTTTATAGGACAGCTCTGAGAATGGGCATCTTTTCAGGTCTTCCGGTGATTTGTGAGGGCTGGGGGGGCAACTGCAGCACTTTGCACCTTCTGTGACAGGTTACTCAGGATTCAGTGGTGTAAATCACTAGAATCATTTGCAGAAGCAACTGGTGTTTTTACCCCTTTCTTGGGGAGACATAGCAATGTGTTCTTGCTTCTAAATCAGCCTGACAGACAGGTTTCTACTATTACTTCACATTCTTTCCTGACAGAGAGAGAGGAAACTGATTTGGGTAAAATATTGCAGTGTCTTAAATTTATATCTTCATATCTTTAAGGTATGTGGATTAAACATACTTCAATTCTATGATTTCATTCACTTGCCCGAATTCTGCTCTCTGAGGTTTACATCACTGGAAGCAAAAACAGAATTAAGTCCATAATGTGGCCAACATGCTCTAATTCTAATGAGGTTTGGCTTTGTCCCAAGGGACGTTTCTCATGATGACTTGTAGCATGGAATGTGTAGTTGTATCTTTTAAATTTTAATCATTTAATAGAACAAAGATGGTTCTGCTTTAACTATTAAAATATCTACATTTCTCTTCCAGAAGAGACCAATGCTGGCCTTGGTGTGTGTGGATGGCTCCTAGTGATCTTTTCATTCTTCTTCGTTGTTATTACCTTTCCAATCTCAATCTGGTTGTGCATAAAGGTAAAGATGTTCACATGAAAGCTTGCTCTAAAGTTTAAAAAGGTGCAGGATGTTTCCTAATAGTTTAACAACATTGTCCAATTCACTGTTTTGTCTCAAACCCAGCTGGTCCTGATCCCTCTTCCTTTGACAATAACAAATGGTTAAGGACAATCCTTAACATCTCAATGTATTCAAGCCCAGCACACAAGAATTGCCATGTTTCTATAATATCAATCAGAAGGCTAACTTCAGTGGCATCTCAATTACTACTCTATAGGAAAGAAGAGGAAAGGGAAAACGCTGAGAGGTTGCGAGAGAAGAGAGGAATCCCAAATTTTCATCCCTGTCTAAACTTCATTGGAGGGTCAAAATAATAGCAAGAATAAGTATTAATTTTGAGGAGCCACTCCTTACATTTACGATGGAATGACAAGCACTTACAAGGTTGTGTTGTCACTCAATTCCCTGAGCTTGGGGTTTCTGGACCCTGGGGAAATGCTTATACTTTGGCTTAATCTCAATTTTTTGAATGCATTTCAGTTGGAGCAGAGAAAATTATAAACCTTTTATTAAAAAGAAAAAAACACAATACAACCTGAAAAATTAGAAATGGAAAGGCCATTAGACCCTATTTAGTCCATCTGCCCACCTCAGTGCAGTAGTGCTCCTGATAGTGTATTTCCAATGTTTTGTCCCCCTCCAGGAAAATCCTTGGAAAATTACTCCACGCCCCAGAAGATTTAATCCTTTAGAATATTTTTCTGACCGATAACCCTTTTTAGTATTTGTTGCTTAGAACAACTGGGGTGAGGACGTGAAAAGTGTGCGTGTTATGTTCTGCAAGACCTGAGACGGTTCAGTTATCCTTAATATATTTGGAAGCCAAGACATTATATCTAAATTCTTGATGGAGACTTTTTTGTATTAAACATCTGATTTCTCATTACAGATCATAAAGGAATATGAGCGAGCTATCATCTTTAGACTTGGACGCATTGGAAGGGGTGGAGCAAAAGGACCAGGTCAGTCCTGTGTAGGATCCAGCATAAGGCATGTGATTCAGTTATATGATGGTCTGCAAGATGAAACCACATTGTAAAGGCACTTCACTAGCTTGGTACTATTTTTTAAATGACTCGCCAAAATGAATGAATGAATGAATTTCTTTGAAATTTAACCCCAAAAAAAGGCATCGGATGGCCTTCTTAGCTTAAAGTAAATGTTAATTGTCTAGAAAATAAAATATTTCAAAATTTATATTATATGTCAAGTTCCCTCAATGTAAATTGGAGTTTAATGGTGACAATTTTCTGAGCAAAACTGAAGACATTTTTATTTCCCTCTCTAATTTATTGAAGGAACTGTATGATGTTGGACATGTCTTTCAAACTAATTTTAGTAAAACTCCTCTTATCAAGTAGTCCTAATTATATTTAGTGGAGGTAATGTCTTCAACTTGCATTGGTTACATTGAATAGCTCTTTGTTTATACAGAGATTCGCTGTCCCCCAAGCTATTTGGATATATAGGACTTTACTCTTTACACCGGTTGTGATTTCATTTGGAATATGCTCTACCTTTAGGGGCTCAGGGTGTGAGGGCTAACACGCCTAATAAATACATACAATTATAAATTGTTGTAATTTTGTAGGGAGTGGTAAAATAGGAGTCCTTGTAGTTTAATCTTAAAGAATTACATTAAAGGCACTGGATTTATAGCCACTGAGAATGAACGCTTCTGCTTATCCAGTGAGTAGTATGTTACAGGCAGTGACTGCCTAGCTTCTCTGTCTCCTCCTCACAAAGTGAGTCTCATCCAGCCCTCCTTGGGCTATGTATATTTGTGGGGGCAAATAGGGAACAATATATGAAACAAACAATCTAATCAGATTAAGGTATTTTTTGGAAAATTAATATGTGGGGTAAAGTTTTCAAAAATACCTGCATGCCTTAAGAGCCTAGATGCTTCTGAGAATGGGACTTAGGTTCCTAAATCACTTAGGCACTTTTGAAAACTTTATCTGTGTACTTTAGAAGTGGGGCCAAGACCTTAAAGGATTACAACATTGATTTCAGCTGTCAAGCCTGATGCTAGGAATGAACAGCAGAGGCACTAATTTCCTGTCATATCATCCCACGATCTTGGTGCTTCTGGAATGTTTCCCCATGTCTGGACATGGGAAGTAAATAATGACATCCCCTCCCCAGTGCCATAGAATGTTAGTAAAGCCTGCCTCCAAGAACTAGTTCCTACAAGTAGCCATTTGGGACCAGATTTTCAAAAGAGCTCAACTTCCTAAACAAGAGTCAGATTTTCAGAAGAGGTGAATGCATTGTCACACATTGTTGGTATCTCTTAAAAATCCTAAGTGAGAGTGCTAAGCTCTTGAAAATCTGGCCCCTGATAATGTCTGAATCCAATTTAAGATCCACTAACTGCAGTGCAAAATCTTGGTAGTAAAAAAAAAAACAATCAAAATCTGCCAGGATCCTGACAAGTGTAGCAGCACTAGCTAGAAACGTTGAATTAGGATGAGATGATCACAAATTGCTGCTAAAATAAATGTGTGTAAATGGTCCACTGTCTCATTATGTGGGGTGGATTTTTGTATACAGGTCTGTTCTTCATCCTGCCCTGCACAGACAGCTTCATCAAGGTGGATATGAGGACAATCTCATTTGATATACCTCCCCAGGAGGTAAGTTTTCCCTTTTTTCTAAGTGTCTTCTTTACTTATTATCAAATGTAAACAGAGTTCAACACTCTATACCCCTTTCTTCTCTTTAAGGTTCTCTGAACCCCCTTCTACTTCCTGATTTGCCAGGAGATGTTTTCCAAGGAATTCTCTCCAGCTATTGCCCTATTAAAATCTGTTGGTATTGAATAAATCAGTTTTGTAAAACATGCCAGCGGAACTGTGTGTGTTTAAATTCGGAGCAGTGTGATTTGACACATTCAAAAGTCTTTCTTTTTGATGTTACTGCTCCAACAAGTTTGCAACTAATGTATCCTGAGGTATAAGGGCAGCAAGTATAGCTGGCCAAGCAGACCACATGCCCCCTTGTCCATGAGCCTTCTCAAAAGCCGCAATCCCTTAGACATGGACTCTACTTTTCCCAGCCCAGCACAGAGTAGTGTGTTTTTATGATCATCTTAAAAGGAACTAACATTTTAAGCAGCCTCCTGACTTTATTTTGTATGTCATTTTCGCTTGCCAGAGATCATCTCTCCCGAAGTCACACTTTGTTGTATCTATCCTTGAATATAAACTTGTGACAAGTCCTCTGCCTGCCCCTCTTCCTGGGGCCCACCGGTTGCCCCAATAAAGCTAAAAGAGACTTCTATTTATGCAGCACCCATGGCTTTATTTACACAACGTTCTCCCACCACCAATATGGTGCTATGTACAGAGCTTGCAGGCCTGATGATCTCCTCTCCTAAACAGTCTGCCCTCAGCCTGGAGACTGACCTTCCCCTGGCCAATCCCCCTTCTTCTGGCTGCCAGCCAGCCTTTATCGCCCTTGAAACTGCAGGTGCAGCCAATTCTTAAGGCCAGGCACCAGGCTTCTCCCCAGCCCCAATCTATTTCCCCTGATTGGGACTGGCTGAGCAGGGGCTAATTAGGTGCCTTTGCACCAGCACCCTGCTACAAAACTCCTTGGAGAAAGTCAGTGTCTTTGTCTCTCAATTAAGTGCCAAGCGTGTCTCTTGCACTGCTTACAAATATTAAGTAATAATGCAAACATAATAGGTTATTAGAACTTGGCTTGGAAAGTCTCTGCGGCGTACCGTTCCCACTGCAATCCAGATATGACGTCTTAGTCCAATTAAAATGCAGTGGATGCTTGGCAAATCCATGTCTTAGTCCGTTATCAACAGCCATAAGAAAAGCAATAAATAAAACTGTGCCAGACCAAATGAAATCCATTAGGCCTTCTTCCTGGGAAAATTAATTTCTTAAGTAGCTAGCTGATGTGAGTGGTTCCTCACAAGCTTTTCTAGAGTAATTTTGAAGTGTTTTTCCCCATTCCTCCAGTTTACCAGGAGAGCCAAATTCAGTGCTTTAGCAATTAAAAAAAAAAGAAGTCATAACCTTGCTGCTGCTTGGGAAGTGCTGCTTTTAAGCAGTACCATTCCAGCTATTCTTTTCATTTCTGTGGAAGCATCTGAATGCAGAACTCTGTGTTCCTTGGCAAACCACGGTATTTTCCTCTCTCCTTTGAACCCGTTAAGAAGTGATATAAATGTTTGGTCGTGAAGAAGAGAAAAGGGCTTCTGCCCCAGAGTCTGGTTAAGTTATCGTGTGAGTGTTTGCAATTTACGTTGTATTTATGCACATAGAATAGTAGAGCAATTTAAAACCTCCTCATCCAGCCAAAGTCAAAACTCTTTTATGCTCAGAGAGGAAACAGCACAGTTAAGTATTGTGTTTAGCCTTCCTATTCCTATGTAAGTACTTTTGTAACACGTGCTTTAAAGAGGAGAATGGAAAAAAATCAAGTCCTTTCTCTTTGTTAAGTAGGTGATGGGGGTGTTATAAATTCATTAACTGGTTGCCTCTTGCTATACTTGGAGTGCCGGATTATGCAACATGTAATTAAGTTATTTGTCTCCATAATGTCCTACAGCAATAAGATTGCAAAAAGGATTATTCAGAAGAAAAGCATCTGTATTTGCATGTATTGGGGAAAATACTTGCAAGGCTTATCAGTGCCATGGGCATTAACTGTCAGAAACCTCTCTCTGTTCTATAACTTCATATGGCAAGGTATCTTATTGGGGGGGTTTACACTTCTCTGTAAAGAAGCTGGCATTGGCCACTGCTGAGACAGGGTTGCAGGCTAGATTGGTTTATATGGCCATTTCTGTTTTGTCAGATAAGCACTGACTAATGGCATTGTCTTCTGTTTTACGCACACCTACATGGCAATTCCTGTTTGAGGCATTTATTTTAAAGAGCAGAGTGAAAATACCACTTCCTTTTTTCCTATCTGGTTACTAAGTAGGTCACCTACTTTGTTCTTGTTTTATATATTGACACTCATAGTCAGGTGCACCTTATCTGATGAGTGTGGTCTCATAAGTAATGTACCATGGATGTGAGAATCACAAGCGCTCTATCTGCTATGAGATGGCACCCATGTCATAAGTGACCTCCCCACCTATACAAATATCAAACAAGTCATCTGTCATTATACATTATTTTGATAGTCTGCTTTTTTGCTCTTAAACAGAGAGCAATCCTTAACTATGTGCAAATGGAACGGTCCAAACTCCTACCTTTGCATTTAAATAAAAACCTTGGAGTATTCTCAGCCCTATTGCTTTCTGAATGTTCCCGGAGCCTCCCTTGCCAGAAAGACCTAGGGATTTGGGCACTCAATGATGTACACTGCCTCACATTACTATTCAGTCCAGGGTTCTAACAGAGCTTTTGCCCACTCTCTGATATATGGCATCTGTCCTTTTATCTCGCCACTTCGCTTATGACAGATTAGTCTGTTCTGCTGCTGGGAAATATTCTGGAACTAGCAAAGCTTCCTATCTGCAGGACAGGTATATTTTGTGTCAATCCCTCGTTTTACTGAGGGTTGGGGTTGTTTTTTATTTGTTTGTTTACCTATATGGGGATTTTTAACACCTCATGACTTTGAGGTCAATAACACCTTATTGCAAACCTAGCAAAAAGTTACTTTTCAGTGACATGCAGCTTGACCCCAAATTCCTCCTAGTCTAAAGGAGTTTAAGCCTGAGATGGTTCATTCACATGTATGCATATATGTAAATATTCATACATACACATGTGTGCCCTACACGTTGTATTCTTTTGAAATAGAAACAACCTACAGTTTTAGGACTACCCCCTTGTGGCAGACTCAGGATTGTTCCCCACATGGTATTACCAGCATATAATTGTGAGGGATAAAGATACAAATTTAAGTACAGAACTGTACCTCTTAAATACTTTACTAAATTACCTTTAACCCTGGAGAAAATATTGTGACTCTTGTTGCAATTTTGAAAGAAAAAACAGCTTTATTATTTTTATGGATTTTATTACAAATTAATAAAAGGCAATCTTAAAATCAAAACTACTATATTTTTACTGAACTAGTTAAGGATTAAACAGCACAAGTATCAAGTCAAAATTACAGTTAAAATGGAATCAACTATTGACCAGCGCATTGAATGAACACAATCAAGACATGACTCATGAAGTTAATGTAACACATGATCAGTTTTATACGTACACTTCCTGGAAACCTAAGGAGGTGCTCTGTTACTAGGTGACATCTACAGCTGACTCATTCCCTGACCAGTTTATTTCTGCTATGATACGTAGTGATTAACAACCCATAAGATCCCTTTGGGAGCAGAGTAGTTTGCACAGACACGTTTGTATTGTCCCTGTTAACACAAAGTGATTTAAAGTAGGACTTAAAATTTGGATATGCATGTGCTATTTCTTACACACACACACACACACACTTTTGCTCATTCACATCTTAGAAAGTGTCAAAGGAAAAATCATAATTACAGGTGATAGGCTTCCCTGTCAAACCACAAAAGGAAAAAGAAAAAGTTAAAATAAAAAACAAAGAGAATGACTCTTCAGTTCACTGGTCTTCAGAACATCAGAGGCAGGACTGCAATTCAGGGAACCAAAGAATGTTGTCTCTGCTCGATAGTTTATACCTTGTCTGGGGAGTTGCAGATTGTCAAGTACCTCTGGGTTTCTACACGTTCTAGATGTGAACAGTGATGTGATAGCTTCTTGTTTCTTATTTCACTCAGACTCATCGGTATTTCATTCTCTTAGTATTCCTTAAAATATTCTGGGCTTTTTGCTGGCAAAGAATTGGCGTGCTAAACAATTGGTGGCCTGATTGGATGAAAGTCATCTCAGAGCAAAAGACCCGTCAGATTCTATTAATATAAATCCTACTTAAGCTTAAAAGAAGAAAAAGCTACAGAACCTAAGGAAAATAGAAACTTGTAGACTAGGCCCCACTCAAATAGGCCCATTTCTCTCTCGTAGTATAATTAGTTTTTTCTGTTGTCTTTTTCGTTCTTCGTCGTTGTTCTGCTTAATTATTAGACTTCTTACCTCCCTATAGATCCTTACCAAGGACTCTGTGACAGTTAATGTGGATGGAGTGGTTTATTACAAAGTCCAGAATGCCACCCTTGCTGTTGCAAATATCACAAATGCTGACTCGGCCACCCGGCTCCTGGCACAAACCACCCTGAGGAACGTTTTGGGGACCAAGAACCTCTCTCAGATCCTGTCTGATCGAGAAGAAATTGCACACAGCATGCAGGTATGAGCAGTGTTGAGTGCATTGCTTCTCTAGTCAGAAAAGCTAAACTGTAGGACTATAAGCACCTTGCAGAGTCAGGCTTGCACCCTAGTACAGAGAAAAGCCGAGCATATCTAGGTGAACCTTGGATTTGGGGTTTTGTATAAAGCTTCCATGAGAGCTATTGTGACAGCATGCAAATAAGGCAATAATGGACTAGTGAGCCAATGAGATCTAGTTTTTTAGTTTTAAAAATTGTAGGTGAAAGGGTGGAGTAAAGAAAAATAATCCCCAAAAGGCAAAACTACTTCCTGACTCTTAATAAAAAGGCCCTCCCCTGAGCTGTGAAGATAGCTGCAAAGGGATGCTAGAATTGTGTTCATGGACCCTTGAGAAGACCCTCCCCAGCTTGATGCAGACAGAATCTTGGGACAGAGGGAGGACCACTGTTGCCTGAAGGGTGGGTTGCACCAGTATTTCAGGCCTACGTTATAGTTCGAAGAGATGACCACCAGCTTGTGCACCCTTCTCAAAATGTTTGATATTACGTGGTTCAACGATGACACAACCATCAGCTAAGTGCATTGAGATTCTCAGGTGCAAGGAGTTATTTTTTTTTACCCATGATTTTTGTAATGTAGCCAAGTAAATGAATCTAGCATCTTTGTCTTGCCTCTTTAACAGGTCACACTCGATGAGGCAACAGACGAATGGGGAATTAAGGTGGAACGCGTGGAGATTAAGGATGTAAAGTTGCCAGTCCAGCTACAAAGAGCAATGGCTGCTGAAGCAGAAGCTGCCCGGGAGGCAAGAGCCAAGGTAATACAGTAGCTTCAACATACTTTGCGTTTTCATCGGTAACGTCACGTGAAGCTCTCTCTGAGGATGGAGATCTTCAGCCAGAATAGCATGGGGTATGCAAGGCAAGATTCTGGTAGAGCTGTCTTTGGAAGCCAGCACTCATCCTGGGTCACACCATCTGTCTCACTTTTGTGAACCCTGAAATCCCAACCTTCCCCCTCAAGAGCAAGTTCTGAAAAACTTAAATAGAATGGAGTCTTGGGAGATCATGTGACCTAGTGGCTGAAGTGTGAGACTGTCATGACTTCTGCAGTGTTTCCAGCTCTTCTATTAACTTGCTGTGGCTTTAGGCAAGCCTCTTATACTCTGTCTCAATTTCTCCATTTAGGGGAAAAAAAGGGTATAATGCCTTAGGGAGCTCATGAAGCTAAATGTTTGTAAAGTACTCTGCAGCACTCTTCATCCATTTGGTTTTGTTACTCTCTTTTGCTTGTAGTGTAGGGTGGGAAAATCTGATGTAAAGCATTTAAGATCCCCTGAGACTTCTGGTTTTGCTATGTAGACTCAGCCCCAGTTGCTAAGCTCTGGGAAGCTTTTCAGGGCCTTGTGTTGTGGAACTGGCTCCCTCTGGTGGTTTCCCGATCCTCTGGGGAACCCGGGAAGCATTTTGTGTGTTTTGTATTTACTGAGTTAGCTTGAGTGAGAAACTGCAGGTTGTGTTTAAGAATTCCAGTCTGAGACGAAGGTTCAGGTTGTTTCTCACTAGCAGGAACATGTCAATAGTCTGCTCAGAGCCTCCTCTGATCAGAAAAACAAATCTTCACCATTCAGCAATGGGAGGTTTCACCATAGTCCATTTGATACTATGGAACTTACATTTGACTTAATGATATCCTTTTATTTCCCTTTTGACTCTTGGCATCCAACCTCTTATTCATTATCACTAGGGCTACGTGTCTGTCAGAGATTGCGGAGGTCACAGATTCTGTGACTTCCTGCGACCCCTGTGACTCCTGCTGCAGCCAGTGTGGCTGACCTCAGGGCCACCCAAGCAAATCGCCCCGGGACCAGGTGCTCAGGCAGCCCTGGGGACAGCCGCACTGGCCACTGCTGTGGCAGCTCTGCAGCCAGCCGCTCAGGCGGTCCTGTAACCAGCTGCACTGGCAGCCCTGGGCAGCTGGCCCTGGGGACCACCTGAGCAGTGGCCGATGCAGCAGGCCCCAGGGACTCGGCAGTCCTGGGGCGGTCAGAGCAGCCACTGGCCCCTCAGGGCTCCCTCCTCCCGGTGGGGACCAGAGTGGCAGCAGCCTCCTTGGGACTCCTGTCCCACTAGCGGGGGCCAGAGCAGCAGCTGGCCTCCTGGGTTTCCTCTCCAGCTTTCCCCCGCACAGTGGATCCGTCCAAGATTCAATCATGAGTATTTTTAGTATAAATAATGGACAGGTCAGGGGCTATGATTTTTTTTGGTTTTTAGCCCGTGACCTGTCCGTGACTTTTTTACTAAAATTACTCAGATTAAAACACAGCCTTAATTATCATATACAGACGGAGGAGAGACTCACCCCTAGGGAAATAGTTAATGAGACTTCTTGAGCCACATGTATATTCCTGTTTAAAAATTGTTCAAACTCTCTTATATTTCTGTGGGGAAATAAAAACGAGAGCAAATCTGTATTTCATTGGATCCAGGTGCTAGGAGTTATGGAAGGTGAGCTTGGGAGGGCAGCAAGAAAGAGGCCTTGATTCTAGGCAATAACTTGTGTGTTCCACATGGTAAATCCTGGACCTGTTCTGGGGTAGCTAAACAGTATGAAATCTGCAAATAATTTAACTTAGTCTGATGGTTAAAAGGATGGAGACCCATTGCAAGAGTAATCAGAGTGGACTATGTTATATAGGAAGAAGTATCCTCCACATACCTACCTTGCCCCACTCAGGAACCAGTAAACTATAATTCACCATGCCACCACCCTCATCCTGTCCAGTCTGGCTTCTGTGGCTTTAAAGGGATCTGGTATTGATTCACAGTCTCAGATCTGGACCCCCAGTGGGATTACTAGCCAGCAAGGTCTATAATCATGAGTTCTGATATTGATTCAGCTGTTTAGTATGTTGCAGTCACCCTTAAATCTGAGGACATCCACTTTATATCTACCTCTTAGCTTGTTTCATAGCTTGATATTCAAAGTGAATCTTAGGCCTGAAATACGAAGATGAGCTTATTATTACTCTCTATCCCATCCCATCCCATCCCTCCCAGGGTGTCGCAGTAAAGTCAGTGAATATTGTGCTTTGATTTAGCTTACAGTAGAAGCCATGTTTAATGTATAACTTTGTTCCAGAGCAGTGGAGTCAGGTTTAATTGGCTGCTCTGCTCAGGTATCTGCACTATTTCCACTAATACCCACAGGAAGTGCTTACAGGGTGCAGTAGCAGCGTGTGTTATAGTCCCTTCTGCTGGCTCTTGAAGGGGGTTGTTTGGCAGAGTCTTGGCAGCTGTTTCATAAGTACTAAATTCACGGCCATGAAAAATATGTCACAGACTGTGAAGTCTGGTCTCCCCTCATGAAATCTGGTCTTCTGTGTGCTTTTACCTTATACTATACAGAGTTCACAGCGGAGACCACTGTTTCTCAAATTGGGGGTCCTGACCCAAAAGGGAGTTGCAAGGTTATTTTAGGGGGGGGGTCATGGTATTGTCACCTTTACTTCTGCACTGCCTTCAGATCTGGGTGGTCAGAGAGCAGCAGCTGCTGACCAAGTGCCCAGCTCTGAGGGCAGCGCCCCGCCAGCAGCAGCACGGAAGTAAGGGTGGCAATACCATGCCATGTCATCCTTACTTCTGCGCTGCTGCCTTCAGAGCTGGGCGGCCGGAGAGTGGGGGCTGCTGACTGAGGGCCCAGCTGTGCAGGCAGCAGCGCAGAAGTAAGAGTGGCAATGCCAGACCAGGCCATCCTTACTCCTGCACTGCTGCTGGCGGCGGCTCTGCCTTCAGAGCTGGGCTCTTAGCCAGCAGCCACCGTGCTCCAGCTGCCCAGTTCTGAAGTAAGGGTAGCAGTACTGCAACTCCCCCCCCACACACACACAACTCCTTTTGGGGTCAGGACCCCTACAACACTGACATTTCAGATTTAAATAGCTGAAATCATGAAATTTATGGTTTTTAAAATCCTATGACCCTGAAATTGACCAAAATGGATTGTGAATTTGATAGGGCCTTATTCATAAGGTACAAATCTCTTAAGTTGTAAACCAAATCTGCACAAAGGGTGCCCAAAACTGTTGTTTGAAGCTCTCTCATTTGAGCACTGTTTTGTCTTACAATGAAAGAGACTGAAATAGTCAAACTAGTCTCCATTTTAGCACTCTGCTAGACCTGCTGCTTCATGCATTTCTCTTCCTCAGGTAATTGCGGCTGAGGGTGAAATGAATGCCTCCAGGGCCCTGAAAGAAGCCTCTATGGTTATTTCAGAGTCCCCTGCTGCCCTTCAGCTTCGCTACCTGCAGACTCTGACCACCATCGCTGCGGAGAAGAACTCCACCATTGTCTTCCCCCTGCCCATAGACATGCTGCAGGGCATCCTGGGTGCAAAACACTAAACTTGTTGGGATGTAGTGGGAAAGGGATCTTCCCCAGCAGGACTGGTCTGTGAAACCAAATTAGCTGCTAAAGCTTAAAGCAATGTTAGCAGAGGGGATCTTTAAAGGGGCCTTTTTTGTGTGATACTTGTGTATGTGAGTGTGACTGATCACAATCTTCTGCAATTTATATAAACAAACTCTGCTCTTAATTTAAATACAGATGCTTGTTTTAATGTTCCCGTGGGTCACAAGCTTTTGTAATCTGCACACACGTCCCGTTTGCAAATGGGATGACCACTTTGTGTGAAGAGCTCACTTCTGGAAGGGCTGTGAGATGATCACACACCACAGAAGTGGTTACCTCACATCAGCCACACACACTCTCTGTGGTGATGTTCCCTTTAGAGAAAAGGGTCCCTGGCGCTGGGTGTGGAGGGAATGTAAGCTGGAATCTCTTGGTAGCCACACAGACTGTTCCTTCAGTTCTGCCCAATTGCTAAAGTAAAACAATGTGTATACTCAATCTCTCTGAAAACCAGGTCAGTGGCTTCTTAAAACACAGTTTTCCCTCTTGCAAGATGCAGCAGTTTGCCAGCACTGCTGAAATTACTTTCCACTCCTGCCTTGCTGTAACAGCGGAAAAGGTATGAGCACACTGTAGTTATGGATACAATGTTTGTATAAGCTATCCAGTTGTCATGGTTTGTGTGTCTGTCTGTATTGATTAATGCCTTTTTAAAGCATTTTAAATGTCTCTGGATCTGCCTTTATTTGTGCATCCACTTTTTAAAGGAATGTTCCTTTTTTAAAAAAAAAAAAATCTGAGTTTTGTTTGTAAATAAGTAGCCTTTTTTGTCTTGATTTTAAATATGCTTGTAAACAATTTGAAGTGCCGTATGTTAGTCCCAAGCCTTGCATCTCTTGCAGATAAAGCAATTTTAAAGTCCTTGTATTTCCTTTTTAATAAAAGATCTATACACAGCTTTTCTGTCTGTTAGAGGAAATTGGTGTCTATTTTTACTTGTTTTCTGCTGAAAAGCAACATTTGACATTCAACACTTACAGTTGTGATTGAATACTATGTGAAGATTTCATAACCTTTTACATTTTGTCTTGTTAATCTTAGTGCAGTGTATGTGTGGTACAAATTAAACATTTCTATGGTCCAGTTTTAAAGAATGATGCAAGAAAAGAGAATTCACTATTTGGTCTGCTATTTCAAAATTCAGTCAGCTCCCCTCTTTTTCTGATCTCAATTGGATTACTTATTTGTGTTTTGGATTCCCTCTGACTCCCTTTCTAGTGTAATACTAGAAGTTCCATTGCTTTGATGTTTCCAGTTGATATTGCTCTGAGCAGTGCTACTGGTTTTACAAATCTCTGTGTCATCTGACTGGAAGCAAATGATCACAACAGAGAAAGCAAACAGGAAATAAAAATTCTCACGGTGATTTGCATATATAGCTAAACCAGAAGCATGTGGCTTCTTCAGTTCTGCTAATCCTCGCCTTCACATGCCTATCTCTGAAATGCACAGCTATATCTTGCACCTGTTTAGCGGATGTAATTAGAGATTGTGGTGAGATGTTGAGCCAGATTCTGCACTGGAACAACTCCACTGAACTGGGCCCCTTGTCTGTAAACATGGGTAGTTGGCATGGAGGACAAAGGCAAACATAAAGACAATGATGGATTCCAGAAGTGCCCTTTTTATCACATTGCCCTTAATAAAGTATGTATTTTCTTGTGTAATCACTTCTCAGGTGTGATTCATTTTGTGTTTTCATCACTTCTATTTAGTAATGGAATGAAGAGCCAAAAAGCACCTTTTGTTCTTGACCAGCATTTTCTGGATGAATTCTTATTGCCCCACAAACTGATGATGTGCATTAAGAACCGTTCCTGCAGCACTCTGTTCCACGTTGTGTGACTACTGGTCTGTCTTGTTCTTATACCTACATGCTATGAGTCAGGATTTCTGGTACGACAAAATCTAGTATGCGATCCTTTTAATGAGGGCTTATTAGCTGTGATACGGGTGATGTAAGAGGTGCTTATGGTGGAAGAGTCCAGTTTTGGTACCGGGTAATTAAGCAGAATGCACCAGCTCCTTTCACTTGTAATGCACAACATAAGAGACTTGAACCAGACCGCTGATGTTAAGTCTTGGGAATACAGCTGTGAGCCTTTAATTCTTTCTACTGCCATTTTAGACTGCCATCCAGAGGGGTACTGTTGACAAGAGCTGGACAACTCAGCCCTCCTCTTGAACAAAAAAAAAAATTCCACATTCCTCTCTGATCTATCCACTCACTTTTTCAAGGACTTGGACTGTTTGACTGACTAAGATATCGGAACATACAAAGTCTAATTTGAATGCTCAGTGCACTGGAGTGCCTGGCATTTGTTCTGCAGTGGGAAGAATTAGCAGCTGAGCTCTACTTGCGCTGGCTAGTTGGTAGGGGATGCCATTAGCTCTGGAGTCAGTGAGAGAAATCACTGTGGGTGCTGGGAAAAGGTTTTTAGGGATTTATGAAAAGACACAGAGAGCGGCTGCACGATTAGACAGACAGTAACTTGGTGCCTAATTCTAAGCAGCACCTTCTTCTAAACCAGCACTGTTCAACGTTCTGCGCTAAGGCTGTTTATGAACCTTTGCTTGCACATTCCCCCTTAGCTCACTCCATTTTTTCACACAAAGGAAAAGCTCTTGCTCCATTCCTGAAGTACTCTGTACTCCTGCAAGGAGTGTGAGCCAGGGCAAAGGCGCTTTCTCTCTCAATATAAACCACTTCTTGTACGAGTTGATACCTGGAGGTGATACCCTCGTAATTTGCTGTTAACAAACAATTTGCTTCACTTGTAAGGAAACACACAACTTTTCTGGGGGAGCCAGCCAGCAAACCGCGGGGAAGGAGACCTGCTTGCTCGGGGTTCCGGGACCGAGAGAGCAAACCGGGAACGCCGCGGTTTGCTCTCTCGGTCCCGGAGCCAGCCAGCAAACCGCGGGGAAGGAGACCTGCTTGCTCGGGGTTCCGGGACCGAGAGAGCAAACCGGGAACGCCGCGGTTTGCTCTCTCGGTCCCGGAACCCCGAGCAAGCAGGTCTCCTTCCCCGCGGTTTGCTGGCTGGCTCCGGGACCGAGAGAGCAAACCGCGGCGTTCCCGGTTTGCTCTCTCGGTCCCGGAACCCCGAGCAAGCAGGTCTCCTTCCCCGCGGTTTGCTGGCTGGCTCCGGGACCGAGAGAGCAAACCGCGGCGTTCCCGGTTTGCTCTCTCGGTCCCGGAACCCCGAGCAAGCAGGTCTCCTTCCCCGCGGTTTGCTGGCTGGCTCCGGGACCGAGAGAGCAAACCGCGGCGTTCCCGGTTTGCTCTCTCGGTCCCGGAACCCCGAGCAAGCAGGTCTCCTTCCCCGCGGTTTGCTGGCTGGCTCCGGGACCGAGAGAGCAAACCGCGGCGAAGCTGGTTTCCTTTCCCGGTTTGCTCTCTCGGTCCCGGAACCCCCCTTGAAGCCGCCCAACAGCGCTGCAGTGTGGCCACATCTAACACCACTTGCAGCGCTGGTTGCTGTAAGTGTGGCCACTCTGCAGCGCTGGCCCTATACAGCTGTACTAATACAGCTGTAACAACCAGCGCTGCAAAATTTTAGATGTAGACATGGCCTGGGTTTTACAGTGAGCTGAAGCCCAGATCATTCTTTTCATAGGGAGAAAACACAGGACCAATAAAGCTGAATGTAGTTCTACTGAGTAGCAGTTACTAGGCTGTTTTAAAAACTAGAGGCCAATTGTAGTGTATCTGCCTTCAAAACTAAATCTTTATAGGGACTTTATGCTGTTCTCATGTAAAAATGGCAATATATTTTCTTTGAGAATTGAGAGGGAATGTCCAGTCTGATACAATTACAGCCTGAGTGAAACTATCATCCCCAGCATGAGAGCATATGCAGACATGCTGGCCTACCTTCTACTTAATATTCTGCTAGGACACTTTGCATTTACAGACTCAAGAACAACTGTGTGAAGGGGAGCCATGAAAGTGCAGCACTATTCCTTTCTCTCTAGCTGAATTCTCTTTGCTACTTTTTTATTTGCACTTTACATCCAGAGATGCTCTCCTGGCCTTGATTTTATCAGCAGCTGCTTTATCTTCTACTTTTTCTTCCACCAGAGATCTTGCTACAGGTTTCCCCGAAGGCACATTCTTTATGGAACAATTATGCTGCTTTTGCTTTTTTTTTTTTTTTTTTAAAGCAGCCTTTTCTGTAATACCAGAGTGCTGCTGTAGGCTGAAACCTGCAGAGCGTCTCTCTTGTGGCAGAAACAACAACATGCTTTCGCAGGGGAGTGATGCTAACAGCAGCTGATGATAAACAGCCCAGCTCAGATAATTCAGTCTCACTCAGTAATAAGGCCAGAGTGGTTATTCCATTCAGCAGAGGAAAAGCTGCGTTGTATGGCAATGAAACCAGCTCTCCTGGGAGTACCACCAAGTAGCAACACATTGGATCTATAGGTGTGGTTGCATGGTATTGCTCTGTTTGCACAGTGCGAGCCTCAGCCCTGGGATTCAGCATTTCATCCAATACACAAAGCTGCTTTAGCATTTAGTGCTGGGGTTCCAAGCCTGCTAATAGCAACAAGTTAATAAAATGAACCATTTCCTTCAAGGATCTAGCATTAGTTCATTAAAACATCTAAAGCAAGTGGACCAAACCTCAGTTGCTTCTATGATCTACTGTAAACAAGAGGCAGCTCCTACTTCATTGCTGCATTCTATAATCTTACCAGTTCAGTCCTTTTCCACACGCTTAGAAGCACTGGAATTAAAAAAATCTTTAAAAAGACCATAATTTGCTTCCCAATCATGGGCTAGTTTTGTGCAATAAAAAAACATTAGTATCAGATCTGCACCAACAGGGACCTCACAGATAGTAGCTAACGCATTTGTGAAAGTGGCACAAGGAAGACAGTTTGGGTTTTTTTAAGTCTCTGTTTCAAGATAGTCCAGAGTTTAGACCAACACCGCTATACAATTTCTGCCTAACGCAGTTTTCTTCCGAGTAGCTGAAACAAAACAAACAGGAACATTTTTAGCGTTCGCACATTCCATGTAAGCTTTATTGTATTAAACACCACGTTCAAAGCAGCGGGTAGAGTGATAGGACTCATCATGAATTTCTTTAATTATTGCACAGCTAGTTGGCTATTAAAAACAGTTGCCACATTAATGTGTCTTCTGCAGGAGGAACTAGCTCTGTAGGCATTGAAGGCACCAAACTTGCTCTATTTAAAAAAGGATCCTCTTTGCTTAGGCAGCCAGCTCTGCCATGGCCCTTTCCAGAGGATCAACAGTCCAGTAATCATCATCCCAGCCCAGGAACCAGCCAGAGAAGGTGGGAGGTTCAAATCCTTGCTTGATGATAGTGATAGGAATTCTCTTATCTCGGTTGGCAGGATCAGTCTCAATGTACCTTTTGGCTGCAAATACACAAGTAAGAAGAGCCCATAAAATCACTACATTTCCATATGGAGCAATCAGAGAAAGAGGCTCTGGAAAAGCTAAATGCAAAACAGAGGCATAATGTCAGGCTGGCTCTAGTTTCTAAAATGTTTTTTTTAAATAGGTGACATTGCTAGTGGGTTTTTATCTAGGTTTACTGGCAGCTTGTCTCAGGAGCTGCTTTCAGTGACAAGCCAAACAGCTGGCAGGGTTCAATCAGAGATATAAACTGCTCCTTTCACATGTGATTTACATGACTGCACCCCTAATGAATATTACTATTTAAACAGCAAAGTACCATCTTATCCTGTCAGACACCCAAAAGATCACTTAACTCCCATTAGGGATTTAACCTTCCATTAAGAAGTTGTTTACCGCTGTACTGCTCAGCTGTGCATGTAGGTGTATGGCTTAAAGGGCAGGCAGCTGAGAGAAAATTATGGCTTCTCTCACATGCATAAGTAAAATCATTCATTTATCCTAATGGTTATTTTTTCACTGCTGGAAGCTGAGTGCAGTATGTATGACAACCAGTAGCTCCTAGGCAGAGCTACAGGGATCCTTCCAGACTCCTACAGACATAAGTGACTCCTTGTAAATGTACTAGTCTGTCAATTTTATGCTGCCATAAAGACTTGTGTTTTTCAGAATGTTCAACCCTCTACTCCAAGTGATCAAACTGGAGGTGAAGATCAACAGAGGAGAGTTATTTAGGAGAGGGGCATGTGATTGTTACCGGATGTCACGGCCTCAGTCTTTTCCTCTTCATGAGCCTCATTTCCGATCCAGACAAAGACCTACAGATTAAAAATCAAACAGCGTCAGCCTCTATCTGACGGGAAAGAGATGTCTGCAAAATGTCTGAGGGAGCATGATACAGAACTAGAATAAATCCCTGCTGCTTTGACTGAATCACTCATCCCGCTACACAAAGTGAAGACTACTGCTGGCGAAGTTTGAGAGAGAACTTTCAGCCAGTCTCCAAGGTAGGAACAATTACATGTGAATCTGATACACGGGAGAATCAGCTGGTGTTTGAACTGCATCTTCACACTGAAGCCGTCTTTTTTTCCTTAAGAAACCAGTAGCTGATATAATTATTTGTTGAATGCTGACAACATGCTCAGTCAGATACAGACAAGGCAGGAGACCAACCCCTCATGACCTTACAGTCTGAGAGAGACAACAGACTGTGCTAGGATCCACATAGCCTATCTCCTTTGCTCCATCATCTGACCAAAGGAAGTGGCAGGAGCCCAACTCCACCCTCAACCTTTGGGTTAAAATTAATATAGTTTAATACCTGATCCATCCTCTGTTGGATGACTTGGTCTCAAGCTTGTAGGGGGGGTGGATTCCATGATCGTTTCTATTTCTAATTATTTTGACTGTGGGTCTCTCAGCCTAAAGCCGTATGGTTCATATCCAATAGCCTCTCTTTGCTTCCCCCCTAGTCAATATATTTGAAGGTACCTGGTCCCATGTGTCAAGGATCATAACATCATCTGTAGCAAGGTCATCTTGGGTTAGCTCTCCGGGAACCTCTTCAATCTGAAAAGAATGAGGTTAGAGGAAGATCAGATCCTTCAGGGGAGCCACACAAGTCTGTATCATTTTATGTCACATAGGAAACCAGTCCATGGAGGCGCTAATATTACCACTGGGGAATGAGGTGTGTGACGGTATAGGCTGTCCCTTTAAGATTTTGGGACAGCTGAGATGTAAAAATGTACATTTGATCTGTGTTAAAGTATGGCTGTGAAACATGGACATTCAAACAGCCAAATAATAAAGAAACTACAGTCTTTCAAATTCGGGTGTTATGGAAGAATTCTGAAAATATGATGGATAGACCACATAACCAATTTAAATGGACTGGGATTTGTAGGGCACATTTTAAGAGGTTCAGGGGGCAAGATGCATGCTTGCAGGCGCTGGAAGGGAAAGCTGATGGCAGAAGAACACAAGGCAGAAGATGATCTTGGCTGGACAATGGTATCCTGGGTAGATCAAAAGGTGTATTCATCCACAAAGAGATTACTGGAGGATCATACAGAATGGGCTACTATGGTACAAACCTCCAGTAATGGACTTATCACGTAAGAAGAGGTGTGCAAGGACCTAGGAAATATTGGAAGACAGGAAGAAGTCCTGGGAGTAAATAGAATTTGGGAAGAAAACCCATTGCTGTTTCTTTAAGTGTCTGGGACCAGGGGCCCTGCAGAGTGGGCAGGGCAATGCTTCCCTCTCTCCCAGCCAACTGGGATGAGCTTTGGGAAGGGGATCAGCATATATGCTGCCTCCTCACACATAGCAGGGGAGATCTGGTGGGAGAAGGCTGCCTGCTGAATCCTGCAAACTTGAGGTCTAATTGGGGGCAAGGTGTCAGCTGAAGGAGAAGCTGGCTAAGGCCCTACAGCTGGCCTAAATCATCACCCAAGCTCCAAGGAGAGCTTAGGGGGAGGGTGGGCTCCTGTTTTAAGGAAACAGAAAGAGAGAGAAAAGGGCTGGCTGCCTGCCTGCCATACAGCCCAGCTGCTGCCAATGAAGCTGGGAAGGGCCTTAGGAAGCTCCTTGGTAGCCGGTTGGGAAGAAGTTGCATGAGGAGACAGAGCTCTGAGTGGGAATAGTGGAGTCTGCAGCCTTGTAAGGGACACTGACAAAAAGGGAAAAAGCAGGAGCAGCCCAGGGAAGTGGCAGTGGATTGGAACAAGCAGCCCATAACTGCACAACACAGGGTCCCTGGGCTGGAGCCTAGAAGAGAAGGTAAGTTCCCCTTCTCTCCCACTTAGAGAGTGTAGCCTACAGGGCTAGCTTAGCCTTTGCTGTAACACCAGGAAACTACAGGCCTGTATCCCGTCAGACAGTAGTTTAAGCAAGTTTTCATGAATATAGTCAGGTAGAATAAGCCTGTGACTATAGGCTAGATAAATGGCTTAATTCTAATGCTTAGATTTTGGGGAACTAGGAATAGTTTGCTTAATAGCAGGAGTTGAAACCTAATGGTAAATGGCAACTGCAAGCTCATGGAAGTGATAACTGCAAATCTGCTTGCACAAGAGGTGACTAATATAATGAGTTAAATGGCATTAATATGTTAACCTATAGGATAAGTAATCCCAATAATGTGAGGGTGAGGAAGTTAGATTTGGGCATGGAAGGCTAAGCCTTCACATGAATATTCATGATGATGTTCAGACCCTATAACAGGGCAAATTACCATGTAGAAGGGAGCTTTTCCCACCACTGTCGGCATTCCACCATTTGTCCCTTCTACTCTATTGTTCTCTACCACCAGTCTTGGGCATTGGGAAGTCTGGACCATCAGATGCATTTGGCATGCCAGCGACAGCGCTGGTCCTTTGTCTCTTACCACCCGGGCCTCCAGGAAGGGTGTCATTATGCAAATCTAAGAACTTATGCAAAGAATGACACCAGAGACACCTCCAGTCTTGTAACATTCCTATCTATTTATGTGGTTTGGAGCTTTTCTGACTTTAGTCCTTATTTTAATACAAGTCTCTAAGGCTTGGCTTTGCCCTGAGTGGGTGTGTCCTTGCCATATGCCTAAAGGGTCCCTACAAGCTATTGAACTCGCTGGTTTTAGTTCTGTGTCACCTGATTCTGGGACAAGAACCGTTCTGCCTTCGGATCAACTGGCCATCACTACACATACTACTGACTAGCCAAAAGGATCAGGCAACAAGAGGAAGCACAAGCATCGGGATTTAAAGAGGCAAAAGACAGATTAGTCCCAGATGGGGACTGAAGGCCTGGCACACAGAGCGTACAGCTTCGATTTTTTTCTGTTACCCCAGAGGGCGCTGAACTGAGAGAAGGCCGGCCCAGAGGGCCAGGCCATGGAAGCTGGAGACTGCTACAGCCCAGGATGACAGAGGATGGGGGTGCAGCACCAGAGAAGAAGCCCAGCAATGCCGCATCGTGGCCCAAAGGGGTGCTCTGGTGGTGACAAGGTGCATTAGCATATAGGGGAGGGGGAATTTGCATGGTACCTGATCACACAACACCTACTGGCAGGGGCGGCAAGCCGCAGGGGGTGCTCTGCTGGCGCCGCGGGGGCAGCAGGCAGGGTGCCTTCGGCGGCTTGCCTGCGGGAGGTCCGCCGAAGCCGCGGGACCAGCGGACCTCCCGCAGGCAAGCTGCCGAATGCAGCCTGCTGTGCTTGGGGCGGAGAAATGCCTAGAGCCGCCCCTGCCTACTGGTCAGTGTTAGCAGCCTGTTTCTTCCATAGAAACACAAGTTCATTCACAGTTCACCCCAGTAAACAATAGAGTTTAGGCTCTGGTGCTGCTCAGTCATTCACACACTCCGTACTCCTAATTCTAACCCCTGTCACTCAGCAAGTGCTGGAGTTAAAGCCAAAAGAGCCTGACTGCCAGCCTCAGGCAAAGGAGACCGAGCTCGCTGCAGGGATTCATGTAGGGAGAACAAGGCTTTAGAGCTGGCTGCTTTCTTTGCAGCAGGGTGCCGCTAACACGCTCCTGCAGAGCCCCCTGGGGAGGAGCCCCCTGTGCGTTTGCTGGGGAGTGGCCTGGGAGGCAGAACTGTAGCCTACTGCCTGGCTGAGATGGGTTTTCCCCAGTCCTGGCAACTGGAGGCTTGTTTCCTTAAGGAACGCCTCCTCTTAGTCCATCACACACTCACAATGAAGCGTCCGCTCTTGTTTGAGCAGGCAAAGAGGCGAGGGGGGTTAACGTCCATCTTCCTGTCCTTCAGCCGGGGGGAGGTGCGATACACAGCTTTTCCACCCAGAGCTTCCCAGAAGCTATCTGCAAGAGAGAAGGGTATGCTGACACTCCTTCCATGTCCACTGCGGGGCTACCCACACTGGGACCTTGCTAATCCCCTCTGCTTGTCTGACACCTGGCTGAACAGAGGCACATACTGCTCATGCACAGAGTATGGCCAGGTGTGTTTGCTCTTCTTACGCCTATAGCAAAAATCCCTAGTGGCCGCTACACGAGTGTAAAGAAGGTGCTTTGGAGTAGCCATTCCGCACCTGGGCAATGCACCCGACTGTGCCCAACCATGGGGCTGCAGTGGCAGGGGGACAGGAAAGGACACCCCCTGTGCTCCCTATAATGCGCTTTGTCCAAAACACTGGGACAGCAAAGGTACATCCTCTGCCCACCTGCAGACTGCAAGGGACTACGGCAGAGTCTGATCACGAACTCCAGTGACGTATGCAATGGTGCTGCTTCAGTGGCACATCTGCTTCTGAATACATCTGTGAGGGAAGCAGCCGCACGTAGCGCTGACGCTAAAGCAGCCTAGGGAGTCGCATGGGATCCTTGACGTGGGAGGCCAATGCCACAGACAAGGAAGCATCACTAAGTACAGCAGAGTCCGAGTCAGCTTCCTGCTTGCACCTTGATCAGGTAGTCAGGAGGCTAGAATCATTGTATCTCAATGAAGGGGTGGGGTTGACTTTGTCCCCTGATTGTTCTCTGGCTGTTTAGAATCTGCTCCAACCATGGCTCTCCCCTAGTGGCTACCAAAGATGTCAGGAGGCGAATCAGGGAATTAGGCCCCTGCCTGCTAACATGACCTGATAACTTTCAATGGGTCCCCAGAGCAACCTTCTCTCTTTCGGATGTGTGCGATTTTAAAACCGCTCCTACTCCCATTACCTCTCCCAGATAAGCCGGAGGCCTCTTAACCTCCTGCTGAGTGGCTGGACTCCCCCATGTATGACATACCCGTATCTCTTTCAGTGCAGAGCCTAGGAGGATGAGCTTCCCAGAGGCGGAACCGCTGCTCACCTCTTTGATTGGCCTTGATGTGGGAAGCCCAAAGTAAATACCCATTGAGCAACTGCCAACGAGAGCAAGAAATTCCAGCTACCATGTAAGGAATCTGTGAGGCCCAGCCAGGCCTCCCTCACCTGGCTCGCTTCCCTCAGCAATTTGTACTGGGCGAGCTCCCAGAATCTTCAGCAGCTCTTGTGCCCCAGATATCTCGGTGTCGCTGGCTGCTTGGCCAACCCAAAGGTAAGCAGTGGAGGGAGTTTTCAGGACAAATGCATCGTTGGAGTTCAGTTCACTGGCAACAGCATCCAGCTGGAAAGCAACAGCACCATAGCTATCAAACGGGTCGGTACTTTCGCCATTGACAGTTATATAAGTACTATGATCAGCGCCCCTGGCACTGCAGAACAAACTTTAACCCTCCACCTTACAAACACCAGTGACTCAGGAATAACATCACGCTGCCAGTTGCAGTCAAGTCGCTGAAGCGGAAAGATTCTTGAACAAGCATGAAAAGATTAATCAGGTGTGTGAGGGCATATGTGTGTGGGCGTGTGATGACCTGCAGCCAGAATAGGTAAGGCTGGGATCTTGCCAGATCTCACTAATGACAGCAGGATACTTAAGTACTCAGAGGGGAGACCTCCACAGAACAAACTCCATGCTGCTGGCACTGGTGATTCTGTAGTTGGCATTTTTCCCTTGCGTCAGTAATGAACCAATATCCTAGCATGGAGCTAGGAGGCTGCTGGTTACACCAGATACTTATGACTAAGGAGCAGGATTTTTATTTATTTATTTGTTTGTTTGCAAGAACAGGGGGATGAACCCAAGTCCTGGCTCAAATTCTATTTGGAGACACGATCCTTGTCACTTCCTGCCTTTAGCTGTTAAAGCAACAGCTGCGTCCCACCCCCGAGGCTGATGCTCTTCAGTGGTAGGTGAAAGTCTCACTTTATATTCGTATGCAAAGTCCTTTGGGAACTTTGGAGAAAAGCCCTTAACATAATATGGTATTAATAAACTCATGGGAACAGGGCGATTATTACTACTTACCCATGAGAAAAGGGGAAGCTCTCGATAGCTTATCTAGACTCCGAAGTTGTTTCAATTTAGCACAAGTCCGCCAGAAAGTTTAACCTGGCCTTGCCTCTGCTCTCAGAGGGAACCTGATGTGAGAAGATCTTATATTCCAGCTGCTATCTGCGAACCCAACGTTCGGGGTTGGCTGGCTTTCCCATCACATACCTCCACTGCTCTGGTGGCTCCAGAGGTGCTGGACCGGACCTGAAACAGCCGTGTTGCAGCTGGGGCTGTCTGGCCTCCATCCCTGGAGGTTCCACCCTTGTAGACAATCAAAGGTTTCCTGCCAAACATGCTCATCAGATGAGCTGGCTCTTTTCCCTGCACCACTCGTTTCTGGGGGGAAGGAAACTCAGAGTCACATATGAGATGATGCAGAGCAGCCAAGGATTCCCAAATAGGCCGCTTCTTTTCTCCCTCAGAGCATGTCCCCACTGGGAGCAGGGAACCAAACCACTGCTTCTCACACAGAAACTGGTCTGTGGGTAAATTAGGCCCTCAAAATTGCATAGCAGGGACCCTACATGCGGCAGCCTGACCCGACTAGCAGCAATAAACACTAGTGTAAAGAGTGTTAGGTGCCTTCTGGCTACACAGCTGAACAGTCACCTCATTTTTACTATTCTTTGTCAAGTTCGTTTAGTGGGACCGGGGCCACCTGATGTAGATGCAGCTATAGAAGTCCCTTGTCACACCGCAGAAACCACCTGAAAAGGTGGCTTCTTGCACTGCATCTGGAGAAGATGCTAACAGGAACTCAGCTGATCATAACAGGAAGCAAAGCTGGCAAGGGCTGAGTCAATAACTTTTACTAGTCCATGGGTTGGGCTCCTGGTTTTGCTTGGCACAAAGCCTCTTCCAAGCAGCTCTGGCTGGGCAGGGTGTGCAAGGGCTGCTGCACCATTGCTGGGGTCTGGCAGCAGAGAACTGCACGGGGAAATAAATGTGCAAACAGGCCTGTTGCTATCCAGTATCATAAGGGGAAACCGACCCTCACCACAGATGTGACATTTGCTCTGACGAGGATCCTGAAACCATCATGGGTTTTCAGTCCCCACCTCTCCTTTAGAGTCACGAGAAATCTACGAACCACACGCTCAGGGATCTGATGAGTTACACACTTTTTTCCCCTTTAAAGACAGACAAACTGCATGTTTAAGCTTCCTGCTGCCAAACAGTCACTTCCCTGAGTCCCTCATCCTTTCACTCTTGAGGGGCAGCAGAGAAGAGGTTTGTCAAATCTTACGCTGCCTGTACTACCTTTTATAACCCTTGAACAGCACCTACATACTACAGAAATAGGCCAAATGTATAGCTATATGAGAGAGAGGCTGCATTGAGCCTTTGTGTCATGGCCCTTCTGGACAGGTTAACCCCACTGTGGATCCAGCTTAGAAACCCTGGGGAATTTATTTGGCTCTTGGGAGCTCTTTGCCTCTTTCTACCGCCTGCATTTACCCTCTGGTGCCAGAGGCTCTTGTCATAAACAGATAGCTAAGGGTTAATGTCTCTTTCACCTAAAGCACCTGACCAGAGGACCAATCAGGAAACCGGATTTTTCAACTTTGGGTGGAGGGAAGTGTGTGTCTGAGATTTTTGTTTTCTGGCTGCCTGCTTTCTCTGAGCTTTGGAGAAGTAGTTTCTACTTTCTAGTCTTCTGTTTCTAAGTGTAAGGACAAAGAGATCAGATAGTAAGTTATATGGTTTCTTTTCTTTGGTATTTGCATGAATATAAGTGCTGGAGTGCTTTGATTTGTATTCTTTTTGAATAAGGCTGTTTATTCAATATTCTTTTAAGAAATTGCCCTGTATTGTGTCATCTTAATACAGAGAGACTATTTGTATGTATTTTTCTTTCTTTTTTTTATATAAAGCTTTCTTTTAAGACCTGTTGGAGTTTTTCTTTACTTCAGGGAAATTGAGTCTGTACTCACCAGGGAATTGGTGGGAGGAAGAAATCAGGGGAAATCTGTGTGCGTTGGATTTGCTAGCCTGATTTTGCATTCCCTCTGGGGGAATAGGAAAGTACTTTTTGTTCCAGGACTGGGAACAGAGAGGGGGAGTCACTCTGTTTGGATTCACAGAGCTTGTGTCTGTGTATCTCTCCAGGAGCACCTGGAGGGGGGAAGGGAAACAGGATTATTTCCCTTTGTTGTGAGACTCAAGGGATTTGGGTCTTGGGGTCCCCAGGGAAGGTTTTTCAGGGGGACCAGAGTGCCCCAACACACACTAATTTTTTGGGTGGTGGCAGCAGGTACCAGGTCCAAGCGGGTGACTAAGCTTGCAGGTTTTCATGCTAACCCCCATATTTTGGACGCTAAGGTCCAGATCTGGGACTAAGGTTATGACAGCTCTCCTCTCTCTCACATTTCTTTTCCCTTGCGCTTTGATTTTTAAATACAGCCAAGAATCAAAACAGATGTCTACGCTGACTCTGGAAGTTTGCACTTCAGATCAGTACCGCAGCCTATGGAAAGGAAAGTTAAATATATCCAAGGTTTTTCCTGCCCTCCCTGCCAGCAAGCAGTGTCAACTACCGACACTTTAAACCAACTGTCATGAGGTGAAGTTTATTCACCCCTGAGCATTATTAACAGTGAGGCGCAGAAGGGCTACATCTCTCACCGGAGAGGGGTGCTGGAAACTGGCTTGCCATGGCAAAGGCACACACGTCATTAGTTACAGAAGCAGTGGTTTTATCTACCTGCACGGGGCTGCCTCCCAGCTCTTCATCCAGCTGGACGCTGAGGAATGCGGAGGTTGTAATCTCATCCTGGGAGGAATCTGCACCCTGCCTGAAAAATACAGAACAAAATCTAACAGCCTTGTCCTCAGGTCACAGGGAAATTTCCTAAGCCCTAGAGAGGTCAGGAAAAGGCCAGGGACTCCTGGTTGTTAACCAACGTGCACAGCATTTCACTGTACGTGTGGAGGGGAATCCGCTAACGTACAGAGAGTGAAATGTTTAATCAGGGAGATCGATACCTTTACAAGGTGAGCAGGGTTTTCTAAGTATCCACGTTCTTCCATTGTGCCCAGCTGTGCGGTAGCTGATTTAACAACACAGCTGCGGTGGCTGTTAGCAGCCTCCACACAGGGAACACTCCCTTAAGATTTCAGCTACACAGCTCATGATGGCGTGTAAGCCACACGAGAGAGCTCCCCTCCCCTGGCTGTGGCTGCTGCTTTCTCAGTGCCACTGGGGACTGCCTGGAAGGCCCAATCACTGTGTGCCTGATTCCTTTTTGCACTGACTCCTTCTTGCCCCCCATCCCCCTACTAACATCTGGCCTGCAGGTGGAGCCTCTCCCGGGAGAAATCTAATTCCGGTTGGATCCTGGGGTAAGCAGCAGCCCGTAATGACCTGATCTCACCGCAGTGGACTCCAGTCCCATGCAGTTACAGCGCAGGGCATTTGCTTTTTGGCTTCTCTCCAGAAAATCCTTCTTACCAAGTGTAGATAATCTGTCCCGTTTTTCCACCGTGCTTGTAGTCATACAAGATAATATAGCTGTCCCCTCCGTAGAACTGGCCATACAGCGAAGGATTCACGGGCACTTTAGCAGAGCCTTCTATTCTCCAGATCTACAAAACCAGCAGCAAGAAGGGGGAGGGCAAATACCCCAAACCACGAAATGTGAGGACAGAACAAACGGTGCTACATTAATTAACAAGGGACTTTTTTTCTGTTGACTTCACATAGTCAACCTCCTACAAGCCATGGCCCTGCAGTGCCACCTGCTGGGGAAAGGTGGTAAAACAAGGAGCCTCATACAGCCTCGTGCAAAACCTTTCCAGAGAGCCCCAGAATCCAGGCAAAATTTGCCTGGTTTCGTTACAAATCCCAAACCTGGACCAGGTGCACCAAAAGGCTCAGAATCCTTGGGGTAAATGTGAGTTGGGGCAGAGTGCCTGTGAGCTGGGTGACAAGTCGTCTTGTTGGCTTGGTGGTACCCAAGAGTTTCTCCAGCCTAGGGCAACCTTGGGCTGAGCTTTCAGCTGGGCTGGCCCCCCAGATTTCCAAAGGAGCAAGCATTGGCCAGAACCTCTTTTCAGCTTGGAACTGGGATTGCGCAGCAGAGAGAAGAGGATGCCTCAGCGTTTAGCCCTTCTGAGCACAACCTCAGCATGGGTTCTTTGCACAAATCCAGGAGTCCAGGTGGAGAGAGGAGACACTCCCTTGGGCAGTCCCCCTGCCCCTAATGCACTCCCAGACCATCACCCTCCCCTGCCAGGAGGCAGATAATGGAAGAATCAAGAGGGTACACAAACTGGCCCCTGGGGGTGCTGGTGCTGCCATTCTCTCTTCGCATCACCCCCCTACCTGTTTCTTGCCAGAGCCATCGTCCTCCATGCCATGCTGGGCAGCCATGGCTGTGGAGTTGTGCAGCGTGGCGGCATCGAAGGGCACCTTCTCGACCCGTGCGATGTGGCTGGAGATGTAGGCCGTGCCTAGCCCCTCCGTCTGGTCCCTTTCCCGCCAGTTCTTGAAGAACTGCTTGAACAAGGGGGTCTCGCCGCTCTCGGGCAGGACTTGGATCTGAAACAGGGGAGCCAGCCCGTCAGGGGGAGTCTTGCCCTGAGCCTGGCTGGGCTGCAGTTCTAGCCAATCCCAGCTGTAACACGGGCACTGGCTTCAGGATGACACAGGGCCATATAAATCCCTAGAGCGACTCCACGGCAGATGCCCCAGAGAGGGATTCAGCCACAAAGAGCAATCCCAGGGCAGCCCTGAATTGATATATTGCAAACCCGCAGCCTCTGAGGTGCCCACCAGTCTCACTGGCCTCATAAGGGGAGACATGGCAATCATTCCCTCCCACTAGCCCCAGAAGAGAGGTGCTGTTCTACACACCCTACTGCTTGGCTCCCACAGCCTCTCCACCAGCAAAGTGACCATTGGCTGAGAAGCATTAGTTTTCACCCGGTCCATGTGTCTGGTCAAGCCTGTTTTAAGCACAAATATACCTGGAAAGTCTGTGCTACCACAATAAAACCATGGACCTCAAGAGTGTGTTCCTGGTTACCACCGCACAGTGGGGCTGGGAGAGGAGGAATCTCTCTTAAGAAAATGCTGGAGAAGCCAGAGACAGGTCATCCCCACGGGACAGGTTAGTCAGCCTCTCTTCATGCCCAATGGGAGTCGTTCTGAGTCCTTCCTGGACCCCAGGTGTCTGGCTGAGGAGAGTTTGAGGTGCACCCTCAATGGTGTCTGAGCGTCAGCCCAAGGACAAGGCATGAAGCCACCTAAGCCCCAACGGCGCTGCTTACCTGGGTGTGTTTGGGGTACCGCATCTTAGAGATAAACTCGGAAGCAGTTTTCAGGGCTGCCTTCTTCTCTTCAGAGTTGGCCTTCTTGCCTTTAATAAGAAAGAAAAGGGCAATGCTGATGATTGTTAAATAATACACTCTGATTTAAAAACAAAACACTCCCCTGATTTCCTTCATGCCCAGAGGGGAAAGCGAGTCACCCAGTCCACAAGTTAAATCCCCTGCACTGCAGAAGGACTCCACCTGCAGGTGACATCATGGAGAAAACAACCACCATCTGTCATGTAGTGAATGATTAGGATCACCTGAGATAGCTCATTAAATCAATTCTCTGCCATGTCTGGGGGCCTCTGGCACTGGAGCTCCTCGGTCCCTCCTGTTCTCTGGCTGTGGCTCAGGCTAGTTTAGTCTTCTGACAGCTGTAACACTTTGGTCTGATTCTGGTGGCTGGTTTGTGTGTGGAGATGGGTGAATGGTGTTGGTGGTCTGTGATGTAAGGTCAAACTAGAGGGCTCGTGGTCCCTTCTGGCCTTGAATTCTATGACTCTATAGTTCTTCTTCGAGTGATTGCTCACATCCATTCCAGTTAGGTGTGCGCGCCGCGCGTGCACGTTCGTCGGAAACTTTTTTACCCTAGCAACTCCAGTGGGCCGGCAGGTCGCCCCCTGGAGTGGCGCCGCCATGGCGCCCAATATATATCCCTGCCGGCCCGCCCGCTCCTCAGTTCCTTCTTACCGCCGTGTCGGTCGTTGGAACTGTGGAGCGCGGCATAGCTGTCCTCCACGTCCCTAGCTCTCCTAGTTTCTATCGCTTGTTTATCGCTTATCTCTAGTTCTATTTAGTTGTTAATTAGTATTGTTAAGTAGATAGTTTAGTAAATAGCTGTTAAGTAGTTTCTTGCCGGGGGCTTAGCCCTTCCCGGCACCGGGCGCCAGGCTCATGCCTGTTTCGCCAGGCTTCAAGCAGTGTGCGGCCTGCAAGAAGCCCATGCCTACCAGCGATCCCCACGAAGCGTGCCTGAAGTGCCTCGGGGAATCGCACAGATCTGACAAGTGCCGCATCTGTAAGGCTTTTAAGCCAAGGACAAAAAAGAAGAGGGATCAGAGGCTCCGAACTCTCCTAATGGAGGCGGCACTTGACCCGTCGACTTCGCAGACCGTGGTTTCGGCACCGGCACCGGATCGCTCCGGCACCGAGAAGACTCCTCGGCACCGACCTTCTCCGGCACCGGAATCAGAGCCTAGGCCGTCGAAGTCTAATACTCCGGCCAGGCAGACCCGGCTTGAACGCCCGGCCTCGACATCGGCCGCGGCGCCGCCGGCACCGTCAGCACCGTTGACTCCGGGCCCGGCGGGTCTGTTGAGTCCGGTGCCGCCGAGCTCCCCCATGAGATCTGGGGTTGAGATAATGGTCCCATCCACACCGGAGACCTTCGCCTCGGCTCGGGACCTTATTGCCCTGACGGAGCCTACTCGGCTGCCACCCCCGGTTCCTCCGGTGCGGGTCACGTCCAGAGGCAAGCCCATGATGTCGGCACCGCCCACGGACAGTCGTTCGCCATCCAGGCCCCGACGTCTTGGGCGCTCCAGATCCCGACGCCGCTCGCAGTCCCGGCACCGCTCCCCTCAGCGGTACCGGTCGCACTCGCGGCACCGGTCGGCATCGAGACGGTCGCGGTCAGGCTCCAGTCGACACCGGCACCGCGACTCCAGGAGCAGGTCCCGACGCTACTCGCCGCACCGGTCGACCTCCCGGCACCGAGCTGGTGGCAGGTCCCGGTCCCGATCTCGCTCGACCTCCCGGCACCGAGCTGGTGGCAGGTCCCGGTCCCGGTCGATCTCCCGGCACCGAGCTGGTGGCAGGTCCCGGTCCCGGTCGATCTCCCGGCACCGAGCTGGTAGTAGGTCCCGGCACCGAAGCGGCGCCCGGCACCGTGACAGATC
Organism: Gopherus evgoodei; assembly: GCF_007399415.2. NCBI lineage: Eukaryota > Metazoa > Chordata > Testudines > Testudinidae > Gopherus > Gopherus evgoodei. The sequence continues at coordinate 21,331,512 of NC_044337.1, read as the reverse complement.
CCGGTCCCGAAGCGGCGCCCGGCACCGTGACAGATCCCGGTCCCGAAGCAGCGCCCGGCACCGTGACAGATCCCGGTCCCGAAGCAGCGCCCGGCACCGTGACAGATCCCGGTCCCGATCCCGGCACCGTTATGACTCCCGGCACCGGTCCCCGGCACCGAGACGATCCTCCGTGCCGGCCCGCGCAGACCCGTACCATCCAGGGTCGGCCCCGCCGTGGCCCTCCAGGCAGCCGTCCGTGTCCTCCCAGACGGACAGCGGCTATGCGCTGGGCACCGACCGGCAGGCGGCGCTGTTTGCTGATCCGCCGCTGCAGGACCAAGGCCCCCCACAGTGGGGATTCTGGACACCCTGGGCGTACCATCAGGCCCAGGGCCCCCAGCAGCTCCCTGCTAGACCGGAAGGGGACGAAGGGTCCAAACAGCAGGACTCCGCTGCGGCTCCGGAGACAGAGGCGAGGGCTGAGGAAGACCCTCAGTTGGACACTATTGTGCCTGGGGTCTCATCATCCTCCTCCCCGGATGAGGCGGTGGCGGGTACCTCCTCCAACAGTCCCCCCCCGCTGGATCTCAGGGCGCACCAGGACCTCCTCAGGCGATTGGCTCAAAACCTGAGTCTGCAGGCAGAGGAGGTCTCGGAGATAGAGGACCCGATTGTCACCATCCTCTCTTCCGATGCTCCCACCAGGGTCGCCCTGCCGTTTATACGGACCATTCAGGCCAATGCCAATACTATCTGGCAGTCCCCGGCCTCCATCCCTCCGACAGCGAAAGGAGTCGAGAGGAAGTACATGGCCCCTTCTAAGGGGTACGAATATTTACATGTTCACCCGACTCCCGGTTCACTGGTAGTGCAATCGGTGAACGATAGGGAGCGTCACGGCCAGGAGGCTCCGGCCCCCAAATCCAGAGAAGCCAGGCGGATGGACCTCCTTGGCCGTAAGGTGTATTCGGCTGGGGCGCTGCAGCTCAGGGTCTCTAACCAACAGGCCCTGCTGAGCAGATACGCCTTTAACTCCTGGGTGGCAGTGGACAAATTTAAGGAGCTGCTGCCACAGGATGCTCGCCAAGAGTTCACGGCCATCTTGGACGAAGGCAAGAAGGTCGCGCGCACGGCCTTGCAAGCCTCCTTGGACGCTGCGGACTCGGCTGCCCGTACCCTCGCGTCAGGAGTTACGATGCGTCGCATCTCCTGGCTGCAGGTTTCCGGCCTTCCGCCAGAGCTCCAGCACACGATACAGGACCTTCCTTTCGAAGGCCAGGGCCTGTTTTCCGATAAGACAGACCCCAGACTTAAGAGTTTAAAGGACAACCGGGTCATTGCGCGGTCCCTCGGGATGCACACCCCCGTGACACAGCGTAGACCCTTTAGGCCGCAACAACAGCAGCACCGTCGGCCGTTTTCCCAGTTCCGCCAGCGGCAGGACCCTTACAGGCGCCGCGGCAGGAACGGGAGGCGCAGGCAGTCGGGGAACCAAGGGGGGCAGAACCAAGGCTCCTCAAAACCCCCGCCTGGTCCTAAGCCTTCATTTTGAAGGTGCGCTCGAGGGCGCAGTAACAGTTTCCCCTACGGATCCTTCCCCTCCGTTTTCCAACCGCCTTTCGTTTTTCCTCCCGGCGTGGTCCCAAATAACATCGGACCGCTGGGTCTTGAGCGTGGTGCAGACGGGGTACCGCCTGCAGTTTGTTTCGTTCCCTCCTTCCCGCCCTCCTTCCTCGTCCCTCTTCAGGGACCCCTCTCACGAGCAATTCCTTCGGCAGGAGGTGCAGACGCTCCTCAGCAAAGGAGCTATAGAGGCGGTTCCCGAAAACGAGAAAGGCAAGGGGTTTTATTCCCGCTATTTTCTGATCCCCAAGGCCAAGGGGGGCCTCAGGCCTATCCTCGACCTGCGAGAACTCAACAAATACCTCGTGAAGTTGAAGTTCCGCATGGTATCCCTGGGGACCATTATTCCATCCCTGGATCCGGGAGACTGGTACGCCGCCCTCGACATGCAGGACGCGTATTTCCACGTTGCCATTTGGCCACGCCACAGACGCTTCCTCCGCTTCGTTGTGGGGGCTCGTCATTATCAATTTGTGGTCCTCCCGTTTGGCCTGTCCACGGCCCCGAGGGTGTTTACAAAATGCATGGCAGTTGTCGTGGCGCATCTTCGGCGCAACCGTGTCCACGTGTTCCCTTATCTGGACGATTGGTTGATTCGGGGCACGTCGGAACAGCAGGTGTACAGCCATGTCCGCGTGATCACCGGCATGTTTGCGAGTCTGGGCCTCTTGATAAACACAGACAAGTCCACCCTGAGGCCCACTCAGAAGGTGGAATTTATCGGGGCCGTCCTGGACGCCACTGTGGGCAGGGCCTCGCTGCCTCGGCAGCGGTTCCAGACCATGGCGGCGATCGTTCAACGCTTGCGGTCAGCCCCGTTGACGTCAGTGAGGACATGTCTAACCCTGTTAGGCCACATGGCGGCGTGCACTTTTGTGACCGACTACGCTCGGCTCCGCATGAGGCCTCTCCAGCTGTGGCTTATCAGTCATTACAGACCAAGGCAACCGCTAGACATGTTAATTACAGTCCCCCAGAAGGTCTTAGATTCCCTCGGCTGGTGGGTGGACCAGTCCGTATTGTGTGCGGGTCTTCCCTTTCACCCGTCTCAGCCCTCGGTATCCCTGACAACGGATGCCTCAGATCTAGGCTGGGGGGCCCACCTAGGGACCCTGCGGACGCAGGGCCTATGGTCCCAGGAGGAGGTGGGGCTACATATCAACATGAGGGAGTTGAGAGCGGTCCGCCTTGCTTGCCAAACGTTTTGTCATCAGCTTCAGGGTCGTTGTGTAGCCGTGTTCACGGACAACACGACGACCATGTATTATATCAACAAGCAGGGCGGCACCAGGTCCTCCTCCCTGTGCCTCGAGGCGATACGACTCTGGGACTTTTGCGTAGCCCACTCCATTCACCTCAGGGCTTCCTTCCTTCCCGGAGTACGGAACACGCTGGCGGATCGATTGAGCAGATCCTTCCTGTCACACGAGTGGTCCCTTCGACTGGACGTCGCTCTCTCCATTTTCCGGAGGTGGGGTTATCCCCGGGTGGACCTCTTTGCGTCCAGGGGGAACAGGAAGTGCCAAGCGTTCTGCTCCTTTCAGGGCAGGGAGCCGGGGTCGATAGCGGATGCCTTCCTCATCCAGTGGTCGACCCACCTGTACTATGCGTTTCCTCCGTTCCCTCTGGTTCACAAGGTCCTCCTGAAGGTGCGCAGAGACAGGGCTCGTGTGATCATGGTGGCCCCGGCATGGCCCAGACAGCACTGGTACACCATGCTGCTAGACTTGGCCGTAGCCGACCCAGTTCCCCTGCCCCTTCATCCGGACCTGATTACCCAGGACCACGGGTCCCTCTGTCACCCAGACCTGCAGTCGCTGCACCTAGCGGCGTGGCTCCTGCGTGGCTAACTGGTTCCGAGCTGCGCTGCTCCACGCCTGTGAGAGAGGTGCTCTTGAGCAGCAGGAAACCATCCACAAGAGCCACATATTCGGCAAAATGGAAACGCTTCTCCTGTTGGTGCGTAGAGAGAAATCTCCGCCCTATGGAAGTTTCGGTATCCGAAATCTTAGATTATGTTTGGTCCCTCAAAGAACATGGTCTGGCCTTATCGTCGTTGCGAGTCCATCTGGCAGCTATCTCCACCTTTCACCCGGGTGCGAACGGTCGCTCCGTTTTTTCTCACCCGACGGTGTCGAGATTCCTTAAGGGGCTGGAACGGTTATTCCCTAACGTCCGTCCCCCTGCTCCAACCTGGGATCTTAACCTGGTGTTGTCCCGGCTCATGGGGCCCCCCTTTGAGCCGTTAGCTACTTGCTCCCTGCTTTACCTCTCTTGGAAGGCTGCCTTTCTAGTAGCTATCACCTCAGCTAGACGGGTGTCGGAACTCCGAGCCCTTGTGGTGGACCCCCCATACACGGTCTTCCACAAGGACAAGGTGCAGCTTAGACCACACCCTGCCTTTCTACCCAAGGTGGTCTCAGCCTTCCACGTCAACCAAGAGATTTTCCTCCCGGTTTTTTTCCCAAAACCTCACTCCTCAGGCAGGGAGCAGCAGCTCCACTCGCTGGATGTCCGTAGAGCTCTCGCGTTCTACATAGAGAGGACCAAACCCTTCCGCAAATCCCCCCAGCTTTTCGTGGCGGTAGCGGACCGTATGAAAGGGCTTCCTATCTCCTCCCAGAGGTTATCCTCGTGGGTTACGTCCTGTATCAGGACCTGTTATGACTTGGCCCATGTCCCTACGGGCCGTGTGACTGCGCATTCTACCAGGGCGCAGGCGTCGTCGCTGGCTTTCCTGGCCCGTGTGCCCATCCAGGAAATCTGTCGGGCAGCGACCTGGTCATCGGTCCACACCTTTGCTTCCCACTACGCCCTGGTACAGCAGTCGAGAGAGGATGCGGCCTTCGGAACTGCAGTGCTCCATGCCGCGACTTCTTACTCCGACCCCACCGCCTAGGTATGGCTTGGGAGTCACCTAACTGGAATGGATGTGAGCAATCACTCGAAGAAGAAAAGACGGTTACTCACCTTTGTAACTGTTGTTCTTCGAGATGTGTTGCTCACATCCATTCCACACCCGCCCTCCTTCCCCACTGTCGGAGTAGCCGGCAAGAAGGAACTGAGGAGCGGGCGGGCCGGCAGGGATATATATTGGGCGCCATGGCGGCGCCACTCCAGGGGGCGACCTGCCGGCCCACTGGAGTTGCTAGGGTAAAAAAGTTTCCGACGAACGTGCACGCGCGGCGCGCACACCTAACTGGAATGGATGTGAGCAACACATCTCGAAGAACAACAGTTACAAAGGTGAGTAACCGTCTTTTGTATGTGCAAAGTACTGCAGCATATGGTCCAGTGACACAGTCTAAAACCCTCCCCCCTGCCCTGCACCATCCCAGTCATCCATGATCCACAGCTACGAGCCCCACAGCCGGAGATCCTGCACTGGCTACACCCTGCCTGGCAGGCTCCAAGAGAGGGCCAGTCAGCAAGACCCTCTCCCCTGGTGCTCAGGCATCAGGATCGCACAGAGGGAGAGAGACTGGCATAGCTAATGGGGGAACCATTTCCACATGAGCATCCTCACTGCCACATGCAGACCCGCATCCCTGCCAGAGCGCCCTACACAAAGATCCCTGCACGGGTATCCAAGAACTTAAATGATCTTCTCTTCCACTCAGAACTTCTTAACTTTTTCTGCGAAGTCTCCCGAGATGCCCTTCTGAGCCGTGCGCTGTTCTTTAATTCCCTGGAGACGCTGCAATTGACCAGCACCATGCACTCCCTCCTCACCCCCTACTTGCAGGAAGCTGGGACCAAGAATCGAATATAGATCCCATGCACAGCTGCCTTTATCTACTCCTCCCTCCCCCGGGTACCTTTCCAAATGAAGATTTTCCCATCAGAGCCATGGTCCAGAATGAAACAGTCATTGGAGTCCAGTGCAGCCTGGGAGAACGGATTCTCGTCTGCTACCAGAGAGACAGCCATGTTCCCTGCACCATTGGAGACCTGGGATAATGCAACACGAGGCTCAGTTCAGAGGCACTCTGTGGAAGAACCTGGAGTCCTTCTCCTCTCAGCGTTCCACAGCTACATGTAGTTGGAGGTGAACATTGGGACTTGGGTGCATTGGTTTCCTTCACGCCTCCTGTCCTTCAAACGTGCTGTTCTTGGCACAGCAGTGATGTGATACAAAGGGGTGGTCTGCCCCTAGGATTTCAGGGATTTCTCCCACCACTGCAACTTCCTATGAGACTACAGAAATGGCAGCACATCTCTCCAATGTCCTCAATGCAAATGCAGCCAAAGGGGCCTTGTCAGCAGAACTGTCCTGTTCCCTAAGAACTGGAAAGGGCTATTTCAGCATCCTGGTGACTATCCCAAGGAAAAGCCACTGGTTGGCTTGCTGGTCCACATGAAATGCGTGTGGGGGATTCAGACTCTAGAGTTACTAATGGACAAGTGTGGACATCACAAAACCATGTCATACTTATTTACTAAATCACCTGCCAGCAGATTGACACTAAACTCCCTTCTTGCACCTTGAAGTGGGCTCTGCAGGGCAGGGCTGAGAGACACTGGCAGGTCCCTGTGGGCCAGTCTGCCCTGCTGTTGCCCACACTGTGGCTAGCTAGAGCACTAAACCTCCTGGGGGGAGGGATAGCTCAGTGGTGTGCACATTGACCTGCTAATCCCAGGATTGTGAGTTCAATCCTTCAGGGGACCACTTAGAGATCTGGGGCAAAATCAGTACATGGTCCTGCTACGGAAGGCAGGGGGCTGAACTCAATAACCTTTCAGGGTCCCTTCCAGTTCTGTGAGATAGGTATATCTCCATATATATATATATATATATATATATATATATATATATATATTAGCTGTCAAGCCAGCCTGCATGACAGGGGCAGAGGAGTTAACAGAGTTGGGGTCTTAAGCTCCTTGATTCTAGTTCATTCCTGACAGGACAGAGGAGGGCTCCCTCTTCCCCTGCTAAATACAGCTGCTTGGCTGATTCATTTCACTTTACTTCCTTCTCTCATGGATAGCAACTGCAAGCTCTCCCAGCAGCCTGGCATGTGTGACATTGCACCTCCATTCCTGACAATTCCAGCTCTCACATGGGAGTCAGTAAGGCCTGGGCAAGGCAACAAAGCAATGGTGGCTACTTAGATAGTCTTGCATAAACTTTCTTTGCTAACACTTCATAAATAGCTAGCGACACAAGTGAGAATCAGAGCCCCTCTGCTCCACTCCAGCTCTGTCTAGTTAGAACAAGTTAGACAAACATCTTTCAGGGTTTACTTGATCCTATCTTAGCACAGGGGGCTGGACTCTCAAGGTCCCTTCCGGCCCTACATTTCAATGATTCTATGATTCCACCCTTTACAGGATTCCTCTGTCAGCAGCCATCTGCTTCTTGTTACCTTATACAGCTTAGCCAGCTTTCTATTGGATGCGTCAGCTTTGAGGTCATCAGCGACTCCTTCTGGCAGATCGGGCTTAGGTCCCAGAACCTGAGAGAGAGGAAAACAATCTGCTAGCTATGTGTGTTGATCCAAGAGAATTTCTGCTCCCCAGATGCTCTGACCACAAAAAAAAAACAACAAAAAAAACAAGAAAAAATGTAGGTCAGCTACATCAAAACTGGTATGTTCCAATCTCCAAATGGGGCTCAACACCCACTGTTTTCTGTCCCTTGCACAAGAGAACGGCCAGCAGAAACAACACTAGTATTGAGCACTTGAATAGTCCCCTCCCTCTGAGGATCTCAAAGCACTTCACACATATTCATTAATTCTTACACTATGATGCAGGAAACAGATGAGGAAACTGAGGCACAGACAGGCTATACAATTTGTCCAAGGCCACCCAGCAAGTCAATGGCAAGGCCAGAGTTAGACCTAGATATTGTGACTCACAATCCTGTGCTCTAGCCATTCGACAACGCTTCTCCTGCTGATACTGTATATCAACACACACATTCTGTACTGCACATGTGCGTGCAGGCCATCCTTTCATCCAGACGCCACACTCATCACCCCTGCAGCTGATTGCACAGACAGGACTTTGCTGTGACGTTCAGTGAAATACAAAGAAAGTGACCTGCAGCATTTGCTCCCGCTCTGACCCTTCCTCCACCACGTAGACATTGCCACGGCCACTCCGCTCATTATCCCGGATCCCCTTAGCCACCTGGGTGGCCTTCAGCCTCTCAAACCGATTGCTCTTGGAGCCGCACCACTGGTGGATGTCCTGCAGGGCACAGATAAAGAGTATGGCATTTCAGAGAGCCCCATCTCAGAAACACGAGGCTTCTTTAGGCAGCGTAATGCAAAGAACACACCAATGGCTGGGTTAACAGGCCTGACCTAAGCAGCAGTGGTGCATTAGGGCCTTTTCATGCAGGTAGGAAGGGGCAGCCTGCAGCAGCAGTTGGTGAGGGGTTGGGAAACGTGGATCTAGGGGCCTAGAGTCCACAGCTCATCAGACCAGGAAAATACAGCTCACTTTCCACCGTGACAATAGGAGAGTTAACAGATCGGCTGTGCAGTTTGTGAAATCACTGGTGACCTTGGGGAGCCTCACACAGCTTAACACAGACTAGGAAGAAAAACAAATGGCCCACCAAGACATTTCCCATTCCCCGAAGATTTGCCAAACGTGTGTTTAACTAGCAGACTTACACTGCCCAGATCAAGGATGAAACAATCTCCGTTGTTGAAACTGTCCCAGCTCACAGGGACCTCAGTAGCTCGAACCACTCGCCTGCCTTTGATCTGAAGGACTCTTTGGACAGTCACCTCATTGGGAACCACATGCTTGAAGCCAGAGGCAACTCCACCAGCCTAAAAGAACAAAGAAGAAGGTAACTCCGACTCACAATATGAATATAAAGGGGGTGAGCGGAAAGTGGAGGAAGCCAGGTCTACGCTGGCCTTTTTATTGCACTGTGTGTATTAGAGTAACATGCCCCTTCAGCTATTCCCAGTTACCCAGACTCCACCATTCATTCTCACGGCTGCAAAGAGAAAGAGTGAACAGAAAACAAAGTGAATTCAAAAGAGGAAGTTACAAAGACCATATCAGCGCCGAGCTGAGAATAGTACTCACACTTCCTGACCACCCAGCCCATTGCTCTAACCACTAAAACACGCTGCCTCCCTTTGAGCAGTCTGTCTGTGGACAACTGCCTCTCACATATTCTTTCACTCTCCATACACACGCAGTAAGAGAACTCACTTTTTTGCTACCTGTCCTTTTCACTGCATTTGTCCACGGGAAGGTTTAAAACACTTTCAAAACTGATACCTCCACAGATTAAAGGTCTGTATCTGGCAGAAGCTTCTGTTCTATTCTTGGACAATTTAGGCAGTAGGTTTAAGCCGTTCACCCAAAAGCGAAACCAAATTAAAAGGAGAAAGGAATGGAAAATACTAGGGTTACGAATAAGCAAATAAAAAAAAATTGTAGGAAAATCCAGGACAAGGAAAAAAATAGCCAACTGCAGAAGAGTCTGGCGTAATGTTGCTTTGTTTGTGCCAGTGGATAGCTAATGTGGATAACTATTTCTGGACAATCTAATTCCACTCTTCTCCTATCCCACCATTTTGCACCACTATGGAAGAATGACTCCCCAATGCTTTCCCCCACCTTCCCGTAATACTACCGATGATCGCTGCCAAGAGAGCTAGCAGAGGAAATATGCTGGGCATAGAAAAAGAGACACTGGAAAGCCATAGCTGGTTGAGTAGCTGGGGAAGGGTACAATCAATGCACAGGGCCAGGCATCTGCCATTAACTCAGATGTCTATTTCCCAAATCAGTTGCAGACACCTTGCGGCAGCTCCCTTCTTGCAAGAAAAACAAAACTCCAATCCCTACAATTGCCTGGGGCTTTCACTTCTGTCTCACTGAATCCAGCCCGGGCTCTCTTACTATGAGTTGCTGAGTTGCTGTTCTGTGCCCTGTCATTGAAAACAGCTGGTGATCGACAAGAAGGCAATCCTTACTTCTCCTCGGTGATGTGGACAGGCTGGGAAACCATCCTACTCAGATTCAGACCTGCTAGGCTGGATGTCCAGCAAATACATACTTTGTACTTCAGGCCGGATTTGAAGTATCCCAGGAAAGTTGAAGACTCGTGCCCTTGCACCTCCCGATGCTGGATAGCCTTCCCATGAAGATAATCGTCCATCTGAACAGTGAATATGGCAGCTGCACCGCTTTCATCCTGACTACAGAAATCCCCTAGAAATCGAAGGAAGACACCACAGAGTGAATGCAGGGTCTCTGCCTTCTCATCCAGCTGTTTCACACTGTGCAAACAATTCCCTGGAGGGCGAGTTTCCCGGAAAACCTTTACTGACAGGTATTTTATTACAGCCAGGCAGGGACTGAGTCTCAGTTTCTCCATCTGTATACCAGCTATAGCAACACTGACCTCCTTTGTAAAGATCTACAGATGAAAAGCTCTGGATAAGAGCTAGGCGCTACTACCCCTGACAGCCTGGCCAGCTGACTTGGCAAGAAGATGCATTCAGTCTGCCCAAAAGTCAGGCAATCTAGCAGACCCTTAGGGGGCACTAGCGCATCGGCAGCCTGGCTCTGCAGACTTTCAGGAACCCTTGAGAATCCCTCTCTCAGGAGATCTGGCATTGCTACAACATAGATATGACAACGCACTGAACTAGAATAGAACCCCATTGATCATTAGCAGGCTACTCCATTTTACAGCACTGCAGAGCTGCAGCGGCGATGCGTGTTTTGTATGAGAGCTCAACTGAGGTCCCTATGTGGGCATTAAAGACCCCATGGCACTTTACAAAAGCGTAAAGGTTTGTTGTAGAGACTGAACAACATTTTCCCTTCTTGTGGTTGTGCAGGGCAATGATTAGTTGCTGCCCTCCACCCCAGAGGTGGCTGCATGTCAGTAGTGCATTGTTCAGGGAAAGTGCGAAACACTTTAGGATGAGAGGTGCTATGGGAATATAAAATTAAATGGCCTTAACAGTGCCAGTTTTGCCTTCTTTTCCCTTGTGGCAGGACAGGTTTACCCAAGAGTCCTGGACCAGTGAGAGGAACACAGTGCAAGAATGTTCACCTTCCCGGGTTTAGCTCCAGGAGTTGGAAGAACTGCCAATTTCCATTAAGACAGAGACAAGCCCCTCAGACCTTACCTAACCAGAAATGCAGGTCATACTGCAGGTTCCCACTCCGCTGTTTGATGGTGTTCAGAACCAGATAAGCATCTCCAGTGAAGAAGTCTCCATACAGGTTTTTTGGCACAGGTACCAAATCAAATTTCTCAATCCGCCAGATCTGTAGGCCCGGCTCCTTTCCAGCCTTCAGAAACTCAGCGTGTTCCACCATGCTGACAGGCTGGGAGAGGGAAATGAAACAGAGAATTCTCTTAGGCTTGTGCAGTACAATGAAACTCTTGTTAAACTAAGACTGCTTCTGGACTCCTAATTACTGCGGTTCCAAACAACGATTGGGAAGTTTCCATTGGCTCTCGCACTGAAATCATCTAAGGAAAATCCTGCTTGACCTTCATTACTTTCCATGTCCACCCACCTCCATTTCCTGACTTCCTTCCTAGCCTCTTTTTGCCTCTATTCCCTGTTATCTGATTACTTTCTCCCTATCCATTCAGTTTTGCAGTTCTTTCTTCTCTGCTGATTAGTCATTTCTTTGTGTGGAAGGGTGGAGGCAAAAGACACAGAAGTTCCCTTTCTATCCGTTCCTTTATAGAAACATTCCATAAGTTGGAAGGCTCCAGGGAATATATATATATTTTCCTTTCATCTATATATTTTACGTGGTTTGCAAAATCACTGTTATATTTCCCTATAACATGTGATCTATTAGTCTCTCACAGACAAACACTGGAAGTCCCATCATTGCTAGGCTGGAAAAAACATGACAGAGAACAATCTGACATTGGCAGGGAGGTGAATAGGTGATCTAACAGGACTTGTACATCCCTAGTGTCTATGCTTCTATGATATTATGATGCACTATTTACTCCAACGCTTTTATATGGCTTCTAGGAATTACACTAATAAATCACTACTCCTGATGGCTGTTGACTCCCTTCCCTGTCCCTAGCAAACTTTGCAATTCGAACCTGCCATTGCTGCCTCTACATTATTATTATTATTTATTAAGCATGGACAATGTGTTATCACTTCTTTTGAGACAATAAAGTTCTATGGCTACAACTAGAAAGAATTCAGGATAGCAATATTAAAAAGAAATAAACCAATCCTGATGTATTTTAGATTAAAGAAGGGTCTGTGTCCCTCTACCAGGGCAGGCCTAGAAGGCAAAGATGAAAGAAATAAGATTACATCATAAGCATCCAGTACGTCAACAAAGAGGAAAGTTCACAATAATTAATGGACAAAAATAAAATTTATGCTCAGCTCACAAGGCCAGAAATACAAAATGCTGCAGACTGGAAAGCAATACAGCAAGTTAGCTGCTGAATCCGTATCTAAACTGAACCCTGTCATCAAACGGATATTTAAAACAGTGCCCTCTTACAGTTTCCACTCCACAGGCTGCACAGCTTAGTTAAGGAAGCCTTTTAGGAAAGCTTAAAACCACGCAGGAGAACACAACCCTTGCAAGTATTTTCTTAGCAGAGGAAAAGTTTTACAGTGTTTAATTATACGATTGGTCACTTACCACAGCTGAAAGAAGAACAGCTGCTGTAACGAGATAGCCGAGCCCTGCGACAGATACAGAGTTTGCGTACCTTAACCTCAGAGCCATTGTACAAAAAGCTGTGAGAAGAATGCAACTCTAGCCGTGTTTGCACTGGAATTTAAGAAGCGTTTTTAACAGCAAAGGGTTCTTCACTCTTTCACCTCCAACAGAAGAGGGACTGAGGAGCCACAGCCCCTTCTTTGTTTCCCTGTCAATAAAGATGTGCTGCATAAGCTGGTGCTTTATCACAAGGAAACACACCCAGCTCCCTCTGAAATATAAGGGTGTAACATGCCTATGCACACGGTCCACTTGGAGGCTACACAGATTTATTCTGTGCAGTCATTTATGGAGGCTCAATTCCAAAAGACAGTAATACAGGGAAATATGGTATTCATTACAGCGGGCGGTGCAATAATGGACAAATAAGCTAAATATTTCATCAAAAGGCCAATAACAGAGAGAGGCATCAGCAATGGAGACAAGAATGCATCCGCTGAGAACTGGAAATAGACAGAGAGTTGATGAGGTGCTGAGGAACAAAAAGGTCGTCCCAGATGGCAAGGCCTGTGGAGGAAAAGATTCTCATACATACGTCAGTGAACTGTGGGAAAGGACAAAGAGTGCTAAAGGGAGCCGGTTGAGAGGTTGGAGAGTGAGGAATGATGTGTTCATATTTCCCTGTACATATAGATAAGCAAGAAGCAACATTTGACAAATGCTTTGGTCTCCTGCGCATGGATTTAAGCCTCTACACAAGCTACGATAAGAACAGGAGTACTTGTGGCACCCTTCTGTTCTTTTTGCGGATACAGACTAACATGGCTGCTACTCTGAAACCAGCTACAATGAAATTGGTGTGAAGCAGAGGGGTTCTAGGTACAACAACGAAGGACCACTCGTCTGCTGGCAAAAGGACTTCCCTTGCCAGACAAGATGGGAGAGCAAAGCCAGCTCAATAATTTCACACCGTATGCTTTTCGGGATTGAGCAAGATAACTGTGACATGCATCCAGCAGTCTTTGGGCTTATTGAGTTCAACAATAACAGTGTAGAGCTGATGTCAAAAGACTCAAGAACCAGGCCTACTGTCTCCTGGCATGAGATGAACAGTGCCAGCAATGAGCCTGCTTCATCCAAGTAGTGTACAAAACAATAAGTGCCCTACAATAAGATTTCTCACTGATTGCACTGCTGGGCCACATTAGAACTGTGTGTGCAATATGTCCCTCAAGTGGCTAGTCCATTAAAATATAATAGCCTACTACCACTACCACATGATGGAGTTACTCCTAGAGTTCCAAGCGCTAAGGGTGATGCTGTGGTGCTGAAGGTTCTGGGTTTAAGCACTACTGAAAACCCATGCAGAGGTTTGTTGTAACCACGCTATAGAGTCTGGGATGGTACGCCTACCCTAGGAGATCAGGGAGGAAATGAATCTCTTTATGTGTTTATATTGCAAGCTACATGTATCTAGAGCAGAACTGAGTGGAATCTTCAGATTAATTACCCAATTTCTAGGAAGATACTTAAACAAGGATCTGTTGCTCCTCCCACCCCCACTGAAGTCAGTGGCCAAACTTCCATTGACCTCAATGGGATCAAGATGAGGGACACACACACACTCCGTAACATAGGAAAGCTTTCTCCTCTCCTCATGAAAATCATTTTCCATCTCTCTCTGTTTTGCTAGAACACTATGTTTTTTGTTCCATAGTTTCCGAGCTGGTGCTCTGTGTCTGGACATTTGGCTATTAAGTATTTCAGATCTTGGCAAGCTTCTGCTCAGTTAATAGACTTTTGACAGTAAGTATCAAAACAAAATTTCCTTGGAAGTTCTCAATTTTTAACAGAGAATAAAAACAATTTCTTCATCTGGCTGGGCTTGGACAGATTTTTTTCCCGTCCCCGGGGAGGGAGCTCACACAGAGCATCAAGGGTCTGAAAGGCAGCAAAAATTTTGCTGGAATCATAAGTGTTGGCCAAGGCAAGTTGAGCAGTGCTGGGAAGCCATCAGTGAATGGCTCTTACAGCTGTTCCATCTGTGGTCCACCCAAATCCAGAGGACTACACTGAAAAACAAATTAGTAACAATGTTGGAAAGAGAGACAAGTCCCTTGCAGATGGAAAGAGAGTTTCAAGTATTTATTCATAAACATTTATACAGTGCCAGAACTTTGCATGCAACTCCACTGAGACTGAGGGAAAAAGACCCAAGGCAAAGTGCCTAAGTAATTCAGGAGCCTACACCCCATTTTCAAAAGTGACATAGGGTCCTATTTCCCATAGACTGAGGCTCCTAAGTCACTTAGGTGGGTTTGAAAATGTTAGCCCCAACCCCTATCCTGCAGAGCTTACAATATCAATCAGACAAGTGCAAAGCATGAAGGCAGACAAAGGAAATGGGTAAGGAAAGGAGAATGAAACAAAAATTATGTGACCAACATAGTGAGCAAATAATAAATTATGGTGCTCTTAGGACATAAGGTGAGGAGTACAAGTAATATTCACGTGGCTGGTCCAGCCTACTACAGCTGTCAGCAAATGTAGTTACGCCTTTCACTGGAATGGCAGAAAACTGAGCTTTGGTGTGAAGGGTTCAAAGCTCGTTGCTGACGTGGCAGAAGTCAGTGCATAGATTATAGAGAAGATGTCACTGGTGGAAAGCATGGCAAAGAAGTGGTGTGAAGCAAATACTAGTATAACCATCCAAATCACCCTCACAACTGATGCAGAGTAAACCCAACATCTTACCCACAGAAAATGCATTCAAGGACAGCAAAGCTCTATAAACACATGGCATTGAATACACAGTTTCACTGCTGGGGAATTATCTGAAGGAGGTTTGGCTGCTCAGGGATGAAAACAAAAGCTTTTAAGGAAAGAAGCCCTTGTGTTTTGAACAAACAGCAGAAGACAACTGCTTATTACGGACGCCAGCTGTGTGATTAACATCTCAGTAAGCATGAAAGGTCTATTCAAGAACATCTTATAAACGTGTACCTTCCTACTGAGATAATTATGGGGATATGCTCACTAATTACAGCACACAATGCCCTGACGTATAGCAAATGAAAAGTAACATCTACTAGGAAGCTTGAATTGTCTGATTGCTCAGTGGCAGGGTACATCAGTCTTCCAGTTTGGAGTTTGCTTTTTCAAAAGAAGTTTTCAGCGAACTGTGGTGAGGTGTTCACCCTGCACAAGTGGTGAAAGGGTTAATGTGGGCCCTAAAGGCCAATTAACCCACCTGGCTGAACCTGGAGGGTGCCCCAGGCCTAATGAAAGATGAAGCCCTACTGGAGAGGAGCTGGGTGGAGCTACAAAGACAGAAGGTCTTGCACAGAAGGGTTTGTAAGGGAAGAATTGTGCAGGTGCTCTCTGGGACAGGCAAGAGTTGTGGGAAACACCCCTGCAGGGTAAGGAGGAAGCCCTGTGTAGGGAAAGGTACCTGAAGGCACAGGACTGGAGCAAGCTCCTATAGCTGATGCTGATACAAGGGTAGAAAGCAGACCTCTGGTGAAAAGCCTGGGAGGCACTGCTCAGTACAGATAGCCCAGCAAGGGGCTGGGGAAAGGGCCTGAAGAAAGGCTCAGGGTAGGATTGGTCCAAGAAGGCCGAGGCAAGGTGTCTGACAGAGCAGACTGTGGCTGTTTCCAGGCTCCCTGGATTGCAACCCACTGTGCAGGGTGGGCCTGGGTTTCTCCTTCCACCACTGGGAAGGTGGTGTGAAGCCCCTGACACAGAGGGATAAGGCTGCTTTAAAGCCCTCATGTACGGACTGTGGGTCTGAGGCCCAAATGTGAGGACACTGGATTTGTGTTGGACTTGCTGTTACCCCAGGAGGGATGGAACTAAAATGTGACCTGGCTGAGCTGCAAGAAGAGGCAGACCACTCCAGCCGCCATTGCCTGGGGCACCAGAGAGGAAAGAACTGCTGCGCTACACCCAGCTGTGAGATGGGGGATGCTAGTGGTGAGGCCACACTTCTACAGTACGTGATTGCCCCTGAAAGGTAGGCTGGCTGCCCTGGGTACTGAGGGCTTCCCCTGAGCACCAGAGTGGTGCAGGTTAGGCTCCTTTCTGCCCCACCCCGACACTGCCATTGCCAGCATGCCTCAATTCTCTTCTGAACACACTCCCTCCAAGGAAGGGGCATTCAGTCTCCTGGGCCTACTTAATTCTTGGCCGCTCCTAGTGGCTAGGAACCAGGGGCCAGTTGCAGTGGGGCATTCTGAGGTGGGTGTCTGCGCACTAGCGACTGGACTGGAAATGCAGGACTTTGGTTACAGTGTTACAGCTGGTAAAAAATGTGACCTATCCTAGAAGTTGATGTAACGAACACCTGTCAGCTCATTGGCCGAGGGGGATGGGCTCAATGTCCCCCTACTATATATCTTCTCTGGCATGCTGTCCAGTCTCCTTTCAAAACTCTTATGGGATGCAGCTCCCATCACTTCTCTCTGGAGACAATTCCACAAAGTGTTTGTGGTTGGTTTTTTTTCCTAGTATCCAACTGAAAAGTTCCTTTTCTTAAGTCCACCCCACTACTCCTAATGATACCCTGCTTTTTACGTCCCTAAATAATTCTCTCTGGGCATTTAAGCCTTTCATATATTTGTAGACTGGCATGCTTCACACTCAGCTTTCATTCCGCCAAGATACATAAGAATGGCCATACTGGATCAGACCAATGGTTAATCTAGCCCAGTATCCTGCCTTCCAACAGTGGCCGGTGCCAGATGTTTCAGAGGGAATGAACAGAACAGGGCAATTTATTAAGTGATCCATCCCCATTTGGTCCACTCCCAGCTTCTGACAGTCAGAGGTTTAGGGACACCCAGACCATGGGGTTGCATTCCTGGCTAATAGTAATTGGTGGATCTATCCTCCATTGAGGATACTGTCATTCTGACCCCCGTAAATCTGATCTTTCTGCCTCGTACTCATTTTGTTGCTCCTCTCTGAATTCTTTCTACCTTGTTTCTGTGTTTCTGGTAACATATCTGGAGCTGAATGTGACATTTCAGGCATGGTCTCACCAGAGCTCTATAGTGCCTCAGTTACGCAAATAAAAACAAAATGGATAGAAAAGAGCTACCACTGCCCAGGCCCATGACATGATCTCTGGCATGTATAGTCCAGACTCACATCTGCTCACTTTCCTGGCTGTATCCCATTGCAATGTCAATTACAGGGAATAGACTTTCCAATGACTCTAGTCTGACCTATCCTGGCACCTCTAATTCAAACACTTCCCTACTGCCTCACCACAAACACTACCTACAACTCCTACTGCTGCTATCCAAAACCCCCTTTTGAAAGGTGGCAACAGGCGCTGGAGAATCAGCCGGTGCTTAGTGAGAAAGGGGAAAATGTTGCAGCCAATGCATGAAACAAGATAGCTTTCCGCTAGACTCAAGCTTCTGATTCACATTTGACCACAAACATTCCAGCAGGCTCACCAAAGCTTAAGGAATGCACAAATTCTACCAAAACATCAACTGATTGGTGGTATTGCCAGAGCACAATATGTGCAAAATAATAAAAATATTCTAACAGTTTCCAAATTAAAATTCACTGAAGTGAGATTCCAGTTTCTTAATTACACTGGAATAAGGGGACTGGCTATTCAAAGAGCCAAACAGTCAAGTTTATGAAGAAACAAATATTTGCACACAGGTCTTTCCTCAGAACAGCTGTGGCTATGAAAGCAGTAAGACTAGAAGGATGGTATTTCTACAGCTCAGCCATTCCACAAAGATTAAGGCTTTTCACTGCCTTTATTTATGGCTAATACATGGTGAGGGAGGGGGCAGAGGTGAAAAATTACTGTTCCATATCTCCTTATAAATTACATTATTGGTAAAAATGTTGTGAAACAGGGAGGGAGTGCGCATCTGTTTGGTGTATAGATTTAGCTGAGAGAAGTGTCTGTGTTTCTGAAAGAGAAAGGGTGTATGTGTTTGGGGGAGGGGGGCAGACAAAGTTGGAAGTGGTGGTATGAGCATCAAAATTAGTTTTCCCAAACAGGTAGGAAAACGGTTGTTTCTTAAACAATAAACTAGAGGCGGGGGGGGGGGGGGAGGGAAACCAATGCTCCTTTAGAGTTAAAATGTTTTGTGCAACAGTTTACGTTACTATTCTAGTGGGCAACACTATTGTTAGACATTTTTTATGAGAGAAACATGCATTTGAAGAAGGCAGGATTTTTAGGGTGTCCAGTCAAACTGGACTAGTGTACACCCACATCCCCATCATATCACAAAACCTCTAAAATGTCTGCGCTTCTTAGTTCTTTACATTTCTAGGACTGTAGGGAATTTTTTTTTAAAGCCTCTAAATTTTTTTGGTATGAGCCCTGAAATGAAATTTCAGTTCTAGTACAGATTGTATTTCTTTAGTACATATGGACAATGCATAATAACTGCTCTGCCAGGTGCTACAGTGCCCTCTTTATATAATACACAGTGATTCATTGTTTGAGTGCATCCCCTTAAGAAAGGGGAGACCCAGCTCTCATGGTTGGTTACTCCAAGCAGCTGAAGACAGAGTAAATTACCACACCATTTCTGCTGTGGCAAGTCAATAGGACTACCCATGTCAGTAAAAGCTCACCAGCTGAGGGAAGCACAGGCCAGCCCACAATATTTAAAACAAAAGTACAAATAACTTTAAAAAAAACTTGAGTTTTTTTTATTATTCTTTACTTGGATTTTAACTGTTTCTAGACTTTGAAAACACTACTCTGTACTAGTCCTAGCAAGCTTTATGTAAATCTGAAAAGTAACCAGGCTAACCAGCCACTTAATTTATTTCCATCTGAGCTTTATTGCTGTGTCTCATTAGCAAGGAGTAAGTGCTATAAATTACTTCCCTTCCATGAATCTAAGTAATGGTTGATATCAGAAATGTTGGCACCTATCCATTTGCAGTGAAGAACTTGGAAGTAGGTAAATTTGAAACCTCTTTTTAGCTGGCTTTGTTGGGCTGCATCAGGCATGCTGTCCAGTCTGTACAAGACCAGCTACAACATGCTGTTCTTTTTGCTTTATGCTGCCTGCTTCTTTAACTGGAGCGTCCTCCTCTTTCAAACCTGAGACCCATGTACAGTCTGTCCGGCAGGCAGAGGGAAGGCTGCAGTCTAGCTAAGCTGACTGTTTTGCATTTTAAAAAGAGAAATTAACTCATTTCTAAGCAGCCAGCTTCTCCCTTTAATATCCCAAAGAAACCAGCACACTTTACCCATAAGCCCTTAGCTTCTGCAGTGAAAGGAATTCTATTTACTATAACAAGGAAACTGACTGAGGGTTTGGGGGGGCTGTTTTGTTAAACAAAGCTGTGCTATAAGCAATGCAAACAAGGCCACTGTCTGGCTCTAATGTAGAAAAATGCAGACTGAACTTCCCTAGGCAAAGTGGGACCACAAGAAATCACAGCTGGCTAAATCAAGATGATAAAGGAGGCCTTGGTCACTGCTGGAAGAAAGCTGAATCGCAGGGAATTTGCAGCTGGCACAGAAGTGAATTACACTGTCACATCTGCACTCTTGTGCTCTCTGTGCACTTCATTTGGGCCTGTGGCTTCTCTTTACCCTAAGCTTCAGGAGACATCTGACTGCTTCTAGCAGAAAAGGACCCTCTGTGGGGCAGACTGTCAAACTGGGATTTGCACAAACCCAAGCTGGGAGGGAGGCAGGCAGCAGGCTAGAGATTTAACCCCTACAGTAGTGAATAGCAAGCCTTATTCCAGTAAGTGTACAACCAGCATTCCTGCTGCAGTAACTTCCCTTAGGAACCAGCTCACATTGCACCCTGAAGGCCCACACCTGCCTTTGCAGTCAGCCAGTTCTCTCACTCCCCTGCATTACAGCACCACCAAATTCAGACGGCCATGTTTGTACAGCCATGGGTTGGGTGCAGTGCAGAGATGCACACACTAAAGGAAGCCTTAGGGGCTGCTCTGTCTCAGGGAGCTCCTGGCTGCACGTATGCCTTTCTGGAGTGCAACACAAACCCCTCCATGCAGCTTATGTGCAGGGGAGGCAGAGTCATGGCCCCACCTCCTCTTCACCCCCTTTGGGGCACTGTGCACCCTCAGGGTGACACTTCCCATGTCAGTGCATTGGAAAGTCTCTTGGAGAGCCACTCTGTTTCCCATTTACCAGTCACTCACTGCAATCTCTCTCTGCCACATATCCTGAATCCATCTATCATAACTGGTATGGGCTCTGAGTCTATAATCCTTTTCCACCAGAAGTGGGGACTTCCCAGCATGCATCCCATGTGATGCGAAGCAATGAGTCAGTGGCCAGGACAAGTAGACCTGTAGTAAAAAAAGGCTTTTCAGTTCAGAAAATTCCACCCCAAGTTGCATGTTAGAACAAACCCTAAAACCAACTCAAAATTCAGCCAAACCCAAACTTCCTCCTGGCTTTGCACTGAAACAAGGAACCAGTGAGATCGGCATGGTGTTAGCACAAGCTCATAAGTTGACACCAGGTTTGCTAGAAACCTTTGGAGGAACCTCGTCTGATTTTGTAATGAAAGCTGAAACCACGATGACTTGAACCTGGCGAGAACATTTTACAGAGCTCTCACCGTGAGTTAATCATGTATTACATTTTTCTTTCATCACTTAACACTTTGCATTGTGAAGAATACAATTAACTACCTGGTTAAAATAACGGTAACTGGCACTGCGAATTATTACAATAATAACACTGGCCTCAAGAATAAAAAGGTGACTTGCACCAACGAACAGACTTGTCTGAAAGTCCTGCCTGACAAATGCTCATAGAATAATGTTTCCTTAAAAGAGAGAGAGTTTTTTTTTTCAAATTAGTTACACAGGAGATGTAATAGCTCCAATGTTCTTGTCTGTCCTATACATGTTCCACCCATTGGAAAATAAAAGCCTTAATTACACGTTTGCATGAATGGCTTTGCTAATATTCTAGAAGTTGTTTTTTTTTCCCTTTTGGCTTAATAAACGCTTTTACAATCTGGCTGATCCACTTTATCCAAAGGGACCAGAAAAGCTCTTAAAAAGCCATCAGAGTCACAGGTATAATTACTTATGACCAGCAATGTGTTTTCTTTTAATAAAATGTCTATGGAGCCTGTTGTTCCATGGACACTCGGATCCTATATTATTTTACGTTACCTACTTTCCTACTAGTAAACCTTGCTTGTAGTAATTCCTCTGCTGCATTCTGATTTTTGCCTTGTTACTTGAAAAGTCCATACCTTGCACATTGGTTTCTACTCAGCTTGCAGGTTTACATACATGCTTCACAAGAGTATTGTTCCTCTAGAAAAACAGGAAGGCAGTGTTGCGTGGCACCATTATTGGGAATAACCCCTGGCTGGCTTCACAGACTTATTGTCTACCAACTAATGCTGCTTTGCATGGCTATAAATAGTTATTTAGATAAAAGGCATCAAGAACAAAAAGCACCAGCAGGCTAGCTCAGTACCTCCAGCTGCAACTGACAAGCTGGTTTGGAGGGCATAAGAGGAAACTCTTTGGCAAGCATTTTGATAGGCATCGAGCCTGGCTTATTTTCCACAATCCAGCCTCTAGGTAGGTTCAAGACTCTAGATACAGAGCGTAGTAATCACTGAGATACTAAAAATTCTCACTTTTCTTCACCTCTGTTCTACACCTGGGATTGGTGAAAAGCCTTGATGAATTTGCACAAACTGTGGGAATTTGTGGGATCAGTGAAGCGTCTCTGCAGCTTTAAAGAAACCCTGTGACATCCTACAGGACTAGGGTGACCAGACAGCCAGTGTGAAACATCAGCATGGGGTGGGGGGTAACAAGCGCCTATAGAAGAAAATACCCCAAATATCAGGACAGTCCCTATAAAATAGGAACATCTGGTCACTCTGCACAAGACAGTATAGTGGAAGAGAGCAATTCAGTACAATATTAACAACTGATGACACTGCACCCTGGAAACAGTCAAATATTTGTCTTTACTTTTTTTAGCTCTTTGCAAAATTTGCATATAGCATGAGTGACTAAGTCTTAAGTCAGACACTGAAAAGGCCGCATGGTCTCTTTCAGCTTTATCACCACGGTGACAAGCACTGAAAAATATCTAAAACAGTAGATTAGATCTGTCTCTGGTCTCCAGGCAGCACTAAATTCATACACACACACACACAACTAAAAACAATCCCCACGCTGAGAAACTTGTAAAGAAAGCATCTTTAGGACAACCACAGTGACCCCATAATCTATTTTAGTTTTGTCTCTCGCTGTCTGAGGAACAGCATTGCTAATGGTGTTCCTAGGACTGGTTGCTGCTTATGCATGCTAGCAGTAGTTAACTGCTGCACCCATCCTTCTAGGTGGGTAAGTCAAATGCTACTTTTTTCCTTTTGCACACACAGTCTAAAACTTTTTTGTTGTATTTTTTTTTCACATTTGAAAAAATTCATACTAATGAAAACCAGCACGCTAGTGAGATACATAAAATGAATGGTACAAATGTACATTTAAAACAAAATTCAGGACACCGACTAAAGGCGGCTTTATCAGAAGCTCACAATGTTCAAGTTGACGGTGTCCTTTTAACAGCTCTCCCCTCAACTTTAAAAACTAAATCCTGTAGAGAACAAGTTAAAATTTCCTTCCCCCAAAGTATAGCAATATCTTTGTTGTAGGCAAAGTTGTTTTTTGCATTCACAGATTAACATTCCCGTGGAATCCTTTTAACAAATGAGAATAGCCAGGTGAAACAGGCCAAATTATTATATGCATAGTCTGGGCACAGTCAACCTGTGGAAATCTTGTCAGAGGATGTTGTGAAGACCAAGACTATAACAGGGTTAAAAAAAAAAACTAGATAAATTCATGGAGGATAGACCCATCAATGGCTATTAGCTAAGACAGGCAGGGATGGCATCCCTAGTGTCTGTCTGCCAGAAGTTGGGCATGGGTGACAGGGGATGGATCACTTGATGATTACCTGTTCTGCTAATTCCCTCTGGGGCACTTGGCACTGGGCCACTGTCAGATGACAGGATACTGGGCTAGACAGACCTTTGGTCTAACCAGTATGGCCATTCTCATGTTCTTTGCCTCATGATTAACAATTCCAGCTCTAGTCTGATATTTCCAACAACTACTAGTTTTTGCTGCTAGCTTTTAGTCACTTAAGTAAGACCCACCTATTAAACACAAGAGGTCAGGAGGAACTGCTAACTTTTAAAATCTCAACTTAAGAGCCTGATTCTCTTCCCACTTGCACTGTTGTAAATTAGGAGCAACTCCACTGAAGTTACACCAGGCTCAAACTGGCACGGGAGAAAAGAACTAGACCCTCTGTGAACATTCTAGGACCACATCTAGGATGAGAGACAGTCACATCCAGCTGAGAATCAACTGACTCAACCACAAAGCCCTACCCTAGTGAACACAATAAGTAGGAGTTCAGTCGTGCTCTTAAATGCACAGTACACACCACCTCAGGATCTCAGAAAGCCAGCTGCTTTCTTTTATTCATGAGCAAACAAATCCTAAATCGTATTCAAATGCAAATCAGTGCTAAAATGCTGACTAGGTGTTCTAGTTCTGCATAAAGAATCGCTAAGCCATACACAAAAGGCATGACATGGTATGTGGCCTATAGGCCAATAGGTGTGACCAGCCTGATGCAATTACACAGAAACAGGAATGTCAAATCTCCTTAGTATAAGATGAGCAATGAGAAGAGGCTGCAACCTGCTTTAGGCCTTGGCTACACTCACACTTTACAGCGCTGCAACTGGGGTGTGAAAAAACACCCCCCGAGTGCTGCAAGATACAGCGCTGTAAAGCGTCAGTGTAATCAGGGCAGCAGCGCTGGGAGCACAGCTCCCAGCGCTGCATGCTACACCCATAAGGGATGTGGTTTACATGCAGCGCTGGGAGAGCTCTCTCCCAGCGCTGCCGCTCTGACTACACTCACACTTCAAAGCGCTGCCGGGGCAGCGCTTTGAAATTCCAAATGTAGCCATACCCTTAGTGCTCTTGTCTGTCCCAACAATAGTGGCTGAGGCATTGTGCAATCTGTCAGAGGAGAGCTGGCTCTTCCTTTAGAGAAGAAAGGAACATTTTTGTGGAAGTCTGGATCTCGCCAAAGCAGAGGCTTGAGGTAAACAGGTGTTCTCGATCTGCACTTAGCCTGTAACTCTTCTTTCAGGAGAGCTGACAGAGATGGAGGTCTTCATTGTCCACTACTTTGCATCTTGTGTGGTCACTTGAACATATGCAAAGGGATGCGTATGAAGCTCCCAAGTCAGAATTGTGACATTTACCCTACCGTGGCATAGTGTAAATGGTGACACAACATGTCAGTCCATGGAGAATCAGACCCATTGTTTTCCATACCGTCCTCCAAATTCAAAGAGACTCCCCACTTGAAAGGTTCTCTGTTCAGCAATTTTTTAGACTCTCCATGATACTTTCTAAACATTATCACATGTGAGCTGATCCTGTGCCCACACAGTGAAATTTTAATGCTGCCTTTTATCTGAATGCAGATGATTTCCCACGGGACCAGAAGTTCAGTCAGCTAAGAGAAGGGCTCTGACACAGAGCCCATGTTACTGAAGGAGTGTCACTAAAATGAGTGTTGAGGGCAGGGCTCCTGAGCATCTCTGAAAATTCATCTCAAAAGCTGAGGTTCTGAGAATCAGTGGCCACTTTTGGCCCAAGAGACTTGTCCTAGGTCACAAAGGGAGTGTGTGGCAGAACCAGGAAGAGAGGCTGGACCTCCTGACTTGATCTCAAAGACCTGTACATTGGCCTCAAGAACTTCTTTCCCTTCCTTCGCATCGCTTGCTGAATTCCAGCTTTCAAGCAGGCACTAGTGCCTCATCAATTGCTTATGTGATCAGTGATTGCTTTGGCTGTGAATATTAAATCCTACCTCCTCTTTACTCATGAAGCACACACTTGTCAATAAGTTTAATAAAGGAAAAACAGCTTTGGATCTGTGTTCACGCAAAGATCCTAGACCACACACCCGCTGAACAGTTATTCTGCAAAAGTGCGCACACACACAAATCCATTTAAGTTTTTGTCCCTGATTACAAGTGTAAACACATCTTACTGGAATCTGTCCAGAGCATCTTCTCCAAAGGACAGAAGACCTGGTTATTTATTCTACATGACCCAAGCTGTTTGTTTTTTTTACATGCTTCCTGCTGTGTTAAGTATGTAAACAAGAATCTGTCTTTGGTTTGGTAGCTCAGGATGATTTTGCACGGCAGCCAGATTATGCACAAATGACCTAGATAGTCACATTGCCAACATGCTGAGAATAGCTCAGATCTTAGAGGAAGACATAAGTACCCAGTGAGATACAATTCTCCATGTTAAGCCAACAATCTTGCCATGTTATAAACCACTCTTAGATCAGGTGGCAATAGCAAAAAAACAGAAGCGCCTGGGATGTTGATATAGGAGGAGGACACGTGCCAAGGCTCTACACAGCATCCGCTGGAGGGAAACTGGCACATGTTCATCCCACCAGCCCCTAGTCACACAACACAACACAAACAGGAGCAGTGTTTAGCAGCCTCAGGCGACTACTTGCTCACCTGGCATGGTAGAGCTGGCAAAGCTCTACACCCCCCAGCAACACAGACATTCTTGTTCAATTCACAAACCTCCCGAGCAAATCAATGAACAAGTAATAAATGATTCCTAAGGAAAAAAGGAACTGGACACCATTGCAGAAGTGCCCAGAATGAGGCGTGAGATGAAATGCAATCTGCAGAGGCCCAGAATAGGGCTCTTCACAATAACTGTAGCATAAAACACAAAGCTGACGGATGCAAGTGGTTCAGACTTGCAAGCTCTCACAACAAACCACTGCTATCGGCTTATCTAGGGAGAGAGAGGTATAAGCAATTGTTACATTTGTAGAAGATCTATTTGTGATTAAACACATTTAGCTGTTACTTTGTCGTATCCCAGCATAAGCCCAGCTCTGAGCGCTAGTGAATGGTCCCTATTATGCCTGCACCTTAAGCTGCCGTACTGCCAGCAGCAGACTCAAGGTGAAGGCGAAGACCTCACTAATTGGTTCCCACTTCTCCAGCTAGCAACCGGGCCCCAAACCATCCCCATCCAATGTTCTGCTTCCCTCCTCGTAAAGACCTTTACAATACATAAAGCAGCACTGAACGTATTCAGTCTCTTGACTTAATAAAGCTCAAACCTATATATGTTCAAAACCGATAATAAGTTTCTTGTAGTGGAGGGCTGGGGGTTGATCTGAGCAGGTAGTAAGAATTAAAACAACCACTATATAAGTGCTTGGTGCTTGCATTTAGTTTTTGGTTTATTCATCTAAATCAGTGGTTCTCAACCTGCAGGCTGCTTGCGGCGCAATCAGCACACAACTGCGATTCATGTGACATCCTCAGGGCCATACAGGTAACACATATATAGGATGTGGCCTACATAACACATAGAGAGGTGTATATGCGGCCCACAATGGTAATCAGGTTGAGAACCACTGCTCTAAATATAAGCTAAACGGACAGACTGCCTACCAATCAAACATTTCTCAAGTCCTTCTCCCCCGGGCACACAAGCACAAGGCCTTGGCTACACTGGTGCTTTACAGCACTACAGCTTTCTCGCTCAGGGGTGCGAAAAAAACCCTGAGCACAGAAAGTTACAGCGCTGCAAAGCGCCAGCGTAAACAGTGCCCCAGCACTGGGAGCACAGCTCCCAGCACTGCAAGCTAATCCCCATGAGGAGGTGGAGTACATGCAGCGCTGGGAGAGCTCTCTCCCAGCACTGGCGCCGCGACCACACTCGCAGTTCAAAGCGCTGCCGCGGGAGCACATTGAAGTTTTGAGTGTAGCCAAGCCCCAAGTGATCCTTTCAGTTCATCATCCCTGTTTTTGCTGCAGTATCTTCCTTCCTCAAAAGCAGCATTTTAAAAGTGGGTTAGGATTTACCCAGTTGCTTTTCAGGGTTTGTCTCCACATGGAGTTATTCTGGAAGAGCTGTACAGTGTAATCAGCGTAACTAGAGAGGCAGTGTAGTCCACTGAACAGAATATGGGCTGTGCCTCAGATACTCTGGGTTTTATGCCTGGCTTGCCACTGACCTCAGGTGAGTCAATTTAGTTCTCTGGGCCTCTCTTTTTCCTCTGTTTCGTTGGTAAGCAATTTGGAGCAGGGATTTTCTTACTGTTTTTGTACAGTGCCTCACACAAACTTTTGTTGTAAACCAGATGCTGCAGGTTAGCTTTTGTTTAATCCTTGTAACAGGTGGCTCATCACTCCTGAAACAAAGTTAAAAGTGAACATTTTCAGGCCTTTGTGGGGAAGAGGCTAAATTACCGCCTCTCCATCAAGGGAATGTGGTTATACTGGATCCTCAGTGCTCACAGTGCTCATCTGCCAGCACATTTTTCCACTCACTGCAATGGCTGGGACAATGGTGAATGGCAGGAACATCAGACGTGACCATTCAGCCCACATTCTGAGTTCCACCCCCGTTCACAGCCGGGGACCTTGCTGAACAACCACACTCAGAACTTTAAAAGAGGTCGGATGTGCTTTTAGAAAGAGCTGAAGACTCTTGCACAAATGAAAAGTCAAAGGTCACTCTGCTCTTTTCCAAACCCTTCTAACCTACAAAATCAGCTCAATCACAAATGAGATCCAGGGTTGTGTTCCAAACACGGTATAGCACAGTTTTCTCACCTTGAATGGAAAGGAAAAACATGTTTTAGCCCCTGAAGAAATGATACTAATTTGCTGACATTAAGTTGATGAAAATTGTGCTCCTGAACATGTTTGGAGTTTTTCTGTCCACACTAGTAATAACACTCTTGCAATACAGCTGCGTAATATTTTTAGACCTGATTATTTCTGTAGTGTAGACATGGTATTAAATAGCCTGGTCTTTCAGAAAGAGGATAAGTGGATTCCAATCCACTGCATGTAAACCAATTTTATCTTTCCACTTAATATCCCCAGATTATAGCTGGCTAACAGGGCAAAATCATAATCCTACAATGAGATACAAAAACTAAATGCTCTGCGGGCTCTTGAGTTCCTGTGACAGTAACTGGGTGTGTTTTACTAACAAAACATACTGACATATATGACAAGTCTGTTGTTTATCTCCGTCATATTACTTGCACCAAAATCTTGGCTTTGTTAGAATATATCCTTTTAAATAATCACATTCATTTGAACTTTTGTTATCAGCAGCCGACATTATTAAAAGATAAAGAAACATTCTAATTTATTTTTCAGCCTTTATGCTATTTGTTTACTTCTTGCATTTCATTCAGTTTGGACAGTCAAACATCATTGATCTGTGGCGGTGATTTATAAAGTTGATGTTTTCATGCTGCTCTGAAAAAATAAAGGACTATATAAGTATATTCTGTCAATTCACTCCCCTGATATAACAAACCTAGACACAACTACTGCATTCATCATACACATTTGAGCAGCCAGGACTGGAACCCTTGTTTAGTTGCAAAAAGAGGTCCATCACAATCTGAGCTAAGGTAGTCCCGTACCAGCTAGCTGATCATCTCTGCCAGCCAGTCACTAGAAGGCAATATCATTAATACATAGACAGTATACTACCTAGTTCAGGGGTCGGCAACCTTTCAGAAGTGGTGTGCCGAGTCTTCATTTATTCACTCTAATTTAAGGTTTTGTGTGCCAGTCATACATTTTAACATTTTTAGACAGTCTCTCTCTCTAAGTCTATAATATATAACTAAACTATTGTTGTATGTAAAGTAAATAAGGTTTTTAAGAAGTTTAAGAAGCTTCAAGTAAAATTAAATTTAAAATGCAGAACCCCCCAGACCGGTGGCCAGGACCCAGGCAGTGTGAGTGCCACTGAAAATCAGCTTGCGTGCTGCCTTCGGCACCCGTGCCATAGGTTGCCTACCCCTGACCTAGTTCCTCTTCATATTAAGGTGTGTAAAGTTCTCTTCATGGTGATTACACAGATAGCTCTGGAGGGTTGATTGGTTTTTATTAACGTGATTCAGACTTTTGGTTTTGGGGAACCAAAGTGTTACTCGGATCAGAAAGCGAGAGAGAACAAAGCCCTAACGATTTTGATTTCAGCTAGTATTTGAGGCTCTGTCCAAACTGAAAGATCTTGCTTCTTTTCCATGATTCACTTCCTTCTGCGTTTTATATATTTTGTTTTGAATTGTAGCTATCATTTTTTGTGTGCAAATATTTACTAAGCCCATATGTTTAAACACTGTCGGATGATTTCCCACTGACTCACCGACTAGCTCCTAATATAGACAAGCAAGTCTCTCTCCGGTGATGGCTGTGCACAGAATAGAAACCTCCATGCCTGAGATCAATTGGGATTCTCCAGGCTCCTCCTGGGGAAGGAGGGTGATCAAAAATCCCGATTGTCCTATAGACTGGGGCAGGAGGGGTGGCTATCTTTCCAGCTAGGTAGGAAGGAACCAGTTTTCTTGAGAATCCACAGAAGCAAGTTCTTCTCCCACCCCATCACTTCTCAGAGTCCTCTCAGGATCACTGACTCCTACTCTGAATATCCTTCACACACATTTAACTGGATGCATCTCAGTGCAGTTCCAAATGGAAAGAACTGTGTCTAGCCAGAATTATATACAATACCACAGCAAGCCACCATTCACACTCCATGGTGTGATATTGACTAGCTATGGATTGATGGGATGTTTTGAGTTCCCATATTGCTTCACAAAGCCCTTCCAGCATAACCTTGTGACATATGCTACAATGAATCCCCCTAAGAGAAGCTGGCAGAATGGCAATTAGGCAGATTAGCCCCTGTGGAAGACAGCTAAATGCTACAGCTTCCTTTCCCTCAGCCTAGCATTGTGCTAGGTTCGTAAGTTATTTACCTAGGTAAGGCATGTCCCTAGGACTTTAATGTTTGTACAGATACTAGCCAATCTGTTGCCTTCCCTAGCTGGATGCAGAATACCCATAACGCCCAAGGTGGCTGCTATTACTTAATACCATCACTAGGCACACCTTCAACATCTGAATGAATCAGGTCAAAGAACAGGCAGTTAAATTCTAGAGATAGGTGCTTAAAAATGTTCATCGCCTAGGTAACCTTGAGACAGGTGCTCTAGGATTTTGAGTGCCTGACAATGCTGCTAGAGGGCACTGGGAAACCAGTTAATTATTTTTCAGGGTGGGTTCTTATCTCAATAGAACAGGTACCAGTATATAAACAGCACTCTGCAAACAGAACAGGTTCAGATTTGTACTGGTAGAAGAGGTACAA
The DNA here is from genome assembly GCF_007399415.2 of Gopherus evgoodei. Taxonomy (NCBI): domain Eukaryota; kingdom Metazoa; phylum Chordata; order Testudines; family Testudinidae; genus Gopherus; species Gopherus evgoodei. The sequence continues at coordinate 21,300,957 of NC_044337.1, read as the reverse complement.
GATGGTAAACTCTTTTGGGCGGGGTTCACATCTTCATGTGTGTTTGTACAGCACTTTACACAATGGTCCTGACTGTAGCCTCTGGTGCAATACAAAAATGAAATAAATAACTTATACTAGAACAGCTACCAGCTGAACAGGTACAAATGGAGGAGCGCACACAAACATAGTGGTGCATGGATAGTAGACAAAGTGAACGAGCAGCGTGCTAACAAAAAGCCTGACTAACGTACTCTTCCAGTCAGGAAATCTCAGATTGCACGATGTGGTGTAAATAGCATATGCTTGCCAACATGACCTTTCAGGAAGCAGGGGTGAAGCAGGAGGACGTTCTCTGGAATCCAAGTCCTGCTCGCATGGAGCCTGTGCAGTGGCTTGTCCCACTGACTTCTTTTGCTTTTGCTTTTGCTTTTCCTGCAAAAAAACATTCCTTCTCCATCTTTTCTAGGACTGTGCCTTGAATGGAGACGTGAGCAGCAAATCAGTGTAGGAAGCAGCAGGGCTGTGCCTAGCCATTTTGGTACCCTACGCAGCCCCCAGTGGGAGGGCTGTGGGGAGCTCCAGGCCTCCAAGGGGAGAGGGCTGGGGGGAAGGGGGAAAACTGCCCCCCCGGTCCCAACCTGCTCCGCTCTGCTCCCCTGGCTCCCAGGCTTGGGGGGCAGGGAGGAACCACTCCCCAGTACTCACGAGCAGTGTGGCTGGGAGCCAGGGGAGCGGAGCAGGCTGAGGCCGGGTGGCTCCATTTACCATGCAGTGAGTGCAGGCCCATCCCCTGCAGCAGCCCTCAGGGGAGTGAACAGGGGTGGGAAGCGGCGGAGCAGGGGCTGGAGCAGCACGCAGCTGCACAGGGCACCAGGAAATGTGATGCCTTAAATTCCCCGGAGCCCTACGCAGCTGCGTGCTTTGCATATGGGTAAGGAGGGCCCTGGGAGGCAGAGTAGGTACAATGGGTAACACGCTACATTTCAGATCCCCTCCTTTCTGTCTTACCCTCCATTTTCTTTTTCACAGTGCTACATGAAAAGCTATTTTCTGCTCAGAGGACTATTCTGGGAAGACGGATATTTTTTGCTCAGACAAACCCCAGTCTGTGTTGCCTGATTGCTGAGCAGCAGCCTGACTCCTCCATTGTGGACCATGTGGGAGGGAAAATAAGTTACCTAGGCTGCATTTTAAGGTGGCAGCATTCCTAGTGGACATGTCCAGTAAGTTCCAAGGGGATGCTACTCTGAAATGGGTCTTGGAGGAAGCAGAACTGGGATCTAACAAATATAAATTCCCCTCTCTGAGGTCTTGGTCAGGGTAGAGGGCATGACACAGGTTGCAGGATCTGTTTTGAAACAGCAAGGCTGCTAATACTATATATTTGAACTATATGCTGCACTTGTCCAAGTAGCTACATCTTGTCCTGAGCATTAAGTGTTTAACTTTTAACATGATCACTGTCCTGTGGACCCTTCTGCATCAAAACCATGTCATAGTTGTGAAAATCCTTGACATCCTAAAACAACACATGGGCCGTGTGCTGTGTGCCATCCCCATTCAAGGAGTTTTCTTTTTTTAAATCTAATCTCTGGTATCCTTTCAATTAACACAGGACCCAAATGCAAATACATCTCTTTATGGAAAAGCCGATAACCATTTTAAGGTCTTTCTCTATCCCTCAGCCTCCTAAAATTGTTCGTTCATACTTTTGTTTGGAGTGATAAACGCATGATGAGCTTGAAAAGACTGGGACTTTAATTTTATGTGGAGGAGAATAATAAAAGGAGACATGACAGAAGTATACAAAATAATTAATTGCACAGGAAAGATAATCAGGTACTTCCACTTATCCTTACAGGAAAAAGGGGACAGCTAATGACATTGAAAAGCAGCAAATTTACAAATGATAGAGATTATGTAGAACATAATCGTTGAAATGCAGGGATAGAAGAGACCTCAAAAGGTCATCTAGTCCAACCCCACCATGCTGAAGCAGGATTAAGTAAACCTAGACCATCTCTGACAGGTGTTTGTCTAGCCTTGTCTTAAAAAACCTCCAGTGATGGGGATTCCACAAACTCCTTAGGTAACCTGTTCCAATGTTTAACTATCTTTATAATTAGAAAGTCCTCTTTATAACAGCCTTTTACCTATTTGAAGATTACGTCCTCCCACTCCCTCCCTCCATTCTTCTCTTCTTTAGACTAAACATGCCCAGTTCTTTCAGCCTGTCCTCATAGGTCATGTTTGCCAAATGTCATATCATTTTGTTGCTCTTCTACGAAATCTCTCGAGTTTGTTCATATCTTTCTTAAAGTGTGGTGCCCAAAACTGGAGACAGTACTCCAGCTGATGCTTGTGGAACTCAGTGGCACTAGACATCACTGAATCGGGAGTTCAGCAGGATTCAAAATAGGATTAGAAATGTATATAGAAAATGAGAACATCCATACTCTTTGTTTCTTAACTCTTCCTGTGGAGCATCTGATACTGACCAACCTCAGACAGAGGATGCTGGACTAGACAGTCCACATGGCAATTCCTATATTCCTAAATGCTGTTTATGAATGAACAAAAACTACTTACAACATCTGCTTTTTGCTGTCCAGTGTTACTCAGTGTCTTACAAAAGTTACTTGACAGTTAAGCTTAACAGTGATTTGCATTTGACTTGAATGAAGGACTCAAAGTTCCATTGGCTTAAATGCAATTTGGTAACTCTTGCACGCTTTCAAAAACAGCTGTTTCTTGAGGCAGACGTAAAAGTGGGGATACATTGGTGAGTTGTGGCACATCCCTACCCAGCATGCTCCTCCATCTGACAGCTATTGATTGATGTTCAAACTCAGATTACAAACCAGAAAGATCATATTTGTGAAGAGAATGGAAAAAACAAATGTAACCACCAAATACATGGCAGCTATTTTAGGAATGGCGTGGTTCCCACCAAAAGTCCCTAGATCAAATCACTTTCCTGCACCAGAGGAAAAAAAAAAGTTGTATTCAAATTCATATAAAGCAGTTAGTCGAGGTGGTTCTTTAAAATATTAGTACTGCTTTCTGTATTATCATCTTGTTAGCTTTTCTCTTTTTGCAGCAGTCGCATCCAACTTTGTGATGTTGGCAGACACATTAACCATTTGTGAGTTGCGAGATTTGCTTATATATTACACAAAATGTTTACAAAACAAGGTTTTATAATGGAAAGTGCTAGACAACTTGTATTATAGCTGGAATTGAGAGCAACACCTCTATATTATGAAACTAGCCCGTACCATGATTGAAACTAGATGCTGCCTCCACCTTCTAGGAATTAGTCCATAGAGGACAACTGCCCACTACTGTAATTGGCTAATGCTGTCCCTCCTTCAGCTCAACTGGTAGAGGTCTGTGCTTTGGTAATGAATGTCCCAGGCTAAAACACTCATGATGATCAAGAGTTAAATTTAGGTTACACTAAGATTAAAGCTGAAACAAACAGAACTCTCTGTCATTTCTGCCTTGCTACTCTTTAGTCATGTAGAAATAGGCAAGTCTTGATTTCTGATTCAGTTTCTCCCTCTTCCCTCCCAACACATTGATTGTCATCAGATTGTGGGAAATAGCCAGTCATTGTGCCATGTTTGTTTTACAAGTTAAACTTTATTATGGGGGAGTTTTTCAATGACACAAGTGGCAGATAGGGACCTAGCTCCCACTGAAATTCAACACCAGTTGTGTCTCTGAAAATCTCCCCAGTAACTTTTAGATGCATATGAAAATGTTCACCTTCAAACTCACTGATTGATCATTGCTGTTCCATGAGGTATAACTACATCCCCACTCTCCTGGGGCTACAGGTGCTTCCAGATAAACCAGACTGTCTTCAGGCTGAGTACCACTGAAATCCATGGTAATGCTCCCACGGACTTTAGTGACAGGATGATCAAGGCAATAGATGGTTGAGATAAACTAAGTATTTTAAATGGCACACACTCACTATAGGGTCACTCTGACACAGTGGCCAGCATTCTCACCACCAGGTACAGAGGTCATAGTGTGGAGTCCATTCTAAAACTTAAGACTGTAGCCACTACGTACGTTGCAGTGCTCTGCAAGATGCCTGCTGAAATGCTAGAAGCCAAGGGCATGTTAAATTGGGATCTCTTCTGCTCATGGCAATTTATCAAAGGGGCTATGGTGTAAACTTTCCCATAGATAAAAATTAATAAACCTGGCTGCAATGTCTAAGGTTGTGTGAGAACTATTCCAGGTCACAAAAATGTGGTTTCACTTGCCTCAACAGTCATTGTAAACAGTATTTAACTCATTACACCTCTACCCCGATATAACGCTGTCCTCGGGAGCCAAAAAATCTTACCACGTTATAGGTGAAACTGCACTATATGGAACTTGCTTTGATCCGCCGGAGTGCGCAGCCCCGCCCCCCCGGAGCACTGCTTTACCACATTATATCCAAAATTGTGTTATATTGGGTTGCGTTATATCGGGGTAGAGGTGTACTTTGTAGAGTAGTTTGAGAAACCTAGAGGAGGAAAGATGCTATAAAAGCTCCCCTTTTTATCCTAAAGTAGGAATACCCTGTGCTGAGCCATGCCACGCCCCAGCAAAGGGAAGATTTTTTGCCAATAAACTTGCATCATGCATGAAGCTGGCTATGGAGGGTGGAAAGAACTGCAATTATCAGTTAGAGAAATAACAGACTCAGGAAAAAGAATGATGGTAGGATCCTTGTTAGCAAAGTTGGATTTTTACATCCAAAAGCAAGTTAACATTCAAAGCAGTTTATTCAAAGAGGATCTACTTACTAATGAGGCCTCCTTGAAACAAGTCATCCCCATAACTTTTTTAACTCTCTTCCTAGGAAACATTTTAAATACATTTAAGTGTATACATCTTTGAAATTTCTATTCAAATAGTGTTTTCAAAACATACTTACTCCAGGCATAAAACAAACACAAAGCCCCCAGTATTCCCGGCACCAATGTGAACAGACTTGTGCTATTTTTACCAGTGTTTGGCATCTATCCTAAATCAGCTGTAAAGCAGAGGAAGATGACCCTTTACCCGCTGATCTCCTCTGCAAATCCACCAATACAATCTTCACAGGTTTCTTATTAAGATATCCAAGAACAGCAGTGGGATGTTATGGAGTAGAAGCTTCTCCAGGATTTCTGTACCAGATTACACCGGGCTATTTTTGCCTCTGGGCAACAAGAACATACATCTTCAGTATTTTGAAAAAAAATTGTAACATCAGTGATTTTATGAGAATTTAAAAAAACAAAGTTAAATTCCTTGAAACACAGAAACTATCATGTAGCTACATCACAAAATATATTATGATGTGTTGCTGGACTATGTAATGCCAAATCACACAGCAGGTGCCCTGTCATTAATCTCACATACCACACAAAACACAGGGACTTTGAACATTCATTTTCTGTTCACGCTAGGGGATGTTTTACCTAAGCAAATATATTCTCTTTGCTCTTTGATTGCAAGATTCTATGGACAGGGAGCTTGTCTACTTCATGTACTGTACAGGGCCATGTACATTGTCAGCAGGCTACAAAAAAATAATTTCTATTTTGAATCAGCTTGCGTTTCTACAGTTAAAAATTTCTTCGAGCTCTCCTCAGTCAATCTATCTAGGTACTTATACTCACTGTAGTAATAGGAAATACCTTATTGTGCCTCTGAAATAATCTCACTGGTCAGCCATTAATATCAATAAATAAGTGAAATGATATCATAGCTACTCAATCAGCTGTGCGGTATTACTATATTTTCTCAAAAGGAGAACATTCTATTTGCTTGTTTGTTTTTAAGGCACACAAAAAAACTGCTGCAGGCTTTTATTTCCATTTCCACTATGGTTTGCCATCCAAAACCATTTCAGTAATGCCCATTGATGTGGGCGTGTGCATATGCAAGCAATGACTCATAGTGACCTTCCATCTTGTCTGCTAGATTTTACAACCATAGAAAATTCACAGCAGCAGCTACTACCCTTAAGCTACTACACAATTACCAAAAAGAACCCCCCAAATATGCATCCAAAAAGCAGCCGGGTCCATTCTGCTGCTAAGACTGAAAACAAAATGTTATCTGTTAACAGTTGTACAACTGATTACATTTTAAGTGTCCCTTTACTAATGAAAGGTTTGTTCACTGGCTCTTTAAAATTATATGTAAATATTCTTTCAATTCCAATGAGTGGCTCTGTTTGAGTGTAGATACAGCACCTAAGTTTCACCATTAAGTGAAAAGTGGTGTACCAAAAAGAAAAGTTAGCTATGCAGAAAGTACCATTAGTAACTTGGGGCAGTTTTGAACTTTTTGCATATGAGCTTTCTTTATTATAGATTTTGAAATAGTGCCAGCGCCTCAGGAAGGAGAGTTTATTTAAATATCAACATATACCTCCCTTCTTGGTTAATGAGTAAGAATTCACGATGCCTCCGAACAGAATCTGGGCTCGGTCCTGCAGGCTGCTGCGCACCTTTCCCTCCCAGGGAGTCAGGGAGAGTGGAGGGCACCCAGCTCCTTGCCAGGATCTGGTACCATCCGGTGCTGGACGGACACCCGTGGAATATTTTACGTGGCAGGTTTCTATTAGATACATCAAAGCAGCCACAGGGTGAAGGACAGCAGCGATCGCTCCCCGCACTCTCCAGCAGCGCATCAGGCTTGGACTGGGTGGGTCCCTACTGGCTGCGCTCACGCGCGTAACCCAGGGCGCACGGCGGCTCCCTGCTACCCAGGGACGGGACCCCAGCTCCGGAGTCCAAGGGCGCTCATGTGCCGGGGCCACACGGGCTGCATCCCAGCTCCTGCCCTTCTGTGGAAGCTGGAGGGTTCCATCCTGAGTCACTGGCGTCCAGGCGGAGCTTCCCATTGTCCCCACCGGAGGCGGGATGGGGTCCTTGTCCCCCCAGCCTCCCAGACGGGACTGCGAAGACTCTTTCCTCCGCCCCCAGCAGCTGGGGAGGAGGGACCGACACGTCCCCGCTCTGCCCTGCTGGAACAGGGCAGCTGCTGCGCCCGGGGCTGTCTCCAGCAGGGAGCGGCCGATGGAGACTAGCCCGGAGCAAGCGCAGGCACCCGCCTCCCGCTTGCCCGAGGCACCCCCCGAGCCCTGCAGCGGGGCTCTGGTCTCGGACCTACCTGCAGCTGTTGCTTAAAAGCAGGAGGCGACTTGGCGAGTTACTGCAGCGCCCGGCTGGCTGAAGGGAGCTGGCGCAGACGGGCTGGTAGTGGGCAGGCAGGACTAGGGCGGGGGTGGGCAGGGCCTTGCACGTGGGCACCGAGTGATTCGCGGCTCGGTCCTCCACTGAGCAGCCGCGGCTCGCAGGAGGAGGATCCTGGCGTGGGGCTGGGCCAGCAGCCGGGCTATGTAGGGCTGGCTGCGCTGTGTCTGTGTAGCAGCCAGGACGGAGGCAGAAGCAACAGGAGGAAGCCGGTGAGCTTAGGTGCATAAGGATAGAGAGGATGTATCCACCTCCTTGTGCAGCAGCCCTTTCCTGTGGTCCTAGAAGCAAAAGGACACAACAACCGAGCTAATTGGATGTGAACTATTCGAGCCCATTTCCTTTCAGTGTAATCTCATCTGTTGAGGATGATTTGCATTAGCAAATAGTGCTAGTGGTCTGAGTAGATAAATTAATGAGTTTCATCTAGGTTCCTAAGGGCTTTTGGATCCATAACATTGATGGGGCCTTGGCCGATTCCACTACAGGAGGGAGAACTGGGTTGTCTCTGGAGTCCTCAAACATCCAACAGCCCAGGCAGCTGCCTGCCTGGCACATGCTCTTTCATCATGGTCCTGTCAGGAGCTGTAATTTTGGAGAACTGTATACAAATTAGAAACAACTGACAAACTTTTTTACAGGTCCCAGACTCCACTAAAACCATCGCTACACTTGGCAGTAATTGGCTGCCTTATTAGAAGCATCAGCAGTGGCCAAGAACTGAATGGACCATGGGAATTGATGGACCATCCAGGTCAAGGATGAAGCACATGAGCACGGGTTAAAAAGGCAGAGGGAAAAAAAGATGTCTTTTAAAAGCTGGAAGTCAAATCCTGCTGAGGAAAATAGAAAGGAACAAAAACTCTGGCAAGTCAAGTGTAAAAATCTAGTTAGGCAGGTTAAAAAAGAATTTGAAGAGCTACTAGGAAAAGACACAGAAACTAACTGCAATTTTTTGTAAGTCCATCAGAAGCAGGAAGCCTGCCAAACAATGAGTGAGGCCACTGGATGACAGAGGTGCTAAAAGAGCACTCAAAGAAGACAAGGCCATTGTGGAGAAGCTAGATGAATTCTTTGCATCGGTCTTCACTGCCAAGGATCTGAGGGAGATTCTCACATCTGAGCCATTTCTTTTAGGTGACAAATCTGAGGAATGTCCCTGACTGTGGTGTCAAGAGAGGAGGCTTTGGAACAAATTGATAAATTAAGCAGTAATATGTCTCCAGGCCCAGATGGTAGTCACTCAAGAGAACTCTGAAAGAACTCAAATATTAAATTGCAGAACTACTAAACTATGGTGTGTAACCTATCACTGGAAATCTACTTCTGTACCAGATGACTGGAGGATAGCTAATGTAACACCAATTTTTTTTAAAAGGCTCCAGAGGCAATCTGGCAATTACAGGCCAGTAAGCTTAACTTCAGTACCTGGCAAATTGGTTGAAGCTACAGTAAAGAACAGAATTATCAGACACATAGATGGATGTGATGAATTGGGGAAGCGTCAACATGGCTTTCGTAAAGGGAAATCATGCCTCACCAATCTATTAGAAGTGTTTGAAGGGGTCAACAAATGCAGACAAGGGTGATCCAGTAGATATAGTGTACCTGGATTTTCAGAAAACTTTTGGCAAGGATTCTCACCTAAAGCTGTTAAGCAATGTAAGCTGTCATGGGATAAGAGGGGAGGACCTCTCATGTATCAGTACCTGGTTAAAGGATAGGAAACAAAGAGCAGGCATAAATGGTCAATTTTCGCAGTGGAGAAAGGTAATTAGTGGTGACCCCCAAGGAGTTGTGCTGGGACCAGTGTTGTTCAACATATTAATAAATGAGCTGGAAAACGGGGTAAACAGTGAGATGGCAAAGTTTGCTGCAAAATTACTCAAGATAGTTAGGTCCAACACAGACCGCAAAGAGTTACAGGGGGATCTCACAAAACTGGGTGACTGTGGAACAAAATGGGAAATGAAAGTCAATGTTGAAAAATGCAAAGTAATGCACATTGGAAAACATAATTCCAACTGTATGTAAAAAGAAAGAGATCTTGAGATCATTGTGGATAATTCTCTGAAAACATCTGTTCAGTGTGCAGTGACAGTCAAAAAAGCAAACAGAATGGTAGGAACCGTTAGGAAAGGGATAGATAAGAAGACAGAAAATATCATATTGCCACTGTATAAATCCATGGTATGCCCACACCTGTAATACTGCATGCAAATGTGGTCACTCCATCTCAAAAAAGATATTTTAGAATTGGAAAAAATATAGAGAAGGGCAACAAAAATTATTAGGGGTACAGAACAGCTTCCATATAAGAAGAGATTAAAAAGACTGGAACTGTTCAGCTTAGAAAAGAGACAACTCGGGGAGATATGATGGAGATGTATAAAATCACGAATGGCAATGGCATGGAGAAAGTGAATCAGGAGGTCTTATTTACCCTTTCATGTAACACAAGAACCAGCGATCACCCAATTAAATTAATAGGCAACAGGTTTAAAACAAGAGAAAGTACTTCTTCACACAATAATGCACAGTCAACCTGTGGAACTCATTGCCAGGGGATGTTGTGAAGGCCAAAAGTATAACAGGGTTAAAAAAAGATAAATTCATGGAGGATAGGTCCATCAGTAGCCAATATGGTCAGGGACACAACCCCATGCTCTGGGTGTCCCTAAACCTCTGACTTCCAGAAGCTTGGACTGGCTGACAGGTCTGGATCACTCAGTAAAGTGTCCTGTTCATTCCTTCTGAAGCACCTGGCACTAGCCACTATTGGAGGACAGGATATTGGGTGAGATGGACCACTGATGTGACCCAGTATGGCTGTTTTTATGTCAGTGGGAGAAATGTACATTACTGCTCTTCATGCTGCATCTGTTCTATGTATTTCGTGAGGATTTCATTCCACAGGGTTGTGTCTCACAGTAACAATTAATACTCACAATCACTTAGCATTTCTAAAGCACCTGTATAACATGACCTTTATTGAACTTTTTATACAGGTGATCCAACAATATCAGCAATTAATCTTTCTTTTGCCAAATTTGAGCAAAAATTAAAAACAATTAAATATAAACATGAACACTAAGATGCATTACTCTGTTAGGACACGAAACCCTTGAGATGAGATCTGAGTGTGACTCTGAGCACATCTATGTTAGATAGTAACAGACTGACTACAGAATCCAAAGAACCTTGATCATTTCAAGTAGCAGACTGAGCCAGTTAAATTCAGCCTCAGCTGTTTTTCAAGGTCAACAATTGAAACTAAATAGTCTGACAGATTTTGCAAAAGAACTGAGGAGCATAGTGACCAACTCTTCATTTTCTGACTGGTATAGTGTATCAGCCTAGGGATTTATTTGTGGGGGATGGGGAGGTGGGGAAGACATGGAAATACTCTGATGTTGAACAACTGTATCTTCCATGTCTTTTTTCATGCCTGCCACTCCATGGTTGGAATAATTTCCAACATGCAGAATGCCAGTTCCTTTCTTCCTCTCCTTTAACCCCCTCTAATTCTTTCCTGAAGCCTTTCTATGTTGATCTCCTTCCTGATGGCATCTCCTAATGTTCCCTCTCCATCTTATCACATTTGAGCTGTTGTCCTGTGTGTTGTAGTTGCCCAAAACATGTATTTGAAGTCAGTGGGGCTTTGAACTGGTTACGGGGTCCACTCATGCAGAGTCAGTTGCAGAATCAGGGCCTTCAATTGGCAACCTTGTTGGCAACATCACCAGAGAGTCCAAGGAATGAATGGATCATGGGGCTATATGGCATTTCCTGTAAAGCTGTGTGGGTATTGGTGGTGCTAGATTAATAATTATAATTTAAATAACTTCTCACCCAGGGAACGTGGTTCTCTTTTGCCACTTGTTTGTCTGTAGTTTGCTTTATCATTTGCTTAATATCTTATTACATACTCTTCTTTAGCTCAGTCTGCAGCTTACTAACTTTTGCATGGCTTCCTATGACACCTCAGCTTTTACAAATAAGTGACTGAGCCTAACAGCCCTCCTGATTCACATAGGGCTTGGTTCCCATTCTTAAGTGGGGGCTATCCCTCATATGGCTACTGTCTTTTCTCAATCTGAAGATTACTGGCAGAAAAAAAATGTGGCTTCTACATTATCTTGTTCATATAGCATATAAAATCCCAAGAAGTTAAATAGCAGTTATGCATAAATATGATGCAACAGCTGCAATGTAAAAGTTACACAATTTTGATTTTTGGCTGCTAGCCTGGAAAATTTTAACCCCCCCCACACACACACACTGTCCAGCTGTATTGTATCTCATCTCTTCTCCTGAATGAAAGAAAATGTACACATAAAGTATGAGAAACAAATCAGACATCCATTTCTTTTTTATCTGTGTTGCTCAGTTGCTAAAATGGAGTCAGTGTCTCTGTTCTAGGGTTTACATTTAGCTCTTCATGCGTTCTAAATTCTCAGTACAAAATTTCATTAAAAGAATGCTAGGGTTGGGAGACCAACCAACAAATACAAAGGAAGTGGGAAGTAGTCAAGCCAGGCAAAGTAAGCTTACATTGAGAGCAGTGCTTAATTTATGTCAGGGCTTGCCAGGGCTGAGCTCTGGCACCTCTAGGCTTGGCAGTTTGTAGCCTCGGCACCTCTGAGCTGGCTGCGTCAGTTATGAATGTAAAAAAATTGCTTGAATTCCAGCACATAATTGCTTGAGCCGCGGCACCTCTTTCATTACAAATTAAGCACTGATAGAGATGGCATGTAATTGGTCTAGTTCCTGGAAATTCCATCCTGATCTGACTCAAGTATTTTATATGGTGTTTGGGTTATGTGGATACCTGATGTCTTCTATACCAGGAAGAATGTATCTAGTATGGATGCAGTTATCATGTAAGGAAGGTGTTAAGCAGTTTTTCTCTTTAATAAAGCCTGAACCTTGCTTCTCCTTACTCCAGCTCCAAATTAGAACATTGCTCCATCAAAGATTACTTTTATCTCTGGCTCATAAAAATACTTATAAAGAACAATATTATTTTGTTATTTTCTTTTATTTTTCCTGTGAAGTGAGCCAGATTGCACTGGATGGCAGATATTTTATAAATATTTCTCAATCTGTTCCCCTAGACCCTTCTAAAAAGAATTTATTTCTGCCACATCTTCCTACTACTGCAATTTACTAATTTCAAATACTGTTTAACTTTCTCTTAATGTGGAATTTGTTTTATTAGTTTTTTGTTGTGTTTTGATGTTAAGTAACTTTTAATCATTGGGTCGATACATACAGAAACCCTGTCAAATAATATAGTGATAGCATAGATTTATACAGTTAAGATTGTTAGATCATCACATCATTCTGTAAATATGTTGTATAATGATGTCATAATTCTGGGTAAGCTGCATGAGAAGTTGTATTGCCAATGCATGACATACGATTATTTTGTATACAATGGGTGGATGCTCTTTTTACTTCTACATCTCAGCCATTAGAGAATTTTCCTCCCCTCCGCCATGTTCCAAAATGTTAAATTAACAGAATAGATTTATCCTGCATAAAAATTATTAATCTTTGTAGGGGGAGTTGTAAACATTTTTGGATGAAAATGCATTTTCGTAAATAATGTTTTCTTTTCATTTAAATGAAGGTACAATAGAAATAACACAATCCAGGCATAAAGTAGATGATGCTTTACAATATTCACACGTGCACAGCTCTAAAAGACTCCTTAGACATCAATTCCATGTATTATTCTAGTCCTCCACCAATGCATGTCACTCCTGGCCTGCCACGCCCCACACCAAGCATACCTACTACAAGAGTTAGCATGAAGATGTTTCTTTCAGCAAAAGCAATGAGACTTTGGTGTTCAATTCAAGAAATTGCTTGATTTAAAAAAAAAAATCAATCAGAGATCACGGGACAGATTGTATGTTTAGAATACACCACCTAATCTGTAGTAGATCTGTACAGTTATATCCCTGTTAGAGAGCAATTCAAAACAGTTTTTAAAAAATCCTTCCGTCCTTATGGGAAAATTTTATAAAAGGGGCAGACTATCAATATAGGTTCAGTTTGAAGCCTACCAACCTGGCAGTGACCTTTTGAAGTATCCTACATTGGAGGCAGTTTCTGAGCATTGGCTTTGGAGTCAGAGTGTCTATGGTTTTCGTCTGAGCACTGCCACTGAGTCAAACCCCTATTACATGGGTTCATCAAGTCTGTTCCGATGCTGGACTCTTGGGCTATTAAGTCCGTGTAGCCACGCAGGAATGGAACAAATGGCCAACGATCGCTACAGCCAACTGTTCGGCTAAGCATTGAAGAAGAGAGACTGCCACTGAGTGACTATGTGATTTTGGGCAAGTTACTTAATCTTTCTGGGTCAGTTTAATAAGGGATTAATAATAATAGTTAAAATGGTGACAATAATTGTGGGTACTGTATGTAAATTCCTTTATAAATGATAAGTATTGTTACTATTATCATGAAAAAGCACTACACCTTACCTCAAAACTTTAGAACTCTAGCTTAATCTAAAACAAACTCTCAAACACTGGCATGTTAGAAATCAAAGGCAGACATTGGACTTACTTGTGGTAATGGTGATGTCAGTGTTAATTCCAACCAGTGGTAAAGAAACAGCAGCTGGTTTTGTCAGCCCTACGAAGCCATTTCTGAATGAACAGTTTCATTCTTCTATACTCAGTGATTATGACTGTGTTTGTTTTTCTGCTGCAGTACAAGGTTGAAAGCTTTAAACACAAGCTAGATAGATTGAAAATAAAAGGTTTGCTTCCACTGTAGCACCAGGAAAAGAATCAGCTTGCAACTTGCTGCAAGAACAGAGGTTTTAACCTCAGTCACCAGGCTTTGGGTACTTACATTCTGCCTATCTTAATTCCCCATGGAGTTTCAAATGGCAAAATTATTTCCCACTTCCTGAACTAAATGGTTAGTTAGTTCTGTTGTGCTGTATCCAAAAGGAATCATTGCTTTATTATTCTTCTGTACCTTGTTATAAATCAAACAGGGCTAGATTCATCCTTCATGAAACTCCATTGATGCCCTAGGGATGAATGTGGCCTATTGAAATTCATTAGTTCTAATCTGAGTTTTGTGACACGCTTAACATAGCAACATATATGAGATCTTTTGATCCATTTTCAATATTTCTCAAAAACAGTTTACGTTCTAATTAATTACATTTTTTGCAAAGCTTTTCTTACCTACCACAGCCATGCAATGGCAAATAGACAGACACCCACACAGCTGGCTGTGTTCTTTCTTTCTCTACACCTTGCATCAGAAGAGTGTACCTTCCCACCCTGACAGAAGCATTGTACTGTGATAAACTGACCCAATGCCACCAGGGTGTGGAACTTTACAAAACAATTCCTGTTCCATTAACAATGCCTTCAATAACTGCTGGAGTTGTAGAAAAATGTAGTGAGGCCATGGCTAACATTCAAAACCAATTGCCAGTGTGTTTCTCCTGGGTGATTATTGAAGCTAAAGAAAAAAGGTGCAATTCATATTCTAAGCAAAAAGGTTTTAGCTGGAATATTTTCAGGGAGCAGAAAGTTTCATTTCATTTTGATTTTACAACCTGGTATGTAATGGTGTATGAACCAGAGCAGTAGGGGGGCTCCTTGCCATATCAGTAACATATGCTATAAGGTCAGGTACTAATGCTGTTACAGAGCTACACAAGCAAATTTCTGCTTTCATAGTATGGGACTTTCATTTATTTATTTTGTGAGGGGAGACTTCATTCCTATCTCATTTACCTTGCTATTCATCTAGATGCCAGACCATATAGCCCAGCTCCAATAGATAGCTGCAAACCCCCTCTCTTTGATGCTGGTTTGCTCCACCTATTTCTTCTTCATCTGAAAGTCTCAAACTCTACTGAAAACCCGGGAATCACCAATGGTGTTTTGTCTGGACTCGTACTGAAAATGAAAAGTGGTAAATTTTGGATTTTCACTTATTGGAACACTTGGAAAAGCAAGGCTATATCCTACATTCCTTAGTCGTATCAAACAGACAGTTCTAGAAGTTATACCTGAGTAAGGAGTAAAAGTACTGGCTGTAAAAAAGTCTCCTGACTGGAGCTTTATGGGAACCAGAATTTTAATTCTGTGGGAAATTCCACAATTTCAAATTTTTAGTTCCAAATCAGAACAAACCAAAAATTTCTTAATGATACATTGTTTTAAAATGAAAAATTGAAATGTTCCATTCTGAAAAAGTCCTTATTGAAATGCTTCATTTTCATTTTTTTAATGAAATTTTGTTGAAATTGACATGTTCAGGCAGAAAGTTTCAATTTTGATGCAACAGCCTTTTCCTACAGAAAAACCTTGTGTTGTAAAATTTTCAACCAGCTCTAATTCTGGTGAGGCAAACAACTGCACCTTGAACACTAAAGGAGCTGAATCACTTACTTGTCAGGAAGAAGCCTTCCCAAAGGGTTATGTTGACAAAAGGTGTGTGATATGGAATTATAACTAACCATTGAATCCAGCAGCTAGTGTCAGGAGGAGGGCAAGGATTCAAATGAAAGAGGAAAGGAATTTGGTAATGTTAATTACTTAACATCTGTAAAGTGCTTTGAAAATATGAATCTCTGTAAGAGCTCTGTGTAAACTTAAAAGCTTCTCTCACCAGCAGAAGCTGATCCAATAAAATATATTATCTCATTCATTGTGTCTCTCTAATAAGCTACAACACTGTATATAATTATTATATCTTTGCTACTTGCCAAGGAAGTAGCTAACACTTCCAAATCCGTGCACACTCATACATTTCCTTTCAGTGGTATTCAGAGAGAAGACTAATATTATGTGAAATATCAGGTACAGGTGCTCATGGAGATAGTTTGCATATTTAAAATAAATCATAAGAAGGAATAATTGAATTACAGACAGCTGTCAGCACCACTCTTTACCTCCACTGTGGCCTTTGATAGGTTGGAAAACACTACACCAATCTTGTCTTATTTCATGCAAGATAATCTGACTCATATGTTCTGTCACAGATGTTGAGAAGGTCTGGTCTGCATAGGTGTTGTCATATCATCCAGGAAGATGACGAAATTCTCTTAAGTCTGAAAGGAAGACACTGTGGTATTTTGCAGATAGTTCTACTGCTGCAGTGGTCTTTTTTGTGGTGTCATACAGACCTGTGCTACTTCCTTAATAATGCATGAGAGCATAACTGTAGTATTGAGGTTTTAAGCTAAAGTAGGAATACATTGGTCTCAAAGACAAATACTTTTAATTATCTGGTTCATGGGGAATTTAGAGTCAGTGTGGGTTGTATGGTTTTGTGTGCCTGGAGTTTGGCTTTGAGATTAAGCTTTATCCAAATCCAGTGTGATAAAGGAGACCCAAAATAAAACAGGAGTAGCCTTAAAAGCTGTCATTACATGAGCCCTGTAAGGCTTTGTGAGGTTCATGAGGGTTCATTTGACCCAGAAGCTCTGCCATGTGAGAAACAAATTTCATTACAAAAACAAAACCATGATGGTGGAGAGGGGCAAAGAGTAAGCAAAGCTATGGTTCCATCCCCCTTATGCACTGGCCATGGGGGATGGATGGCCATGCAGGGGTAGAGACAGTATATACTACCTTCCCCACTTCTCCCCAGAATAACCTTGAATCTCCATAGACCAAGCATATTTGATTTGAACTAGTGATCTAGAAAAGCAATTGACATAATAATAATAGACACAGGAATATACTGAGGTATTCATAGACATGCAGGTAAATGAATAGAGGAGACAGCTAGATACTGGTAGCTCATACTGCTTCTCCTGCCATCCACGGAGATCATTTGAAACCAATTTGCTGTATGTATCCAAAGATAGAGTTAAAAAGTTAGCCAATGCTGAGAGAGAGAATGCCAAAATCTGCTCTTAGTTATTTCACTGATTTCAGTGGAGCTGCAACATTCACTGAGAGAATTCAGTGGATTTGCATCTGCTTACCCAGGAGTGAAATTGGTCCATATATGTTCATACCATTATTTACTATCATGTGAAGTCTATCGATTGCATAGGCATAAATGGTGACACAACTTGGCCCACATACTATACAGCAATGAAAGAACTAGAAAGGAGAATAAGCTATTACACCAAGAAAGAGGAACAAAATAAAAACTAGCTACAGAAGAAAATTCCTACAGAAACCACAAAACTGAAATGGCAAAACAGTGGCGGAGAAGCTCAGCAACTTAAAATAGAAAAGAAGCAAATGCCAAACAATTAGTCATTTCAGTGATTCAAAGATATAAAAGAGTGAAAGAAATAAATGATTAACTCTTGCAGAAGTAACTTCCACATTTACTATTTCTAAATAGTTCCTGAAATATCATGTAGTTCTTCCTCGTTGCTTAGCAGTATATACATATACAGTACATATATGCACAAAATCACAGGGAGAAAAAGACAAGGATGGAAGTAGAGAGACAGTGTCAACAAACAAAGTTTCAAAATATTTTTACTTTTTTCATTCATGATTTTTAACAGAACCAAGTTAATAACTGCAACTATCTCCAAGCTTTTATTAATGTAGGTTAATTTTCCTTTTATGTTAACTGATAATGAGTGTATTAATGGCAATGAGAATCCTCTATTGCTCCACAAATGTCAAAAATGGTCAAGTTTTCTGTAGCTCTCCTTTTGGATCACTTGTATTACAACAAGGAAAGGGAGAAGTAAGTATCCTATGTTAACAACAGGTTACACCCTAACACTTTCACCTAGAAAATGGATGCTTTATGTGGAATAAGCAATACTGTGTTATTAATATTGGATATCTGTGTTATGGCCATACAGCTGCTATTATTGGGATTAGAGCTGGTGCCATCAGAGGCATTGGGTGATGTTAGTACATATTCAGATAACCTCACTCCAAATGGAATTAACTAAATAATGAAACATCGTTCTCCAAACTATAATATTACTTTGCACTTTTATATCATCTTTCATTCTAGGATCTCAAAGCACTTTATAAATATTAAATAAGTTTCCCAACACCTCAAATAAATATTTTATCCCAGTTTTATAATCGAGTAAACTGTTCTGCAGAGAGTTTAAGTAACTTGCTGACCGACATACAGCAAGTATGCTACTAAGCTGGGGTAGAACAGCTCGTCTGATCCTAGTTTTGTGCTTTAACCATAAATCCATCTTTCTTCCCTACTGTGAGCAAAGTATAATTTAGTATCAGCAGTTGGTATGGCTACACTTGAAACTTCAAAGCGCTGCCGCGGCAGCACTTTGAAGTGCGAGTGTGGTCGCAGCGCCAGCGCTGGGAGAGAGCTCTCCCAGCGCTGCACGTACTCCACATCCTCATGGAGTTTAGATTGCAGTGCTGGGAGCTGCCCTCCGGGCACTGAGGCACTGTTTACACTGGTGCTTTACAGCGCTGTATCTTGCAGTGCTCAGGGGGGTGTTTTTTTCACACCCCTGAGCGAGAAAGTTGCAGTGCTGTAAAGCGCCAGTGTAGCCAAGGCCCTGGTAAATACTGTAACAGATCATCTGTTGCACCAATTGTTGATAAATCCTTTGTACATTTCCGGTGTCACAGCCCACAACCATTTTTCATATGGAATATCCATAGACTTTGGTAGGAATTATGTGATCGTGAGGAATGGAAGCTCAAGCCCTACTTTTGCAGCACACCAATAAAAATTTTCCAGTAGGAGGGGCATTTGGATGTGACTGTGATTTCTTCTTATATCTCAGTGGGGCTATCTTTCTACTACTGTTTTGGCATGTGGATTTTGGGCAACAAAATTTGAGTCCAAACAAATCAGATCCCTTTGAGTAAGAAAAGGCAGACATATCCTCAAAGACCATTAAAAAATCCTACAAAACCAAAGGAAAGGGAAGTGGGAAAAAGCTGCTTTTTGCAAGAAGATCCACCATGCTTTAGTCTCTATTGTGCAGAAGATCACAGAGCCCTTCAGAAATCTTGAGACTCAGATATCTTAGGGTCTACTTCTCTTTCTGTCCCCAATCAGCAAATAGGATGCTTCAGCTGACGAAGACTGTGTTGGCACCTCAGGTTTAGAGTGTTGTCAGTAGAAGGAGCTATGGCTAAGGAATTGACTGCTGTTAGAGATCAGGCTAAGCCCTAATTTTACAACCTCAGGAGTATGGTGAAAGACTCACTTATTCACACAGATTTTTCCCCATTGATCAAGCCATGAGTGTCCCGGACAACGCTTTTCTGGAAGTCAACCGATGGGATATGGTCATTATAAGGGACTGCTATAACTGAGGGAGGTGAGTAGTGTTCTCATTTAGGCTAGAAAGAGGTTTCTCTAAGGAAATTATGAGAAATTAATAATAACTATGTTATTTCAAAAGACAGTTTAAAGCTTATTCCCTTGATTGAAAAAAGCTGTGAAATGGAGAAATTGCAGATGCACTGCTCAGTAGTTAACAGCACCAAGATCTGTACAGAAGCAGACCAGGCATCTCCTAAAGGTTAAAGTGCCTAAAATGTCATTGTCTACTTTTGTCTTGTTTTCACAAACTCTGATACAGTTTTCCAAAGGAAAACAGTGTCTCTTCTACAGCCAAGAGATTTCCTTCCTGAAGCAAAGAACTACTGCCAGCAAATATTACAGCTTCTTCATGAAGTGTCAGGACATGCCAAGAAGATAGCTAATCTAAATAATATCTGTGAGCTATATAATGTTCTGTAATGTTTCATAATCAGTAGATGGTGCTGTTGTTTAAATGGTAGCTTCAGCTATTCCTGGTGTGAGAGACAAGCCAGCCATGATGTTAGGTCTGTGTGTGCAGGTTTTCCTAGCAGATTGAGTGTAACCTGTATTGGGTGAGGGAGACAGGATCAACCTTAATCACAAACAACATCTTAGGGCCCTGTGCTTTGGGGTGCCTCAGCATAGACTAACAATCCCTGGGCCAGTGAAACTGGAAGAGAAGGCATCTCCGCTGACCAATCCTTTGCCCATCTTGAGGCCTCTCTCTTACTTGGGGCCTGCAAACTATAAGGTCACCCCTGGTGGGAGGACTCATATGCATGTGGACAAGTCTCAGCAGAGTGGTGACTGAAAATCTGCAGACAAATTGTTCCTATTTACCTGTTTCTCAAGGCCTTCCTACTCCATGTTTCCATGTAGTCAAAAGGAATGTCGCCCTAATTTTCCCCCCAGGTTGTCCATTTTTGTTGCTTTCAAATGGTAGCAAGTTAATGAGAACAGGGAGCTAGTATCAGGAATCCCGGGTCCAACTCTGTGCACTCTACAGAGGGGGATTAATTAGTGCTTCCATGCTTCACAGGGAGGTTGTGAGGATTACATCATGTTTTAAAAACACTTTGAGATCCTTGAATGTGTCTAGCTATAATGTATATTATAATTACAGAGGGATATGTTAACTGTGGTGTAAAGCAGAAAAATATTATTATCTTTTTCTGAACTAAGGTGTAAATAAAATAATTGTTGTTACATTTTCAGAGAGATCAAAGCATTAAACTTAGCAAGTGAAAGAGGAACTCTGGGAACTGAACTCCTTGCAGGATTTAAATTAAATATTGTTGGTTGGTTGTTTCATTAGCAATGTGACAGTCAGCAGATCTCAGCAGAAAGGATTTAGTTGTTTGGCTTATTTGAAAGCCTTTTGTTCCAAGGGGTCATTAAATATTGCTCTTGGGGGTTGGTATAAAACAGACATTGTGGTTCTCTTCTGTCTTGGAAGCCTGCAGCATCTATTTCCTGAAGAACTAAGGGACATGGTTGATAAAGCAGTTTATTTGGGAGTGCAATTGTTTTAAATTCTATTTACATTTAAATCCAAAGTGGAATGCTGGCCACCTCCCGCAATTTCTATTTGCATGCTCCCTTACTCTTTAGCAGGAAGAATTATCTGAGCCAGCCTTCAAGAGAAGCACTGGAATCCTGAAAAAAGGCATGGCCCTTCTCCTCACATCTCATCAGGAATAAATGTGTGAAATATGCACTGCATTGCATCTCCTCTAGCTACAGAAGGATTTCTGCACCTGCTAGGGTCGACTGCATGAAATCAAAGGACTGAACTTTGCTCTCAGTAGCATCCAGGCAATCCTTTTGCCTTTCACTGAGTTGCATTGGTATTACTGACAGCAGAATTTGGCAAGGATTGAATAAACTACAGAAAGTAAACTATTCTTTCTCCACTGAGGTAGTCCTTCTGTTTGGGGTTCAGGCACAGTAACACGGCAATGTGAGGAAGGTTTCCCGTGCCTCTTCCCTTGTAAATGTTCCTTGGATAAGTAGGGATCTTCAGTCTCCACACATTTCAATGCCACATCTTTCACAAATACTGGCACATATGTTAAATAGTCAAAAGAATGAGGAATATTTGTGGCACCTTAGAGACTAACAAATTTACCTGGGCATAAGCTTTTGTGTGCTAAAACCTACTTCATTGGATGGATGCAGTGGAAAATACAGTAGGAAGATATATATACACAGCAAACATGAAAAAATGGGTTTGCCATACCAACTATAACGAGACTAATCAATTAAGGTAGTGTGACAAAGTTCCTCCTCTACCTTGGTGGGTCCTGCGGTTATTGGCAGATTTGCTCACCTCAGTGATCTTCCCCATAGTCTGGGTCAGCTTCTCCTGTGTCTGATCAGAAGTTGGGAGGTTTGGGGGGAATCTGGGCCTGCCCTCTACTCCAGGTTCCAGACCAGGGCCCTGTGAATTGCAGCTGTCTATAGTGCCTCCTGTAACAGCTGCATGACAGCTACAACTCCCTGGGCTACTTCCCCATGGCCTCCTCCAAACACCTTCTTTATCCTCACCACAGGACCTTCCTCCTGGTGTCTGATAATGCTTGATTGTCTGATAATTCCTCAATCCTCCAGCAGCACACACTCTCACTCTCAGCTCCTTGCACCTCTTGCTCCCAGCTCCTCACACACGCTTCCTCTCCTCTGGCTCCTCCCCGCCTGACTGGAGTGAGCTTCTTTTTAAACCCAGGTGCCCTGATTAGCCTGCCTTGATTGGCTGCAGGTGTTCTAATCAGCCTGTTTGCCTTAATTGGTTCTAGCAGGTTCCTGATTACTCTAGTGCAGCTCCTGCTCTGGTCACTCAGGGAACAGAAAACTACTCACCCAGTGACCGGTATATTTGCCCTCTACCAGACTCCTGTACCTCACTGGTCTGGGTCTGTCACAGTGGGCTATTATCAGCAGGAGAAAAAAAAACGTTTGTAGTGATAATCTGGATGGCCCATTTCCAACAGTTGACAAGAAGGTGTGAGTAACAGTAGGGGAAACATTAGCATGGGGAAATAGTTTTTACTTTGTGTAATGACCCATCCACTCCCAGTCTTTATTCAAGCCTAATTTAATGGTGTCCTGTTTGCAAATTAATTCCAATTCTTCAGTTTCTCGTTTAAGTCTGTTTTTGAAGTTTTTTTGTTGGAGAATTGCAACTTTTAGGTCAGTAATTGAGTGACCAGGGAGGTTGAAGTGTTCTCTGGCTGGTTTTTGAATGTTATAATTCTTGATGTCTGATTTGTGTCCATTTATTCTTTTGCATAGAGACTGTCCAGTTTGGCCAATGTACATGGCAGAGGGTCATTGCTGGCACATGATGGCATATATCACATTGGTAGATGAACAGGTGAACGAGCCTCTGATAGTGTGGCTGATGTGATTAGGTCCTATGATGGTGTCCCTTGACTAGATATGTGGACAGTTGGCAACGGGCTTTGTTGCCAGGATAAGTTCCTGGGTGTTTTTGTTGTGTGGTTGTGGTTGCTGGTGAATATTTGCTTCAGGTTGCGGGACTGTCTATAAGTGAGGACTGGCTTATCTCCCAAGATCCGTGAGAGTCATTTATTCAAAAAATATACAGTCAACATGAATTTTACAACAGGGAAACAAATAATATACATATTTTTTAAATAAAGCCCTCTGTACAAATATAAGGCTGTATTTTTCCTGGGGTTTGTGGTGAGAAAATAAAGAGAACAATGCGTATGTAACTGGAGCCCTGATTTTAAAATAGAGCTTTGGTATATGTACAGTTTAGGTGTGGTTCTCTCTTTATAGCAACATCAGAAACACAGACACACAGGACAAGATTTTCAAAAGCACTCAGTGTTGACCTAACTGAAAATGCGACCCATACAGGAGAATTCCCTGTGAATCAGGTGCCCCCATCTCTCCTCCTCCCCCACCCAAGAATGGTTCTGGCAAAGGAAGCCCTTTGCTGGAGCCACAGATTTGACTCTATTGGGTCTATAGCTCCAAGCAGTTAACACTCAGCCATTTAACACATTCCAAAGTACAATTTGTCTTGTTTACACTAAAGATTTAGAACCTTTAGTTAGAATGCGGTAGCTAAAATATGCTAAAAACAATCAAACAAACAAAACCCCATCTTGTATCCTAGTTTAGACATATTCTGGCATCATCTTCTGCAACAATATATCATAAATATGGTGCTGACCGTAGCATTTTTTGACAATAGATTTTAAGTTACTAGACATTTGCATTTAAAGTATTTTTCTCAGAAAAGTGTTACTAATTCCTGAAAATGTTTTGCTTAATATATTACAAGTAATTATATTAATGACCATACTTGAATAGTTGGTTTAATTGACTTTACTGTTAGAGTTAATTATGTTTATTATATTATTATTGCTGTGGAAATTAAAATGTGTATAATGCTTAAAAAGAAAAACGTGAAACATTAAGTATGAGTCATATAAGAGTATCTGCATTTTTGTTGTATTAACATGCAAATGCAGTGGTAGAACTACAAAATATGTCTCTCCCTCCCTCCCACCATAAGAAAAAAATGTAATCAGTTCTGTAAGTAAATTTAAACCTATTATTTAAAAGTAACTTATCCATAGTTACTATCAAAGTATTCTGAAGGTATGAACTAGCAACTTACATAAACTAAACAAAGTGTCCAAAAGAATGACATAATTTCCCTTGCCTACATACTAATGATGGGTAAAGAACTAGTATTTGGCATAGTCCGTACTTTCAGATTTCTGTTATCTTTACTGGACAATATATTTTTTAAACAATGCAGTAGTTACATAAAGCAGGACACATAATTTAACAGTCTCTGCTTGCTACTGTGAACTCTGTTTCTGATATGTTGAATTCCTGCACTGCCTGTTAAAATAGTTTGAACCATACAAGCCACTAAATTCTGCCTCTTGCGCTCTTTGTAATGTGAAAGTGATGAAACACTGAAGACAAGATTTTGTTACATTTCCACTATTAGCTGTTCTCTTGTAGTATATAACATTTCCTTCTGAATAGTCAAATTACAAGTTTCCTATTGCAATATGCAATCCACATAGAAGGGTAGAGCAACATAGTCCTTGGTGGGTTTTAATTATTGTTGTTATATTCGTCCCAGATGTCCAGAATGAGTAGGCTGAAGTCAGCCTTTTCTGAAAACTTCAGTTAACAAGACTTCTACAGGCTTTCAAGAATAAACTAGAATAAACAGGTCAAAAGAAAAATAATACATGCCATTTTTCAATCTTTGCAGTGTTTTAAATGTGTTTTGTGTGCTTTAAATACAGGATAAAAGTTCACAAAAACAATGTCTAATTCAAATCCACAAACACAAGGAAAGTTTAATGTAAAGCTAAACTGTACTGTTCCTTATCTCATTTGACAATATGTTGTAAATAAGGTCATGTCTACACTATAAACTTCAGTTGACGCAAATTACGTCAGCATACAGCTGCTGAAGCTTGTACTGTATATCACTCGGATGCATGCAGACTTGGTTGCTTGCATTGGCCGTTTGTTCTTGTGACAGATCTAAGACCTGGGAGTTCAAAAGACTATATAGAAAATGTGCCAGAAAAGTATGGACTTTTAGGAGAATAAGCGTTAAGTGGATTTCCTGGGGAATCCCTTTGGAGAGGTTAATACAAATTTCCTAACTCTGGAAAGGAGAAAGGGTCATTGTCCACTCATTACCTGTTACAGAAAGCCAAGATCAAAGGCCTGAGCTGTATAAAGAAACAGCTGACATGCACAGTCTGGGTGATGGTTTGAGATCTAAGATGGATGAATTTGTAACCAAGGGGAAAACCCACTTGTAGGTTTTGAAGGACTCAAATCTACCAGCGTCCTACGTTGGAGCTGGGGGTGGCCTCTGGTGACCTTTTTAATATGTGTGTAGGTTCTTTTATTGTTTTAATGTTTTCTCTGTAATGCTTTTACCTTAAAAATAAATGTGCTTGCTTACAAATTGCTGGCTGGTAACTTATAATAGTGAGCAATACAGGGGTTGTAGCCCTCAGAGAGAAAGCAAAGTGCAGGCACTGGCTTATTAGGCAGTCTGGTTTGCTGGGGATATCACAGTGTAAGGCAGAAAGCTATATAGCCTTAAAATCCTCGATCAGAAGGGAATAAGATGCAGGTCTCTGCCCAAAAGACAGGATGGCATGTAGCTGGAAGCTTATCTGGGAATACAGAGAGGGAATACAGATGCAGTTGCTTTGAAACGGTGACAGTACTTACCAGGAGTGCTTGAGTCGATGTAAAGTGTGGTGCACCATGAGTAGCTATCCCAGTGTGCTGCATGCTGTGGTCTAGTACAATGTCCTTTGTTTTATACGACAGTAATGATTCACCCAGAGATTTCTGGGAGCTAAGAGTCAAGTTCCCAGGATGCAATTTTTTCCTTCCCATATTACCTTCCACAATCCATAATTTTTGTTTTTTTTAAATATCTCACAAACCTGTGCAGCACTTTCAGTCTCAGCAACTATAACATGCAGTTAATTGTAAAAGAGGCTGGTGTGCAGGGCAACACCAGAGGTTTAGTTGCCCTCCCTCACTGGGTAGTATCCTTGGAGAAGTTCCTTCGCTTTCATGCTGCACTGCAGCTGATCTCTGTCATGCCCTTTGCCCGTGTCCTCCATGTCTGCGTCTGCTCATAGATGTCCACATTTCTATGGCTGTTCCATAGCTATGCTTGTACAGACTCTTCTCCCCGCAGGCCCAGGAGATCCAATACTTCTTGCCTGCTCTGAGCAGGTGCATGTCTAGTACATCTTTATGTGCATGGAGCCACGGTTGGCTGGAAGCAAGCAACAAAAGTGAGCTGCTAGGTGTGCTTGTCAAAGTGGGCAACCAGGAAAGAGCATTTAAAAAACACACAGGGTTTTTTAAAGGTCAGGGGAGCTTCCTGTCTCTGCAGCCCCTTAGCAGTGGAGTTTAAAATTATGAGCAAAGCAGTTACTGCTGTAGGGACTGAGCCAGTGGCAGGAGGACTGTTAGAGTCGACACAAGTCATGCAGTATTTACACTCACACTGTGTACCCAAGTAGTTGACTGTGGTTCTAAGCTGTTCAGGGAAGTTGTTTCACTGTATCTCTATAATGGAGTGCTTACGTCAGCCGGAGACAAATTTGATTATAGACACATGCCTAAATAGGTTGATGCAAGGCGATGTACAACAACAGTTAACGTCACTTTGCAGTGCAGACCGTGCAGTGCATGTGGGGATTGGATGGGAAGTAATCACAAAGGTTTGAGTTACAGATAAAATATCTGATCTTGCTCCCACAGAAATAAATGGTTCTGATTTTCCCCTTTGCTGAAAAAGAGTAACTAATTATTTTATCCTGAAATAGTTTCCGTACTCAGGATTAGAATATGCCTTTCAGACACAAACCCATGGGTTAGCGGGTGTTGGAGACACATTGTCCTAGCAAGTGCTCCTGAAGTCAATGTGCCTGAGTAGGGGAAACAGGGTCACTGCTACAGCCACTGCATGGATGAAAACATATGCTGTCTCAGTGGTGCACCAGCTCTTCTGCTCTGTGCAAAGGCCTTGTTTTCTTCCTTTTGGAAAGCCAGTGTCAGCCACTCTGTGCACTATTCTCAAGCAGGCCTTGTTCTGCCAGAATTAAGGACTGGGGTTGTGTTTGGCCTTTGCACTAAGGCACAAGATAGGGCAAATCATCTAGTCTATTTAGATTCAGTACATCCATGTAATCTGTACTCTTCACAGGCTATGCCTAAAATGAGTACAGCTACTGGTGAGGCCCCTTTTATACACAACACTTGCAACCCTTAGGTATATGGTATTGCCATTGCAGCCTTCAGGAGAGCAAAATCTGGATGCCTATATCTTGCATCTCAAGTGCTGTAGTATTACTTAAATGAATGATTAATCATTTACAGTACAGTCAACAAAATAATACAGTTTACAAAGCAAGCAGCTGTGAACTATTAACTGTAATTTCTGTCTTTTAGTTCTGTGTCAGATGCTGAATTTTTCATTCACTTTATTTGTAAATATAGGCAACACTGTATTCGTATCCTTTGGTTATTATTTCTAACTTACTGAGCACGACAATACAAAGTGCTGATGCACTCTGCAAAACTCATATGTAGTTTTAAACTATAATGAACTCTTTTTTCCACAGAAGACAGACAAGGATGTTGCTTCAAAGCTCGAATTTTATGCTCAAATATTTACAGTGGAGCCTGACCTTATAGTATTTGCTTGAGTCATTGAGAGTTTGCTTGTTAAAGAACTGCCGGATGGGGCCCACTGAGTAGCCAGACCCCACAATTCAGAGATTTTAGTCTTCATCAGAGCTTCTTTCTTCTCTGAATTTCTTAAGACCAAATCTTCTACTCTTTATTCAAACAATATCCCCTTCATCTTCAAGAATTTGGCCTCTATTTAGGAGGAATCAGTCAAAGGCAGTTCCCTCTGCCCTAAAAAGTCTCAGGCGCTTCTGGGAGGACTTTCTCCTTTATTCTTTTCAGCCAGTGTCATGCATCTGAACCTTCATTTTTATGTTTTGTGTAAACTTAATAATGAACATTTAATAAAGAATGAATAAATAATAATGCTACATACCTGCTTTCCCCACCAACCAATGTGGCAGAGTGGGGTCAGTTAGGAAGTTTTTCCCTTTATTCTTCAATAGCTGATGTTCCTGACCAAGACTAACAAAGATCAGGAGGAATCATCTGTTCTGGGAAGGATTACCAAACAGTATAAAATAAAAATATTTGGGCAGTCCTGTTTTTTTGGTTTTTTTTTGTTTTTCCTCCTCAGTTGCGATCTAATGGTTGAAGGTGTAATCAATCCTTGTGCTGAAGACAACACACAAAACTGTTAAATAAATCACACACATATGCCTCAGAAGTTAGGATTAGACCTTTTAAACTTCAGATCTAAAAGCACAGTCCGCTACCACTTGAACTAAAGGAGGTCAATTAAACTCATTACCCACACTTCAATCTTTACTGTGTACCTAGTTACTTGAAAATGCATTTTTTACCGAGACGTTACTTTCAGTGTTTTCAATAGCAATTGCTTTTTCACCCCTAGAGTACTAATGGGCTGCAGCTGGTTCTGTGGGCTAGTTGTAATATTTCATTAACGATTTGTTTGATCATTAATACTGATTTTTTAAATCATGATTTTAATTATGTTGAGAAGAATGTGCAGTCCCTCGTTTTGATGTTCCTAGGGTGCCCCAAATAAGCATGGGCTTTCCAAAGCTACCACTTTTAGGCCAACCTGTGAAAAATTCACACCCTTGAGCGATGTAGTTATAGCTACATAACCTGTGGTGTAGACAGTGCTATGTCAATCAGAGAGCTTCTCCCATTGACACAGCTACCGTCTCTCACACAGGTGGATTAACTATGCCGATGGGAGACGCGTCTTCACTAAAGCACTACAATGGCACAGTTGCACTGGTGCAGCTGCAGAGCTGCAGCACTGAAGGTGAAGACAAGCCCTAACTTTGAAAGCTTGTCTCTCTCACCAACAGAAGTTGTTCTAATAAAATATATTACCTCATCCATGGTATGGCTTTAAGAGCTTTGAGTCATTTTCTCTGAGCGACTCCCTCTGGTGGAAGTTCTTCCTAGTGTTTTGTTTTCAATTATATTTCTAGTAAAACTGATTCCATGTATGGTACTGCAACACTGGAATTTATGTCTGTTGCATCTGTGTTATCTGTTTAAAATTATTCTTTATGTATGTTTTATACTGTACTCATCACCATAGTATTTAAAGTATCATAGGGCCTTGACTGTAACAGTTGTGAAGAAAACAAGTTGATGGACATCAGTAATACAAATTTAATAGACTATCTATCTATCTATCCTTTTCTAATGTGCCTATCACTGTGGTATCTGTTTTGTATTGTTCGTACATATTTTGTATTTATTTTTGCTATAGATGTGAAAAAACAAATAAACTTATTATTTCTCATGTAGTTATTTTCAGGCTCATGCCATAACCTCTGCCTACATATTCTTGGCAGTGGAATTCCAGTGTCTGCACAATGAGAGGCTGAATTGTGAGCAGGGAACCACTGTTTCACAGCTGATAGAGGTCAGTTCATTTAGGGAGGATTTTCTACACAGCTGTACACTGAGGGAAAGGAATTCGTAGGGTCAAAGTAGTAGTTAGAAATGGAAAATACTCAATAGATCTCCTGGAAGGATAGGATATTGCCATGGGATCTTTACTATTAATCTTGATGGGCAGCCAGGATCTCAAATTAATGTTTTATGGGAAAGCTGGATTTGTATCTTACTTATGGTGTGCATCATCATATCTTGAAAAATATGCTACTGTACAGGAATCATCATCACAATGTGTTGATTTGTCAGAATCCACGTTGGTGTAGTTCTGTATATCTGAGATCAGAATTAAGCCCTTATGCTTCAATAATTTAGTAGGAAGAAAAATAACAGAATCTAGATTTAGTATCATATATATATATGCAGAACCATTAGCTCTTTCCAAACTCACTTAAAACCTAGTGAACTTTTAATCCTAAAACTAGTAAATGGAATCTCTTCACCTGCCTTCATTGAGGCTTTTGCTTTTGGCACAATTAAGCTGACAAAGCAGTCTGTTCATTCTTGGAATCATAAATCATGCAGTGAAACCATGCCACATGGCTGCCCTCTAGCAGCTATTGTAAGAATCTCTCTCTCTCTCAGTAGAGATGTGTAAATATTCTTAACAGGTTTTCTAGGCTCTAAAGGTTTCTAAACAAAGCAATCCTAAAGACATTTCAGCTGAAATACAACCTACAGTTAAAGTGCTACTATGAAGGTTAGCCTTGAATGCTATTAATCTTGATTTCTAATGTCTGAAGGCAATAAATGTTTCTATAATTTATGTGTTCATATAATGAAAATTCATGTATTGGATAATAATTTTATTAAACTACAAACACATAGAATCCTTCCATAAGGTTACTTTTGACACATTCCTCCATCTTCTGAGTCACTCGATTTCAGTTCTCTTTATTCCACATGTTGTAGATTTCTGTACTTTTAGGCCTTCAATATTGCCAGCTGCAAGTTCAGAAATCCTGAGACACACACAAAAAAAATCATTAAATTGATTTAAAAATCATGAGGCTTTACAAATAATAAATTTTGGGTTCTTTTTAGTTGTGTTCTGGTTTTCAAGCCTTTAGAGTTCATGTTTTCAAGCTTCTCTCCACAATCATGATGGCTAGAAACTTTTCCTTTTTTGTTTTCAATGAAAGGTGAGAGCCTCATGTAATCACATGACTCCAGGAGCTGGAGCTTTAAGAAAAATGCCAATTATTGAAAGCTTGTGATAAAATTGTAAGAGTTAGCAACACAGCCTCGTCTAGACCTTGGTGAGCATAGGGTTCACCTTAGCCAGCTAATGTATTGACACACAACTTTGCTTGTTTATGTTAGGGTTTTAAAGCATATTTGTTAAAACATAATAACTAACGATAAACAAAACAAAACAAAAGCCTTTTTTCTTAATCTATATATACCCATAAAGGTATTCTGTCAAAATGCTCTGGGAAAAAGTTTGGATTTATTAATGTATATACATAAATATGTGAATACAAATGTCATATATTAAGACTGCTTTCCTTGTTCCAGCTACTATTGTTCATTTACATTTTATTCTCATTTGGCTATATTATCAGTTTTCAACTCTTTTAACCATTGGAACACATCCCTTCCTTATCTATCTTTGGAGATATGCAAAGATACTTTGTTAAAGTGTTTTTCATTCATGGGATAGATCTTTCTAGAGGTAAGTCTTCTGCAAGAAGACCTGGTATGACCATCAACTGATTATAGGTTATAATTGCTAGACTTTATTCATTAGTATTGTAGGTGATTTGTTGATAGGAGGGCATGTACTCTAAGGACCCTGATCCTGGAAGGCATCCACTTGGATGATTAATTAAACCTTGGTTGGGTCACAACTCACAATGGACAAACTTCCATAGCTGCAATTGATAGCATCCTTCTTATTGGTCTCACTGATAAGAGATTGTCTCTAGTATAAGGACATTACATTTTTGTTCCAATTTCCAGTTGAAATCCATATAACATCCATTTCCCCTTATAACGTTGTCCTATGAGACTCCTGAGCTCTGAATTGTGCTATTGGTTAGGAAAATGAAAGCTCATTATATTAACGTAGATGAAAATGTTACATTGTGTAAATCTGCATGTAGAATCTTTTATATTGTATAATCTGCACTCAGACCCTTAAAGTATAGAGGGTATTGACCCAACATATAGACCCAACACACTGGTCTAACTTGTGTATCCATAGCATTTAGTGCAATCTGAAGTCATATTATTAACTCTTGAGGTGTGAGTACACATATTTTACCCCTTCCCATAACACAAGAACCAGGGGTCACCCAATTAAATTAATAGGCAACAGGTTTAAAACAAACAAGATAAAGTACTTCTTCACACAATGCACAGTCAACCTGTGGAACTTATTGCCAGGGGATGTTGTGAAGGCCAAAAGTATAACAGTGTTCAAAAAAGAATTAAATTCATGGAGGATAGGTCTATCAATAGCTAATAGCCAAGATGGTCAGGGATACAACCCCACACTTCCTATGTCTGGACAACAGGGGATGAATCACACAATAAATTGCCCTGTTCTGTGTATTCCCCCTGAAGCATCTGGCACTGGCCACTGTTGAAAGACAGGATACTGGGCTAGATGGACCATTGGTCTGACCCAGTAAGGCCATTCTTACGTTCTCAAATTCTTAAGTACTTTTAAGTGTGCACATATTTGTAATAATTTTTTAAAATGTATTATTCAGCCATTTAAAAATAGCTTTAAATGTCCAAAACCCCCACTAAGGACTAAATAGATGTACAATTTCCTTTTAAAAGACAAAAAAGCTTGGGAATAGCAGCAAAAATATTAATAAATTGAAAAAAATGCATTTCCCCCACCCTACAACAGACAAAGAGTGTGGTGGGTAACAAAGCAATCAGAAGGCAAACCAGTGCACCTAGAAACATCTCCCTCATCTTTCAGAGCTCAGATACTAACTCTACTTAGGGTGGATTAATGCCTGATGAGGGTAAACCTTACTCTGGTTCAAATTATACTTTTACTGAAGTAATAATATCGATAATGTGTTGTATTCATATAACAGCACTACTCCAAGTCTGAAGGAAGGTGGGAAACATGATGTGTTTCTATGTCATTAATGGCCTTCTAGGTCATGGCTATTTTGAGTGCCAAAGGTAATTGTCTTTACACTTTTGTTAGTTTATGCTTTACATTATTGTTACTCATGGATCACTTTTAGTCTCTCAGTAGGCCACAACAGCAAATCATAGTCCCTTTGTGAAACTTCTTGATGTACCAGTGTCTCTAAGAAACAATGTATTTGTGTGTTTTTCTTGTGTCGGCTGATTAATTTGTGTGTGTAAGGGAGGGGTGGGGGGAAAGAGCGAGGAGGTCACACATTGAAACCCTGATAGCCATCAGTAAACTATCATTCTACAGTGTAGCATTATGGCCCACTGCCATCTGGCAGCCTGTGTTGTTGCTACCTCCTATTGTGAGGCTGGTGTCTTTACATGTGCTGTTTTTGTGGGTTTCCTTGTGTCCTTTCATTATTGTGTAGGTGGGACATTTGCTCCCTGCTACCCCAGCGACCAGCCAATGGTCATAAAACACAGCGCCTCTCCTTATTGCCATGTTGCCCCTGATGTCTGTGCTAGTGTTTGCCTCCTGACCCCTTTTAATTTGTCAGGGTCACTTTGTGACACTCACCCCTGAGGCAGTCAACAAATTGCCATAACATTGTGGGGCTGGGTTGGGACAGGCTGAGGTGGTTCATGCCAGATCCCCTCACTGTGGTGCCAGGACACTGTGTCTCTGTGTGCGCCAAGTACGTGCCCTCAGCCCAGGGCCGACCAGAGGATTCAGGGGGCCTGGGGCAAAGCAATTTTGGGGCCTCTTCCACAATATTATAGAATACTATGTTCTTGTGAGGGGCGGGCGGGGCAAGTTGCCCCACTTGTTCCCTCTCCCCCCATCTGGGTGGCCCTGCCTCAGCCATTCCTTTGCTTGGGCAGTTAAGGGTCCCCTGCCTCCTCAGCACCGCAGCAGACAGGGAAGAGATGCCGACTGTGCGGCACCGCGCTGCTTTAGGCTGCACCCCCCCATCTGCTGGGGTACGAGCAGCTGTGTTGGGGACACTCTCCCTTGGTGTTCAGCTGGGTCCCGACTCCCCCTTGGGGGCGACGGGCACTGGCTGAGAGGCGGAGCGGGATGGGGGAGCGCACGAAGGAAGAACGGACAGCGTCGATCATCGGCTCTTATCCAGGCTAAGCCTTTTCCCGCCCGCCCCAGCCAGCGCGCGACACTCCCAACGCGCCAGGAGGCGAGAGGGAGCGCGTCACCAGACACGCGCGCGCCTGCTTTGGGCACCGCCCACCGCGTGCTGTTAGGCGCGCCCCACTAGGGCACGCTCGCTCTGTGATTGGCCCGAGCTCTGAGTCTTGCGCATCGCTTTGTGCAGCCGGGGCCCGTTCACAGTGGGAGGGGAAACCCCGCGCACCGAGCACCGCCATCTTGGATAAGGGGGGGGATGGGGGCGCAGTCGAGCCGTCAGAACTGAGCCTGTGGGAGCCCCGGAGCGAGGCAGAGGCCCAGCCCGAAGCAGAGCCGTACAGCGCCCAGAGGGGACCGGGCTGCCGCCGCCGCCGCCACCGAGAGAGCCAAGCTGCACAGCCACCAGCTCCCCGAGCCCAGGTAATAAGGAAGCGGCGGCACCTCCTCCACAACGCCTGGCCCAGAGAGCCACCCCCCCACCGGCGCCCGGCCGGGGATCTGCCCAGGCCCGGCTAGTGAGGCCTCCGCCCGAACCCGGCCGGAACCCCTCCTTGCCTGGCGATTCATCCTAGGGCTGCCCTCGGAAACCCGTCTGCTGGCCCCCCTGCCCTGGAGCCATTCAGATCCCACAGCGGTGCCCTCCTTCCCCGCCCCACAGCCACCCGCGGCCTAGCCTGGTGATCGCTCAGTCCCCAGGCCTCGCGGGGACCTCTGCTGCCGCTCCCCTTGCTGGGAGGCCCGAGGCGGATGCAGCCCGCACCCCGCACCAGTGGGCCCGAAGCGCCGTCCTCCGCCTGCTGCCCTGTCACCCCCCGCGTTCTCATCTGCAGCGATGAGGCACAATGGAAGGGGAAGGAGCCAGAGCTCTGCGGGCTGGGCCTGCCAGGTAGGGTGAGGCTGGCTGGGCAGAAGCTAGGCCTCTGCTGCGCCGGTTCTCTGGCCTTGGCCTCCGCCTTCTCTGCGCCGCTGCACACTCGCATTCCCCTCGTGTGTGTGCCCCTGCATAGTGCGTGTGATTGCACACGTGCGTGTGTGCATCCTGTGTGCACTCAGGGTTTGTATACAGTAGCGTATGTGCTTGCGATGTAGGCTGTTTCTGCTGTCCCTAACGTCAATATTTAAAATTTATGTTGCATGAACCTCTGATAAAGAATCTTTCATAGAGGAATAATAACAAATCCTCCAAATCTTTGTCTGGGAGTCCCCCCCAAACATTCTGTAGTTCACTTTTAGACAAAATTATTCTAAATACTTCACAGGAAAATGGATTAAAAGACTCAGATTGTTGTTTTGTGTGTCTGCCTGTCTCCATCACATTTCTGAATTGTCCTTTAATGATATTCTGGAGTGGGTGAATGACTTATTTTTGGAAACAAGTTTGTGACAACAAAAACACTTGTAATCAATTCTGTGAAGAAGGAAAGGTGTTTGTTAGGCTTTGTCTACAGTTGTAGTGCTGTCAAGTCCATACTGTTGTGGCCTTTTTTGCTACTCAGTTTCTTTCTGATAGTCTTAAATGGAGTGGCTACATGAGGGGTGGGGGACAAACAAATATAGATACAAGGTCTAAGAAGAATTTTTAATTGTGACTATCCTGACCACACTAAAAATTGAAAGGTAATCCAAAAAATTCTTTGTATTGGGTTTTGAACTAGAAACTGATTCTGTAGTGGATGTTTTCTTTGTGTATTAACTTTTTTTAATGGCTAGAAAGTCTTTAGCAGTTTTTATGCAAGATGTTTCAGTTAACATTTAAATTATAGTATTACTTAAAGTTTGGTTCTGTGTTATGCTGAGCAATTTACAAACATAAGTAAAAGAATTTCTGCCCTGGGGGAGTTAACATCTAAAAATGTAACTAACTACATATGGATTAAAAAGGTAAGGTACTAACTCCTGTGAAGGATTGGGAAACCACTTAAATCAAAGCTGTGGTAAGAAACTTCAGTGTCATGTTTTTATGACTTGTTGGGGGTCTTGAAATTGGGGAAACCTGGTATTTACAAGTGTATTGGATATGTTTGTCCTGAATGAAGCCATCATTAAAGAAAAAAATAATTGTTTAGCATATTAAAATTAGAGGTTTTAGAAACCTAGTTAAAACATTTTTATCTTGTATGTTTATTTCCATACTTCAGTGTATCTAGTGGGCTCTCAAGACTTTCCTCTCCCAATGCCTTCCTGGACCAGTGAAATGGAACTTTACCTACTGATCAAGAATGTATTAAACAGCCTAGTAACTAATTGCTAGAGAATCATAGCTAACTTTTGTTATATGTCTAGTTAACAAAACTTTTGGTGTAGTAGGTGATTTGCCTGTTCAGGCTTACCTTGCAATAGATATCTGCTAAGCAAGCAGTAAAAGGAAATGCCTCATATCCAGTTGATTGAATATAAAAATTTATTTTGGTTCAGAGTAGTTGATAAAATGTAGCTTTCTGAAGGTGTGTGTGTGTTTCTTTTTTTTTTTGTTTGTGGTTTTTTTTTTCTTAAGTAAGTTGTCTTACCTTGGGCATTATCTCTGGTTTTGATTGGGTGGGCAGACCCATAATCACAAGATGAAATCTCATTACTATTGAGACTTCTGTACACAGAGAGAAGACATCCAGTGCATCTTCTTCCCCTTACCCCTGTACCCCCTCCCAAATTTGTAGAGTAATATTCTGTTCCATTATTTTGGTGCAATGGGCAATAAAGGCTTGGTTGTAGTGTTCAACATGATTTTTAGTTAAAGGGAGTGTAGGGTTTATTAATTGTCAGTGAATCAATATCAAAATTGTTCCATTTAAATGTTAGAAACGTTCTTCCTAACTGCTAACCCTACAGTCTCGTCCTGGGTTCTTGCAGGATTACACATCATCCATGCATATTAAAGTCCTCTAAGCCAACGTTGTCTTGCATGCAATTCATAGCCTTTAGGTTGGTTGCAAAGGTATAACTGATACCAGGAAGGAAGAACATTAGTTGCTATGGCTCTACAGTGCTAAAGAGGAAAAAAAAAATCATTGAATTATTTGTCAATAAAATAAACAGATTAAAATCAGAAAAGGAAAAACTGCAGTTTCAAGAGTGCTGTCGTATAGTCACAGAAGAACTGCACTCTAAATAAACAAGATTAACTGAGAAACTTTGACTCAGCTTAAATCTTACCAGAAAGCTGCTTGTTATGGTAGGTCAAGTTATGTGCCTACCAGACTTCTTTCTTTATATGCTGCTTTCTCAAAAAGCCTCAAACTTTCTTTATTAAGGAACACAAGTGCCATCAGTTCATTACTCATATACAACTCTACCAGATGAAACCAGTTTGTCACTGGGAAGAGAGAACAAAACCTTAAACTACTGCTATATCAGATAGTTCATAAATGCTTGCAGTTGGAGTCCCACTATTATTAGGAGGGGGGATGGAGGGCAGAGGCACATGTAACTAATTGTCAGGGGGAAAAAAAAACCTCAACAACCTTAAAGAACATTATTGTAACTACATTTCTTTTCCTCTTCTAGTTAGGAATTTAAAGAAAACTAGCATGAAGCAAAACTTAGTGGCCATAAATGGCATATGATTATTAGTAATCTAGACTAAGCTGTCATTCTCTGTGTGTGTCCTTTCCCCTCCCCCCCCTTTAAACAGTCACTCCTACTTTGGCGCATATTGCTGACTATTTAATGGGGATTTGACGAATGCAGATCAGGGGATCTGTCATACTTAAACAGCAGAAAGTATAATACTCACTTTCTCTTATGGAGGAATGTCTGACAGCAGAAGTATAAAATCCCTTACGTATTAGTTTTTCTATTGATGGGAACTTCTCAGGAACAGTGATGTTTCCAGAAAATTGAAGGCAATGAGATGTTTTCTGATAAACTAATAACTTAGAGTTAATTCTGATGGCTCAGTGGTTTGAGCCATTGGCCTCCTAAAGCCAGGATTGTGAGTTCAGTCATTGAGGGGGCCATTTAAGAATTTAGCTGGGGATTGGTCCTGCTTTGAGCAGGTAGTTAGACTAGATGACCTCCTGAGGTCCCTTGCAACCCTGATATTCTATGAAAACTACTATTCATATGCCACTGTGTAATAATGTGGTGTGACCTTGGTACTTCCTCTTTGCTCTGAGTAGTACTAGTAAGATTGCAGAGGTAATCTATTTAGTGTGTCTCCTGCAGTCTGTTATCTTTTTGCACCTGGCTGTTCCAGTACCACCTCCTGTAAGGATGAGGGGGACAAGAATAAAATGTGGTTTAAAAAAAATCTTGTGAACTTCTCGAACACTGACTTTACCCAAGGACTAGGTTAAAAATTGGTACTCTGTTCATCAGATCTGTTCCACTTATAGTCTCACGTCTGCTGACTTCAGTGACACAGTTGTTGCTTGCATTTTAAGCTTCTTGGCTGTCTTGCCTTTCAATACTAAGAGCAAGTGTTCTTCTGTTCAATCATGCACATAAACAGAATTGTTCACAATGTACCAGTTACTCCCATGCAAACCCATTCAGAGCAGTGGAGTTGTGCAGATATAAATAAGGGGCCTAGTTTGGCCTGCAAAAACTACTATTTAATGGTAGTCCACAAGATGAGAAAAATAATCTTGATGCTTTGAGCTCAGGATGAGTTTCCATGACTGCCAATTTAATTTCTTGTTTTGTTTTAAACAGAGCAAACTCTCTGCTTGGAGATCAAGAAACACATGTGAAAACCTATGATGCCATGTTATGTCACTTTTCAGAGTAGAAGTGCATTATAATGCAATAGTCATAGATGGGAGGGTATAGTTGCTTTCTGGAGCTTATATGGGTGTGTGAAGTTAGGTGTGTTTTATATGACTCTGATGGGAACCTGTACCACTAGTAGGAATGTAATTACTGAGACAACATTATGTCTAAAGCACATTGATTATAACTAGTATTCAAATATACTGCTTCAGTTATAACTTGACAAAACCTGATTGTATCAAGGGCTAGTCTACACGGGCAATGCTAAAGCGCTGCTGCGGCAGTGCTTTAATGTGGCTTGTGTAATCGTGGCAGAGAGCGCTCCCGCCGCTCTTAAAAAAAACCCCACCTCCACTCTCTACACTGGTGCTTTACAGCGCTGAAACTTGCTGTGCTCAGGGTTTTTTTCACACCCCTGAGTGAGAAAGTTGTAGCGCTCTAACATGCCAGTGTAGACAAGCCGTAACATGAGAGTAACCACTAGGCCACCTTCAAAGTGTGAGAGATGTAAATAGTAAGTACAAATGTTGCAACACTTATATGGGTAAAGGGGGGTTGAATGGCACTAAGTTGCATAAAGACAAGAAGGCATATTTAAGGTTGCTTTAGAGTAGTTTTTTTGGGGAGCAGGAGAAACAAACTTTACTGATTTTGAACTGTGTCCATGTAGAACTACTGTTGATGAATTGAGGTGGTGGAGAGTGTAAATCACCTGTAGACCACTTTTTCCCTTGAGGATTTAGTACCGAAGACAGTACTTGGGTCATTAAATACATTACTGTTCACTTCTATCCTAGGAATTAACAAACACTTTACAAGTCTCAAATGAATTAAACTTCTCAACAGGATTGTAAGAAAAGTGTTTTTTTGGGTACTTTAGTCTTGGATTTTTTTTTTACCATGTGAATTGATAACTGCAGGACAAAAAATCCCTGGTCTTTTGGGTCTTGAAACTACTAGTTGTTTTAAAATAGCTATTATTGGTCCTGGTCTACACTGGGGTGGGGGATGATCGACTTAAGTGATGCAACGTCAGCCACAAGAATAGTGTTGTTGTTGTTGAAGTAGATGTAAGTCAAACTAAGATACCTCGCATCCTTACGGCGCGGGGTCGATTGCTGTGGCTCCCCTGTCGACTTTGCTTCCGCCTCTCACTGAGCTAGAGTTCAGCAGTTGACAGGAGAGCAATCAGGGATCAACTTATTGCATCTACACTACACATGATAAATCAATCCCCGATAGATAGATCCCCACCTGCCGATCTGGTGGGTAGCGTAGATGTACCCTTGGAGGAAAATGCCTCTCTTCTAAACTAGAAGTCACTTTATGTAGCAACACTCTTGTCCATGATTGGGGAAATAAAGCAACTAACACGAGGAGCTAGAACCAAGAAGATGCTGGGGAGTTTCAACAAGATGAGGATGTTGTTTTGCATTTTTTTTTCTTTTTCCTTAAGCTTGGAATGGTGAGGAAGAAAGCATATGGTCCTAGAAGAGGGCAGAGGAGACCATGCACATGGCGATTAAGATAGTAAAATGTGGTATTTATACATCTGATTTATTCCACTTTAGTGTTTCTCTGAAATTTTCCATAGTCCCTCTGCCATCTGCTGGATTAGTAGTATCTACCTTATCGTTTAATGTTGAAGAGACTTGATAATGAGTACTACTGAGAAGCAGTGTGTCCCAGGGGACAGGGTGCTGGGTAGGGACTTGGGAGACCTGGCCTGCTATTTCTATTTTTGGCCTGCTAGTTGACTTTTTTGGAAGGTCATCCCATGTCTATAAAATTGGGATAATACTGGCTTCCCTTGCAAAGTTCTAGGATCAACTGATGAAAAGCTGTATATAAGAGTTTTTACTATGCTGTAGGGTATATATTCAC
Source organism: Gopherus evgoodei (assembly GCF_007399415.2). Lineage (NCBI taxonomy): Eukaryota > Metazoa > Chordata > Testudines > Testudinidae > Gopherus > Gopherus evgoodei. The sequence continues at coordinate 21,260,466 of NC_044337.1, read as the reverse complement.
TGTGGACTAAATGATTTGACCCTTTAAAAATGGAATGCTATAATCAGCATGTCAAAAGGCGTTGTTTACATGGGAAAGTTGAATGGGTTTAATCAAATTCATGACTTTGAAACCCGCACAAACCCCTGAGTGGCTCTTTCGGTGAAGTCACTTGGGAACTGGTTATTCCACTTCAGAGTGTTAAGATGCCCCCCCCCCCCCCAAAACAAAACAAAACACAAATGGTTGCGCTGGTTAACTAACCTAGTTCAAACTAATTCCAGTTAAACTAGTGCAACTATCCTATGTAGACAAATGCTTAATCCTCCATATTTCATTACCCTTCATGTTCCTATGCTCTCCATAGAAAATGAAGTTAGTCATTAAGTAGCCCTCTAATTCTGTTTTAAGAGTGGCCAGTATTAGGTTGAGTTACTTTTTCATGTGGGACTTCCTTGGGCCTGGAGTTCTGTCAATGGAATGAGACTGGATAGAGATGATTCTGTTGCTTTGACTGAAAGCTATGAATATGGGATAAATGCACATAATCTCATCAGATTTGAATACAAATGATTTGGCCTGAAGGTGGCTAGTCAGTTTGTGTGCTGTGGCTGTTTTATTATATCAGGCATGATAGTTCTCTGTGCCTTAACTTCCCCCTCCTAATGTCTGATAACATGTTAAGATTGCAAGCTGTTTTAGGCTCTGTATGCACCTGTAACAAGAAATAATGTGTTACTATCTTTTTCTCTCCATCATGCTGAGATACACACTAACCAACCTTTTATGTGTTTGAGGCACAGACTGTCACTATGTCTGTTCAGGGGTGTCCTGACCTGCTTATGGCCTATAGTTGCTAATGCCATGTAAATGGTGATGAAACACTGCTACTAATAATGTAGGTTAAATAAACTAAATGCTTGTTAGATAAGAGCTGAAGTAATTTAAACCAAAGATCTAAATCAAGTCAGTTTTTTAAAATTTTTAATTGGGTTGAGTCTCGAACTATTTTTATGCGTTTTCAATTATAGATAATTATGAATTGTAAATATTTTAAAATGCCATTACTTAGTAGGGCATCTTATTTGAATTGTACAATATTGCTATAGGCAAAAACCAAAATACTGAAAATTAAGGCCCTGATCCAGTAAACATTTAAGCAGGTACATACCTTAACTTCAGTGGGACTTATCTTGTGTTTTATAGATCAGCACATAAGTGATTGCAGGATCAAGGCTAAAATTGTTTGGGTTGTTTTGTTTGTCTTAAGGCATAACTATAGCTGAACCCCTTGGTAAAAGTGACTATAATGTAATTAATCTTAGCATCCAAAATAATACCAAAAAAATCCACCATGGTAACATTTAGCTTTAAAAAAGGGGAACTACATAAAAATGAGTGTTTGTTACATGGAAAGTAAAACACGTGATCAGAAAGATTAAATGCCCACACACAGCATGGGGACAACTTAAAAACACCGTAACAGATGCTCAGACTTAATGAATACTCTTTTGGTCCTCTTACTATACTTTCTGATTTGGTGTATCACCATGGCTAAGCAGCAGAGTAATGGAGACCATTACAGGCATCCTTTAAAAACTGGAAGTCAGATCCTAGTGAGGTTAATTGGAAAGTACACAAGAACTTGAGAAGCAACTTGCTAAAGAAAAATTCTTACTTTTTTAATTTTTATTTTTTTCCCTGAGTACGTATGGGGTATGCCTACACTGCTATTAAACACCTGCAGCTGGCCCATGTCAGCTGAATTGGGCTTGCAGGGCTCAGGCTGTGGAACTGTAAAATTCCAGTATAGATATCTGGGCTTGGGCTGTAACCTGAACTAACATCTATACTAGAATTTTACAGCCCTGCAGCTTGAGCCCTGTGAAACAGTCAGCTGATGCAGGCAGCTGTGGGTGTTTAATTGCAGTGTAGATGTATATCCTAAGAAGCCTGCTAAAAAGGCAGAGGGGCCAGTAGGTAACCAAGGTGTTGGAGTACTCAAAGAGGACAAGGTTTTAGCAGAGATGCTAAAGGAGTTCTTTGCATTGGTGTTCACTGCAGAGGATGTAGGGGAGATGCCCCAAAAAGATAGCTCTAATATGGGTATCAAATCTGAAGTACTGTCCCACAGTGATGTATCAGAAGAATTGATTCTGGCAACTACAGGCCAGTGAGCCTAACCTCTGTTCTTTACTATAGTTTCAGTCATGTTGGTAAAGACTTTTTGTGTGGGAAGAATCAAGACGGCTTTTGTAAAGCAAAGTCATGCTTCATCCATCTATTAGAATTCTTTGAGGGTGTCAACAAGCATGAGGGTAGGAGTGATCCAGTTGATACACTGTACTTGGTTTTTCAGAAAACCTTTTGATAAGGTTCCTCATCAAAGGCTCTTAAGCACACTAAGCAGTCATGGGATAACAGGAAAGGTCTTCTCTTGGATCAGTACGTGGCTAAAACAGGGGTGGGCAAACTTCTGGCCTGAGGGCCACATCGGCTTTTTGTAAATTGTATGGAAGGCTGGTTAGGGGAGAGGGGTCGTGGCCTGGCCCCCACCTCCTATCTGCCCTTCCCTCCCCCGACCTGTGCCCCATCCACACACCCCTGTCCCCTAACTGCCCCTGGACCCCTGCTGAACCATCCAACCCTTCCTCTCATTCCTGATGGCCCCCCCAGGACCACTGTCCCATCCAGCCACCCCTTCTCCCTGTCCCCTGACTGCCCTGGGACCGCTGCCCTTGACTGCCCCCTGCCAACCCTCCCCTCCTTCCTGACTGCCCTCCTGGGACCTCTGCCCTCATTCAACCCCCTGTTTTCCCCTGACCACCACCCTGAACTCCCATGCCCTCTCTCCAACCCCACCCCCTGCTCCCTGTCCCCTTACCATGCTGCCTGGGGCACTGGTGGTGCTACAGCTGCTCCACCGCACAGCACAGAGACCAGGTCAGGCTTGGCTCTGCAGCTGTGCTTCGCCAGAAGCTCACAGCCCTGCCTCCCAGAGCATTGTGCTGGTGGCAGAGCGAGCGAGCTGAGGCTGCGGAGGTCAGGGGGGCACTAGCCTCCTGGGGCGGGAGCTCGGGGGCTGGGCAGGATGGTCCCATGGGCTGCTGTGGTTTGCCCACCTCTGGGCTAAAAGGAAATAAAGGGTAGGAATAAATGGTCAGCTTTCACAATGGAGAGAAGTGAACAGGGGGGTCCCCAAGGATCTGTACTGGGACCAGTGCTGTTCGGCATATTCACTGTTCGCTCCCTTTTACAGATCATTAATGAAGTGGCAAAATTTGCAGATAATACAAAATTATTCAAGAAAGTCCAGAGCTGACTCCAGAGAGTTACAGGGTGAGTGGGCAACAAAATGGCAGATGAAATTCGATGTTGGTAAGTGCAGAGTAATGAACACTGGAAAAAATAATCCAAACTACACTTGTATAATGATGGGTTCGAAAGTAACTGTTACCACTCAGGAAAGAACTTGTAATAACCATGGATAGTTCTCTGAAAACTTCAGCTCAGTGTTCAACAGTGGTCAGAAAGGCTAACAATGTTAGAAACCATTGGGAAAATGATAGAAAATAAGACACAAAATATTATGCCTCTATATAAATCCAGGGTGCACTCACACCTGAAATACTGTCAAGTTCTGATCACCCCATCTCAAAAAGGATATAGTAGAACTGGGAAAGGTTCAGAGGAGGGCAGCAAAGATGATCAAGGGTATGGAATGGCTTTGATCTGAGAAGAGACTAAAAAGATTAGGGTTGCTCAGTTTAGAAAAGACAACTCAGGGTATATGATAGAGGTCTATAAAATCATGATGTGGAAAAAGTGAATACAGAAGTTATATCTAGGAATGTAAAATATTAAACAGTTAACAGGGAAGTATTACTCTTACCATTAACCCACCCTAACCGTTAACCCTCTGGTCATGGGTCTCGAACAGGTTCTCTTGCAGCAGAGAGGCCATTTGGGGATGCTAGCAAGAGGTAACTATATGGCAACCAGGGAAGAGTGGGCATCACAAGAGGTCACTGGGAGCCCAGCCACCTCTTAAAGGGGCTGGGTTGGTGATAATGCTCTAGTCCAGCTGCAGTGGGCAGCCAACCAGGCTGGGGGAGGCGTGCATCTAAACCTAGGGGGTGGACAAGGGCTGTGGGCCCCATCAGGGGTAAAGTAATCTCCAACCACCCCCATGCCATTGAAAGGGGTTTGGCTGTGGAGGCGGACAGCGCTCTGGTCAGGGAAGTGAAGCTGCTGTTGGGGTGGCATGGAGCATCTGTAGAGGCTGCATCGGAACAAACTAGGTACCTGGGCCCCATACATCCTCAGTATCCAGGAAAAAGTGAGAACAGGTTACTGGGCCCTCTGAACTGCCTCAGGCTTTCCTGGCTAGGCCTGTTGTCACCCCCGGTATGAGCTCAGCTGCCCTTCCCCATCTCTCTGGGGCAATGCAGGAGAGGAGATGTGCATCCTAGGAACAAAGTTCCTGCCTGAAATGGAAAAAGAGAGGTGCCTGCATGCGAGGCCTGAATTGATTAACTGTTTAAATTATTAAAATGATATCGGTTATCTTTTTAAATGACATTTAAATCCCTAGTTATATCCCTTTCCCACAATACAGAAACCAGGGGTCACCTGATGACCCTAATATGCATCCGGTTTAATACAAGAAGACAACAAGAGGAACTACTGTCTCACAATGCACAATTAATGTGTGGAATATATTGCTGTTGGAAGTTGTGATGGCCAGAAGTATAACTGGTTTCAAAAAAGAATTAGATAAATGTATGGAGGATAGGTCCATTAGTGGCTATTGTCAAGGACACAACACTATGTTCAGAATCAGAGGGGTAGTCATGTTAGTCTGGGTCTGTAAAAAGCAGCAGTCTCCTGTGGCACCTTTATAGACTAACAGATGTATTGGAGCATAAGCTATATGGTGCCACAGGACTCTTTGTCACTGTGCTCAGAGTGTCCCTAAACCTCCAGCTGCAAGAGGGTGGGACTGGATGACAGCAGATGAACAGACTAGAGCAATTTTAAGTGATCCATTACCTCTGAAGCATCTGACAGTGGCCAAAGTCAATACTGGATGCTGGGCTGGATGGACCATTGATCTAACCCAGTATAACTGTTTTTATGTTCCCCTTAATATCTTGCTCTTTTGCCATTATTATGCACAATGACGTCTAGGTCTATCTCTGTATATGATTAGCTCACACTATTCTTTCCAGTGTACATTGTGATATCTTACTACTTGCAGCGTAGTCAAGTATGACAATCAGCTAGTTTTGATGGGGCAACCTGATTATATAAACTTGTTCCTTAATGTCTGCCTCAGACTAGTGGTTTTCAACCTTTTTTCGTTTGCAGACCCCTAAAATTTCAAATGGAGGTGCAGAGCTCTTTGGAAATGCAACCTGTGGTGTGCGGACTCCTAACATAGGAGTCTTAGGCAAAAGACTGATTGAACAGAATTCAGCTATAAATGTTGCATGTGCTTGGGATGGCCTTTGATGTAGCATGGAAAAGGGTCTGAACTGTGGGCTTCTATGGTGGTGACAATAATTCTGTGTTTTGACCTGTGGGGGTATTCGCATTTTTTTATCAGAAAGAGTGCCTCATTTGGGATCTGAAACTGTATTCTCCTAGTAACCTTTTGCAGACTCTGGACATAGTCTGTGAATCCCCAAGTTGAAAACCACTGCCTTAGACAATACAAATTTTAAAGAGGTATCCAGTTAAATCAAGAGTCTGACTTGCATGTTGCTCATTCTTTAGCATTTTAAGACAATAAAATAGGAAGGAAGTAAAATGGATGTCTTATACTTGTTTGTTTAATTCCTTAATTGTTAGTAAAGTTTCAGATGTCATAGGTTCTCTACTATAACAAGTTTCCTATAAAATTCTTATCTATGCTGAAGAAAGTTTAGGGCCTCACTAATATCCTGTCTGTTACATAACTTTTGTGTTGAAAAACTTTTCATTGTTAACACCGAAGCAGTTCTGTTTGGAAGGGTCATAAGAACTGGCATACTAGGTCAGACCATTGGTCTATCTATCCCAATATCCTGTCTTGCATAGCGGTCATTACTAGCGCTTCAGGGGGATCATACAGAACAGGGCAGTTGGAAAGATTCCCCCCCCCCCCCCCCCCCCAGCTTCTGGCAGTCAGAGCTTTAGAGCCACATTCCTGAGGGTCTTGTCTAATTGTCATTGATGGATATATCCTCTCTCAGCTTATCTTTGTTTAAAAAGACTTAATTGTACATTTGCCTTTGCATTATCCCATGGCAGAGAGTTCTACAAGCCAATTGTGTGGTGTTAAGAAGTACTTATGTTCGTTTTAAACCTGTTGCCTGTTAATATCATTGGGTGACCCTCTAGTTCTTGTGTTATGTGAAGAGGTGAATAACAATTCCCTATTCACTTTCTCCATACCATGATGGAGGTTTATAAATCAAATATCTGCCCTCCTCCCCTTAGCCTCTTTTATAAACTGGAAGAGAATCTTGAAAACATGCTTCTATTCTATAAAATTGCTGGTACACATAGTTCTTTGGTAGTCTGAAGTCTAGTTTATGCCATTCCAAATAACATAGTAGAAATAGAAAGGTCCTGGGACTGGCAATGAAAATGACTAGAGGTGCAGAAAGTCTTTTGAATGGCATTAAAAAGAGTAGTACACCTCTACCCTGATATAACGCTGTCGGGGGGGGGGGGGATTTCACTGCATTATAGGTGAAACTGCATTACATTCAACATGCTTTGATCCACTGGAGTGTGCAGCCCCCCCCCCCCGAGCGCTGCTTTACCCCATTATATCCAAATTCGTGTTATATTGGGGTAGAGGCATACTAATTAAATGGGACATGAGGTATAACACATGATAAAAGAAAACTAATCAATGGAATGCTGTCTTTATGTTGGTTGGCAAAGAGGTGTAGTAGGAATAAAGGATTAGACATCATGATTTATCCTAATATGATTAACTACTAGTATCAAACTTATGGCCTGACAAATCTCTTGATGTACTTAAAGTAGCTTAATTACTTGGGGTTAAGATTTCCCCTAGCATGTTCTATGGACATTCATTATAAGCACAAAGAGTCCTGTGGCATGTTATAAACTAACAGACGTATTGGAGCATGAGCTTTTGTGGGTGAATACCCACTTCGTCACATGCATGTATAAGGATTTTTACAGCTTTTGGAGTATCTGATAGTCCACTGGTGGAGACAAGATAGTGGCCTAGTAGGGCATTCTTTTATGTTCTGTGTAGCGATCTAACTTTTAGTTGTATAAAACTAACTATATAACTCATCAACAAATTTAGATGCTAATTTCAAATTGGACTTACCTGTATTGGACCCAAACACTTTCAGATATCTGGAAATGGTTAACTGAACTTGACTTGGTCTTCTAGGCTCTTGAGTGGTCATTAAGATCTTGAACTTACTTCTGAATTTGCAGTTGAGATACTATTAATTGGAATGGCAATTCTTTAGCTACTTTATGTAGTGTACTATTTCAGTATTGATTAGACACTTGTAGTGTTACTGATTTGTTTAAAATAATGATTCACAGTATGCATCTGAAAGTTTTGTGGTTTCATAGAATTTTTTTTGAAGTGATATTATAGCAACTGTAGATTGAGGAAAAGCTTTTATGTGGATTAACTTTAAGGAATATTTTGATCATTCAAGAAATATTTGACTTAGGCTTTGTTTCTGAAATATCTATTCTTGATGAATGCTCCACACAATCAAAGTTGTAACTCTTTCTAGTTTTTAAATCTTCCTTTGGTCTAGTTGAAATTTTTAATCATTTTGGTGACATGGTTATGGCTGTTAGAAGTATAGGCAGGGAGTTGCACCCCAAATTGACATCACTATGCTGGCAAAAGCCTGAGGCCTGATCTACACTAAATTAGATCAACCCAGTGAAGTTACTTAGAGCTGTGAAATTTCTTCATGCCCTGAGTGCTGTAGTTAGGTCGACCTAACCCCCAATATAGATGTGTCTAGGTTGATAAAGAATTCTTTATATTGTCCCTATATATATGGGAGAAAAAGCAGGAGCCAAACTTAAGTTTATTCTGATTTTGTTAGTTCAGCAAACCTGTTTAATATTTTTCTGATACTGAATGGTCTTGCTCGTTGGGAATCACTCTGCTTCCTTTCCAGCATATAAAACCTGGAAGATGCAGTCAGAAAATCTACAGCATCAGGGTGTGTCCACACTGTAAAAGCTGCACTGACATTGAACTCTTTATGTACTTGGAGTATTAACGTTCATCTGACATTGAAGTAATCTTTATTTCTAAATATGATGAAGATCTTCAGGAATATAGCAAGAAGTATCACTGCACATCCAGTAACTGGTGGTGTAAGCTTGAAAGAACTTGAGCCTTTTATGTGGAAGGAGAAAGCTCAATCCTGAAGTTACAGCCTACATCAGTAGGTTGTTTGACTCCACAATTGCTCCTCTACCGAGTACAGCAGCAAGAAGTATTGTCCTTGCAAAACTACTGTCTTGCATTGCTTTCATACAGTCTCTAGAGGGGGAACTAAAGATCCCACAATAGTCTGGGGTGGAAGGGGAAGAAAGCTATTGTCCTGACCATTTCCTCTCCAGTTCCCATTCCTCACCCCCCAATAGTATCAAAGGTGTGCTGAGCTACTGAGGAGCATCGCATGGTGGAAACTTACTTTGCTATTACATTACCAGAATAAGTCTTTGTCAAAAATTCCTTTGGACTATCTAGGCTTAGTTTAGGCCTAATAGAATTTAACTTACGATGTTTTAGATCAGTGGCTCTCAAACTTTTGTACTGGTAACTCCCTTCACATAGCAAGCCTCTGAGTGTGACACCCCCCCCCCCGATAAATTAAAAAGACTTTTTAAATATATATTTAACACTATATTATAAATGCTGGAGGCAAAGTGGGATATGGGGTGGAGGTTAACAGCTTGCCCCCCCCACGTTATAACCTCGCAACCCCCTAAGGCGTCTCAAACCCCTGTTTTAGATGATTTGCTTAGCTGCTTGGGGTACATGGAGTGGAAATTGCCTAATTCAAGAGACCTGAGAGAGGTAGAGAAGTGATGTCTGGTTGGACAGAGTGGAATTCCTCTGAATAAAACAGCTGGGGAAGGGGGAAGTCACTGGTACTTCCATGTCTTGTCTGGCACACGTTAAGATTTTAAACTATTCTCTGCACTGCTCTCCCGCCCCCCCCCCCCCAAAAAAAAAAAGTTCCTGCTGAAGTCTTTTCCTTCTGTCCTTCCTGCTGTGCTCTAAACTATTGTCCACACCATCTTTTTGGATTCACTGTATGCAGTTCCTGTTATAGTTTAGTCAGCTCAAGCCTTTTCCTTGCCTTGAGTGGTCATTGGTTTGGATTAGTTTCCTTTATAGGTGAGTAAGAAGAAATGTGTTTTTTGTGTGTGTGTGTATATATATATATATATATATATATATCAAAATGCCATTGAACTGTCAGCACTTCTGTAGTGTTCCCCATTGATTTTACTTGACTGATTCTTTTTGTATATAAACACACTTGTGCTGTCTCTTGAGGTGAAGTTGCACAAAATTGTAATATGACTTAATTGGGCTAGAGAGCCAAATCCCTTATAAAGGGGAGCACCTCTATGTAACTGGTGGTGATCTGACATGCCGGGGGTAGGAAAAGAGAGTGAGTACGGAAGATGTTGAACTAATGAGAATACTTGACACTTAGTCATGTGGGTGAGCAGCACTATCTTCATTTTAAACTGGTGGCTGGGGCGGGTAGGAAATTAGATGCATGAGAAGTGCCACCAAGGGAATTAGCAAAGGGACATGGCTTCCAAGGAAACATCTGAGCAGGACTAGACTCAGACATAGCTGTACTTTGAAGTAGTAAAAGGAGTCTTCATTGAGGCAGAGGAGTCATACGTAAATGTTAAACTCACAAGAACTATAGTTCTAGTTTTTAAGCAGGTATCTGAAATTGTTTGGATCCAAAAATTGCATAAATTAAAGGTAAATAATGGAAATGACTTGGTTTGTCAGGCTAGACAGAACTAAGTATTCCTTACTTCTATGTATTTAGACTTCCCGGAATAAATCACCTTATCTTAGTATACCATTTATAGTAAAGTTTAAGTCAACATTTTTAATAGGTTGATATAAAGTCAGTTCATATAAGAAACTTAATCATGTAAAAGTAGTCAAATTACTGAAGCTTGTTCACTGCTGTCTGGCTGACAAAGCAACAATTATTGACTAGTTTCCTGAACATCTGACTTGTGGCTTAAGTCTCTCAGTGCCTGGGTATAGGAAGTCTAGACTTCTTACTCAACAGAGCATGGGGCCTGAAGTAGCCTTCTCTATAAACTAGAGTGATCTAACTTAGCTGACTTAAAATATGCAAATCTGTAGTGTTTACAAAGAGAGCATTCCATGGTATACTGTAATTTAAGTTATTTGTGATGGCAAAATGGTGTTTATGGCTTTGGTTCAAGTATTAAAGTGCACTTTTTTTAGAAAAGCCTTGGGGACTTTCTTTGATTCCAGAAAAGGTGTTTTAAATCATAACTAGCATTGTATTGTCAAACTGAGACTTCTCGACACATGTGGAAGTTGGAATGTTCTATTTTCTGTCAAACCACCTGCACTAAAGAATCTGATGATATAGTGCAGTGATCGGCAACCTTTCAGAAGTGGTGTGTCGAGTCTTCATTTATTCATTCTAAGGTTTTGCATGCTAATAATACATTTTAACAAGTTTTAGGATATCTCTTTCTAAAGTCTATAATATACAACAATAGTTTAGTTATGTAAAGTAAATAAGGTTTTTAAAATGTTTAAGAAGCTTCATTTAAAATTACAATGCAGAGCTCCCCAGACTGATGGCCAGGACCCGGGCAGCGTGAGTGCCACTGAAAATCAGCTCATGTGTCGCCTTCGGCACACATGCCATAGATTGCCTACCCCTGTTATAGTGTATTATATTATACACTTCCACTGGTGTCAGAAGCTACTTGAGCCTTTCTATAGAGAAGCTAGACTAGTACTTTTAGTGGTGAGAATTTGTTCATGGAAGGTCCCTAGTGCAGAAAATGCTTCACGAAAGGGCCTGTTACTGGATGTCTTGTGTTCTGAGTACTTGAATATGTCAGTCTGTTGGCTGCATGGAAATACAGTAGAAACCTGAGATTGAAATAAAAAGATAGCTCAAGAAAAAAATCATGCCCTCATTTTATACTCTTCAGGGAGAAGGGATATATCTAAATTAGTGGTTTTAGATGGTTAATCTGTATTGCTGATCTATTTTATTTCTTTTCTTTTTTATAGTGCCACAATGGCAACTGCACCTTACAACTACTCCTACATCTTTAAGTACATCATTATTGGTAAGTATGAACTTGAAAAATGTTTTTACTTTAAAAGCAGATGTTGGGATAAATACATATGTATATACATGGATGCTTGCTTACAGATATTTTAAAGTGTATCTGAACTCTGGGTGAGTTCTTACTGAAAGGATAACTTTCTGTTAAGTGTGCATCTAGAGCAATGTTCTTCATTAGGTACACTTCACCTTGCATCTCCTATCGTTCCTTTTTTTTTTTTCCTCCAGCCCCACAAAACTTCATCTATGGAGTATTGTGTGTCAAAGTTTAGAGTAGTAAATATGTGCTATTTACTGAAATCCACCTACCTTTTCTTTCTGAGCACCGCTTACCAGGTATTTCTCAGCAGAAAGCACTACGCTTGACACACTATCTTCCAAGGGAAGACAGGTTTATGAGCAGGGAGTGAGTGCAAGTTCAGTATTCATTCCCTTAGCAGGGTGGGGCTATATTCTGGTGTAATCTTACAATACTGAAATGTTTGTCAATCTCAGAGGGTGACTGTAGCCCCCATTTTTGGCTATTCTTGATCTCCAGTATACACTTCCACAGTGTAAAGGGCTTGAAGGTAGCCAGATCTCTTGCTTTTTTTTCCCCCTTCCACCATGTGTAGGTGGCTGAAGTGTAGAATGGACTTAAATCACCAATTTTAATCATGAATTAAATCAGTTTCTTCCTTGCTGATTTAAATGGATTTTTAAATCTTGTTTTGCATCTCTACCATCAGTTTCCCTATAGAGAGTTTGATTCTCAATGGTTGGCATAATTTGGTGATATTCTTGCTGACCAGGAAGATAATTGCTTAGTAAGTATACAGATGTAGTATAAAACTTCTCAGATGCTTAGTTTTTACTGTTTTAGAAACTCAAATGGTACATTTTTATTTGATTAATTTTTGACTAGTGCTGCATTTGGTGAGAATTGGAATTCAGTTAAATACAGACATTTTAAAACTGTTTTTATTAAATTCTTATGTGCTGGATACCGAACATTTTTCTTGTTAAAACACATTTTTACATTTTAAAGCTGATTTTTATTAAACAAAAATAGTGAATTGAATGTTTCTGGTAACTATGTCCTTCAGGATTTTATAACTAGTAAATCTCATCCTCACACCTCATTTTTATTCATAGATGGGAAGAGAGAAAACAAGCTTTCCTGCTTTTTCAACTCCAGTTGGTTTCTCAACTTAAAACTGAAATAGTTGAATAGACAGAAATGAAGAAAACATCCTCTCTGCACCTGCAGAAGAGGCTAATGCTGTCAGAAAGTTGGTTTAGCACTTCAACAAACTCTGGCTCTGGATTCTTGGCCAGTGACTTCTACCAGTTCAGTAGTCTGACTTTTTCTTTAAAGCTTTGGCAGCAATTGTGTACTGCTTTAAGATTGTTTGTTTGTTTTTTTATTGAAATGATTTTAATAGATCATAGTAAGCTTAGGACTTAATATAGGTTGTCATAATTTTAAATTTTTAAATATAAATGGGGTGGGGGAAGTATTTAATTTAAATAAAATTAAAATGTTGAGTCGTCTTAAATCCTTTTTTTGAAAGCCATCCTGGGTGGATGTGGAAAGATGCTGGAAATCAGCTCCCACAACTGCTTTAACTTGTATTGCCAACCATGAATCTACAGACAGCCCAGAATTTGGGAGGCACAAAGGGGTATCTCCACTTTTAGATGAAAAATTCAGAATTTGGGCTGTTATCTTTAATGCAGACTGTACTTGTCTTTATTAGGAAATTAGTGTTCATCTCGGCCTGGGAGAAAGCTTTTGTGCACTCTGTATTTAGAGTTCCAATTAAACAAAACAACAAAACCAAACTAAAAACTAGTTTGCAGTCACAGTCTGACTAAATTCAATTCAGTTGTTTCTTATGTACCCTCAGTGGGAGACTTTCTGTTCACACTTACAAAAAAGTTTCATAGGTAGTGTTTTAAAAATACATGTGAGGTACTTTGTACTGCTAGATTCCACTGAGTGGCCTAGTTCCAGGATTGTACAGGCAAACATATGCAAGTGTATGGTTAAATCAGAGTAATGATTTCTGTAACCCTCTCTAAAATACGCTGCTGCTCTTAAATGTCCCTGTCTTAAAACTGCAACCTTGTATTTATTTAAAAAAAAAAAAAAGCTATGTGAACATACAAATTACCGTGGGTATGAATGCGTGCAGTGCAACTTAGGGGAAAGAGAGGCTACAGTGGCTTTAAGACTCCTTCATTCTCTCAAAGTCTGGTGACCTGGTGCAGTCCTTGGTGCAATTTGGGCAGCTCTGGAGGGTCTGCTCACCCTAATTATACCCCTTCTGCCAAAGCCTACAACATTCTATTTAAGACTGGTATGACGATGACTATGCTGGGGAAATCTTTCCTTGGATAAGTGGCTGTTCTGATACTTTTGCTGCTGCAGCTGCATAAAAGAGCCACAATTATGGTGTGTGTGTGGGGGGGAGGGGCGGGCGGGAAATCTTCTTCATGTTTGTCAGTTGAACTTGGAACCTACAGCATCGAAAACAAATTTTTGTTTCTTTTCATTTATAAAAAACTTAAGTGAGAGATTACGCTGCATAGTTACTGGGGCCAGCAGCTTGAGGACATGATTGCATAGTGTCAAAATTAAGGTACTTGTAGTAAATTTATCTTGACCCTACAAGAGATGTGTGGAGTATTGTGGGTTATCTCTACTGTTGCATTTAAAATTATAAGTAAACTAGGGAAATGGAATGACCATGAAGCAGGTGAACAACTGGTTGAAAGACTATATTCAGAATAGTTACCAATGGTTTGCTGTCAGACTGGATGGACATATCCATGGGGTACTGCAAGATTGTCTCTGATCCAGTACTATTCAATTTCATTAACAACTTGGATGATGGAGAGTAGGTGTATAAAAGTTGCAGATACCACCACACTAGGGGAGTTGCAAGCACACTGGAAAGACAGAATTAGATTTCAGAATGATCTTGATAAATTGGAGAATTTGGTCTGAACTGGAAATGAAATTCAGTAATGACAATTGTGAAGCACTACACTTGAGAAGAAGAAAGTCAAATACACAAAATAACCAGTTTTCCCCATTGTAGGCAGCAGTACTGTATAAGAGGATCTGGGAGTTAAAGTGGAACATAAATATGAATTAGCAACATGATGTAGTTGTGAAAAAAGCAAATCTCATGCTGGAGCGTATTAGTGAGGCTTGGTCTACACTACGCGTTTAAACCGATTTTAGCAGCATTAAACGGATTTAATGCTGTACCCGTCCACACTACGAGGCCCTTTATATCGATATAAAGGGCTCTTTAAATCGGTTTCTGTACTCCTCCCCAACAAGAGGAGTAGCGCTAAAATTGGTATTACCATATCGGATTAGGGTTAGTGTGGCCACAAATTGACGGTATTGGCCTCCGGGCGGTATCCCACAATGCACCACTGTGACCGCTCTGGACAGTAGTCTGAACTCGGATGCACTGGCCAGGTAAACAGGAAAAGCCCCACAAAATTTTGATTTTCATTTCCTGTTTGCCCAGCGTGGAGCTCTGATCAGCACGGGTGGCAATGCAGTCCCAAATCCAAAAAGAGCTCCAGCATGGACCGTACGGGAGATACTGAATCTGATCGCTGTATGGGGAAAAAAATCGGTTCTGTCAAAGCTCTGTTACAGAAGACGAAATGCCAAAGCATTAAAAAAAAAAAAAATCTACAGGGTACACAGTGCCGCGTGATAAGCGTAACGGGAAGCCAGAGACTCAAACGGACGCTCATGGAAGGAGGGAGGGAGGGTGTACTGAGGACTCCAGCTATCCCACAGTCCCCAGCAGTCTCCGAAAAGTATTTGCATTCTTGGCTGAGCTCCCAATGCCTGTAGGTTCAAACACGTTGTCCGGCGTGGTTCAGGGAATAGCTCGTCAACTTACTCCCCTCCCCCCTGTGAAAGAAAAGGGAAAGAAATCATTTCTTGACTTCTTTCAATGTCATCCTATGTCTACTGATGCTGCTGGTAGACATGATGCTGCAGCAGTGAAGAGCAGTATCCGCTCCTCTCCCCTGCCTGCCGGCAGACGGTGCAGTAGGACTGGTAACCGTCCTTGTTATCAACCCCGTGAGTGCTCCTGGCTGGCTTCTGGTGAGGCTGACCGGGGGTGCCTGGGTGAAAATAGGAATGATTCTCGGTCATTCCCAGTAGATGGTACAGAACGGCTGGTAACCGTCCTCATCATAGCCACTGGGGGCTGAGCTCCATCAGCCCCCTCCCTTTCCTGTGTAAAGAAAAGATTCTGTCCTGCCTGGACTATCATAGCAGCGGTATGCTGGGCTCCTCTCCCCCACACCGCTTAATGTCCTGCCTGGACTGTCATAGCACTGGGAGGCTGCCTCCCCCTCATTTTATCTCACTAACAAGTCACTGTTTCTTATTCCTGCATTCTTTATAACTTCATGACACAAATGGGGGGGACACTGCCACGGTAGCCCAGGAAGGTTGGGGGAGGAGGGAAGCAATGGGTGGGGTTGTTGGAGGGGCACCCCCTGTGAATGGCATGTAGCTCATCATTTCTGCGGGATCTGACACGGAGCAGCTGTGCTCTCTGATACACTGGTTCTCTAATACACTTGCCCCATATTCTAGGCAGGACTGACTCTATTTTTAGAAACCATAAAGGAGGGATTGACTCAGTCATTCCCAGTTTTGCTTTTGCGCCTCCGGCAGATCTCACCCAGGGGCACCCATGATAGCAGCAGACAGCACAGAAGGACAGATAACCGTCATCTCATTGCCAAATTACACTGGCAGCAGACGGTACAGAACGACTGATAACCGTCTCTGCTGTCATGCAAAAGCAAATGAATGCTTCTGTGTAGCGCTAGAGTATCGTCTCTGTCCGCGGCATCCAGTACACATACGGTGACTGTATTAAAAAAAGCTGAACGGGCTCCATGGTTGCCGTGCTATGGCGTCTGCCAGGGCAATCCAGGGAAAAAGGGCGTGAAATGATTGTCTGCTGTTGCTTTCCCGGAGGAAGGAATGACTGGCATTTACCCAGAACCACCCGCGACAATGATTTTTGCCCCATCAGCCACTGGTCTCTCAACCCAGAATTCTAAGGGGCGGGGGAGACTGTGGGAACTATGGGATAGCTACGGAATAGCTACCCACAGTGCAACGCTCCAGAAATCGACGCTAGCCTCGGACCATGGACGCACACCGCCGAATTAATGTGCTTATTGTGGCCGCATGCACTCGACCTTATACAATCTGTTTCATAAAACTGGTTTATGTAAAATCGGAATTATCCCATAGTGTAGATGTACCCTCAGACACAGAATGTAATTGTTCTGCTTTACTCTGCGCTGTGAGGCCTCAGGTTGGATACTTGTGTCCAGTGCTTGGGCATTACACTTTTACGAAAGCTGTGAACAAATTGGAGACAGTCTAGAAGAGAGGAATGAAAAGAAGAGACTTGGAAAAATATGACCTTCAAAGAAAAGAGAGAATTGGTCATCTTTAGTCTAGAAGAGAAGGCTGAGGAGGGACTGAAGTCTTCAAATAACTTGCTAGAGGACAGTTATCTATTAACTTTTTGTTCTGTCCTTGGTAGACATGGGGAACAAGAGGTAATCTCGTGTGTGTGTGTGTGTGTGTGTGTGTGTGTTAATTCATAAGGGGGGTCTCACTCAGAGCTTTGCTGTGTGAAAGGGGTCACCAGTACAAGAGTTTGAGAACCATTGGATTAGATGATCTCCTCATGCATCTTCCTTCCCTGTTTTGTCTTTTGATGATTCACAGTAGGATTGGGCTCACTGTGTTGATTATTTAACTCTAAAGCGTTTTGTGTAGATGAATCTGGGGGCAGATTTGCCTTAAAGGTGTGCAGATCAAGGTTGCTATGAGATCTTTGATTGTCTTAAAGAGAACAGACAAACAATTTATCGTTTAGTTCTGTATTACCTGAAGCGCACTGCCATGATTGTGCTGAAGCCTAATACAGGACTAACATGACTGTGTAGCAGCTGCCTCACACTTTCTCACCTACTGGGAGATGCCTACCTTCTGGTGTAAAATGTTTATAATTAAAGGTCTCTGCTCTAATGTCTGTCAGTATGGAATTTTAAAATTTCTGTTGCCCTTCTGAAAGTTGCAAATAACCTGGGTGTCTCTCTCCCACTTAGTGCCTAATGGGTCAGCTTTCTGTATGACTTTGCAGACCTCAAACAGTAATATCGTGTAACCTGAACTCCTTTCCTTCTTGTTTATTCCTTGGATGCCTCTACTACCCTATGCCTGTGAACAAAGCTATAGGGGAAAAGTACTGTCACCAGGTGCACTATGAAACATCATCTTGCGCATACAGGCATAGCAGAGCATGCTCCAGGCACTTGTGTTTTCAATGTAAACCTTGTCAGATGTTTTTAAATTGAAGCCATTGTTACCAGTAGAGTAACATTGTTTTCTGTAACAGGGGACATGGGTGTAGGAAAGTCCTGCTTACTTCACCAATTCACAGAAAAGAAATGTGAGTATCTTCATTTGGAGCCTCTGTTTTCACTGTTGGTATGCTTCCTCCCTCTTTCCTGCTTCTGTAGTTCTGAAAGCTATTTTCCAGCATGCATGAGTTCCTTCTGGTGCTTCACCCATTGCAAATACATAGACTAATCATAGTCAGAATGATGAAGATAGAAGCAAATAGTTATTTAGCATAATCTGCTGCCCATCAGATCATTTGTCTGTCCACATGTTTGGAGAGTGATTTCTGTGAAATAAAGGCTATGGCATTCCCATAGGATATATCTGTAACAGGCATGGTGCTGGGAAAGGTCCTGTTACATGTTGGCTTCTGATAGTGTGCTACTAAACTTCAATCACAAACCCCACTTTAAAAAATATTCCTACACCTTTTTGCATTGGTATTCGGTGAGAGTAGAGCCTCTGTTGGAATGCAAAAGTTCATTTTGAGGGGAGTTAGTACTTTTGACATTCAAAGTGGGATATAACGACTAAAAATCAAAGGCGGCCTCCTGCAGGTTTAAGTAACACTGGAGTTAATTTTATAGCTTGATTGTCATGATTCACAGCTACTGCATCTGAATGATACATATACTCCTTAAGGAGCATGTATCACTGTTTTATAACTGCAATGTCCTTTTTCTCATCTGTGGTTTGAGCATTGGCCTGCTAAACCCAGGATTGTGAGTTCAATCCTTGAGGGGGCCATTTGGGGATTTAGTTGGGGATTGGTCCTGCTTTGAGCAGGGGGTTGGACTAGATCTCCTGACATCCCTTCCAACCCTAATAATCTATGATTCTATAAACATTGACTCAAGTGTTGCTTCCCAGTTCTGAGGCTTTGCTAGTTTTGTTTCTTCAGTGTTGAAAGTTTGCTGTGGCTCTTAATTCTGTCTTATCCTTTCCATGCAGTTTACCTATAGTGGATAATGTAGCTTAGTTTCCATGTCCTTGGGCTTGCAAAGTAGTTACACAGCTTCAAAATGTGCTTGTGTGGTGAGAACTAGGGTTCTGAAAGTGACTTACCTTCTGATTAACCAATTCACACTGGAAATAGCAAGCAATCACTTGCATGTGGCCTGACTTCTGAAGAGACCACCAAATATTATCTGAGAGAATGCTTTAATTGTTTGTAATTCCTCAGAAGTTCTATAAACTTGAAGCAATAGACCTTAAATTTGAGCAAAAGACAGGGCATAAGCTGATCTCTGGTAGGGATTGGGAGGAAGAATTTCCCATTAACAGGTTATCCTAGAACTGTCTTCTAAACGTTCCTCAAACATCAGTTACAGGCAAGTCTTCAAAATGTCTTACTAAACTGGATGGATCTGTCGTGTGATCCAGCATGATCACTCCTATGGTCATGTGCAGGGTTTTTAACCATCTATTGGAAATTTATAAAAAACTTCATTGAATTTATTTCAAGTCATGGTTAGTGTTTCTAAGCCTTCAAGTTAAAGTTGTTTCCACAAGGGTTGGTTCTGCAGCAATCTAAACTGACTCAGTTACTCAGCTGTAGTGCCAAACACATCAATTATGCGTACTTTTGCAACTTCCTTCAGGAATTTTCTGATTTTTTTTTATGAATTGACCATTCTTAAATGCTTGGCAGTGCATTAAAATGCTCGTTTTCAGAAAATAACCAATAATTCAATGCTGCTTAAATTAAAAACAATTTACTATTAGAAAGCTGGTTGATCTAGATTAGATTTTTTTTTTTTCTTTCAATATGAAAGATGGCATTACTAAAATATCCATCTGGAAGAGGGAGGTGACTTCCAGCAGAAAAATGTGAACCTCTGATTTATCTTTCTGTGACAGTTATGGCTGACTGTCCCCACACAATTGGGGTCGAATTTGGTACAAGAATAATTGAAGTTAGTGGCCAAAAAATTAAACTGCAGATCTGGGACACAGCAGGACAAGAGCGATTTAGGGCTGTAACACGAAGCTACTACAGAGGAGCAGCAGGAGCTCTCATGGTCTATGATATTACTAGGTAAGAGATTCTGTCTCTGTGTGTCTGTCTGATTTTTGTCAACTGTAGTTATAGCTAAAATAGAATGTGGTATGACTACCAATTTATTTCCAAGCCTGTTTGGCACACTGCTTTACCATGTCACTACATTGTACGTGACAAATTTTCTCTGGGTCTCAGTCCTTTTGGTTTTCTAAACTAGTCAGGTATCTGGATAGTGGATTTTTTCCACCCTTTCTTATGCAACCTCCCCTTTATTTCTCTCCATTCTACAATCCCCTTTTTAAAAAGTATATAGCACTGGTAGTTTACTTTCAAACTGACTTTGAAGTTTCACATTTATTAACCAGAATCCCGAAGTCCTGCATAAGTAAGCTTCTCCTTGGAAACTTCCATGATTGATTCTCCTCCTTCAGGCATCGTTGTGTTAATGCATTCTGCCAATTTATTTAAACTATCTTATCTAAAAGGTGGTTCTGTGTATTTAAGATTTCAGGGTATGGAACTTAAGTGTCTTATTTTCTCCCCCTACTCCCCCCATCATGATCTTCATGATGGGGGATACGGGAACATTCCCAGACTCAAGTTGTCTCCCTCTGGGGATCGTATACAGTGGAATTCTGGGGTATGGCATTCTGTTACATAAATCTGTTTAAAAAGCTTCTGGCCTGTTCTTGAACTCTCCCATTTATCTGTAGTCTTTCAAACAGAGGTGCCCTACCTTTCCCGGAAAGGGAGGAATACAATAAATAGTGAGTAGCTAGCTGCTTGTATGCACTCATACTCAATGTAGTCATTTTTTATAGCAAAGACTTGGTGTTTTTTTGGAATATGTAGTATCTTCCCTGTCACTGAAATTGTTTTTGTCAGAGTAAAACTAAATATCTTCAGGGTCTTAACTAATGGTCACAAATTACATTGCCAACTACAACTATGTTTCTTTTTGGTGTATAATCTGTAATTGACTTGTATATGGATGGTATACCTACATGCATCTTATCAGTATATTAGATTCAGTGTATGGAAACACAACTGAATATTCACAGTCCAGTCACAGATGAATGAATGTCCTGTACTCTGTGCTTCACTAGGTGATGGTGGTGTTGAGGCACCTATTTGATCCCTTATTTGTATGTATTTAGAGAACTAAAACATTAGTTTTTTTTCTCGTTATCCATGAAGAAATGGATGGTGGGTTTTATAACCATGAATAAAATTATACAATGTATGGAGAAGCTGTTTTGAAACTAAGTTGCATTGCCCTGTAGAAATGATTTAGAGGATACTCAGCATGCATCTGATAGCCTCTAAAAGGAGCTATGGGAATGCAAGATGTTTTCTTACTGTCGTCATTCTTTATGAAATGGTATATAGGCTATTCACAGGGTAAGAAGAACTTGTGAGTTCTTTCCAAAATAAGGAGCAAAGCATATAAAAATCTGCTTATTGCCTGCAGGGATGCAGGCATATACCAGTTAGGTTCCCTCAGAGGAGGTCATTGTCATTTCATGGCTTTGATTCCACTTGCAATCCAGATTTCCCCACAGACCAGGACATAACTCAAAGCGGCACCAGACCCTGCCAGAAAAGATGCAGAACCTGCAGACATATTTGTACTGCTACAATAACAATTTCTTCCCCCCACACCACCAGCACCACACCTTTCAAGATCCATGGATCCTATGCCTGCCTATTACAACGTGGTACACTACATTCAGTGCACTAAATGCCCTAATAACTATGTGGGTGAAAATAGACAATCACTATGCTATTGAATTAACTCACAGGAAAATAATACCACAACACCATATCACCTGTGGATGAACACTTTTTTCACAAAGCAGTCACTCTCTCTGACCTGTCAGCCCTCATTCTCAAAGGAAGCCTGCACAACACTTTCAAAAGATGAGACTGGGAGCTTAAATTCATAACTTTCTTTTCAGTCCATGATTTTTAGTGTCTAGCAGACACTGAATTTATGTCTTCTTATAACAATCTGTAACCCATTTAATCCCCCCCCATCCTGGGGGGGGGGGGAAGGTTTTAATGAGCCACTTCACCTTGAATGGAGTCTTAGAATATGTGCTAATTACTTATGCTAAACAATCTGTTGCACCTTGGGTTTAGTGGTGCTGCTGGGAGTACCTTTCCCAGACTTGGAGAGCTCTGTGTAGCTTTAAAGCTTGTCTCTCTCACCAACGGAAGTTGGTCCAATATAAGATATTCCCTTGCCCACTTTCTCAGTTCAAATTCTCTTCATTTGAGCAAGCTCAGCTATTGATCTGCTGAAGAGTATACAGTCAGATAACAGTAAATATATAATCAGTTTTTTAAAGGAATAGACTTTAAGGTCAGAAGGGACCATTATGATCATCTAGTCTGACTTCTTGCGCAATGCAGGCCACAGAATCTCACCCATCCAAATACAGAATGATCAATGAGACTTGATGGCTTAGGAAAAAAAGCAACCTGAAGGTATTGTCTGGTTTCTAAGCTAGGAACATTCTCTAAGCACCATATAAATCCTCATATGGTTTGGGGCACAGTTGAAGGCACGTCCTTAAGTGTGTAGCTTAGTGTTCAGTTTTTCTGCCACCCTATGCTTTCTCTCTGCATCTCATGCACACTTCTGTATGCACCCTATTTTGCTGGAAATAGTTATTACTTAAAGATCTCCTTTTATGCAGTGTTACCTAAGCAGTATTCTGCAGTGCAGTATTCTTTACGAGTATTAGATAGGAAATCCTTTGAGTTTTATACAACACTGTGTGTCTTAACATGTTACCCTCATGGAAAGCAGTAATATTGCATCTGTGAAGTAGCTAAACAACTCAGCCACCCCAGGAGAATAGGCTAAGTTCTGTTCTGAATTCAGAATAGAACTTCATCGCTGGGACAAATCTATTTTAAACACTAAAATTCTGAAAAGTGGTACTATTGAGAGTGACTACATACTATAGTTAAATTCTCCTCACTTGGCTCTTCACAGAAGAAGCACATATAACCATTTAAGCAGCTGGTTGACAGATGCAAGGAACCTCACCAATCCGAATACTGTAAGTTGCACTGCTTTTTATGTTTTTATAACACTTCTTGTCCCAAAGCAAGAAATCCAAGGTTGAAACTGAAATGTATTTCCTTGATACATAGTAATAATCTTTTAAATATGCTTGCAATGTGCTGTCCTTGCTATATGGCATACTGAGAGTTCATTCCAGGTTTTTCTATTCCTAGTTTTAAACCTTAATATTGAACATACATTTGACTGTCTTCTGCCCCTTTTCTCACCCCAACTTGTTGCTTTTAAACTGAAAGTTTAACTTGTCCTTTACTTAGTAAAAACTTACATTGTTCTCAAAATTTGAACATGGGTTTAAATCTTATCCAAAGGAACTACCCAATGTCTTTCTCCCAGGGTGGTCTTTGCTCCTCCTTGGAGGCCAGAAAGCTTTCTCAGGCCATGTCTCCATCTAAAATTTTGCAGCGCTGGTTGTTACAGATGTATTAGTACAGCTGTATAGGGCCAGCGCTGCAGAGTGGCCACACTTACAGCAACCAGCGCTGCAAGTGGTGTTAGATGTGGCCACACTGCAGCGCTGTTGGGCGGCTTCAAGGGGGGTTCCGGGAACGCGAGAGCAAACCGGGTAAGGAGACCAGCTTCGCCGCGGTTTGCTCTCGCGTTCCCGGAGCCACCCTGCAAACCGCAGGGAAGGAGACCTGCTTGCTCGGGGTTCCGGGAACGAGAGAGCAAGCCGGGGAAGGAGACCAGCTTCGCCGCGGTTTGCTCTCACGTTCCCGGAGCCACCCTGCAAACCGCAGGGAAGGAGACCTGCTTGCTCGGGGTTCCGGGAACGAGAGAGCAAACCGGGAAAGGAAACCAGCTTCGCCGCGGTTTGCTCTCGCTTTCCCGGAGCCACCCTGCAAACCGCAGGGAAGGAGACCTGCTTGCTCGGGGTTCCGGGAACGAGAGAGCAAGCCGGGGAAGGAGACCAGCTTGATTACCAGAGGCTTCCTCCTTCCACGGAGGTCAAGAAAAGCGCTGGTAAGTGTCTACATTGGATTACCAGCGCTGGATCACCAGCGCTGGATCCTCTACATCCGAGACAAAACGGGAGTACGGC
The DNA here is from genome assembly GCF_007399415.2 of Gopherus evgoodei. Classification (NCBI taxonomy): domain Eukaryota; kingdom Metazoa; phylum Chordata; order Testudines; family Testudinidae; genus Gopherus; species Gopherus evgoodei. The sequence continues at coordinate 21,236,487 of NC_044337.1, read as the reverse complement.
CAGCGCTGCAAACAGGGAGTTGCAGCGCTGGTGATGCCCTGCAGATGTGTACACCTCCTAAGTTGCAGCGCTGTAACTCCCTCACCAGCGCTGCAACTTTCTGATGTAGACAAGCCCTCAGCTCCTGTAGTGTGGTTCTAATCTTATGTCTCTCGCTATTTAAAATGCTTTGTAAGGGCTGGTCTGCACTAGTGGGGGGGGGGGTGATCTAAGTTATGCAACTTCACCTGCGTGAATAACTTAGCGGAAGTTGACATACTTAGATCTACTTGACACGGTGTCTTCACTGCGGTGTGTTGACGGGAGATGCTCTCCTGTCGATTTTTCCCTAGGTGCTTCTCACTGAGGTAGAGTGCCAAAGTCGATGCTAGAGTGATCGGCGGTTGATTTATTGTGTCTATACTAGACATGATAAATCGACACCCAACCCCTCTTGTCTCCCCTCCCCCCCAGATTGATCACTGCCTGTCAGTTCTGCTAGTAGTGTAGACAAGACCTAAGACTTCGTATTTGTCTGACTCTGAGAGTAAAGCCGTGTTCTTTCAGTTAGTGCATTTCTGATCGCAGAACAATCCCTTTCCTACTCTTGTTTTGCCTCTGCAATGTTTGTGGGTTTTTTGGGTTTTTTTAATGAGCATTCAAGTTAAATCAGCTGATGACTTTGAACACACACGAGGTAGATATGAGAGAGGACTGCTTTGACATAATCACGTTTTAGAATAAACCTGTATCTTTCGCAAGCCCTCAGGCCATTGGAATCCTATAGTGGAGAAGAGCTGAATGTGGCATCTGGAGTTCCTATCATTCCTGTCTTCATGGTGGAGATGTTGCTAGAGAAATGAGATACTATCCCTAGTCTGCCCTACTTGCTAGAGTAAGGGACTGTGCCTGGGTGACCTGTCACTTAAACTTTTGGGCAGTGTCTTCACTTTTACTGAGTCTTGTCGATCAGATGAATGGGTCTGCCTGTTTTTAGGGGGAGGGAACACTTGGAGTTTAGGGACAGACAGCGATAGCATTGCTCTTTCAAAGCTTGTGGAGGTCCTGGACATCTGCAGACCCTCTGATATGGGAGGTTGTAGCCACTTCCCTTTCCCTGGTGGGGGCGGGGAGGAGGAGGTGAACTTCCTACCCCTTAGCTGGCTATCTTAGGGCTTGTCTACACTGGCACTTGACAGCACTGCAACGTTCTTGCTCAGGGGTGTGAAAAAACACCCCCCTGAGCGCTGCTAGTTTCAGCACTGTAAAATGCCAGTGTAGACAGTGCACTAGCTCTGGGAGCTATTCCCCTCATGGAGGTGGGTTTTTTCAAGAGCACTGGGAGAGCTCTCTCCCAGTGCTATGCTGCGACTACACAAGCCGTGTTAAAGTGCTGCCAGTAAAAATGTGCCCAGAGATACCCTGTGAGTGCTTTGGCATTCTCCCATTTATCATGGGCAGGGTTTGTGTGAGAGAGCTGCCATTATTCTAATTTCATGCCTTAGTTTAATAGTAACTTGGTTTGGGGTGGGGGTAAAAAGGCAGTTGAACTGTTTTTCAGGCTAACGTTTTTCTGTTCTGAACCAGGTGATAATCCTCATAGGAAATAAAGCAGATCTGGAAGCACAGAGAGATGTTACATATGAAGAAGCCAAACAATTTGCGGAAGAAAATGGTGTGTTTGCTTTTGTGCTGTTACGTTTCAGTGAGGTTAGAGGTTTTAAAGTGAACCTTCTGCATTAGTAACTGGAAGCTGTTTAGAGCACGCTTTTCAAAGTAACTTAGTTGTATATAAAACTTTAGACTATTTGAGGCAAAGTAGAACTTGGCCTAGCTTAGAACCAGGAGTGCAATTTGCATATTGATGTCCTACTTAAAAAAAGAACCTTAAATACTTCCAAAGCAGTATTTAGCATGAAATTTCAGTGGGCCCTCACGTGTTTATCTCAGGATTCAAACTTCAGTGACTACAATATGGTTCTCTCGAAGTATGTCATGTATCCTAACCATTTCAATTTTATTTCTAAATAGGGTTGTTGTTCCTTGAAGCAAGTGCAAAAACGTAAGTGGTAGGCCTACTATCTCTTTAAGCAAAAAGACCACATTTCCCATAAAGACCGTCTTAAATTTAGTATGTTTTCATAGAAGGACTTAGTCTGTGGTTTTGTGGATGAAAGTGAACTTGATTTCTCAGGTTAGATTGCAGTAAAAATATCATCAGGAGATGGGGGAATAGAGTATGCCTAGCATTTTTGCTTCATCTTGACCTTAACTTGCAGCAGCCATCTTGTTACTCCACTTTTGGGCAATCTTCCAAGCAAATAGTTGCTGAGTTGTGATGGGCTGACACTTAAAAAACAAAACAACAAAAAACCAACCCCACCTCAATTGAAAACTGAAACTACTAAACTAATTTCACCTGAGAGCTCACGCAACACTTCCTCCATCAGTCTCACTGATAAAATGGAGCACTTTCTTGTGTGTGCTTTAAGCTGCAAGCTGACTGTAAAATTTAAATTATGCTGGTCTAATAGATTGTGCAGCTTCCTCGTTTTAAAGACCCTGCTACTTCTGTGGTGGGCAGAGTTCAGACTTGAAGTGTGAAACCTCCTGTATGGAGTGTTCAGGGTGTTTGCATCTGTACAAGGCTATGCAGCTGCGTGACAGGTGCTATTGCTGGATTGTGGTGCAGTAATTCCAGAAGCTGCTCTGGGCATTTCCTTTTGACCTCCCCAAAATAAGAGGGTGACAAATTGCTCCCCTTAGCCGCAGAGGACAGGACAAGAAGCTGTGGGCTTAAATTGTAGCAAGGGAGATTTAGGTTAGATGTTAAGAAAAACTTCTTAACTGGCAGGGTAGTTAAGCTCTGGAACAAATTACCTAGGGAGGTTGTGGATGCTCCCTTTATTGAAAGCTTTTAAGAACAGGTTAGTCACCTGTCAGGGGTGGTCTAGATAATACTTAATCTTCTCTCAGTGCAGGGGACTGAACTAGATAACTTAGCAAGGTCCTGTTCTACATTTCTGTGATTTCTACAGTTTATTTTGATAAGAATTATGAGATCCAGTTGACCTATATATTTGTGTTCTCACAGTGCAGTAAGCCTAAATGGCTTGGCAAGTCTCGCAACACTGTTAATAGAAACCAGGCCTACCATAGCACCTTGCTGCTCTAACAAGTATCGTTTGGGATTTTTTTTAATTGAGAGGCTTTACTAATAGCATGTCACTGTACAGATAATAAGGGCTTTATGCTATGCTGTGTGTACACTGGTAAAACTTGTCTAGCAGTTGCTAATGGAGCTGGTTGGAAAACTTAAACAAACAAACTCGTTCATTGCAACTTGCTGATTTGTCAGAATTGTAAAGTTTTGTGACTCTTGTCTGTTTTGACAGAATTCAGCTGGAAATCCTGCCTGCTGGGGAGAACAGCTTCAGACTTACAGCATGGCAACCTGGGCTACCAGGGACCCCTGCTCCAGTGTAGGCGATCGGGCACGCTGCTCCAGTGCCAGGTCTGCTGGTAGAACTGGGCAAAGAACAAATAATTCTGTTTTGCTGAGAATTTTGAAATTTTTTTCTTTCAAACTAGAATGAAAACAAATTCTGAAATCTCAATCCTCCAAACCAGAACTACAGTTCTTTGCCCATCTGTAGCTGCTGGTCTCGCTACTAGCTCAGTACTAACTCACAAAGATCAGTGCTATGCAACAGGATAGCTGTAAAGGTGCTATGGTAGATGATCTAAATAAACCCTAACTTAGAAAGAGTTACAGAATCTAATAGAACAGTTGATGCAAGTTACTACCACAGATCCTCATTATTGTGCCTTTTATTATAACCGTCAAAACCATTATATGAAAATGCTTGGGAGGGGAAAAAAGCCCATCTCTGTTGTGTAGCCTATTTTAAAACTGATGTATTTGAAATCCAAAAGTACTAATGGCTAATCTACGTCAAGGGTGAACTGACAGATTTGATTCTTTCCCCCTAAAGCTGGAGATAGCATCTGAAAACTGTCCCCGGTGCCAGGTAATCTGTAAAAGACGTCATTAAGCAGTTTACTTTTTCAAAATCTTTTGAGGGGATAGCTGCTTCAGGTGGGGAACATTGGATTGTACCCAGCTTTGTGTGTCTTTTTAGCCATTCTTACAGAACATCTAATCAATGCACAATTGCTAGTGACTGAAAGAGGTGGATGGTAGGCCAAGCACGTTCATGACTTCTCATTCAGTCTAGAATGTAATGTAGTGCACAACTTGAATTAATTTTGCTGCTTCTTTTGAAGAGGAGAGAATGTTGAAGATGCATTCCTGGAGGCTGCCAAGAAAATCTACCAGAATATCCAAGATGGAAGCCTGGATCTGAATGCTGCAGAGTCAGGTGTACAACACAAACCTTCAGCTCCACAGGGGGGTCGACTAACCAGTGAACCCCAGCCCCAGAGAGAAGGCTGTGGCTGCTAGTGACCTTTCTTCCATGGCTCCATTTTTGACCTTTCACCTCTGTTGGAAGCAGTACTTTTGACTGCTTCATTGTCTTCTGTACATCTTACTGGGTTTAATTAAACTCCGAGACAACAGTTTAACACAGTACTAAACTGCTAAACAACTTTAGATGTAATCAGGTTATCAAAGGCAAGTAGAGTAATAAAACCTCTCCTGCATGGTAAATCTAGAATTTTTTTTCCAGTTGTCCTTGTGATAGTGTCACCAATACATGATTTAAACTGAGCACTGATGCTGGACTCATGATTTTACATTTTTGCAGGGCCTTTTCTTGTACGGTTTAATTTTATGGTTCTTCAGCCTTCCTTCCCCATCTGTAACTGTTCTAAATCTGTCCATAGTAACTGATGTTTATTTGCTGTGAAATAACTTGATGGTAGAAAGTGGGCTCTATAACAGTGTGCTTTTGTTGGAGGAATTCCCTGTGGCGGGTGTGTATGTTGGTGGGATAACTTGTTGCAGGAGTATACTTCTTGCTTCTGTCTTAGTCTAAAACAGGGAAAACAGTCCACTCTCTCTCTCTCTCTCCTTGTGCTCAGTGGCTTTACATCATTTTTTGCCATTTTATCCTTTACATTTGTTAACAGAACGTAAATATGTATAAAATTTGAAGGAACGGAGCTAACAGTTAAATACATTGTGTATATGATTTTAATGAAGAAAATAAATTGATTACTGGCATTAGAACAGTATATGAGAAAATATCAGTTTGTACAGTATGATCTATGTGACCACATTGCCCCTTTAGTACAAAAATAGATGTAACTGCAGTTCACTAACATAGGCGTAACTCCTTGGTGTCAGTAGTGGGCATTGTGCTGGGAACTTGACTCCCAATGCAACAATATTAACACTAGTGGAATATCAGTCTCTGTTCCATCTTTGCACTGTGGTATATCGATGCCTCTTTATTAACCCTGTTTTTTGTGCAATCAGTGTGCTAACCTGCTTTTTCTCCTTCTGTACGCATTTTGCATTGGGCTTAATTTCCTGCCTTGCACTGTATAGAATGGCTGGTTCTATTACACATTTTATGCTTTTATACCTTTTTTTTGGAGTGGTCTAATTCTGAACTGGGCAGTCAGAACTCTCTAGGGATTTTTAACTACTTCTGCATTTTTATTTACACTACAGTGAAACTTTTTTAAACAATTGGGTCCCCTCTTACTAAAAGCATTTAGAATACTGCCTTCATGAAATTACACATGTTGAAAGTACTCTTTATAAAATCGTACTCAGACATATGCAGACCTTGTAAAAGTACATGTGATATTTTCTATTTAAATCTACACACAGTACCATGCTTCATGTGAATTCTGATTTTCATTTCTGAAACTTCAGATTTGATTTAGAGGTGGCAGGGGGAAAGAATAAGTGGCTAAGAAAGATAGAACATGCGTTTGTACCTACCATTCATTCAATATTTAGTCAAACTGCAGTGTTTAAAATACAAAGTAGTCTTAAAATCCCTCTCTACAGACACTAAGAGAAACTATCCAATGTTCAGACTTGTAAGCAAACAGTGGTACCAGAGTATTGTACAGTCAATGTTAAATAAAAGCCAAAACTGAAATGTGCAGACAATAGGATTTGGGTGACTTGTGCACTGTCCCTTGTTTTTGTCTGGTTAGTCTTTTTTTTAAACCTAAGATTATTAAAGTAGATTGGTATAATGTTAAAAATTTATGGCTGATGCATTTTGCTAAAACAAAGTTGCACTGCATAGGGGTTGCCCAGGGACCATGACCTGCTGATGAAACAAAATTTGGGTGAAGTAAACAGCATTCTAATGACTACAGCTTGTTGAGGTGCAATGCCCTTATTCCCAAAGTAGGTTACAGTAGGTCTCATTGTGTCTGTGACCAGAAAGGACTTGTTTGGACTGCTGTACTCTTTTGGTGTAACTATGCTATTAATCTAAATATTTGTAAATAAAGTACCTGTATCTAGATAAATTATAGTGGACTGCCTTATTTGAAACTTTCACGAGTTGGTTCAGTCATCCCATGGACTTTTAGAATCTGAAATTAAAATACTTTACCTATCCATCTTGCTGCTTCTGACAAGGCTTGGTTTACGTAAGTGATGCTTTACTACGTTTCTTGCTTTGCACTCTTATAATCTCAGTAGTCAGACAGAAACTGACTTCACACATGGATCTCATCTCAGAACTTTATTCAGAATTACCTAAACTTGCATTTCTCAGTACCTCTAACTGCTAGCGAAGAAGGGCCCTCTGCCTTTAACTGTTGTGCTGTGGTGTAGTACGCCACAGGTGATGGCTGGGCACTAGCTATTTTTCAACTGCTTGGAAGTGCAAGAACCACTTGAAGCCTTCATCAAGCAGGTGGGTTCTTCCCTTTAAGTTAAACATGAAGGCAAACAATTTTTCAACCTCTAAGTAGATCCAAATACTTGGAGTAGAGAACACTCACCTCTGTAATAAGTCATTGATGTGACACAATGTGCTTGAAGGTGAAATGAATCTGGTCAGTAACACTTAAGTGCTGATTGTACAGCAGTTTAAAAAAAATCTTTAGTTCATTGAGTAGGATTTGTTAACTACACATACTATCTAGCTGCACTAGAAAGCTTGAAAGCAGGTCTTAAACACCTAGTGGATTTAGTCATGTTGGCTTGCTCCGTAAACTCGTAGGAGCATGACCTAGGACTACTGCCTATAAAAGCATTTGTGTTGGTAAAAAGATTTCTATATGTTCACTTTATAAAGCAGTACTTGCTGCTTCTACTTTCCTTATTGCTTAGTTAAGAACACCTTAGAGTTGTACATTATTTCATGTGATTGAGTCATAAAATGGTACCTTGAAGCGAGTTCATTTATCTTATGAATGTTTAACAAGTTAGAGTGAGATTTAAGGTGGGCCACTTGCATCTTCCAAAGTCAATAGTAGGAGCAGTCATGTACTTCAGCTTGAGAAGCTACTCATGGGCACTGCCAGAAAATGAAGTTATTAACTGAATGCCTAGTTAACGGCCAGTAACAGTTATACTTAAGTGAAAGTGCATATTCTGTTTGTATCCATATGTATTGCATAGTATTCTTGGAATTTAATACACCAGAGCTGCACAATCCTAGTTTTATTTGTGCTTTTCTTTCTGTACCAAATCTCTGAGGTGAAAGGAGTTTGGGGCCTGTAGCCCTAAACACTGCCTTAATAGCAACCTTCCACATTGCTGGTATTAAAGTGACTGTTTGGTACAGGTCTTACTACAGCTATGCTATGATCTCTTTATGAAAAGTTAAATACCAAATTCATGGAAAAACAAGGGAAAGTAAGGTACATGTAACATCTTAAAATCAAACTTTATTTTGTGTAAGAAATATTCCATTTAAAGTCATGGTGCATAAAGACAGAGGAATAATGGCATTTGTTTGACAGCAGAGGAAGAAACTAACTGTTACCAGATATGTGTCATACCACAGAAATTCAAATTTGTGGTGGTGGTTTTTAAATTAAATGTTAAAGATTTGAGATAATTATTGGAACCTTTGTGCCCCAGAATAAAAAGTTCATCTCTCACATTAACACCAGGCTTTAACATAATAAATATTACCATTATCTCTTGCATAAGTAACTTAAGTTACAGTACCATACACAACTTTAGAGTACTGACAGACTTACAGCCACTATTTACATGGAACAAATATTCAGGAACGGTGGACCATACTGCCTTGACAATTGGCTGTATGGTGTGTCTGGTTATCCAGACTTGTAAGTTAATGAGGTAGCAGTCTTCAGGTTGTATATTTGGACCAGGGGCTAGAAAGAGTGTCATTCCCAGCCACAGAACTGTTAGCATTGCTAAATGTCAGCATTCTTCTACTACAAAGAAAAAAGTTTGGAGAAAGTTAGTGATTCTGCTAGAACACTGGCAAGATATTTTGTTCTGGATGCAAGATGTTCTCTTGTGCTCTAAGAGCAAAGATAGCCAGGACAGCCATTGGATCACATCCTGCCAGCCTTTTTTAAATGCCCTTGTGTATTATGTTCTTCTTGATGTACATGTTTCCAGCTTCACTGTATAGAAAAAACTGGCCAGCATGAATTTATTGTAAAACAATTCTTTGTATATCTCCAGTGGAGCAGTCTGTTAGAGACTAGGGTGACCAGATGTCCTGATTTTGGGGTCTTTCTTATATAGGCTATTACCCTCCACGCCCTGTCCCAATTTTTCACACTTGCTGTCTGGTCACCCTAATTAGAGACTACTGCATGAAGTGATAGCTCCTCTCTGAGTAAAGAGTGGCTCAAATCAAAGTACCTCACTAAAATAGCATCATTAACATGAAGGATCTGCATTCATTATAAGCCAGAATTTTTGGCAGTGTAGAACCTACTGCTGAAGTTCTCTTGAAAAACAGAGTACACAGGTTTACAGCTAGACCTTAGCTACTGCCAGATTGAACAGTTGGCAAGCTTAAAGATAAAATGCCCCTGTGAAAAGTAACATCCATAATGCAGAGTACAATCCTCTCTGCTTCCTGTAGAAATGTATAACCTGTTAAACTGGAGGGTTATGGGGTGCTCCCACACAAAAGGCAAGAGTATTTTCACCAAACATGAGCCAAAACCATTTTAAATGGGAGATGAATTTAAAACAAAGGTGGAGATTATTTCCTTGGGAAGCCTGTTTTAGGTCCATAAAGCACCTATTCTGTGGAATCAAGAAATGGTAGCATGTATCAGTATAGTAGTAAGCACTATTAGCTACCTAACTTTGTTCTGAGAAGATGCAGTATATGCTATGCCCTGCTACACACAGGTCTTCAAAGAGAAGTTCTGTTTAACTTTGTCTATATGGATCTATGTGACTTAATGTAACAGCTGGCTCTTACCTCCATGGTTTAGTGGGATTATTTCTTGTGTATGATATTGGTGGAATCGTTGAGATTGAGATGAAATACCTGCTGGCCTCCTGTCAGGAGATCTGACAACTCCTGTCAGAGCAACCTAGAAAAAAGAAACCATTTGAGAAACTATGTGTGAAAGGTAATGCATGTAGTGAGCAAATTCAAATTAATCTCTGAAATACCCCTTTACTCTGGGATATAAACTTCAAGTTTTATGGTAACCTTCCACCTCCAAAGGTTGGTTTGTTTTAAACAATGTCAGACTTACATGTAAGCATTTTTCCACAAGTAGGAGTCCCATACATACAGACAGCGGAATTTAGCATGAAGGTTATAAATACATAAAGTTTAAGCTGCCACCCCCCCACATCCTCCTCATAATAGGACACCGATTTTAGTCAGTGGTCAGAAAATAGATCCACATCTCTTGACAGGCAAATTCTTCCCCACAGACTATTCCTCATGTTGCTATTCTTATGTCAGTTTAGAGGGCCATCTTTGCATTTAGGCTAAGAATCAGGAAGTGTATATATAAAAGGTAGGTAGTCCCTAGTTACAAAAGAAACAGATGTAACTTCCCTGAGGGGGCACTCTGATGTTATAGATTTAGGTACCAGAGAGAAATGGCAGAGATGGTTTTTACTACTGATTTCAGACATGACTTAATTTGACCTTGAGTAGATAATGTAAACTGTGTCTTTGCTTCCTCATCTGTAAAATGGAAGACTGGATATTTGCCTACTTCACAGGGGGTACAATTGGTTGTCACTGTTTGTCATGCAGGTTTGGAATCTTGTACTGCAATGGTACAAACTTCCTAAACTTTGTAAAACCGGCATGCAGAGGTTAAGCTAACGGTGTCCCTCTATCTAGTAACTTTTTTAAAAAGTTTAAAGCTGTTTCAGTTACTATTGCCAATTTTTGTGGATTTGGAGTCACATTCCTGTCTTCTTCTTTATAGGGAAAGGGGAAAAACTGATGATGCACAAAGTGCATGAATTGGAAAAAAACCAGATTCCTCCCCCTCTAGTGTTTTGGCTACAATTATCTTGAATTTACTTGTAACCAATAAAGGTAGGAAATGTTCAGGCAGAAACTTTTAAGTTAGTATTCCTTTAAGAGCTCCCCAGTTCCTGTTATATACAAATTGCTTTTAATATTAAGTCCAAGAAACAGTAAAGTGATTTAAAACAAATTCAGTTTCAGACCCAGCCATTTCAGAGTTGGGACAAATCAAAAGGAGTTACGGAAGAGTACATGGAGCAACTACCACTTTTGCATGCGTTTCAAAACACTCATTTGTATTAAACTTTCCAGGACAATTCTACAGCAGCGTAAGACTATGGCTGTGAAAGCACTAAGTGCATTAGTGTATCTGGCTACGGCAGGTGGCCATCAGAGTTAATAGACCACAATGATTTGAAAATGTGGTATTGTAAAATGCTCTAAAGTGTTACCTGGTTCTGTGTAACATTAAGATCATCGTTAAGGGAGGACATTAGCCCTGATGAGCTTTGGGACAGAAAGAGTGAATCTGTAGCAGTGCTGCTAACCAGTTCATCTAGTGCATCGACTTGTCTCTTTAAGCTATGCAGGGTGCCCTCCGTTTGCCGTTTTCCTTTCATTAATACTTCCACTTGCTTGGACATGCATTGTCGAAGTTGAGCCTTAGTAAAACAGAACAACTAAATTATTTCCTTTATATCCAATTTCTGCTTCATTTCCAGGTTTTAATTGATAGTGGAGGTCAGACTATTAAAAAAAGTAACATAATATGATGGAACCTGTTTTGCCTATTCTCTTCTAATAATCTTTTACCTGTCCTGACCATTCAGGAAAACAATATTTGTATGGTATGGTCTATCATCATAAAACATTACTCAAAGAACAGCAGCAGATGTGTGCTAACCAAATTCTGGTTCCATTTGTGATTGTGGCTAGACTTGCATTACAGGCCATCACACTGGTAATGCAGTGCACTGTGTAAGTTAAAGAATTACGACAACATTCACATAAAAAAAGCCTTTCTGGAAAAGTAGTGTTAAGGGAAGCATGTTTAAATACCGTGAACTTCGCGCAAAAAATTAATTTACATTGAAAATATACAGTGCCTTCCTCTCCTTCCTTTTCATCCCAATGGAAAGAGCTATGATATTGCAAAAAATATTGTATGGTTGTTTAAAATGTATAAAATTATGGTTCAAGAACCAAAAGGAAAAAAGACTCAAGAATTCTTACAAAGGAGCCCTGCTAGACTTAATAAATAAATGCATTATATATAGTGTGTGAGATACAACCTTGAGCCGATCTTCCTGGTGACGCAGCTTTTCTCTGAGTGCTTCTCCACGCCACTGTTCATCCTTGAGAAAAAAGAATCACTGTCAACAGCCAAAACACAAGGTTCTAAATCTGTTTTTTTTTTTAAAAAAATCTATACCCTGCTATATAGACCACAAACATAGATATGTGTAGTAGGACCAATCTTCCATTCCTTTCACATGCAAGTCAAGTCTTCCATTGAAATCAGTGGAGTTTGGGGTGTGTGTGTGTGTAAGGAATGCAGGATTGAGTTGATTATTAGTAACCAAAAAGATGTACCAGAAAAATTTAGTTTAGCTCAACTAAGCAATCCAGTTTTAATGAGAGAGAGAGGTTATTAGAAGTATCCAGTTATGCATCTGAGATTGAAATGAAGTACATAAAATACACAATCAAGGGTTCAATTTAAACAAATAAGGCCACATTTAACCCTGGTATAGATAGATGCAGTGTTTTGATTGTATTTATAAAAGTGTCTTTAAAAGTAATTTTACCATTAAGTGGATTTTGGACAAATCCCTCTTCTCTTCAAATGGAAAGTTCTCTCTTAAGTTTTCTAATTCACACTCTAGACATTCTTTTGCTTCAAAAACAGCTTCCAGATCATCCAACAGCTCTGGAGAAGATAGGCTTACATCTTTAAGGCCAGTTCTCATTTCATCTTTCACCACCAATTTTAGCATCTTCACTGCATCCTTTATCTCCTTTTGTCTGTTTTCCAAATCTTCCTGAGTTTTAATCTAAATAGCAGTACAAAGACAGATTTATGCTCTAAAGAGGGATGAAATCTCAAAATGTTGCTATCAAATTCTTAAAAAGTTAAAGCACCAGCCTATGGTCTTTTTGCATTAACAACCCACGCCTACTTCTAAAACAAACATTTTAATTGAACAGTTATACATGGTTGTAGATTGGTCTCATTACTGCTGTTAAAAATGAACAGTAGTGGCTTTCTAAACAATTCAGAATTTGGGCTGTAAGACCAAGCTAAGAAGTTTTATCCTGATGTGTGTATGAGGCATCTGTAATTCAAAACAGAAGGGAACTTTTGTCATAGCTGTAAACTGCTTTTGAAGTTCCCTTGAAGTGCAGATTGGCAACATTAAAACAAGAACATTTTGTTTCCTATCTTCTGTTAGTCCTCTTGAATTGCTGTATAGGTACTGATAGCATTCCTCTCTGAAGCACTCTCAAGTTAAAATTAATGGACTAGGATAGTTCAATCAATACAGCAATTTTACTGGCTGAATGTTACAGTTTAAGGTAAACTAAGTATAATAAGAGGGAGACTGCATTTTTGTGAGATTACTGCACACATTTCAAATCTGAAGTACAAAAGAGACAGTATCTTTGACCTGAAAACTGCAATCATTCTTTAGAAACAGACAAAGTTCTACAGAGATTGTGAAAATTACATCCTAAAAAAAAAAAGCATGTATTTAATGGGAATTATTAAAATACATGACATGACAGAGTTTGAGGCTTCAGTTTTTTCCAGAGTTGTAAAGTAATTTCATGGTTATACTCTAAAACCTAGCCATGCATCAGTAATTGAAGTTGGCCCTCAAGAGCATACTCCATTTCAGGTATGCAATAAGCATTTCACTGAATAGTTTCCTTTCAACAGATGGCTCTATTTAATCTTTAACGTGTTAGAGGTTTTAACTAAACCAATAAACACGTGCTTGATAACGTTACTAGTGCTAGCCTGACTGAAAGACAGAGATACTAGGATTTCCATTGATGTGCACATAATAAATAAAAGCAGGTTCACAAAATCACATCAATTTAATTTCCAAAAACACTGATTCTTGAGACAATTAGTGCCTAATCCTGTAGTCCATGATTCAATGCAAGTTTTGCATAAGTAAGGACTGCAGTATTAGGCCCTCAATAGATTATGAGCTGTTTGGACATTTTAAATGCATTTATTCATGCTAATAACAGAAGTGAACATAGACTGAAAACGAACTTGTTTAGAAGATACATAATTTCCATGCAAAAACTTCCCATTGAAAAACATGGAATTATGGTTAGGTACTAGACTATACCTGTGACTTGAGATCCAAATAATCCTGTTGGATCTCACCCAGCTCCTTAATCAGGCGTTTTGCTCGTTCATGATTATCATGTGCCACTCGTTCTACTGATGCCATTTCTTTCTGCAAAAAACTGTTTTCATGCTCTTTTTCCTAAGAGATAAATGTGAAAATTGCTGAAACGTTACTTTGTTCCCCTATGGACAAACTCATTTAAGAAAAACCCATTCATGTCAATATAAACCCATTTATCTGACTTAAAATAGTGTTGTTCTGAACAGTTAGTACACTCTAAATGGGATCAGCTAAGAGTATTTGCATGGCATCGTAGGAACAGCCGAGTGTGGGTGGCTGACTTCTGAGCTGATTGCCTGAATTGTATCCTGTACGCTCGAAAGGACATACAGGATTTTTCTCTCTAAAGAAAAATGCCAAGTAATTATTTGTATAGCAACACAATGAAAACATACATTAAGTGCTCTCTCAAGCTGGGTCCTTTGCGTTTTGATTGCTTCCTTCAGACCTGTGATTTGCTTTTCTGCTTTCTTCCTCTCTGATAGGATCTGATCTTGGACATGGTTTAACTCTGCCTTTGAGAGTTCCAGTTCTTTCTGGAGGGATGAAATCTCTTGGTTTTTTTCTTGTAACTGTGTTTCTCTTTCTGAGAGCTGATGTCCTGGAATTAAATAAAATACAAAAAAAAACCCCACTTTAATCAGCAGAAAGTCAATGTATCCACTCACACTGGGTGTATGGCACTAATTGCAGAATCATCGGGGGAGGTGGGGTAACATGCAACAAAAGCTCTAGAAGTCCCTAGTTTAAAGGTTTCAGAGTCATTACACATATTGAATCTATTTCCCGTATTAAGTATCCTCACACCTTGTCAATATACTTGTTGACTGGGCCATCCTGATTATCACTACAAAACTTTTTTTACATCCTGCTAATAGCTCATCTTAATTAGCCTCTTACAGTTGGTATGGCAACTTCCACCTTTTCATGGTGTGTGTGTGTGTATGTATGTATATCTCCTTACTATATGTTCCATTCTATGCATCTGATGAAGTGGCCTATAGCCCACAAAAGCTTAGGCTCAAATAAATGTGTTAGTCTCTAAGGTGCCACAAGTACTCCTGTTCCTTAATTTAATTTAAAGTTTCTAAACACAAAACTCATAGTTTCTTCAGTTTTCAGGGACCCGCAACTTCTCCATACTGCTGTGCTAACTGCTTCTTTTATGGTGGAGAAACTGAGCAAGACTGAAAATAATAACTTCTGTTTTATCTTAAAAAAACCTCAAACTCTTGCCACTAAAAAAGTGCAAGAGAGCACTGAAATGAAATTCCATTGGTCTTCAGTGGTTGAAGTTGTATCTAAAGATTATTCTCCAATTATTACCAAGTCCCCTTAAGAGATCATGACATTTCATTTTCAATTCGATTTCATTTTACAGTTCTTCACGCTCGTCTTGCTGGTTAATAGAACAGAGGAGGAATTGCTTTTTCCTTCTGTTATATTCATGCTGTCAAGATCAAATCCTATGAAAATTACTACCATGCAATTTTTCCCATTTTCATGAACACTGGTCTAAACAAACAGTAAAACAACTGGGTCTAGCGAAATCAACCTGGGAACTCTCCATTCCCAAGTAGGGAAGCTCAATCAATATTTATTAAGAATCCGCTTCAGTGGCCTGATCCAAAGCCCAGCAAAGTCAGTAGAAAGACTCTCATTCACTTCAATGGGGTTTGGATCAGCCCTCATATATCACAGTTATATGCACGTAAGAAGTCTCTTACTGGTTCTTCTCACTGTTTCTTCCAGTGCTGTATACCAGGTCTCCTCCTTCTCCAGTTTCTCAACCCTTTCTTCTGCCAATCTTACTTTAGCTATTGCCTGCTCAAATTTACTTTGTTGGTCTGTCAGCTCCTGTTCCAAGAGTTGTTTCTGATCTTTCAGTTTAGCTGTGTACTCTTCTAATTTTTTTTCTTCACACACAATTTCTGCCTTGAGGTGCTGAAGAATCTACAAAGACAGGATGTCAAGTATTAACTTTTGTTGAGACAGTTGGGTAGTATCAGCTCAATAACAAATACCATCATCATAGATTCTATTAGAAAAAGATGACGGGGGGGGGAGTCAGAACCCCTTTTTTCTATTTTTTAATTTCAAAATTTCCCATGAAATGGTATGTTTTCTTTTTACATAAAATTTTTAACAAGAGTTTAGTTTCCCCCCAAACTCTACTACTGCTCATTAGGCTAGATACTAAGCTGGATGTTTGTACATGACATTGGTGCTCAGAGTTCTCTTCTATAGATGTTGAGTCTCTCAGATGCATCCAGCCACTGCCAATATCAGTGTGTGACAGCACTGCAATAAGCTAACTGTTGACTCATCAGACCAACACTAAGAGCATTCTCTCAGATGCAAAACTGCTGTCCATGAAACACAGCTGTTAAGTATGATGATTTATTTCAATAAGATTGTGGCTTGTACACATGGAAAAAAATAACTAATATGAGAAATTAGTTCTAGTTATCTACTATTATTGTAGCGCACACAGAGGTCCAGATCTTCATCTGCAGCTGATGAGCTCACATAGCAATGTGGTGTGGGAGAGGGATGTAAAATATGGCATTGAATAGAACTGATGTCAAAAGAAAAAAAATCACAATTAAAAAAACCTGATTTTTCAAAATGTATCAAATTCCAAGTAGCTTTATAGCTGGTCAAAATGTGAAAGGGTAAATTTCATTAACATTTTTCCTGGTTTATTTTTAAAATTTTAAAATTTGTTGAAACTCAATTTTTGATTGTGTCTCAGTTTATCCAGCCTTTATGCTCCCACAATCCTAAATCAGCAATATGCTTGCTTAAGTCCCTGGTGAAGGTCAGAACAGCTTAAGAGCTGCTTTAAGTTCTGCTAACTATCAACAGCTGAGGATAAAAGTGTGCAGAGAAACCTCAGCAATTATCCATTTTCCCTTGAAATACCATCTACACCTGCAGCCAGAAGGGTAGGTGTGAGGTGGAATAGATACCATGTACCAACCTTCTTCTGCAAAAAGATTCCCTTACACTGGGACAATCCTTCCATTGCTTTAAGAAAGCTTTGTGCTGCATTTCAGCACAAGTGGTCACGCCACAGGGGAGAATCTGGCTCGCTCTTATTATTAATGGATTGCTATTGTTTTGTAGTATAAAAGTTTCTGTTCCAGAACGTCAAATCTCATGCTTTATTGCTATTTCTCTCCAAATGAAATAAGAAAAAACATTTAGATAGAAGTATTATATTAAATTGCAAACTCACACCTATGCCCTTTTTGCCAAAATAATTTTAGAAGCATAGAAGCTGTGTCTCTACCAGTCATGCAAAGACGAGAGAGAGAGAATCTGAGTCTCATACCATTTCTTGTTTGGCTAGTTCCAGTTCCCTCTCTCCTATTTCTCTCTGAAGCTGCTGCAGTTGGTTCTCCTTCCTTTTCTGTCTCTCTTGGCAATCCTTATACTTTTTTAAACATTCACTGATGTCTTCTTTTAGGGTTGCCTGCTCTCTAAGCAACTCATCCTGATGCCTTGTGGTATTTTTCAGATCCTGCATTATAGGTCAAATATAAAATCGTGAATAGTGCCTCAAAATATATTCTCTAAGCATCCTACACAAAACAGTCCTCTCACTGGGCCATATTCTGCCAACCTTATGTTGCCTTATTGCCGATGTCCAAAATTAGCTGTTGAGAATTGCAGGATTGGGAAAATTTCTGCAGAGTTGGAAGAGGACATATCTTAAACTGTGAAATTTATACTTTGGACATGAACATTGTCACAGGTCACCCTTCCTTCCATGTGTTAACAACAAGAACAAAAAAAAATCTTGGAAGCTAGTTAAAATGGTATTGTGCTCCAAGTGACTCGAGCTCATTTAGGATTTTTTCCTCATGATGGAAGTCTAAAATATCTAAACAATCTATAAAGCCCGCACCCTTGAGCTGATATGCACTAGTGTGACCAGACAGCAAGTGTGAAAAATCAAGACGGGGTGGGGAGTGATAGAAGCCTATATAAGAAAAAGACCCAAAAATTGGGACTGTCCCTATAAAATTGGGACATCTCGTCACCCTAATCTGCACAGATCCAGAAAATGGCTGTATTACAATACATAGATGAAAAAAATATGAAACTGTGGGATTATGAAAAATCATCCCTTGGTTTATGCTTCAGTGTTTGCGTTGTTGTAATGTAGTTTTTAGTTTATGATTAAGCATATATTCAATCTTTAAGCAAAGCTAACCTGTTCTACCAGCTGAAGTTGTTGCCTGGAGTCACTCAGTTCACCCGTCAGTGTATCCAGATCTTCCTTTTTTTCTACGGAAAACAAAACATGTTTGGGAAAAGAAAAGAAAAGAATCTAAACTGACAATCCATGAATTAACCCCACACACTGTGTGTTAGTTATGTACAGAGAAAGAACTTCTTATAATAGTTAAAGAATGAGTCTAATAGAAAACTGTAATTTAAACCATGATATATCACTTAGCATGTTACATTATATAACTGATTGACATACACTATGGTTTTAAGTAAAAATATGAAGCTATAAATTGTCACTTAAACAAAATTCGCAACTTTTCTTTACCTTGAAGATGCTGCTCTATTACGGCAATGTCTTCATTTAGTGATTTTTTGTGTCTGTTTAGTTGATCAATTTCCTGTTGCAGTTTTCTGACATTTAAGTCCATTTCCTCTACATTAGACAGTGCAGCTTTGCTACTATCTTCAATAGCAGTTAAATTTCTGTAAAATGTGAAAAAACAAACATTCTTGGTCTATTTAAAATATTTGGCAAGGATTTTTTTTAAATAGCTGTACTACTGCAGGCAGTTTTATGGGACGTAATATCTCCTGTCCCATTTCAAGACTGAACATGTTGCTTTCAGATTGTCTCTTTCTGCACTGCCATAGTATCACAGATGTAGCAAGTGTTCAACTGAAGCTCTAAACAAAGCTACAAGCCACGGCAGGAATGATTAAGAGAAGACATCTCCACAGTAATGGATAGTATAGTCATTTATCCTTTTTAAAAATGAACAGGTTGTTCACGACAATAAATGTAAACAGTAATTCATGAGAACAAAGGCTCTCCAACCACTGATCTTTGAAAAAGTTTATTTCACCCACTTTTTAGTTTGTGACAATTTTCCGTCCAAACTCTGACAGTTTTCTTCAAGTTGTTGCTTTTCTTTTCTCAAAGATTCAGTACTTTTTTCCAGAGTCCGCATTTGAGAAGCCAGCACCTTCTTTTCTTGCTGGTCTTTCTCAAGGAGCTGTCTCTGCCACTCCACTTCCCCTCTCTGACGCTGGGACAGTTGCTGGAGATTCTCTAACTCTAATTTCTCCTATGAAATAAGACACAAATATAGTAACAGCTGCAGATATTAAAAAAAATAAAATAAACCCAAACACCATCTTTCTGTACATCTACATAGGACCTTTTATCCACAAAGTTCCCAGAGTTCATTGCAGCCTGCATATACAGCACTCACTACTCCTGTCACTAAACTATACACAAAGGCAAATAGCTTGTGATTTTACAAGTTATCATGAAATATAAACTGCACACTGGCACTTTCTACTGCACTGTGTCAGATTTAATTGAGGTTCTTTGAGAGGAAGCACAGTGAAGTGGTTAGAGCATGAACCTGGGACTTGGGAGACCAGAGTTCAGTTACCTATTCCACCACACACCTACCTTTAGTACTGCAACTTGAGTCTTTTCTAATTCATTAACTTTTTGGCTATGTTGTAGTTTTAGACCTTGCAGTTCATTATTTTCAAGCTGCAACATTTCCAGAATGTGCTTCAGTTCTAATTGAAATAAATAAATAAAATCAAGTCAGTTATAGGAAAACTAAAACACCGTGGTTGCAAAGATGCATTAAAACAGGATTCATCTAAATGAACTTTGTTGCCAAGAGTGTCCCATTCACTAAAGGAGCCATTTTAGAATTTTTAAGAACTCACAGTGTGTGAATGACTTTAAAAACATCAGTGGGCGCAATTCCTCTGCACTGAGTGAAGTAGAGAAAATACAATATTTGACAATGTAATGAAAGACTGTCTTACAATGCATATGCACAAGAGTTTTCTAATTTTTGAGTGCTTAATTTTGCAATTCGTGTTTAAATTGAGATTTTAAAATGTAATTCCAAATATACTGTACACATTGTCACGGAGTAGCTGGCCCTTTAAGGGGAGTCAGGGCCTAGTCTACCAATGATGGAATTCATTATGGAGAATGAGCCCATCTTGGTCCACCTGGCTGACTGCCAGGTAGCTGACTAATGAGCACCCAAGCCTGAAAAAAGGCTAACAGAATCAGTTGAATAAGGGTCTCCAAAGGAGGGAAGGTCTTAGAGATCCTAGTGGGATGATGACGACGACTGCCTGCTAATCTCTCCAAGCTGCCTGGTGAAAGGAGTGAATAAAAAGAGAATACCTGCAGAAAAGCTGACTGAGGGCTACAACTGGTCTGAAGTATAACCCAGCTTCAGAAGAGCTGAGGACTCCTGATTTAAGAAGAGAAGCCCCAATCTACAAAAGGTACTTAAGCCCCCAAATACACTTTTAGGCTCTGCTGTGAACCAAAAAACTCCTGCAAACTCCGTAGGTGCCTAAACTGACTTGGCAGGTAAGTTTTTGGAGTAAAAGTGCCCTTGGAGCCTATGTTTCTGCCTCAGGCTGGTGTCTGGATGCCGTTCTCCCACCTAAGCTTCACAGTGGCTCACAAACTGGAGAAGATAAGTGGATGAGTCTTGTGTGCAGGGCCTGATACAGTAGGTGTGCTCATAGAATAGTTACTGGGCCAGACAGTGGGAGGGGGAGGGAATAAGTCTGTAGCATGGTGGGTAGGGAGGTGGGAGATCCAGGGTTCAAGTCTCCCTGCTCTACTCACTCTTTCCTTATTTATCCACAGTGGAACAGCTTCAGCAGGAGAGAGACTGAAGGAGCCCCACATCAAAATATTTCATAGCTGAGTGGTTATAGCACATACCTGATTGGTGGGAGACCCCTGTTCAAATACTTTCTCCTCCTCTGATGGAGATGGGGGAATTGAATATGGGTCTCCCACATCCCAATCCAGTGCTCTGACCACAGGGCTAATAGTTATAAACTAGGCACTGGCACCACCACCACTTCACCTCACTGACCCTCCTCCATTTTGTGTTGGATGAGGCAGTACCTAAATCATTCCTGCAAGGAACTACTTTGGTGCCTACGCCGCCTGACTCTAGGAGACAGGTTCCTGTTCATAGGTCACTAAGCAGAGATAGGCACCTCTCTGAAGCCCAGGCTTAGGCCCCCTGTAAGAAAGGTGAGGCTTATGATGCATCTCTCTTGTTGCCATCTTCCATTGGCTAGCTTAGGCAGCTCCCCACCTAGCACATTGGCTTTTGTGGATTGTGTTCTAAGGTGCTTATTTCTCCCCAGTCACTGTACACTGAGCTTAAGTGCTTAACCCAGGCTTTGTGGATCAGTGTAGTTCCTGTCTTTTTTTTTTTTTTTTTTTCCCTAGATGCTCAGTGCTCGAATGCCTAAGTCCCTTTGTGGCTCTGGGCCAGTGAGACTCTTTGAATGATAAGCCAACTCGGGGAGGATTGCTGGGGACTCTTGAACTTGGAAGAATATGCTTGTCATTATTAGCGCCAGGGTCAAAAGTAGTGCTGGACTTGAGGAGGGGTTTTGTGCACTATAAAAGGAGTTAATGAGATCCCGCATATGGTGAATTTTGGTTTTAGAACCCATGTCTGAGTAAATGATTCAAACCGCCAGAAGGATGCTGTGACTGTGTAAGTGTAAGGCCACAAGGGGAGGAGGTGTGCTTGAGGGCAGTGCCCCATCTCACACTTTTAGTGAAAATCCATTCTTAATTGAAGGGGGGAAAACAGGACTTTCACTTCTGAAACTTCTAAAGATATTTAACCCATGACAGGTTTTCAATAAAACTTTCATTCAAATTTTGACTTCATTCCAGAAAAGAAATGTAAAGCAGTGTGTTGTAAGCAACTTCTTTGACAAGTGTCTGATAATAATGTTAACTTGAAACAGTTTAAAAATCAATATGAGCTGGAAAAGGAAAAAGCAGAACTTTAAGTGTTCTTAAAAAAAAAAAATCAATGCACAGTCCAAGCCTGTACAAAGTAATGTATCACGGCATTAGAGACATACCTGTCTTATGTGTAGTTATTTGTCCTAGTACACCCTGCAGATTTTCTTCTTCTTTTCCAACGTCCTGCTTTATGAGGGAAAGGTGTGTTCTTTTTTCATTTATCTGGGCATTCAGCTGTTCCAGAAATGACCTTACTTCCTATAGCAACATGCCAGGGTTAAAATGTTTAAAAAAATCCTTAGCTGTATTACTAACGAGAGATTAATTCACTTTGAATTTTTTTTTTATGATCACCATTCTTGCTGTGTTTACTTTTTGCATTTAATTTAGTTTGGATAATAAAAACAGACTAGTCAGTTTCACTTGAGCTCATGTTTTAGCAGAATGCTGCAGTGTTTGGGTTGCAAACATGAAAGAATGTAATTGCAGATCTTCTTTGAAGAAATATTTTAACTGAAAACATTTCTATTGCTCTTGAAGTCTGTAAAATTTTGATTTTACAGACTTACATAAATCTAACAATATCCCTTAAATAAACTTAAAAAGAGAAAGCTTTACAATATCAGTCTTGGTGCTGAATTTTAATTTCACAATACCAGGGCAGAACTGACAGCCGGGGCCACTAAGATTTCTCTTTCCACTAGAAATGTATATACCTAGAATCACCAATTTTCTTCCAGAAAACTGAGGATAGAAGACCGATTATTTTGTTGTTGTTGTTATGGGATATTTTACACAGACTAGCCAGATTAATTTTTCTTCACCAACCATTTGTCCCAGCAACAGAAATTCTAGCTACATTCATCCAGACCAGTGGTTCTCAACCTGTCGCTGTGGGCCACTTGCAGCCCATCAGCAGCAGCCCGATATGACATCCTCAGGGCCATACAGGGTGGGTGGATGCGGCCCACAATGGTAAATAGGTTGAGAACCACTGATCCAGACATTTCTGTTTAATAACAAACATACCCACTACTGAAAAGTAACCAAGGGACTAATTCTGTACTTTAACTGATCCGGATCAGGCCCTTTATGCATTAGTACCATCAAAACAGCAATTTTTTTTAGGGGGTGGGGAAATTTTTTTCAAAACTTTTAATATTTTAAACTTTTTTTCTTTCACTAAACTACACACACAGTTAAGAACTGTAAAAGACTTTTGAAAATTTACCTTTATTTGTCGTCGTTTATCAGTAACTTCAATCTCCCCTTCTTGAAGAGCTTCTTTGAGGTTTGCTTTCTTCTGAGCAATGCCATCTTGAAGCAGGTGCAGCTCTTCTTTTTTTTGACCCAACAGTTGGTCCAAGAGCAGCAGCTCTTGCTGGTTAGCTGCTATCTACGGTACAAAAGAAAATTTAACAATCTTCTGCCTAAACTACTTTCACATCTACATTAAAATATGCCAGGGTGTCAAATTATTGCTAAAGAAAGTGTCTTTCTTGGAAAGTTTTCAAAATATTATTTGTATTGTGACAGCATCTAGCAGAACCTGTTGGAGCCCTGATCCTCATTGTGCTAGGCACAGTATAGAGAGACAGTTTAATTAAAAAAAAAAGTCCCTGACCCAAGAAGCTTGCAATCTACAACCCCAATCCAGCAAATATTTATGCCCATGAGTAGCTTTTATGCATGTGAGTTGTTCCATGGAGCTCACCAAGATTACTGATGTGCACAAGTTTTTTTTGGGATGGGCCTTAGTTTTTACTAGAAGCAACAGGTGGAAGAGAAGTAGTAGTAATATATTCAACTGTCACATTAAGCTTGTCTTTACAGCATATTTTCTGCAAAAACTGTACACACTAATATGGAAGGCCTACCTGCTAAGTATTACAGTAACACCACATTTTTGTAGATTTTTTTTGGTACAAAAATGGAACATATCTTCAATTTTAATATATTCAAATTTGAGATTAAAGGAAACTTGGATTATAACATTATTTCTACAGATAATTTTTATATACTGTTCAGCTCTGATTTCTTGACAAGTACTTGACAATAAGTGATAAAGAGTGCAGAATGAATGGGTATGTAATGTACACGTCAAGAAGATTTTGGCTGGTGTGAAAATTCATTTATCAATGCGCTGGTGTATAAGTGAACATTCTTAGGAGCATGTGCATATAGTATTTAATTTGTAATACGTATTGACTAGCCATTTAAAAATAGTATTAACTTCATGTTGAAGAGATACTGACACTAAAATAAACCTACAAAATTAGGTGCTTCTGACAAAAAATAAAAAATCAGAACATAATGGATTACACTTCCAGTGCATGGAGTGGGCAGATTTTTTTTCTTTAAAATTTACCTGATCTTTCAATCTTTCCAGCTCAGTTTTTTTGCCTTGAAGAATATTTTCTGCTTCTTTAAGAATCTGGAGATGATGATCTTCATTACCTTCTGCAAACTGAATATCTTCCTGCAGCTTCTGAAGACTAATGATTAAATTTAGGGTTAAAATATGTTCAAGAACACTTAAGTAGTCCCTTCTCTTTGCCATTAGATGAACTAAACGTATGTGTTTAAAATAAATTAAATACTTACCTTTCAGTCAACATTTCTATCTTCTGGCTTAAGGACTGGAACTCAGAATCTCTTGCTGATACAACTTTATCGATTTCTTTCAAGATACCTTCTTGTTTAGTTTTGTGCTGTTCTAAATCCCTTGTATCTGCCTGAAGTAACCTGAAATACATTCATTATTTCCCAGAATATCACAGCATTAGGTCTCCAAAAGCAACATCATATTTTTCAAACATGAAACACACCTTCTTTTGTTCCTTCCATTTCATGAATCTACACTACAATGTAACCAGAAATATGAAATGTACCTTAACTGATGATCTGCTTTCACAAGCTTAACAGCCATCTCCTGTGCTCTTCGCTCTAGCTCCTCAGCATCAGTCTCAGTACGAGACAAGTGTTGCTTGGCATGATTGTACTTCTGAATAGTTTCTTTGGTCTAGAAAAGAAATAGATTTTTTTTTTAATTACTGAAACAAGATTCACAGCAATTCCATTTGGTGGTGTCACTTAAATAAAAAGGCTTAATATCTAAGTATGGCAAATTGGCATACCTGGTTTGAGGGAAGTTTAATCAATCACCCCTCCCTCCTCATTACTAATAATGTGCAAAAATTAAGTCATAAAATGAAAAATTTCCCCAGGCTTTAAGTTCTTCACAGAAACCGAGACAGTTGCTATTTATACTTAAAATAATGAATAAGAACTTGCCTTCACATCTCCCTCTCATCAAAGCAAATGAACAATTTTAGATTCAGATCTAACCATCCTTGGCTGCATCTGCCTTGCACCATGAAAATAAATATTCTATCCATTTAAACACAAATATCTTCCTTAAACCAAACAGATACAATACAGAACAACTTACTTTTCCCCGGGTACTTTCAAGTTCAGTTTCAGCTTCCGCAAGAAGTCGATCTGCCTCCCGTAGCTCTGCCCGTCGTTTTCGAAGAGTCTTTTCTATACATTCAATTTCATCTACAATGTCTTCGTGATGTTTGAGAGATTTTTCTAATTCTAGCTCTATAATAAGACTGTCAACATGTCCTTCAGTGAAGTCCCTAAAAGAAAGGGAGGGGAGAAACCAAACAAACCAAATAATTCAAAATTCAAATGCAAAAGGTCTGACCAATCTTTCAAAAAAGGTATACACTCTTACACAGAGACTACAGAAACATAAGTTATGCATAGTAATACAGTGGAACCATCTTTACTAACAGATTTTGAAAAGTCTATTAATCTGAATAGGCATACTTTTAAATAATACATATAATATCTACTCTTACTTGCGTTTACTGCGTTTCTGGGCTGTCTTACGTAGCTCTGCTACTTCACACTCCAGCTCTTCCCTTTCATGCAAGAGATCTTCAATGTTTTGATGCAATTTTTCCATCTCTTTCTTAGGTTTATGCTCAGATACTCCTGTCCACTTATATTCACATCTCTGAGATCTTAAATGATACACAGTATCTTCTAGTCTTGAGATTTCCTTCTCCTGAATGCACGCAAATACAAAGTTAGAACAAGACTGACTCCACAAAATCCTCCATAACAAATATGTTCCAAAGCAAAGCTAATGATGTTGTTTGAAACTAGAGGAGCTGCTGTATTCCTATGCTGTGGGACTATATAAAACTTAGTCTGTAGGTCTCAGAACACTTAAGAAACGCAAGGAAATATCAATGTCCCTATTTTACACATGGAAAAATGGAGGCACTGAGGATCAAGAGATTTACCCAAGATATAACAGTGATCTAGCTGCAGGGTTCTGACTAAAAGTCACATCTTATTACTTCTAGGCCTGTGCCTTTATCTGCTGGGCCATATAGCCTCCACTTGTATAACTCCAACTGTATATTTTCCGTTCAGACACCACCCAGCAAATTCCTGTGCAGTCTCTTGAAAAACATATCCTTAGGAACTGTCTCCCAGTACGCTCTTAAAGTCAAGATGATACTCTGCAGGAGCATATGGATTTAAGTCAAACCTTTTTACGCTTTTCAAATCTATAATCTATGAAATGGTAAGATGGAATAATGAACACTGTTAGCTAGAGAAAAAAATGTTGAGAGGGAAAAGTTAAGAGAGGCTTATAAGCAGAGTCAGTACTATTTGTGTAGTTTTACAAATTTATTTTCAAAACCAAACAACAGATGATACTAAAAAACCACTACCACCTATTCTGAGTCAAGTGTATACAGCTGGGCCTGTGCCATACACGTACCAAGTCATGATGTTCAGGCACATTGCAGTGAAGCACTCCAACAGGAATGAGAGGGACAGAAAAGTTAGTAGGTACAGGGCCATAAACAATCTGAGTTCCAGCAGGAGGTGGTCCAAAGATAACTGTTCCAGGAGCAACTGGTCTACCATTGGTTGGTATAGGAGGAGGTCCATAAACTACAGTCCCCTGAGGTACAGGGGCACCATCTGGAAGGACAGTATAAATAACTGAACCAGAAGGTGCTACAAAGGGAGAGTCACTGGGAGCTTTCATTTCACCATCTCCTCCATTATTTTCTCCATGTTCACCATCTTTAGAGGGGAAAAAAAAAACAAAATTGTAATTTCTTTTTTAGTTAACAACATTATTAATAATGTAAAAGCAGCAAAGAGCTCTGTGGCAGCTTATAGACTAACAGAAGTATTGGAGCATGAGCTTTTGTGGGTGAATACCCACTTCGTCGGGTGCATGTCATCCGACGAAGTGGGTATTCACCCACAAAAGCTCATGCTCCAATACTTCTGTTAGTCTATAAGGTGCCACAGAACTCTTAGTCTGGATCTGTAAAAGCAGCAAACTCGGCTACCCCTCTAATACTTGACATTATTTATTATGCATCTCCTAAAAAAAGGCCCTAATCAGCAGTTATGTTAAGTATTCAGATTGAATAAAAAGCTCAACACTAATAAAACATTTTTTTTAAATTCAGTCATTGATGCTAAGAAAATTCTCTCTGAACTTTAGGGAAATACAAACTGCTTATTTATTTAAACAACATAGTATGATCAAACTAACATACCTTTATTGGAATCTGATTTGGAGAACCCACTCCTGACTGGGGAATAAACCCAGCATCCTCTTGCAGTGGGTGAGACACAGTCTTTCTTCCTTATTTGCCTGCCCTGGCAATGCCAGGATGAGACAGGATACTGTAAGCCAACTCCAGAGTCTTTTGTGCTGTGAGAACCAGGAGTTGAGACCTAAAAACCCAAAGAGCAATGCAAGTTTAAATTCTAGAAGTAACAAATAATGAAAAATAAACATCTGATTGAAGACCAGTTTGCAAACTGGTCTTCAAAGAACAGGTTGATCACATGGTGCTTTTTACTGTTTATCCAGCTGCTACACTGAATTAAAAGATAGGGAAGTATTTAAGGAATACTTAATTGTTGTTATGTCCATGTAAGCAACAAGTGTGGCTGCCATGGGGTTGTTATGGGATCACAAGTTGAAAGGCAGATGACAAACAAGACAATCTCTGTACAAAAATTATCTGCACTTGAAAAAGTCTGGGAATTTGTCTTATTAGATATGGCTCCTTTTGGCCTATCATCAATAGTTAGAGCAGAAACAGTGATTAAAAACTAGATTTGGAGGTCTGCAATATTTTAAAATCTCCACACAACTTATTTTTTGTTCGAGCTTTTGGTGATGTCTCTTCACTATTCCAGTTAGTGAAGTTGACATTGAGTTAGATGGGGATTTAAATGGGCTATTAGGTTAGCAATAAAGGACGTGTGCTCTGCTTGAAATGTTCAGTAGCTTTCAAAACAGTTAATTAAATTAAAATGAAATTTGAATACAAAATTGAGAAGGATGGAGTCAGTAGACAAGCTATTTTGAGAACTGTCTTAGCTTTAAATAAGTGTATAGTTTAGATTCTGTGCTAATCTGGGATTGTTCAACATTGTTTTTAAAGGACAACTGTCAAGATTTTATTTAAGTTACATGTTCTTTGCTGTCTCAGGTGTGGCTTAAATTAAACCCTGAAATACTATAACATGCACTGAAATGCTGCTAATTTGTATGACTAACTGGGAAGCCCCTTGCAATGTACTGAATTTTGCAAAGAGCTGACCTGTAAGAGACAAGACGGTGTATGACAGTACATACTTCAATGTAGTATAAGAGATCGCATGTGTGTTGTGGACAGAACATGCTAACATAAATATGCAAACATCAACTATCATGAAAATGACTGGATTTGGAAGCTATGGTATGTACATGATCCTGGAGGGGGTACCTGAAAAGAGTTTTGTCTGCGTGAAGTGCCGCCTGAGAGCTGATGGAAGAAAAGATCCGAGGACTGGAGATGCAGGTGGAAATTCTGGTTTAGTTTGGAAGGGGGTTCGAGCACATGATGGAGCAAAGACATGAGGAGGCTGAAGGGATAATCTCAGACTTGCAGATGGAAGCAGGACCAAAGAACTCTGAGGGGAGATTGTTGGGTGAGGAAATTGACAGTGGAAGCATGTGACCAAGAGAACCAGGCAGAGGAAAAGATGGGCTAGTGAAAGAGAAACAGAGCTCAGGAACAGGTGTGCGGAGTTGGAAAATGAAGAAGGGGCACAAGCAGGTGGTCACTGAAGGTGGGAGGGCAAGGAAGAAGAGAAAAGTAGCTAGTTCTATAGGAAGAGGGGAAGAAGATACAGGATGGGTTGCAGAGGATTGCAAGAGAGAACAGGAATCGAGAGGACTTGCAGCCAGAGGGAATAGGGGATAGACCAGAGAATTGCACCATCACGAGGAAAAGACAGGTCTACGTGATTGGGGACTCCTTACTGAGAAGGATAGACAGGCCTGTAACCAGAGCTGATCCAGAGAACAGAAGGGTGTGCTGTCTGCCGGGTGCTAAGATACGGGATGTGGACCTGAAGCTGAAGAGGATCTGAGCAGGAATGAATCCACTGGTTGTCCTTCACGTGGGAACAAATGAAATGGCTAGATTCTCGCTGGAACGTATCAAGGGAGACTATGCCAGGCTGGGAAAGATGCTTAAGGAAATCGAGGCTCAGGTGATCTTCAGTGGAATTCTGCCTGTTCCTAGAGAAGGGCAACAAAGGTGTGACAAGATGATGATGATGATCAACAGATGGCTCAGGCAGTGGCTTTGGGAGATATGGCCACTGGAGGCATTCATGGACAGAGGACTGTTCTCTTGGGATGGACTTATCCTGAGTAGGGAGGAAAATAGACTTCTAGGGTGGAGGCTGGCACAACTGATTAAGACAGCTTTAAACTAGGAATTTGAGGAAGATGGTTGGGAGATGTCCAGGTAATCTCCATGCCAGATTCTAACACTGAGAAGGAAGAAAATGAAGTAAGAAAAGATACAGCTGTGGGTAGGAGAATGGACATAAGGAGGAAGGGTAGTGTAGATACCAGTCTAACAGGTGATACTGGCAGTAGAATGTATGTGGCTAATCGGGTAAAGAATGTGAGCGAAGCCAAACAGCAAAAATTAAGGTGTTCGTACACCAATGCAGGAAGCCTAGGGAACAAAATGGAGGAACTAGAGTTACAGTGAAACCAGATATTATAGGGATAACAGAAACATGGTGGAATAATAGTCATGACTGGAGTACACGTATTGAAGGCTATGTGCTGTTTAGGAAAGACAGAAATAAAGGCAAAGGGGGTGGAGCAGCATAGTATATCAACGATGAGGTAGACTGTAAAGAAATAAGATGTGATGGAATGGATAAGACAGAGTCTGTCTGGGCAAAAATCACATTTGGAGAAGCTACTAGAGCCTTTCCTGGGATAGTGCTTGGGGTGTGCTACAGACCGCAGGGATCTGATTTGGATACGGATAGAGACCTCTTTAATGTTTTTAATGAAGTAAATACTAATGGGAATTGTGTGATCACGAGAGATTAACTTCCAAGATATAGACTGGAGGACAAGTGCTAGTAATAATAATAGCGCTCAGATTTTCCTGGATGCAATAACTGATGGATTCCTTCACCAAGTAGTTGCTGACCCAACAAGAAGAGATGCCATTTTAGATTTGGTTTTGGTGAGTAGTGAAGACCTCATAGAAGAAATAGTTGTAGGGGACAACCTTGGTTTGAGTGATCATAAGTTAATTCAGTTCAAACTAAATGGAAGAATAAACAAAAATAGATCTGTGACTAGGGTTTTTGATTTCAAAAGGGCTAACTTAAAAAAATTAAGGAAATTAGTTAGGAAAGTGGATTGGACTGAAGAACTTGTGGATCTAAAGGTGGAGGAGGCCTGGAATTACTTCAAGTCAAAGTTGCAGAAACTATCAGAAGCCTGCATCCAAAGAAAGGGGAAAAAAAATCATAGGCAGGAGTTGTAGACCAAGCATCTCAGAGAGGTGATTAAGAAAAAGCAGAAAGCCTACAAGGAGTGGAAGATGGGAGGGATCAGCAAGGAAAAGGTATCTTATTGAGGTCAGGACATGTAGGGATAAAGTGAGAAAGGCCAAAAGCCATGTAGAGTTGGATCTTGCAAAGGGAATTAAAATCCAATGGTAAAAGGTTCTATAGCCATATAAATAAGAAGAAAATAAATAAAGAAGTGGGACCACTAAACACTGAGGATAGAGTGGAGGTTAAGGATAATCTAGGCATGGCCCAATACCTAAACAAATACTTTGCATCAGTCTTTAATGAGGAGCTTAGGGATAATGGCAGGATGACAAATGGGAATGAGGATACGAGGTAGATATTACCACATCCAAGGTAGAAGCCAAACTCGAACAGCTTAATGGGACTAAATAATTTAGTTTAATTATGATCGGGGGCCCAGATAATCTTCATCCAAGAATATTAAAGGAATTGGCACATGAAATTGCAAGCCTATTAGCAAGAATTTTTAATGAATCTGTAAAGTTAGGGGTTGTACTGTATGACTGGAGAATTGCTAACATAGTTCCTATTTTTAAGAAAGGGGAAAAAAAAAAGTGATCCAGGTAACTACAGGCCTGTCAGTTTGTCATCTGCAGTATGCAAGGTCTTGGAAAAAAATTTGAAGGAGAAAGTAGTTAAGGACATTGAGGTCAAGAGTAATTGGGACAAAATACAACATCAGGCGAGGGATTTCCAGTAGAGATAAGGAGGTGTTAGTACTGTTGTAGAAGCCACTGGCGAGACCTCATCTGGAATACTGTGTGCAGTTCTGGTCTCCCATGTTTAAGAAGGATGAATTCAAACTGGAACAGGTTCAGAGACGGGCTACTAGGATGATCTGAGGAATGGAAAATCTGTCATATGAAAGAAGACTCAAAGAGCTTAGCTTGTTTAGTGTAACCAAAAGAAGGCTGAGGGGAGATATGATTGCTCTTTATAAATATATCAGAGGGAGAGGAATTATTTAAGCTTGGTACCAATGTGGACACAAGAACAAATGGATATAAGCTGGCCATCAGGAAGTTTAGACTTGAAATTGGACAAAGGTTTCTAACCATCAGAGGAGTAAAGTTCTGGAACACTCTTTCAAGGGGAGCAGTGGGGGCAAAAGACATATCTGGCTTCAGGACTAAGCTTGATAAGGGGATGGTATGATGGGATAGCCTAATTTTGGCAATTAATTGATCTTTGATTGTTAGTGGTAAATATACCCAATAGCCTCTGATGGGATGTTAGATGGGGTGGGATCTGAGTTACTACAGACAATTCTTTCCTGGGTATCTGGCTAGTGAGTCTTGCCCACATGCTCAGGGTTTAGCTGATCACCATATTTGGGGTCAGGAAGGAATTTTCCTCCAGGGCAGAGTCTCTGGGGGCTTTTCACCTTCCTCTGCAGTGTGGGGCACACATCACTTGCTGATTCTCTGCACCTTGAAGTCTTTAAACCACGATTTGAGGACTTCAATAGCTCAGACACAGGTTAGGGGTTTATTACAGGAGTGGGTGGGTGAGATTCTGTGGCCTGCATTGTGCAGGTCAGACTAGACTATCATAATGGTCCCTTCTGACCTTAAAGTCTATGACTCTCTGTGTTGAAAAGACAAAAACCCAAATTAACAAGGTTCTGAGCAGCTGTATTATGAAACATACATTTTGTACAGAATGAGGTATGAAAGTTTTAAGTTGGTATTGCAACATTTGTCTTTTTTACACCCATCAGCTTTCCCTCTAGTTCCTCCTCCAAATATTAATGAGGTTCATAATAGAATTTTTCCATATCAAATTACTTTCCACAAAATCCCATGTTAGTTTTCATACTTGTGGTGATGATGGCATATAATACCAATATCCCCTTCTTTTGAATGGATCTGCTATACCGGTGATGTAATCATTCTGGTAAGAAAGGGCATGTCTGAGTGCTGCAATTTTATCCAGTAAATTGTCTATTTCATCCTTGTTACCTGTAAAATAACAACATGGTTACATAACCTTAGAATGTACTTCAGTAAAGCTGAATGCTCTATAGTTATGGAGGTACCCACAGGTCTATATATTTAAGATAATGAAAATGCCAATTTAAAGTCTGCCACACTCCAATACATTTTATTTCTATGTTATTTCGTACCAATAACACAATATATTGAAGTTATTACCCAACACTTCAAATAAACACCAGATACAGTAATTTCATCTTTAGATGAAAGAAATGTGAGATCAGAAACACAGTAATTTAGTACTGTATATACTTGATCATAAGCCGGTTCATTTATAAGCCGACCCCTGCAAGATGGATAAGTAAAAATGGAAATTTTTTATGATCCATTCATAAGCCAACCCTATAATTCAGGGGTTGGCAAACTTTGGCTCCCAGGCCATCAGGTTAAGCCACTGGCGGGCTGAGATGGTTTATTTACCTCGAGCGCCTACAGGCATGGAGGTAAACCTAAGTAAACAAAGCATCCCGGCCCGCCAGTGGCTTACCCTGATGGGCCGGGACAGTAACTGGTGGGGAAATTTTTGTGGGGGAGAAGCTGGGGGTCAGGAGAGTAACCCCTGTGACCACTCCCTACACGACCCCACCCCTAGTCCGGGACCCCCACATTCTTCCCATCCCACCCATTCCCACCTTAGCTGGGGCAGGCCAGGGGAGGATGTCTCTGGCCTGGCCAGAACTGCTCCGGCAGGCTGGGCGGCATGGCTGCAGCCTGCCAGCCCTGGAGCTGCAGCTGCTTTGGAGTCTGCGGGGAGAGCAGCGTGGCCAAAAGTGGAGAGACTCTGGCCCTGCCTCTTCCCTTCTGGCTCTGTTGCCTCTCCTTATTCCCTCTGTTGGGGGGGAGGTGCTATGTCCCCCCCCCCCACATACCCATTCATAAACCGACCCCCTTCTCTGATGCTTCCCTTTTTTTACTAAAAAATTTTTGCTTATGAACGAGCACATATGGTACTTAAATATAGAGGGAACTTTAAGAGTTCTGAAATTACTTAAAATGCTTCTAAATTCTTTCTTTTTCATTACACTTGGTCATGAATAGACCTCTGATACCAGTTGTGAAATGTGATTTCCACACTTCTGCCGCAGCTACGAGCTAGGTTTCTGCAATAACTGCTGAATGTGTAACCCAGTTAATGTGGCTTGGCCAATAAAGTTGGGCACCAGTATTCCTAGACTGTTTTTTAGGTCTGCCACTTATGTGCTGTGAGACCTTGGTCAAGGTTGCAGAGGTTAAGTAACATTTCCTCATCTGTGGGTGTGATGATAATATGCACCTATATCACAGGAAGGGTGTGTGGTTTAATCCAAGATCCTTCATCCTGGATGAAAGAAGCTACATAACAGCATTATATGCAAAATAAGCACATTATGGAAGTGCAAACTTACTACATCCTGCTCACTTCACTTCCATACACCCATACCCTTCTCTTCACTCGCTCCTCCCCCACCCCCCAAAGTTAAAAACAAATCAAAAAAACCCTGACCAGGAGGAACAAAGTGTGCATCTTAGAAACCCACTTTCAGAAGCCTCACAGAATAGACTGAGTTTTGAATACATCCCCAGGTATATGAAGTGAGCAGGTGGTGAGAAACATGGGGTAGAAACTTATTTCCTTTAAGCCTGTGCTGGAATGCAAGGTACAGAGACAAAAAAATAAAGTATTACCTGCCCTGCCATTGTCTAATAAGCTTTTCAGTCGGTCAATTTCTGCTTTCTGACGTTTCAGAATCTGGTTTAATTTATCAATCTCAAACTTCTGAAAACTTGATGCAACAGCTCCAGCATCAGGTTTTTCCATTTCATACTGAAACCATTTTTAAAAAAAAAAGTTTAAAATCAAAACTTGGTCTAATTTATAAAGCCCATTCTAGAAACACATCTCATTAAATAAAAAATCACAAATTCAGCATGTGAATTAATTGGCTGTAAGAATGATTTCCCCTTCTCCTCCCAAATGATTGTGATTATGCAATTACCTACATAAAGACATTGTAATGAATGATAGTCCAGCGGATTCTCTCTTATGTCTAACAGAAATGAGTATGCGGAAAAGTCCAGCACTAAGTTTAAAAAAAAAACCAAAACCCTAAAAATCTAAAATTGTAATTAGGAAGTCAGTAATTTAAAAAGTTATCATATAATCAAAGAACTGGAAGGGACCTCGAGAGGTCATCTAGTCCAGTCCCCTGCAGACGTGGCAGGACTAATTAATTATGTTAGGCTGTTTCAGATATTCATTTAACCATGCGCCTATGTTCAAATTGATCTCTGCATATTTCACTCTTACCCATTTAGCATTCATATCTTGATGTACAGCAAAAACTACTACAATTTACCTGTCCTTCTTTTTCTTTTAAAAGTCTCTGCAACAATTCTATTTCTGCTTCTGCTTGGGCAAGATCCTCAGCTGCACGAGCTGCTTGCATACAGAACTTCTCTGCTTCCTGAAATTCCTACAACAATAAACAGAGCAAACCTTTAATTTTAAAAGCTTATTTTACAGAGCTGCTGATGCCTCATACAGCATTGAGAAGAGCATAGTAACAAACAATCATGCTGGTCTGTTTTCTTTTTCTTTTTTCACCTTTTTCTTCATTCCTATTATCTACATGAAAAACCAGATTCTGTTTCTTTTTTAACATGTTAGATAAATACCCACACTTATAAATATGGAGACAAGGTTCCTGACCTGAATAACTTGAAGTCTTAAGAATGTACTTACATTGTATCTATTCCTGTTAATTTATCATGACCTTATGTCACAATATTACTGCAATCTGCTTTTCATTTGTTAAATGGCTATTATTCAAATCATTGTAAAAATTATGTATTCATAAGCTTTCAGAATGTAATGAGACAAATTATCCAACCTGGAAATTACCTACACTACCTTCCCAGGCTACATCAACTATTTATATATTTTACAATAAATAAGACTTGCCCTCAGACTGAGACCTTATGTGCCAAGTTTCAGTCCAGTGTGAGGATTTGTGGTTGAGCCTTAAACTCCACATGATAAAGGCACCACCAAGAACCCTCCAATTATAACAGCATTAGTAAACATTATAAAAATGTATTATTTATATGTTGAATTACCTCGGCTCGCTCTTGGTTAATTTTGAGAACAGTTCCATGGAGAGATTTTAGCTGATCTTTGGCAATGGAGAGCTCTGTGGTTGCCAGTTTATCCGAAGTGGCTATTACTCTTCTTAATTCCTTCAATTCTTTATCTAGGCCAAGAATTTGCTTTTGTGCTCGGGCATCGTCTAAGTTTTTCTGAAATAGAGGAAATATACATTGTTAGAGTTTTTATCCTGTACTGTTTTTACATTGTTAATATTTTATAGCTTTCTTCTGGTGTCTCTACAGGACATTTTACCTTACAGCCTATAGGAGTCACTATGCCCCATTTTGTATAGTGCTATCTCATATTATTTTTCATTTAAAAGTACTTTTGAGATGCTTTGCAATTTTTTTTAAATTTAAAGCAGAATCAAACTAACATCACTGGTAACAATCAACATCTACACTTGAAGTCCCAGGTAACATACCATAAATCCTAGAAATCAAAACTGCCAAAACACTTAAAGGGTTTTTTTCTGTTTTTTTTTCCCCAGGCAACTGAGTTCAGTGTGTGTGCTTCTTCTTGCTTATCTACCTCCCACCTTATTCTCTAAATCTTCCAGCTGAGTAAGAATTTTCTCCTTCTCCTCATCAGCTTCTTGAAGTTGTTGATCTGCAAGACCCTGTATTTCTTCCATACTCTTTATTTTTGCATGCAAGTGCTGGATTTCATTCTCTAGCTGATGAACTCTAGTCTCATTCTTCCTCTTCTCAGATTTTATCTGCAGTTTAAATAAAATTACAATGAACAACATGAAAGAAGCCTACACAATGCATGTTTTGATTCACAATTTTGCTGAAGTTTAAAAATACCTGTTTCTCAAAACATGCAATTAGCAGAATGCTATTTATCAAAAGAGAGTGACAACTACCAAATCATGATTTCAATAGCGTAAAATTTTAAAAGAACCTAAGTGACTTTTTAAAAAATGGGACTTCAGAGCTTTTGAAATTTTTACCCATAATCTTTACTTTTTCTACCTGTATTTACTTTTCTTTGTTCCCATATATTCTGTAGTCTGAACACTGGATAGGCATATAATCAAGTACAGCTGTTGCATGCACACACCAGAAAACGGCTATCCCTATTAATTTTTGGAAGCATGAGAAAATTCTTCTGAGACATTTATGCATAAATGAAAACCTTCTGCAAGCTCTGTGCAATAAAGGATCTCAGAGAGTACACTGGGGCACACAGCATATCAGTGCACAGATGCCTCTTTTAAGCCATTGTTTCTAGAAACAGCATCTCCATACATTTGCATCATTTTTGATGCAAAAAAAAAAAAGAGTCTGTGTAAGGCAAGTCTACTGTAAGACATGAGAACAAGTGTTCATATGCATCCATTTATCCCTACAGTCGCCAGAATCTATTTAAAGTGTGAGATCTGTCAAATTACTTCTGAAGGATTTTTTTTTTTGTTATTCGCAACTGTTTATATTATTTTCCTTTAATGGATAGTTACCACTAAAGAGAAACATGCACTGCTGCAATCAGGTGAAAACCAGAACCACACTACACAAATTAAAAAGAAAACAAACCAGCCCATCTTATCATATCTGAAATGAAATAGTAACATCTCTCTCTACATTCCAGTTGTCCCAAACCTGCTCCAGACAAAAAAATATTTCATCTATATAACCAAGAACTTTTAAAAAGTGCTTTAGTGCTATGTAGGGAGTGAAATTTGATCCTTGTGTTGCCAGTTCAATTTTCTCCATTTGTTAACTTGCAATTCTCTTACTCTTGCTTCTGCAGCTTTGTTACAGGCCTGTCTATATTTTTCTTGTGCATCTCCCAGTTTCTCTTGATGAGAAGCCATCTCTTCTTGTAACTGTCTCTGTCTAGCCCATGCCTCCTCTTTTTCTTGCTGTGAATGAGCAAGGATTTCATTAAATTGTTTCTGCAGGTCTGCAAGGCTTTTCCCTATAATATCAGTTGAATTATAGCATCTGAAAGAAAGACAATGCAATTCATAAGAAAGCAAGCAATAATTTTAGTTCTTGGTGTTAGATGCTGGGATTCTTCCAACCTAATATGCCAGTGCAAGAATTTAAGGTGGCTGATAGAACTAGGTACAGTTCAATAGTGGCCCAGCCCTATAGCTGAAACTGTATGGAGAGGTGTGTCCCTATCTCCAACTCTCCCCTTTCCACTCTGTGTGGCTAGAGGAAAAGCAGCAGGTCTTGTTTACCTACACCCCACCCAGCTGGGTCTCACTAGATCTAGCAGCAAGTGGTCCAACCGGCATACTCAACTGGTGATGCCTTTTTGATTGGTCTCATGGTTCCTGAGCCAACACAGGATATTTAAGCAGATGTGGAGCAAAGGATTGCTCTCTCACTTCCTGCTTGGTGGCAGGATACCCCACCTACTATATTTAAGAGTACTGATACAGGGTGTGTAACTATGAGGATGGAATGCAGGACATGGCAACAAGGTTATTTATGGGCCAGTGTCAGAGCTGTACTCCTCCACAAACGTGGAGAAAGAGTGCTTATCTTGTTACTCCTACATACTTTAGATCTGTGCATACCAACTCATATAATGACATTACTAATGAGTTTATTTTACCCACCTAATTTCTCCAATTCCTGTCTCCAGTTTTCTCTTGAGCTCACTTACACGAGCTGTGACTTCTTCAGGATGAATTGTGTTGTCAGCTGCATGGTTTAGCTGATTTTGAAGATTTTTAAGCTGTTGTTTCAAAAAGTTATTGTCTCCCTGTAAAACCAAATTTAAGGGGTCAAATTCCAGTACACCTCTACCCCAATATAATGCTGTCCTCAGGACAAAAAATTTTACCGCGTTATAGATGAAACTGTGTTATATCAAACTTGCTTTGATCTGCTGGAGAGCTCAGCCCTGCCCCCCCTCCCCCCGAGAGCTGTTTTACCGTGTTATATCCAAATTTGTATTATATCGGGTCGTGTTATATCAGGGTAGAGGTGTACTTTAGAATCTGACAACTATTTTCCCAATATGAAACGCATCTTTCCTTGCAATTATTCCTGAATGTTGAAAATATTTTGATGCCAGTTCAAGAATGGGCTTGTTTGTATTGCATCTCCTTCTTAGCAGTCTAATGAAGTAATAAATATATCTTTGTAGAAGTTAAGCCTATCGCCATAAAGGAGCTGATAACAAAAGCAAACTATAGAATTCCCACTTCATTCAAGGACTTAACAGTGAGAAACTTCTCAGAAAAAACAAACCGCCACCAATTTCATCCATTAGAATTGTACAAAGATAACACACAAAGCAAAATTACTCAGTTAAGCCAATGTAACTAATTTTCAGCAAGAATCAGGAGCAGTCTTTACTTTACAAAACTAGACCTTTCCTTTTGTGTCCCTGTTGTCTGTCTGAGGCTCTGAGTTGGAGAGCAGAGACTTCTTTTTGCACCTGTGGTGCTGCCCCTAAGGAATACTTGTTCAGACAACAGAAGGACAAATACACATATCCATATTATCCCTAAGCCAGGAAACAAAAAGTGTAAGGTAGTAAATCAACCTCCAATTTAATTTAATTTCTGATTTGACTAGAACCTACTCCAACATACTCTTGCTATTCAATTTCTCTCTTGCAGGATACTATATTTCTCTCCAAATTTAATGGGAACCAAGTGTGCTCAGCAGTTCTGAAACCTGGAATAACGAAGCCTCTTTCTCACCCACATGCACTGAGCTGGAAGGAAGGACATGTTTTACATAAACCAATAACCAATCCCTCTGGAATATCATGGAGCAGTCTTGATAGCCCAATTCAGACCTCAAAAACAGAAGGATGATGACTGCAACATGGGGCTTTTGGGTTAGGAGTATTAACATTAGGGAGAAAGGAATCAGAGATGCTACTTAAGATTCTCAAACAGATGCAGAGTACATAGAGGAGGAAAATCCATATTATTTTTCCTTTAGGGGAAAAAAAAGAACATTCCAGGTGAATTCTGAGACAAAAAATGAATAAGTATTTAACCTGCAATTGTTTGAGTTGGGAGAGTAGCTTATTGTTTTCCTGTTCCTTCTCTTCTGATATTTGTGCTTTGGTAAGAGCATTTTCTAATGCCTGCCTTTCTTTTTCAAGTTCAGCTTGCAGGGCTGCATGTTCCATCTATAATAACAAAGTTTTCAGATTTAAAAACCAGAACAATTGTACTTTTCAAAACAACAAAATTAACTCAATTATAAAAGGTGCTAAACTAGAGCTGGACCAAAATCCCCTTGTTGACAGGGGTGGCTCCAGGCCCCAGCACGCCAAGCGCGTGCTTGGGGCAGCAAGCCGCGGGGGGCCCTCTGCCGGCGGCGTGAGGGCAGCAGGCAGGCTGGTTTGCCTGCGGAGGGTCTGCTGGTCCCGCGGCTTTGGAGGACCTCCCGCAGGCATGCTATGCTTGGGGCGGCAAAATCCCTAGAGTCGCCCCTGCTTGTTGAAACTTCTAATGAAATTAAAAAAAAAAAAAAAAAGTCAACATTTTCCAAGGGAGTTTTTCAGTTTTTAGCAAAACTGAAAAATTGTGTCTAAAAACGGGAACTGTATTTGACGACTTGTGTCCCCATTCTCTATGGGCAGGATGCCCATCTGGGGAAATTTCTGAAAAACAGTTTTCAGACAAGCCCTATGCTAAACTTCAGAAGACTGTGGTAGTGGCACTTCTTTATGTTTGGGTAACCAATATTCTTCCAACTGTATTTCTGGAAAGCCACAATTGCTAGTCTGTTTTTATTCAGAGTATATTCTCCATGGAGAGCCCAAAATTATGCTGTATCTTGCTTTCCAGATAAAGTTATAAATCATAGCAAAATGGCAACTACGACCCATACTGGTTACATTGCCTTATGAAATAATAATTGCTGCTTGAACATAAGGAACATTTCCTTACTAAACTTGAAATTACCGAATGCAAAAATAAGACCCATCATTAACAAAAGAATTATCATTCATATTTGTTTAAGTTCCTTGCTACATACATTACTTTAAACCATTAAAAGGGGATCTCTTTAAAAAAGAGATTTCTAACTATTACAAAGGAAAGTTCCATCACAGTAACAAAGAAGGAGATGGAAAAAAGTTTTCTAATTAGCATAATATACTAAAAAAAACTCTTAATGGATATCTGAAAGCAGGATTAACTGGATTTTGACATTTGTGTTATAAATAGCCAAAAATGTTTTAATCAAAAACATGGATATTAGAATTTTTATCATGAACTCAGAGGGCTTTAAAAAAAAAAAAACAGTTGATAAGAACAGCTTCCCTGGAACTTCCATTCTTCCCAGACTTCGAAGGTAAAAAAAAATTTCTAGATCTAAAAACAAAAAAAACCCTGAGTAAAGTCCACTTATGTTTTTCAAGCTAGATCATCCTTTAAAAAAAGAACTATTTTCATTTGATGTCACAGTAATTCTATTCTCACCTGACTAAGTCGTTTTAGTCTCTCCAATTCTTCCTTCTGTTGATTGGCTTCAACGTCTCTGACTTTAAGTTGAGCCTCCAGTTCAGCCTCATATGCACTGAGATCACCTTGTGCCTCTCTAAGAGATTCATTTACTTCTCGTTGCTCTTGGAGTGCACATTCAAGCTCTGCAATTTCCTGAAATTGCACATTCAACTTAGAAATACACACATTATTTATGATTCTGTTCATATTTCTAGTTAATTTCTTGATGCTGGCAAATGCAGCATATTCAACTGTCAGGATTTACTGGAGCACATTGCCTGGCTATCTCCTGGCTTCCCGGGATTAACAATTATTACCACATCTAGAAGAGCAGAGTAAGGGTACCATTCATGATCACTATAGTCAGGGACAGTTAGAACTAGTTGTAGTTGACATTCAACTATAACTGTAGATAAAAATAAATATAAATAGTCTAGGGTGCTGTTGTGCAAAGCACTGTACAACCCCCCCCCCACAATAATACAAATAAGAGAACTTCCAGGTTACAACCACAGACATTTGTTTCTCTTAAGTCTAATTTTACTCCAAGCAGGACAATAAAATTGATTTTTAACAACTAGATGACATACCCATCAGCTTAGTGGTAACTATTTGGTGTGGAAAACCTGAGTATAGGAATTATCAGTTAGTTCAGGTTCTGGGCTGAGGAAGCTCAGCTGTGGTGGTCACTTATCTCTGGCTTTGAGAATGATGGTTCAGCACTTATTATTCCAAGAGCAATTCCTGTGGGGTGGTTTCACTGACTAGCCACATAGACGCGCCATACTGATGTTGGAGCAACTTGTGCTAGTGTAAGTGCAAATCAGACTTTTGCTCCTCGGACCAAAGGCTAAGTCTGGATTCTGGGAGAGTTCCACCATAAGAAAAATATACAATATATACAAAATATACCTTGACTTTCCCTTAGAATAATCTCCATTTGCTGTATGCGATTTGTGTTTTAAATATTATAGGCCAAATTCCGTTCTCAGTTACAGTTTTAACTCCCACTGAAATTACCATATAAGAGAGCAGAATTTGTCCCAGGGAAATTTTTATTTTGCAGTTCAGAATTCAGTTTCTACTTTTATTCCCCAGGGATATGGCTTTGGGAAGACACAGGTATTCCTAAATCTTACTTTTCTCAAGTTTTCGGCATCCATGGCAACTATTTCCAGCTGACTTCTTTCCTCCTCCAGTTCAGTCAATCTTTGCAGCAAAGCCTCCTTATCCTTCTGCAACTCCTTACATTCATCACTGGCCTGCTTGGCCTGACCTTTAATACTCTCAAGGTATTCCTGTAACCCAATGATAATACCTTCTAAATCCCTCTTCAGTGCTTCATTTGCTGCTATTTGACCTGCACAAAGATACAAAATGAAATTAGAGTATGCAAGAGAACTCTTTATTTCAAATAAAGGAATATAAGATGAACAAAATAGAGATTCCTAATCCTTCAGTGCCGTTTCTGAATACTGTTACTCTTCTGAATACAAGACATAAAAATGTCACAAGGGAGGTGTTCAATCACAAATTGTCAAGTTTTGAAGATCAGAACATTGTTAATTTAGCTGAATCTAAGTTTTTTTCACTTCTTTTTTTTTTGAGAGAAAACTAGTTTAAAAAAATTAATCACCCATACTTTAGTGTTAGATTTTTGGTACAACTCAAGTCATTACTACTTAGTGGCTCAATTGTACTTACTACGTGAACCAACTTGTGTATGTTACCTAGTTTAGAGTAACTTCTCATGTACTTGAAATATCTAATTCTAGAGAAACAACAATTAGGGTTTCAAAAAATCTCTTCTCTAAAATGTGTCCTGATGTGACATTATACTAGGTTAATATGCAGCCATTTAAGACACATTTCTGTTCTATATTGTTCCCTCTTTGATCTCCTTCAACTCTGTCCACTAAATATTTTCCTGATTTGGAACAACAGCTTAAAATATTAAGTGTGCACAGGGCCGGTGCAAGGATGTTTCGCGCCCTAGGCGAAACTTCTACCTTGTGCCACCTCCCGCACCCCTACCCTGAGGCACTCTCCCCCCACAGCAGCTCCCCTGTGGCAGCTACCCCCCTCCGCCCTGAGGCACCCCCTCTGCCCCAGCTCACCCCTGCTCTGCGCACAAGCACCCCATTGCTGCTTCACTTCTCCCGCCTCCCAGGCTTGCGGCGCCAATCAGCTTAGGCGCCGCAAGCCTGGGAGGTGGGAGAAGTGATGCAGCCACAGCGTGCTCGGAGGAGGTGGGGCAGGGGTAAGCTGGGGTGGGGAGTTCCCCTGCGTGCCGCCCCGCCCCTCTTACTTGATGCAGGCGGCCCTCCCTGCACTCCCCTGCCCCAGCTCCCTCTGCCTAAATGCCAGCGGCGACTGGGACAGCCGAAGATCTGCCAAAGAAAATGCCACTCCCCAAATGCCAGCACCCGAGGCAACTGCCTAGGTCGCCTAAATGGTTGCACTGGCCCTGAGTGTGCATTTTCTAGTTTACTGGAACAAGGATTAAACTATTTAATTTTATTATTTTAATTTATAAAGACAAAATGGAAAGGTCATTTTTATATTCACTGAGTCTAAATCTTTCTGCAAAATTAGTACCATGATATCATGTTAGTATATGTTTCCTTTTGTTCACACTGTCTAAAAGCCAAATCCTGCCCCCCAGTTATTTGAGGCTTCTGTTCATAATATTAACTGCATTTTAACTGTCCAATACATAAGTAAAAGTAAACACTATTTCATATAATATTTCTCACCCCTACTGTAACTCTCATTTTTTCTCTTATTAGAGCTAGATTTTCCCTTTTTCTTTTAGGGAAGAAAAACATCCCTCCTGAATTAATTACTACTGCTGTTCAATAGTGGCCAAAAAGGAATTCTGAGAGATCTTTAG
Source organism: Gopherus evgoodei (assembly GCF_007399415.2). NCBI lineage: Eukaryota > Metazoa > Chordata > Testudines > Testudinidae > Gopherus > Gopherus evgoodei. The sequence goes on along the minus strand of NC_044337.1, from coordinate 21,192,245 downwards.
GATGCAATATTCTCCAGGGACAAAGGACGTTGCCTTCGAGATATTATGCCTGTACATGGCTATACAACTTCACCTTTCAATTCACTTAAACAGTAATGATGATTATAAGATTTATTAAGCATTTGAAAATATTTAATCTTTGAGCTAGGAATGTGCTTTCACATAACAGTGATTTATAGTATCTTGTCCATAGTAATACCAATGAATGGGATTTCTTAAATCTGTTTTCAAAACTGAAGTGATCAAATCAATTAATATGATGGTCTTTCCATGCAGATGGTGATATAAGAGGACCCCTTAACAGTCAGCAGAGACTATAGCTTTTCTATCATGTAATAGTTTTCTAAAAGTTCTGACTCTGACAACAGTTTCAATCAACATATAGTAACCGTAACTAGAAGACTTCATAATACCACTTGGACTATCAAGATGTCACATTAATATAAGGAGAAGAGAAATCATGCCATTTTTATGGCTGAAGGCCACTAATTTATGGCATATCCATGATGCTGTCAAGTGATGAAATACACTCAGCTTGTTAAGCAAGAGATCTGAATCTTCCACACAACAGGGAAGAGTGTTGCTGCTGGCTCTCCCCATCAAGATTGTGTATGTAACACCTCCTTATCAACGCAATATTTCTTTGCCAATGAAAGCCTTAGTGGGAAATACATAATGTTTTGGTGACCTTTATTTTCCAGCTCTTTTCCTCTAAGGTGGACTCATTTGAGAATTATCGCATTTTTTCCTTTCAATCTTTTCCTATTAGGGCTGTCAATTAATCACAGTTAACTCATGTGATTAATTTTTTAAATCATTTAATTTTTTTGAGTTAATCGCGATTAATCGCACTGTTAAACAATAGAATACCAATCGAAATGTATTAAATATTTTTGATTTTCTATATTTTCAAATATTTCTATTACAACACAGAATACAAAGTGTACAGTACTCACTTTATATTAGTTTTTATTACAAATATTTGCACTATAAAAACAACAAGAGTATTTTTCAATTCACCTCCTACAAGTACTGTAGTGCAATCTCTATTGTGAAAGTGTAACTTACAAATGTAGGTTTTTGTTTGTTACGTAACTGAACTCAAACAGAACAATGTAAAACTTTACAGTTTACAAGTCCACTCAGTCCTACTTCTTGTTCAGCCAAACACTAAGACGAACAAGGTTGTTCATATTTACGGGAGATACTGCTGCCTGCTTCTTTACAATGTCACCTGAAAGTGAGAACAGGCATTTTGCATGGCACTTTTGTAGCCAGCACTGAAGGTATTTACGTGCCAGATATGGTAAACATTCGTATGTTCTTTCACGCTTCAGCCACCATTCAGGAGGACGTTCTTCCATGCTGGTGATGCTTGTTAAAAAAACAGTGCATTAATTAAACTTGTGACTGAATTTCTTGGGGGAGAATTGTATGTCTTCTGTTCTATTTTACCTGCATTCTGCCATATATTTCAGGTTATAGCAGTCTTGGATGATGACCCAGCACATTTGATTTACAAACACTGTCACTGCAGATTTGACAAAACACAAAGAAGGTACCAATGTGAGATTTCTAAAAATAGCTATAGCACTCGACCCAAGGTTTAAGAATCTAAAGTGCCTTCCAAAATCTGAGAGGGACGAGATGTGGAGCATGCTTTCAGAAGTCTTAAAAGAGCAACATTTTGATGCGGAAACTACTGAACCTGAACCACCAAAACAGAAAATCATCCTTTTGCTGGTGGCATCTGACTCAGATTAAAATGAACATGCATCGGTCTGCTTTGCTTTGGATCATTATCGAGCAGAACCAGTCATCAGCATGGATGCATGTCCTCTGGAATGGTGACTGAAGCATGAAAGGACATAGGAATCTTTAGCGCATCTTGCACATAAATATCTTGCGATGCTAGTTACAACAGTGCCATACGAACGCCTGTTCTCACTTTCAGGTGAAGTTGTAAACAAGAAGCAGGCAGCATTATCGCCTGAAAATATAACCAAACTTGTTTGTCTGAGCGATTGGCTGAAGTAGGACCGAGTGGACTTGTAGGTTCTAAAGTTTTACATAGTTTTATTTTTGAACGCAGTTATTTTTTGTACAGAATTCTACATTTGTTAAGTTCAGCTTTCATGATAAAGAGATTGCACTACAATACTTATATTAGGTGAATTGAAATATACTATTTTTTACAGTGCAACTATTTGTAATAAAACAATATAAAGTGAGCACTGTACACTTTGTATTCTGTTGTAATTGAAATCAATATTTGAAAATGTAGAAAACATCCACAAATATTTAAATAAATGGTATTCTATTAACAGTGTGATTAATTTTTTTAATCGATTGACAGCCCTATTTTCTACATCTCTTGTATCTCAATTATGTTCGAATACAGATTTAATGTTCCTAAGGAAGCAAACAAACAAAACCAGTGCTCTTTACCATCTGTAAGCTGCTGCTCCAGATCCTTAATTTCCTCAGTTTCCCTAGCAATCCTAGAAAGCATCTCATCCAGGCGACTTTCAAGCTGTTTGTAATGTTTGTTCATCATGTCAAGCTGCTGTTCTTTACTTGCTTTCTGAACTGTCATGTGAGCCTGTGGATTACAGATAAATGGATACGTTTTGCATATTTATTAATATGAATTAAAAAAAATATATTAAAACTAAATAAGTTATCTGGCTCATTGCTCCTGAAGTGTCCCATTACTACTGGAAATGAGCTGCACCAACAATTTGTACCTTCCATAGAGTATTATTTCCTGTTTATTGCACCAAAAGGCACAGTCTTTGGACCCTCATCTCAGACACAAGAAGTCTCTATAGCAAACAGAGTTATTAAAAAAAAAAAAAAAACAAATGCAAAACACTACATTCCTGCCCAGAGTAAGAAGGTCATATGTATCCCTTACAGCTCCAAGAACTGCCATTTTCCCAACTAACTCTCACAACTTCATTACCCCTCTCAGCCAAGAAATTACAAACAAGACCCCCTTCAAAACCCATGAACACTGCTCTTTAGTAATTGAGGAACACAAGGCATTCATTCATTCTCTATTTCCCCTAGGGCTGAGCGGCTATCTCCACAGCCCTAGCAGTCTATGGCCTGGGAAGAAATTAGCTAACAAACCAAGATATTCTACATGACAGTACAGAAAACAACTAGCAAGCCAGCTAAGCTTCACACAGTCTAATAATTTTGGCTTCACCTCTGATTAGCCTTTTTTTTTTTTTTTAAAGAGATAAGGTGAGGGAGGTAATATCTTTTATTAGACAAACTTCTGTTAATTAAAAGAGACAAGCTTTCAAGCTCCCTCGAGGTCTTAATATTTTTTCTAAATCTACATGATATGTTCACTTAAGCTGTGATGGCCCAATATCAACTAAAACCAGACAGAAATCTCTCTCTAACTTGAGCTGTGTAAATTATCTGCAGAGCTGAATGCAGTCAGAGTTACAACAGGATACTTTAGTGTAGTTCAGGGGTCGGCAACCGTTCAGAAGTGGGGTGCCGAGTCTTCATTTATTCACTCTCATTTAAGGTTTCGCGTGCCAGAAATACATTTTAATGTTTTTAGAAGGTCTCTTTTTATAAGTCTATAATATAGGATTAAACTATTGTCGTATGTAAAGTAAATAAGATTTTTTAAAAATGTTTAAGAAGCTTCATTTAAAATTAAATTAAAATGCAGATCCTTCCGGATTGCTTGCCAGGACCCAGGCAATGTGAGTGCCACTGAAAATCAGCTCGTGTGCCGTCTTTGGCACACGTGCCATAGGTTGCCTACCCCTGGTGTAGTTGTTCAAATACTGGCCTCTGTTCAAATAGTAAGTTTATATCTGACAGTCTGATTTACCAACATGGGGCAAATCCTGAGGAATACTCAGCACCTGCAGTCTCCACTGACTTCAAATCACACTTCTTAGCAGCATAGTGGCAAACAAAACCAAATAAAAGACCATAAAAATAGAACTACACTGTTTATTGGTACTGAAACATTTACAAACACAATTCATACATAGTTTTTGTTTTATTATTAAAACAATTTCTCTTATACCACTGCCCCAAACATACACATTTCACTTTTATCTAGCTATTATATGAAAGTCTTAAAACTCTGCTAACATTTCAAAATAATTTTTTGAAAGTTATTTTACTGCAAGACATTTTAATTTATAATTAAAGCAATATAAGATTTAACTCATATCTGCTTTACTTTTAAACAAAATTGCAGTCTGTAAGGAAGACATCATACTCAATATATTTTTTAAAGTATGCAAATAAAAACATGACAATACCCAGTATTCATATTACTGTAAATAAACAAACATTGTCACCTATTTAAAAAAAATCCAGTCTAACTTAATTTCTAACTTCCAAAGTATAGTTCTAATTAATAAGATTAAGTACAGCTGCTGTTGCTGAATGATTATTTTGCTATAACTGTTGAATGTCACAAGAGGATTGTTAAAAATAAACACTTACAGCTTTGTCTTTTCTTCCTTTGAAGTCATGTGCAAAAAGCTCCACCCCTAATTTAGAATCCATTTTAATGATGAACTGAAATCTAAATGATGGAAAGCAGCAGCTTAAAATGAAACATGGTTTCTCTTCTGTCTTCTCTTTCCTCCAAACTTCTCTATTTGACGATTACACTCTGGTAAGAATGTGGTTTGAAACCATGGGAAGCTGCAAAGGCTGAGAGCTTTTGACATGACAAAGTAAAGTAACATGCCCTCCAATCTCTACTTGTCTCCACAAGCTGTATTCTGCCCTGTTTGCTTTAAATCACAACACAGGAAGCTGTGTATGTAGCCAATCGACTACAGCGTTAGTAACAGTCAGTTTACTCCCCAAGAGGCTGGGCTTGTCCTCTTGAGAAAGCAGTTTCTCCCTTAAAACACACAGACTGTTACAAGCCTCCTACTTTATTTTCTTAACAGCAGATTTGAAAGTCTGGGTCTCAGATGAAAGCGGAGGCCAGGCATAGGAATACTTTTTTGTGTGTATTCATATAAGTAGACAATAGATATGGAATGCACATCTGAAAAGCTTTTATTTTATAATAGCTTTGATTTTAGGACACATTTAAAAAAAACTCACTATAGTTTAATTTAAACTTGCAGTACATAATATTCACTGAAATTATACACCACAGGTATGTTAAAAGATAAACTTTTAAATACTGCATGTATAGATAAAAAACAGGCCCTTCCACATAGATTCCTTGGAATGTCAGTGTTTGCATTCTAGGCATTCATGAATGGACATTTCTTCTACAACAATGCAGATACCTATGCTCTCCTTGCTGAAGGACGGACGCTAAAGAACACTAATCTTGCACAGACATGGTCCATGCAGGGGTATAGGAAATGAAAAGGCAATTGTGCATTAACCTTTCTGTTGCACAATATTCCTATTGCACAGCCACCACCAGCACTGCTGTAGGAAAGCAGAAGTAGGCATAAATAAGGGCAGAGAGAAAAAAGTCAGGACACTTCGGTTTCTATTTTTCTTTTTTCCCCTCTCCAGCCAACTGTAGCAAACGACATTTGTCAGTTGTACTACCACTGCAAATGGGGGAAAGGTCCTGATTCTGCCTTTCTGGAACAGCATTAAAGGAGCCATACATAGACAGGTCTAAAATCTGTCCCATAGACTGTAAGGGTCTGATCCAGTGCTCACAGAAGTCAATGGTTGTTTTTTCTGACCACTGTAATGAAGGAATAGTTTAAAAATATTCAGGCCTAAAGTTCTCCAAATATTTCAGAATTATAATCTAATACAAGTGTGCGAGTTAGTTGTATTTTTTTGGGGGGGTCTGTCTCCCTCCCATTATCACAAAACCCTTAATGACACCTGACCATTGTGGTAACATGTTGAAAATACTTTCATTTAAGGGAAGGTATTGGGGGGAGAGAAATATAGTCCTCCATAAGACCAATCAGACAAACCTCACTTTTGTCAAAATTAGAGCTTTTAACAGAAGCCAGGTTCCAGCTTTGTTACCCAGTCCTGCAAGATGTTCCACAAAGGCAGACCCCACCATGCCAATGTGCAAACCTCATTGCAGGGTCCGGGCCTTAACTATGGAGATGCAACAGTTACCTCATTTTTAACATAGATTAGTTCAGTGGCTTAATCACTAGGATCCTGATCCTGCAAAGAGATGCACGCAGGTAGACCCTGTACCTACTTGGAACCCCATTGCCTTCAAGGGTCTCCCTGAATACATCTGGGGCCTTAGGATCTCCAGATACAATGTAGCACAGTAATTCTCAAACTTTTGTACTGATGATGCTTTTCACAAAGCAAACCTCTGAGTGAGACACCTCCTCCCTTATAAATAAAAACACATTTTTATATATTTAATATTATAAATGCTGGATGCAAAGCGGGGTTTGGGTGGAGGCTGACAGCTTGTGACCCCCCCCATGTAATAACCTCGCAACCCTGAGGGGTCCTGACTCCCAGTTTGGGAACCCCTGATGTAGCACATAGTAAAAATGAACACAATTCCATAACTTCTATGACTTTTTAGTAACTTGTCTTGAATATTTAAATTTCCACAGATGGAAACAGTTACAGCTTATAACTTAATGTTTATGTCGTTTAACTCAAGAAAGTAAACATTTTTAGTTGAATAGTTAGGCCTAGATCCTCAAAAGATGCCTAGTTTCCATTAATTTCAATGGCAGTTAGATGACTAAATACCTTTCAGAATTTGGACCCTCCTTCCATAAATGTATTTGATAAAAGTGGAAACCAATTTTAAATTTTGAGGAAATTACACATCTTTAATACCAACCAACTAAAGGAAGCAATTATCTTATAAGTAGCTCACAAGCTAAAAGAACCTGTCACAAGCTAAAAATATTGCTAAAATAGTATGAAGAGCATATTATGTTTTATAAAATTAGGTGTAATGAGATTCTAGTTAAATATTTATTTATAATTCTAACTAACAAAAAGTATATCTTAATACAAAAACCTGACATAGAAAAGCTAGGTTTCCATATTTACTTTTTAGTACTTTACTTACATATCTTGGATCTTTTGGATCTACGGAATCTATAAAACTCTGCAAGTCTTCAATCTCCTTTTGCTTATTTCCTATTTCTTGCTTCTGTTTTTCCATCTGTTTTTCTAGTTTCAAAGCTTCCTCTCGTAGCTGATTTAGGAGAAATATCTTGCCACTCAGTTGCTGTTGAAGACTTTCCTTTTCTGCTTCTGAAATCTGGAGTTGAGGCATGGAAAAACAGCTAATTAAGCGTGGAAATGTATAGCTGATTCAGAATCTTTTTGAAAGATATAGTTGATAAACATGGAGTTGTTATAGTCTGCATTAACCTAAATTAAGATGCAAACTAGAAACTCCGGCTTGCTGACATCTTGTTTCTGGTTCTTTTGCTCAGATAGTAAGTGCTTACAGTACTCTCTCTCACAAGTTAGCTATGAAAATAGGAATATGTTGTTAGCTCTTTGGCAACAAACCGTTTAGAATCTCTGAATTGTGTAACCTTGGCCTAGTGAGCCAGGAAGCCCCCTGAGACCTGGTGTCTGAATATTTATTTTAAAAGCCTCATTTAAGTGTATTTTAAAAATTCCAAGGGAAAGTAAAGAAAGGGGGGAAAAAATCTCGTCTTAATCAGACTTCTTGGCAAAACTGGGAGGAGCATATTATTACAGTTTCTATGTCTACATTGCTTCAAACATTTTTATTCTTTATCTTCACATTTTTGTTAGCTTTTACATACTTTCTTCTGAGCCACGGTGTCTTGCAGTTGTTTAAGTTCCTCCTTTGCTTTTAAAACGTGTTGTTCTGCACTTACTATTTCATTTTGTAGTTCTGCTAATTTTCCTTCGGCTGCAAAATTAATAAATAATTAAAAAAATGAAAACACACTTCAATGATTTCTGTATAACATGGATATATATTATCTGTTTCCTCCATATCCTCTCTAGACTATGTCCCCCTGAGGATATGAATGCTGCCTGAGAACTATCCTGCCTGACCCCATGGGTATGTACTTGGGAGACTAGCCCAAGCCACCACCCATGCTGTCGCCACCACAGCCGCATTCCTATTTTAAGTGTGCTAGCTCAAGTAGAGCAAGTGCGTGTCAGTCTACTGTACTGGGAAGCCCCCTCTGAGCTGCTCTGTAGACATACTCTAAGTGAGACCCTGGTGAACAAAGTTGCTATATCTCAAAGCATCACATAAATAAGATCCTTCACAATTACTTTTTGCCATATACTTAATCATAACAATTTTCTTAATTTGATTTCTCCCTAGTATGCTTGATAAATATACAATATATTGCTTTATGTGGTTATCCTAATGAAGTCTAAAACTGACTCAGATGACCCAGCCAACTCAGGCAGAACTCCTGAACTCCTTGAGGATATGGAAGTGAGAAAGATTAAAAAAATAAATAAATAAAATATTCCTGACATTATCTTTTCACCCTAGAGAAACTACTCAAAGAGTGCCCTGTGCGGAAAATTTGGCTCCAATGTGTTTTCAGGATAAGGATGGGAGTTGAACTTGGGACTGGCTATTTAACTTGGCATCATTCCTGGCTGGTATTCCAGTTGTACCATTGGGAACCAATGTTACATCAAGCAGTATCTATTTCTCTGCAGTCCCCGCAGCTGTTACTGCACAGCTGTGAGGGGCTCAGGCAATGGCAGCAACACTCTTACTGAAACCATGATGATACTGGAAAAAGGAAAATCAACAGTGCAAAGATGTAAACTCTTGTAGTCCCTGCAAATCCGGAGGTTCCATGTGGTTGGGATGACTTCTACTGAGCCCCCAAAATTGTTCCAACTGAACAAACTGTCAGGTAACTCACAAATGTGAAACTCACTAAGTGTTGTAGCTTCTCTCTGCCCACACCCCCTCCCAGCCAATGGGTTGCTCATGGAAGGAGACAATCCAGCATTTTTTCTGCAATACAAAGGCATTAACCTTTTTCCCATTTCAGTTTTACTCGTCTTACATTACTGAGTTGACGCGGAGGGATAAGAGAGGGAGAAATCTGCTCTCTAGTGCATTTGAAATCTGCATATGAATCTTGCCCTTAACAGTACATTTTTGTAAGTTAAACATCAAATAATAATATTTATTACCGAGTCCCTTCATGCTAAATTCTCAAAGTAATGTACTGCAGTCCTCATTTTTTGACATTTGATGGTAATTTTGAAATTTAGCTTCATTGGCTAAATATACAATCAAAATACTAAATGTAGATATAACATTAATTCTAAAGTTTGAGCAGTTTGTTGGAAAGTTCAGCATAAATCAAAATGTTCCACTGACATCAGATAAAGTGAACTGGTTTCATATTTTTGCTTGAGAAAATTTAAAACTTTACCAGCTTGAATCTTTTTTTCTTTATCTTCTAGCTGAACATCTAGAGTTTGATGAAGTTTCAATTTAAGCTGCTGGTTCCTATGTAGATCGTCTTCACCTAGTTCAATTTTTCCAACTTGTATTTGTTGAGCTTTATTAGCAATGTAACCTTTTCCGATATACATATTTCTCTTGTACCTGGCTTTACCAATGTAAGGGCTTTCTCCAGGTACATCATCAAGTTCAACATTCTGAAACATGACAAGAACAAACATACTAAATTATTTTTATACACAGTAAATGTTTTGAGGTTTCAAAAGTAATTCATGATTTTGTACATTTAAACTTGAATTTAATCTACATGTAAAGGGCCACCAACTTGAAATCCAGACAGTTCAAAAATATATGAAGAGTTCTTCATTGACAAACCCAGACAAATAACATGGAAAAAAATGATTATGGCTACAATCCTACAGACACTTTGGTGAAACTGACCATATAAAAACTTCTGTCAAATGAACTTAAGGAATTGTTTACTGCTAATTTCTTACAGTTATAGAAATTTAGATTATACTTGTAACACTAAAAATGTAAATTCAAACAAGTGTGATTTCAATTGATGGTGTCCTTTAACTTTACTCATACTGTATCCTTTTGAATATTTAAAAAACTATACATTTGTAGTTCACCAGGAGTATTTAACATCATTGATCTTTTTAAACTTCTGTTGTGATGTCTCCTTCCACTCTAAAGGAGAAGGTCCAAACTCTACAATCCAAAAAGGGATTATTCCTGTAAATAAAATAGTGAATAGAAATCCTGATCCCATTGAAGTCAATGGCAGTTTTACTATTTACTTCAGTAGGGTCAGATTTTCACCCAGACTGAGGAAGGGCTACAGAATCAGGCCAAAAGTGGGCAAATTTCCATTACACAATTATCAGTAAGAATGAATGATCTATTCACTAGCTGTACTCAGCGAAAACAAATTTATAGGTATTAACATTGATAATATTTAAATATTAAATGCCACTTAATAGTAACATTGCAAAATACTGACTTTAAGCCTTTCAAGAAAACATGCAGAGAAAAATATATAACTTGCAATTTCAAACAAGGTTTAATTTGCACAAATGACAAGCCGTAAGTATTTAGAAAGCAAAATCTATTTAAAATTACAGTAAACAACATTTCCTGCCTCATTTTTAGTTTCATTAGAATGCAAAACAACAGAGAGGACAAACACAAAAAAACTCATTATTTTTTAAATAAATTACCTCTAGTGGAAAATAACTTAATGGCTCAAATTTGGCATCAATCTTATAAAAAGCCAGTTCCTGCTCCAATTCGTATTGCTTCTGGCATGCTCGGGTTAACTCCATTGTCTTCTGCTTTAGCTAATGCCAGTATGAAACACAATAAGTCACTTTCACCAGCAAATTACCATACTGAATTATTATATATATTAGCACTTATCAGTGTATGCATTAACTGTATAGTGATGCAAAGCCTATATACAAGAAAACAGTTATGAGAAGGTTTGGTAACAAACGGACATAACATTTATTTATCTTAAAATTAAATTACTGTGAACAAGAAGACAGACAAAAAAAGTAACTGCTGTAACACAAATGATCACATGAGGGTCCTTTGAATCTATATTTCATATTCCTCACAAAAAAGACAACCCAAATATAGCTACTCAATGTACTGAAGGTCTCAAAAAACAGGCATGTTAATAACTAACTTAGTCAAACATCTAATCAATCAACTGTGTCAGTTTTCTGGAAGTAATGGTTTAACAAGCCAGAATAAGAAATTTTCTGTTTCAAGTGCATCTTGTTAAACTACTTTAGGTTTTAGAGAGTGCTAACTAGTGAACAATGACAAGGCTACTAATACAATACACCACTCTTCTGCCATTTTTCTTTTTACGTTCTTGTGCTGAGAGGAACTTAAATTGTGCCATCAAATGATGATACATTTAGCAAGAAATACAACACCCAAAGTTTCCTAACGTTAAACTGAGTTATGAAGATATTTACAGTACTGCTAAAGTCAACTTCAATATATTACACTGTATATCAACCCTATGTTATTACTTAAACTCTTAGCAAAGGTCCATCATGTGATTTTTATTTATTTTTTTGGTCAGCTTTTCATGCTGAATACCTGAGGAAGAGCATGCAGCAAGGCTCCAATAGACAGCAGAATGTAGGACTAATGGAAGAAAAGAAGAGAAATATAGAATAGACTGGAATAAGGGAAAGGCTTAATGAAAGGTTTAGAAATTTAAGTATTTGGTATCATGCAAAAAACTTTAATCACATTCAGAACAAAAAATATTTGAGGAAGAATCATTATAGAAGATTAAGCAAATGACTAGTCTCATTGTAACTTTTTTTAGTTAAGATGTATTGACACTATTGACACATGCAAGCATATCCTATGCAAAAATACAAAATTGTGCAATCCAGCTGTATATGGGGACTACCTTTAGTGAGGAATAAAGGCTCAGTGGAAAGGGAATTGTGACAAACCAAGATACCAGCTAAAGGAAGAAAGAAGCAAGCAAAGTTTGTCACCCAAAGGATAATAGTGGGTTAAGTTGTAAAATATATGCTGCTAAACTCTCACTATACTGAGAACTACTGTACATTTTAGAAATATGCTGCTGTTTGGTAGAAAATAGACTGGGTATACTTATATAAATGTATAGCTCCACTCATCTTTTAGCTGAAATGGAATATTAAATAATAAGATTTTACAGACATGCCTAATGAACGTGTATAAATCAAATGATAAGTTTAATTATTTATTTATACTTTTACATTTTACACCCAGCAATGAAAGATAAGATAATCTTCAAATACAGGCTCCTGGGATGATATGAGCAAAACATAAGCAAATAATGGACATGACCTACAATAACAGTAATGAACAAGAACCCAGTGGCAAACACCTTTTACTATGACAAGGTATGTGTGGATTATTTTTCTTCACTACAGCAGCAATTTAAAAGTTAAACAATGAAGAAACATCAGTACCCTAGAAATTTAGCAGCTATGAGTAACTTAAGTTCTTACTAATACACAAAATTTTAAACAAAAAGTGACTAGAGGCAAACAAACATTAGCTTTTTAAAAATACCAAAGTGATAGGAAACATATAATTTTATAACTTGAAAGGCTTAATTCAGGAGAAATTGTATATCATACACTGCCTATTTCCAGGCAAACTAAATGAAAAGACAACTAAGCAAATGTCCATGTGTTTCTTGGTACTCAATGAGCCACTCAACTTCCACACAGGATAAAAAGTTACAGGAGCAGAAAATGGGGCAAAGAATGTAAGTGGGGAGGGAAAGCGATACAAAAGGGGCAAATAATGCGCTTCATTAAAGAAAAATCTGTACATTTTCAAATGTGGGTGTACAAATTAAAGCTGTTTAGCAAATTTACTTGGGCACATGGGATGAATTCATGCAGATGCTGGATAGAATTACAGAGGTAATATTTTTAGAAAATTTAAAGCTAAAATTTTCAAAAAACTGACTACTCATTTTGGATGCCTCAATCTGTGTATCCAATATTAGATACCTTGGGCCCGATTTTCAGATGAGATGAGAACCCATAGCTTCCACCAAAGTCAGTGAAGGTTCAGGGCCCAAAACTTAACAGAGCTGAGATCTGTCACAGGCCAAAGCAGTCTGTGCAAAGGCCATGTTTCTTCTCCAGCTTCCTAGCATTACAATACCAATATAGTCATGTCGCCAGAGAAACTTCTGCTTTATGGTGTCCATGGACAATACCTTCAAACCACAACAATCCTGTGCTTACCAGTGGCTCTATAACACAGAAGGAATGCATACAAAAGTGTAATAAAGCCTCAGGATGTATTAAGTTTTGTTCTGATTCTTTGTGAAATTGGTAAGGATACAGCATTGCCCACACCCAAGCCACAAAATCTTCAATCCCAGGGAGGATTTTCTGGGAAATGGAGATATAGGTAATGGTGAAAAGGCAGAACCCCCTACTGTGTCAGCAAGGGAAGATCTCACATGGCACATTCAAGTTATAAAACTCATCAAGTTTTCATTTGCAGGTATCTGTAACTATTGGCCATTTAACATGTTTTCTTTATGGGCATTTATGCTGCATCGGCTGGCTTTTCTAGGGCTTGTTTGACTAGGAAGGCCACAAATATTTTGTGCTGGATTGGATCAGTTTCAGTTATTATTCCTGCTTCTTCCCCAGCTGGAGAAATTTAGATGGCAATTTCCCCCCAGAGATACCACTATAGTAACTCCTAGTAAGCCTCCTCTAAATATATAAATTGCTCTAGATTCTCAGTCTAACAGAATACCATTCATGTAAGTCTTAAGCAATCTGAGCAGACTGACTTTATGAATGTAGTGCTTGTGAAAGGTGTCAGATTTAACAACCCTGGAGACTAAAATCCTGTCTTTATCCACAATATAGATACAGCACAGGCAGTGGAAGTGTAAACTTCTCCTGGCAGCTTTACCATTCTGCCTAACCCAGGTAGGGTGACATTAATTACAGTGAGTTAACTCCTATGCCCCATTCCATCTTTGGCCTCCACCCCAAGATTACCAGTTGTGACAGTGGTGGTTTTGGTAATGTGGATCTTTCCCACTAACAACTGGTCCAAGAACATTAACTCACTACACACAAAATACCAGAGACCTTGAATGTGGATTGGTCACTACCAGTCGGCCTGGAGTTAAAGCATCGCCCTGTACCAGAAAAGCTTTATATCCACTCCCAATCCACTGAGACATCTAAATACAAATTTAAACATAAATCCCCAAGCATTTAAACATACATTATATTGCATTTATTGTTGGCGAAACAAAATGATCCTCAAACATTTCTTCAGTATTTATTTTTAACCTAAATGATTAATTTACCAATTCATTTTTGGTGTCCAGGTCCCTCTCAAGTTCTTTGTAGATTTGTTTCTGTTGCAGGGTTTTTTGTTTTAATGATCTGTTCACCTCATCTTGATGCTGAAGTTGTTCAAGCACTTCGAACTGTTTAGTTTTAAGGTCCTCCATCTCTTTTATTGTTTTCTCTAAATCTTTTTCTAATTTTTCTATTTCTTCTGCAAAACAAAATAATCCAAACACTCAAACATTTTTCCACTTGCTTCTTCAATCTGAAACTTGGTAGCAATGATGCTTCTCCACATTAAAAAAAAAATTGTGAAAATATACTAATTGCCATAATCTATTACAGAAATTAATACCTAAGAGAACTTCCTGAAATAAATTCTTATTTTACTTATATTGTGCTTTTACATAAAAGCCTTGTTCTTTAGATGTAAATCAGAATTATGTCTGATCTACAACCTTTCAAATCTTTTGTTTTTAAAACAGACATCTTCAATTAAACCTAAATTTCAAACCCTTTCTAGCTTCTTTTTTCGGTCAGCTATCTCTATGTGCATATACAGAGAATAAGTCTCAGGACACTAAGGCTCCTTTATACCACTCTGACAGTGTAAGAGGATCACAATGTGGGTGGAAATGGTACACTGAAAATATCCTTTATGCAGGGAATCTTTTTAGCCAGTGAAGAGCTGGTATAAGGGCTATACACTGGCCTTCACACAATCTCCAAAGTTAGGAGCACAGCAGAGGTGTAGCTAGAGTGCACTGCACTTCCGCTGTTATTTGCTTTTAAGGGCAGCAAAGCTTAAGTTACACCAGTCTTGCCCACCCAATCCCTGCCCAAGCACAGGGACGGCGTCACCAAGGATCAAGCCCACTATGCTGTGATTTTCCATCTGTGACATAATTTAAAGTGAGATGAGAAATAAAACAGCTTGTGACCTTTTGATGTATAAAGTCAGTCTTCTTAAATATGAATTTAAATAAAAGATAATTCTTCTGTGTCTGCAATAGAATTGGACACTGAGTAGGCTAAAATCCTCCTTTTTCTTCTTGAAGGACCTCTGAACTGTTTTTAGAGGACATAGCTAGTCAGATCACAAGTTGGCAGTAAACTTTAACAGTGTTACCTAAATCTTAATTTTAATAATACATATCAAATCATTATATCAGTAATTGCAAAGCTTTTCTAACCTTCTACATTTGGTATAGTTCACAGTAGCTCTAACATATCATCATGATTACCTAAATTAAACCTCTCAAGAGCCTCCTGCCTGTCATGATTTGTCACTGGCTGTCCGTCAAGATTTTCCAATGAGCGCAGGTGGAATATGGTATACAGGCGGTAATGAGGCAGATTTACAACTGGATTGTCTGCCAGGAACAAAGAAGTCAAGTCTTTTAAGGGCTTCAGCTTAGCTATGTCATGGAGCTAAATCAAAGAGAAAGGTACAATGATTAGACATCTCTCCAAAGACAATCACTCTCCTACCATCCATTTTCTACTTTTTAAATAAAATACATTGTTAATGTAAGTGAAGGCTACATTTCATTGTTTATACAACAATGTAATTTCTGAAAATGATGCCCCCATAAATCTGTATTATTATTATTATATCTTTTCCCCAGAGAGCCTGTAATTTTCATGTTGCTGATCATATTAATTGAGATGTTCAGTATGAAAGGTTTTAGAAATATTTTATTTGTAAACAATTATTTATCCTAGTTAAAGTCACTTACTGATGATATTTTATTTTGCCTCAAATTAAGGATGCGCAGGGACCTTAATTTCTTGCCTACCCACACAGGAATGTGCTCAATCTCATTTCCTGCAAGGTTCAACTTTTGTAGATTCTGCATATGCTCTAGACCTTCAACTTTACTGAAAACAAGAAGAGAAATAGAATTTAGACATCATGAAGCAAATCATATACACTGTGTACCTATGGCCTCGGGGATACTGTATAGTGAAACCTGTCTTAACTGATCACCGAAGAAACCAGCAAAAATGGCTGCACAGTACCTGCCATACATAGTGGTGCTTTACGGACACTGCTGTTATCCCTTCACATTAACCAATCATGTTGCATGAGGGGTGGAATGGTTTGTAATACACATCCATTTCTGGTAAATTTTATATTTAGACTCTCTTTGCATAATTTGTGTAATATTTGTTGTTTAAGTGATCATATGAAATGTGTGAGATGAGATGACACTAATGTACCTTTCACCTGCTTTTTAATAGTGTAAATAAGTATGGAAGATACTTGTATTTTGGGAACACAGAAAGTTGGCTGTCTGTGCTACCTGAAGACATTATGGTGTGAAGAATGCATTTTTATGAAGATAATGAACAACTTCAAATAGGTAGAACATACAAGAGGTTTTGTTTTTTATGGTGCCATAGACATAAAAGAAAAATGTATGCCGTCACATCATTGCCGTTGACTATCTACACTGGTTACTATTGCAGTGCCTATTCTGTTGACTACCATATGTTTAGGAATGGCCACCAATAGAGAAGTGCCTTAATAGCCCAAACAATCATTTTTGTAATTAACCTTAATTCTGCAATATATGTTTCAAATACACAGAAACAGTACAAAACAAGTCATAACCAAGGTGTCAAGTATCAGAGGGGTAGCCGTGTTAGTCTGGATCTGTAAAAGCAGCAAAGAATCCTGTGGCTCCTTACAGACTAACAGACGTTTTGGAGCATGAGCTTTCGTGGGTGAATACCCACTTCGTCGGATGCATGTAGTGGAAATTTCCAGGGGCAGGTATATATATGCAAGCAAGAAGCAAGCTAGAAATAACGAGGTTAGTTCAATCAGGGAAGATGAGACCCTGTTCTAGCAGTTGAGGTGTGAAAACCAACGGAGGAGAAACTGGTCTTGTAGTTGGCAAGCCATTCATAGTCTTTGTTTAATCCTGAGTTGATGGTGTCAAATTTGCAGATGAACTGAAGCTCAGCAGTTTCTCTTTGAAGTCTGGTCCTGAAGTTTTTTTGCTGCAGTATGGCCACGTTGAGATCTGCTATTGTGTGGCCAGGAAAGTTGAAGTGTTCTCCTACAGGTTTTTGTATATTGCCATTCCTAATGTCTGATGTGTCCATTTATCCTTTTCCGTAGAGACTGTCCAGTTTGGCCGATGTACATAGCAGAGGGGCATTGCTGGCATATGATGGCGTATATTACATTGGTGGACGTGCAGGTGAATGAACCGGTGATGGTGTGGCTGATCTGGTTAGGTCCTGTGATGGTGTCGCCGGTGTAGATATGTGGGCAGAGTTGGCATCGAGGTTTGCTGCATGGATTGGTTCCTGAGCTAGAGTTACTATGGTGCGGTGTGCAGTTACTGGTGAGAACATGCTTCAGGTTGTCTGTGGGCGAGGACTGGCCTGCCACCCAAGGCCTGTGAAAGTGTGGGATCATTGTCCAGGATGAGATGTGGCACTCTCACTGAAGGACTGTCTGGATATGTGGACTCTCTACTCAGACCCTATGCCACCAGCACTCTCAGCTATCTCCATGACACCACTGATTTCCTGAGGAAACTACAATGCATTGGTGACCTTCCAGAAAACACCATCCTAGCCACCATGGATGTAGAGGCTTTCTACACAATCATCCCACACACAGACGGAATACAAGTTGTCAGGAACAGCATCCCTGATGATGCCACAGCACAAGTGCTTGCTGAGCTCTGTGCCTTTATCCTCACACACATCTATTTCAAATTTGATGACAATATATATCTCCAGATCAGTGGCACCGCTATGGGCACCCGCATGGTCCCACAATATGCCAATATTTTTATGGCCGACCTGGAACAACGCTTCCTCAGCTCTCATCCACTCGCGCCCCTTCTCTACCTATGCTACATTGATGACATCTTCATCATCTGGACCCATGAGAAGGAGACTCTGGAAAAATTCGACCATGATTTCAACAGCTTCCACCCCACCATCAACCTCAGCCTGGACCAATCTACACAGGAGGTCCACTTCCTAGACACCACGGTGCAAATAAGTGATGGTCACATTAACACCACCCTATATCGAAAACCTACCGACCACTGTGCCTACCTTCATGCCTCCAGCTTCCATCCCGGGCACACCACACGATCCATTGTCTACAGCCAAGCACTGAGGTACAACCGCATCTGCTCTAACCCCTCAGACAGAGACCAACACCTACAAGATCTCCACCAAGCATTCTCAAAACTACAATACCCGCACGAGGAAATAAGGAAACAGATCAACAGAGCCAGACATGTACCCAGAAGTCTCCTACTGCAAGACAAACCCAAGAAAGAAACCAACAGGACTCCACTGGCCATCACATACAGTCCCCAGCTAAAATCCCTCCAACGCATCATCAGGGATCTACAACCCATCCTGGACAATGATCCCACACTTTCACAGGCCTTGGGTGGCAGGCCAGTCCTCGCCCACAGACAACCTGCCAACCTGCAGCATATTCTCACCAGTAACTGCACACTGCACCGTAGTAACTCTAGCTCAGGAACCAATCCATGCAACAAACCACGATGCCAGCTCTGCCCACATATCTACACCGGCGACACCATCACAGGACCTAACCAGATCAGCCACACCATCACCGGTTCATTCACCTGCACGTCCACCAATGTAATATACGCCATCATATGCCAGCAATGCCCCTCTGCTATATACATCGGCCAGACTGGACAGTCTCTACAGAAAAGGATAAATGGACACATCAGACATTAGGAATGACAATATACAAAAACCTGTAGGAGAACACTTCAACCTCCCTGGCCACACAATAGCAGATCTTAACGTGGCCATACTGCAGCAAAAAAACTTCAGGACCAGACTTCAAAGAGAAACTGCTGAGCTTCAGTTCATCTGCAAATTTGACACCATCAGCTCAGGATTAAACAAAGACTTTGAATGGCTTGCCAACTACAAGACCAGTTTCTCCTCCGTTGGTTTTCACACCTCAACTGCTAGAACAGGGTCTCATCCTCCCTGATTGAACTAACCTCGTTATTTCTAGCTTGCTTCTTGCTTGCATATATATACCTGCCCCTGGAAATTTCCACAACATGCATCCGACAAAGTGGGTATTCACCCACGAAAGCTCATGCTCCAAAACATCTGTTAGTCTATAAGGTGCCACAGGATTCTTTGCTGCTTTTATATAACCAAGGTGTCATTTAAGCTATGTATATTGTAATCAAGCAAAAATGGAATGTAATCTTATAGGTATATATCACTTTACTATTATGGCATTAATCATTTTGTTTTCTAACCCTTTTGAGAGAAGAAGTTGCATCACTGCAGTATGTAGAAATACCATTTAGTCAATCTTCTGCACACTTCCTTTATTAACCTCTTTAGTACTATTGTGGCTACTGTACTTGCAAAGCAAGCCTCCTCTAGAAGGAATTAATAAGCCTACTTTACCAGTGGTAAAACTGAGGAAAGCATGGAGAAGTTGCTCTTTAATCCCATCCACTGTCCCCTCAGCATTTTTTCAATAGAGTAACTCCCTCCCAAAACACTGAAAGTTGCCCTTTTGTGGCAAATAGAATAGGAGTTTAATGAGTGCACTGACTGCATGAGCAGGTCCTTTCAGTTTAATCTTTCAGTTTTCTTTTCTGAAGGAGAATCTTTTCCATTCTCACATAACAAACTGCAAGAACATTTTGTATATTAATGCATAAAATATTTTAAATATATCTAACTAACTTTTATACCACACTCCTGACCATAGACTCTGAACAACTTAATTTTTTAAAAATAAGTAACATTCTCCACCCACACCAGAAACCGACAAAAGCTCATGCTCATGCTCCAATATGTCTGTCAGTCTATAAGATGCCACAGGACTCTTTGCTACTTTTACAGATCCAGACTAACACAGCGACCCCTCTGATACAGAAACAGAGTGTCTGCTTACCTGATTTTATTGTAGGACAAATTGAGTTCATGTAGCTTTAACTGTTTATCCAACTTCTCAATCTTCTCTATTTGATTGTTACTGAGATTTAATACCTCTAGTTTAGAGCACTTTTCCAAGTTTTCTATATACTAAAAAACAAATTATATGTAGTAGCTTATCAATACAAGATGGTACATACATTTGCATTCAGAACAGCAGGTTTATGTTTTTAAGAATCATGTCTTCATAAAAGCCACTACAAATCACTATTATGCTCTTTATCATAGAATTGCGAATCTGAGTTCTGAAATTCTGTACCAGGACCCACTGAACACATCTGCAGCTTTCCATACTGCAAAAGAGTGGAAAACTACAGATGCTACTAGCCCTACAGTAGACCAGCCTCATCTACAGAAAGGACTACTTTCCACAAAAAAAAAAAATTAAATTAAAAAAATCCAAAAGTGGCACCAGTACCCAGAAGCTGAGAAATTACAAACATATAGCCAGATTTGAGCTTTGTTCCGTATGTGAAACTCTTATTGATGTCAATGGTAATTTGTACAATGATAAGGCTTGATTCTGTAATTCTTACTTTCATAAGTAGCGGTTGCAGAATTGGGACCAGAGAGGCAGACTATGGCTCTTCTCATCTACTTAAAGTGTTTTCCTAATCATTATTTCCAATGTTTTAAAATATTATTGAACTTTAATACTATTGTGAATTATAATTAATTAATAAGAAATTGCATGCAATAACCCACCTTAAATTTCTTGCCCCCATCCTTAGCAAGAGAAAGATTCAGTGAGTTTACATATGTCAAATTTTCCTGTTTGGACAGGTTTTTAATAAGAGATTCTGTAATGTATCTAACTCCTGGACTAACAGAGTCTTCATCTGCAAACAACAACAGAAAAAGTGTGATTGGATTAGCACTGAAAGAAAATAAAGTGTAATGCTTTTGCTAGTTAGTACAACAAACAAGGGAAACCTGCATAGAGGCTGAGAAGGAGATACACATTGACAGCAGCTCCAAGAAGCATTGTGCCTGAGGAAAGTTCAATGCCTCTGGGAGTCCACCTCCACTGTCTAGTGCAGGAGGATTAAAGGAGCCAGGGCATCATTTTGCTACCCCTGTACAGTTTCTAGTGACAGTTATCAGAGTGCCCTGGTCCTTGTGTGCCAAGAGCTTGATTAACTGAGATTTCTAGGTTCCCTCACCTTTCCCTTCATCATCAATTCCTGTTTGGATTATAAAATCTGGGGGCATGGATCATGTGTCTTTTATTCCTGTAGCTCTTCAGGTCAAGGATTGTCTCTTTGTTATATATTGGTATAGTGCCTATCACAACAGGCCCTAGTTACTGGTTGCTACTTTAATACAAATCATAAGGAAGCACCAAGCAAATTTATGGAGCAAAATAAATATTAATCCAAATCTTTTTTCATCTAATCTTTCAGTTGAAATATTAATATTATATATAATGTGAAAATGTTTTACTGATTTTTATTACATATGTATTTTAATATCAGAGCCCCTTTAATTTAATCTTTTCTATGTAGTAAATACTGATTTTCTCTAGCTGTTTGATTTCTAGTTGAACTTGAAACTAACAAAGATGTCTTGTTTACTGCCATATTTGTACATCACCTTTCACTGATGAAAACTCACAGGTCTAGGATTAGGGGCAATTAGTTAATTTATGCTCCTTCTGCTGCCTAGGGTGTATGCTCTGTATAAAATAGTTCTCAGGGGTTTAAAAACGGAAATATGTTATGTTGATATTTGGAATCTGGATGATGCACAAACAATTTAAGACAGTTTATTATAGGGTAGGTTAAATATGGGGTCTAAAATATGTGACAATGATCCTTTAATACACCTCATAATAGACAGACATGTAGCAAATTTTATTCTGCCAATATTAAAATGCATTCAGGGTTGATTTTTATTATTTACACAATACCTTTGTCAATCTGATATTCAAAAGAAGCTCCTACATCACACTCTACTGTAACATCAAGCTGTTGATATCTCTGTCCCCTTGTTTTGTAAGTAGCAGGTGTGCCCTGCCTGCTAAAGGGAGATGGTGACCTGGTACTTGAAGTGACAGTCGACATTGGACTAGGCGTACGAGAGGGTGATAGCTGTCTTTTTCTGGGTGATGTTCTTTGTAGTGACCCTTTCTTCATTGCACAGAATGCAGTCAGTCATCTGGCAAAAATCTGTAAGGCTAAAAGTGTATATTAAAGATTGTCATAGACTGTACACGTGCATAAATCTTACTGAAACTGTTTAGATGTAAACTGAAGGAGTGTATATTTATTTTTTAATGATGTTTATGCACACACTGTTTTGGTATCTATGTGTTTGATATAAATTCCAAAAATCCCATTAGATGGCACACAATAAAGAGGTAAAAAAAATCCCCTCTCTCCCATCAAAACCTAAGAAAAACCTCTTCAGTAATGATCCTTGAGAAAAAGATGCTTCTTATCCTATTCTCTAATAGTTAGTAAAGTTGAGCCCTGATGAACCACAATGCAGGAAGAGGAAATTCCTCAACTGGAGACCCTCCACTAACAACACACTACTTCTACTTCTGCTGACTTTAATGCATCTGGAAGTAGATTGCAAGCCAATGCAGTTAATATTCATGATAGTCTGAAGATATTTGATTATCTGGTACCTAAATAAAATGCCTTGCATAATAAAATATATTTACTCTAGGTTAATTCTACTTATTAACTAAAGGTTTTATGTATTCTTTCTGTTTGTGGAAGTCCATAAACCCACATCCTCACTCTGGAATGATTTTTACAAAATCAAGCCAGGAGGCAAAAGCATATTTTGGTCTACTCTGTATAAAGCCAAGATGAGAGCACCTGCCTTTTGAAGGCTAATGGTCTTTATTGTGGGTTTTTCTTGCTAGACACAATGTAATCACTCATGTGGCACAAAGGTTTGGATACTTCTTCTTTCAAAAGGGGATGACAGTGGCCATGATTTTATAAATGTCATTCTTCTGGTCCACCTCAAGGCTCCAAAAAAGCCAGAAACTCGTTCTTCATAGACAGAGACCAGAGGAATGGAGGGGTGTATTTTATTTTATGAACTAACATGACATAGTGATTTTTTTTACACTGCACATCCACGTGTCGCCACACTAAAACAACATCAATGTAACTCCACACCCAGCTCCAGGACTTCAGAATCAGCACCCCGCTACCAATCAGTTCTATACAAAACAACACAACTTCACAGTAAACAACAGTTCCCAGAAATGACACTTCGCAGGGCACTGTGACATGACAACTGCACGTCAATTCTGCTACCCTCTGACTGACGCACTACATGCACCAGCACCTCTTCCTGTGGCTCTGAGACCCCGCCAGGACATTGGGGTGGGGTCAGTCCCCAATCACCCGAGCCGCTGGGGACATGAGGATGGGGGGTCGGGCCCCTCTCAACGGACGCGCTGGTGTGGGGGAGCGATGGGGGGGTCGGGCCCCTCTCAACGGACGCGCTGGTGTGGGGGAGCGATGGGGGGGTCGGGCCCCTCTCAACGGACGCGCTGGTGTGGGGGAGCGATGGGGGGGGGTCGGGCCCCTCTCAACGGCCGCGCTACGGGTCGGTCTCGTCTCAGAGACTGGGGATCCCGGTCCCCACCCCGGTAGTTCCCCCCGGCTCCGCTTTGATGACCTGGGTTGACATGGTAACGCCTCGCCGCCGCCTGCTATTTCCCCGGCGTTCTGGGCCTGGGCAAGCCGGGAGCCCTCTTGTGGAGAAACCGGCTTCCCGCCTTTCCCCGCCCTCCCGGGCACTACGACGGCTGCTGCCCGCGGCGCGAGACTTACGGTGCAGCGGCTCCTTTAAGAGCCCGGCGCTGGAAGCCCAGCCATCACCGTCCCGGTATGGTGCTGACGGGAAGGGGCGGGGCCCGTCGTGGCCACGCCCCTTCTTAACGGCCAAAGCCGCCCCTGCCATCATGTTTTAGCGCGGCTACCCCCCCTCCCAGCGCAGGGGCGGGGCGGGGCCCAGTGACCCCCACACCAGGGGCTCTCACCGAGTCGGCTCGGTGTAGGGCCCCGGTGTCCGAGCCGGCCCGTCACCCTGCCTGGGCTGACGCAGGCGGACTGAGCGGCTCCTGCCTGGCTATGTCACAGGAGGCCTCGTCTCCCAAGGCCTGTCTGAGCCGGCGGTGGCCGCTTGGCCTGTGGCTAGGGCTGGCCAGTGTGCGGCGCTCCCGCCCCGTGTGTCCCGCGGGGCAGGGGGGCGCCGCGTTGATCTCCGGCCGCGGCGGGGCGAGCCTGGCCACGTTAACGCGGTGGAGGTGCTGGAGGTTTGACGTTAGGCGGGTGCAAAACGCTGGGAGCCGCGAGTGCGGAGCTAGGCTCGCAGGTCAGGGCCTGAGGCAAGGAAGCGTCTTCCCCCTGCTGAGGGCAGCCGCAGCAATGGCGCAGCTCGTGTGCATCTCTGCGGGCTTGGGCCCCAACTTATGCTGCGTTATTCCTGCGTAGCCTTTTGAAATGGCAGGTGTCACCCACGCCTTGGCCAACATTTCCCCTCCCAACTGTGTCCTAAGCAGTGTTGTTGAGGCCCTACCCAGAAGTGGATGCATGGGTGCAGTGACTGCAGGAATTGCCAACCTGTGTCATTCAAAAACCAGGCTTTGGTCATGAGATCTCTTTAAAAATAATACATCTTGTACTCCTAGGACAATTCTGGGCCACTGCGCCTGTGAAGAATTTATGTCCCCCCGAAGATTTCAGTGCTTCCCCACAGAAAAATGATTTTCTGAGGGGGGGAGAAAAAGGAAGCCACAAGAGCAGTCATGTGACCCTCCACAGCAGTATTTTTTGGGTGCCCAGGGCAACTAGCAGAGAGGTAAATCACTGTGGGGTAGAGGAGTGGGACTGGGGAAGACCTGGCTGGTGACTCTTACCCTGTGCCAGGATCAGCGACTAGTCTTGGTTCAACTAGGGAGGACAGGACTTCCACTTTCTGTGCATGGCACATGGGAGTGGGTCAGACCCACTCCCACATTTCCCCAGCTGCAGGAAACTCTGCAAACTCTCCCTGCCCCACTTGTTTCCTGCACGGATTGCTCATCAGCTGCAGGGGGAAGGATATCTGTACAGGGAGTTGCTCCCCATCCACCCAACCCCTGTGCATTCAGACCCTCTCATACTTCACCAAGCCTGACTCCCCCACACTCAGAACCAGTGAGCCCCCTTCACCTGGACTACGCTGATGAGCCACTCACACCCGGATCCCCACCCCACTGAGCCCCAACCAGTTGCACCTGGTTCCCCACCCCACTGAGCCTTGCTCCCCCAGCATCTGGATGGCCCCACTGATGCCCCCACACCTAGACTTCCCTGCTGAACTCTATCCCTCATACACACAGAGACCCCCCCTGCTTAGCCCCAACCATTTTCACCTGGACCCCATGCAAAGTCCCATTACCATTGCACACAGAACCCCCCCAACAAGCTCCTGTGCATCCATATTCCCCCCACACCTGGATCCCACACTGAACTGTCTGCATCCAGATTGCCCCACACAGAACCTTTTCAACCCACACCTGGGTCCCCCACACTAAGCCTCTCTACATGTCTTGCCAAGCCTGCCTGCCCACAGCTGGTGCACCTGGCACAGAGGGACAGGGCCCTGTGGTATTTCTGGGGAATGCCAGGTCCTTGTGCTATGTAAGGGTTGGGTGCAGCCTCACCACTGAGTCCATGAGAGCTGCACAGTGATCTCCCACCTCTGTGCAGCCAGTGGCCTTTGCTCCCCAATGCTATGCTGGAGCATCCACATTTATTTGACAAAATTTGCAGAATTTTAAAATATTGTGCACACAATTTTTACTTTTTTGGCACAGAATGCGCTCAGGAGTAATCTTGTATTCTTTGCCTTCTAGTTTCGGAGACTCTAGGGTACACTCAGTTTATGTTTTCAAGATTTTCTCTGCAACAATGGAGGCAAGAAACTTTTCTCCAAATGCTTGCAGGATTATGGGACCATTGGGCCTGACTTTTAGAGGTGACAAGCATCCGCAACTCCCAGCTGAAGTCGATGGGAAATTCAAATGCTCAGCACCTTTGAAAATTAGGCCTTGAGGGTCAAATCCTACTCACCTTGCTTGCATGAGTGCTCTTACTGAAGTAAATCAGTGGCATTAGTTATGGGAGTAGGGTGAGGGCAGGTTTTGGCTTTAAAAAGGGAAATGCCTTTGAATTGTTTTACCAGAATAATTCATAACAGTTGTCTAGCTGACAATGTGAAGTGATTTTAAATTGTTGCTTTCTGTAATAAGTAATTTTTTCCATAATTAATATGTTACATTTGAGTATAGCATTGTGAAGTTGGAGGTGGATGCTTTTTATAGTGTGGTTGATTTGAAATAGCACCTTGAAATATGCAACGTAAGTCATCATGAGAAAAATGGAGCACTTTCTCTAGTCTCCAAGTTAACCAAAATGAAGGAAGTGTACCTCAGATGAGTGAGGTTTTATAAGTATTTGTATTTTATCAGTACCCTGTCATCTCCTGCTGTTTGGATAAAAAACTGTTTGATTCCCATGACTTTGAAAATTACTTTAGAAAAGCAAGTAACCAAAGATGTATTCTGCAATTTATGGAGTTCTGCACCTCTGTCCTGAAGTCACTGAGGCTGTGCGTGCAAGGTTCTACCTGTGCAGTGCAAATTGCAGTATCTGGCCCTAAATCGCTACCTTATTTATAGCGGTATTTAAAATAATCTACATAACTTTTTTGCATTGGTTTCAAAATCAGATAGGCTTGTGTTTGATTCAGTTTACAGCAAGCATTGGTACAAAATCAGAAAAAAAAATTAGGGGAAAGGAGTATTGTTAGTTTTTACCTTAGATTTAAAAACAGTTACTTGTAATACTTAAATCTTCCAAGACAGACCTGTAATTTTGTTCATCAATGTTTTTTGTTGTTTGCTTATCTACTCATGGAAGTTTATTGTATGGACCATTATAGCTTGATTTTCTTAATATAAGTAATGTGAGCTTTATTTTTGTATAATAAATGAAAACAACATAACTTCTAAATATTATCTCCAGTTAATGGTTACCTCCCCAGAGCATTATTAGAATTACTCTTGTTGTGGCAAATCTAGCATGTTATACTTTTTATAATTTCGTGTTCTACTGATCAGCGATACTTATTGTAAATACCTTTTCCCGTAAATACTGGCTACAGTATTTGTTTAAACTTGCAAAATCTTGCACAACTTTTATCTAGTTTGACTATTTAATAGACTTGTTTGCTCAAGTATTGCACACAGATGGACTGGCAAGTAAAGGTTCTGTCTTCACCACAACCATTGCGGAACTATTAACTATGGTTTGTAACCTGTCCTTTAAATCAGCTTCTGTAATCAATGACTGCAAGATTGCTAATGTAATGCCAATATTTAAAAAGGGCTTTAGAGATGATTCCAGCAATTACAGACTAGTAAGTCTAACATCAGTACCGAGCAAAAAATTGTCAGACACATAGAAGAATATAGCTCATTGGGCAAAAGTCAACATGGTTTCTGTAAAGGGAAATCATGTCTTACTGATCTATTAGAGTTCTTTGAAGGGGTCAACAAACAGGTGAACAAGGGGGATGCAGTGGACATAGTGTACTTAGATTTCCAGAAAGCCTCTGACAATGTCCGTCACCAAAGGCTCTTATGTAAATTAAGTTGTCATGGAATAAGAGGGAAGATCCTTTCATGGACTGAGAACTGGTTAAAAGACAGGGAACAAAGGGTAGGAATAAATGATAAATTTTCAGAATTGAGAGGGGTAACTAGTGGTGTTCCCCCAGAGTCAGTCCTAGAATCAATCCTGTTCAACTTATTCGTAAATGATCTGGAGAAAGGGGTAAAGAGTGAGGTGGCAAAGTTTGCAGATGATACTAAACTGGTCAAGATAGTTAAGACCAAAGCAGACTGTGAAGAACTTCAAAAAGATCTCACAAAACTAAGTGATTGGGCCACAAAATGGCAAACGAAATATAATGTGGATAAATGTAAAGTAATGCACATTGTATAGGTGGGATTATTTTTTCCATACAATATGATGGGGGGCTACTTTAGCTACAACTAATTAGGAAAGAGATCCTGGAGTCATCATGGATAGTTCTCTGAAGACGTCCACGCAGTGTGCAGTGGCAGTGGCAGTCAAAAAAGCAAACAGGATGTTAGGAATAGTTAAAAAGGGGATAGAGAATAAGACGGAGAATATCTTATTGCCCTTATACAAATTGGTGGTACGTCCAGATCTTGAATACTGCATACAGATGTGGTCTCCTCATCTTAAAAAAGATATACTGGCATTAGAGTTCAGAAAAGGGCAACTAAAATGATTAGGGGTTTAGAATGGGTCCCATAGGAGGAGAGATTAAAGAGGCTAGGACTTTTCAGCTTGGAAAAGAGGAGACTAAGGGGGGATATGATAGAGGTATATACAATCATGAGTGGTGTTGAGACAGTCAATAAGGAAAAGTTATTTACTTGTTGCCATAATATAAGAACTAGAGGCCACCAAATGAAATGAATGAGCAGCAGGTTTAAAACAAAAGGAAGTTCTTCACACAGCTCACAATCAACCTATGGAATTCCTTGCCTGAGGAATTTGTGAAGGCTAGGACTATAACAAGGTTTAAAAGAGGACTGGATAAACCCATGGAGGTTAAGTCCATTAATGGCTATTAGCCAGGATAGATGAGGAATGGTGCCCCTAGCCTCTGTTTGTCATAGGGTGGAGATGGATGGCAGGAGAGAGATCACTTGATCATTACCTGTTAGGTTCACTCCCTCTGGGGCATCTGGCATTGGCCTCTGTCGGGCTGGGTAGACCTTTGATCTGGCCCAGTATGGCCGTTCTTATGTTCTTAACCATTTAGAATAAGTATCTTTCTCCCTCATGCTTAGTTTAGAAACTTTAGATGTATGTCACCTTTAGAACTTAGATTTATAGACATTAAGGCCAGAAGGGACCATCATGATTGTCTAGTCTGACCTCCGGCACATTGCAGGCCACAGAACCCTGCCCACCCACTCTTAGACCCATAATCTCTGGCCATGGGCGGTGGATGGAGCCCCACTCTGGGGAGGCTAGTCAGCAGCTCTGCCCCTTCTGCCCACGGCCAGAGACACAAGCCCTCCCCCACCCCAGAGGAACCCAGCAGGGCTGGCCAAAGCCCTGGACCAAGCCTCCCCCTGCCTGGAGGAGCCTGGGGCTGGCTGCAGCCGTTCCATGCCTCCCTTCCCCTCCCCAGACCCAACCCTCCCACTGCCCAGGGGAAAAGTGTCTGTAGAAGATGCATTTTGATATGCCCCATTCAGGTTCTGGGGCGACTGAGGAGGTAGTATGTGCCTCCTCCACTGCCCTGGAATCTGCATGGGGCATAATAAAGTAAAAACTTTGCTGCCAAACCCTGCAACCAGGGGTGCCGCAGCAGCACTGGGGGAGTCAGAGCCTCCCCTCTGCTATTATACCCACCAACCCTGCCTCTGGCTGAGTTACTGAAGTCATCTAATCATGATTTAAAGACTTCATGTTACAGAGAATCCACTATTTACACTAGTTTAAACCTGCAAGTGACCCACGCTGCAGAGGAAGGCAAACCCCAACAGGGTCTCTGCCAGTCTGACCTGGGGGAATACTCTTTCCCAACCCCAAATATGGCAGTCAGTTAGACCTGAGCATTTTGGCAAGACCCCACAGCCAGATACCTGGGAAAGAATTCTCAGTAATAACTCAGTACTCTCCCATCTAGAGTCCCATCACTGGCCGGTGAGGATATTTCTAACTTTGCAAATAACAACGGTATTTTGCCTTTTGTACTTGGAAATTTGGTAAAATGTCTAAGGTGGAATCAAGACAGAGTGATTATTAGAAATTAAAATGGAATGGTATTGCTTATTCATAAAATGAGTTATTACTGAATTAAACTGTATGTTGACCACATCCCTGGTACTAGTATTTTATGTCATCTACAAGTCTACAATAGCTTCTGCAGATGCCTTCCGTTTCATAACAGTGTGTCTCTGGTTTCCTAGATTTCCCTGTTGATCACCCAATCTTGGAGGGGCGTGAGGGGCAGGTGTATGATATTTGAGTGACCTGCCAGCCTCGCTACAGAAATCATAACTGGTTAAAATAGCTACCAGCCTGAATACACAACTGCAAGCTGTATCAATGTTTATGGAATATTAATGATGAGCAGCAAAGCCATGGGTTAAATTTATGATTTTATAGTAAGTATGAGCAAGGGTAGGGGAGTGCATGTGTTGTGCTAGGAGGCATTTTGATTTGTGCAAGTGGCAAATGAGATTGTGTACTGTGGTGAGGGATTATTGTGTGTGCTGGTCCTGCTGTGGGTGGTTGTGTTGATTTGCATGTTTGGAGTTATTCTGAGAGATTTGTGGTGTTCTGACGGGATCGTGATGGAAGATTTGTATTATTTTGTGAAGCTGATGAAGAAGGGGCATGTGCTCTGGTGAATGGCTTTGTGTTTTGGGTTTATTCTGTGTGATAGTAGTGGTATTGTGTAGGTAGTTGTGTTGACTTGTGCCTGTAGGGTTGTGCTGTGGGATTTTATGTTGAGTTATATGGGTGGCAAATTAACTTTTGAAGAACCATGCAGTTGGGCAAGTAAATCATCCTCTGTACAGTCTCCTTATATCATGAACTCATTACAACCAATGAAATTGTTGAATGCAAATTAGCTGTAGAGTAAGGGTGATGATTGGTTGAGTTACCTTTAATATCACAATAGTCTGGGACTGTTGGCATAGATACACGCCTTACTGTTTTTATTATATATATATAGATTGTTGGAATATTTAGTTTTTAAGGGTCTTTATTTATCCTGTGTAGGGTGACCAGATAGAAAGTGTGAAAAATTGGGACAGGGTGGGGGCTAATAAGTGCCTATATAAGAAAAAGCCCCAAATATCGGGACTGTCCCTATAAAATCAGGACAGCTGGTCACCCTAACACTGAGACTTCTGTGCAGTGAGGGGGGAGGCATCTCTCTGAAACTATTTTATTGTTGTCCCACAACTCTTGCAACTTGACATACTAAATAGGAAACATGAAAGACACCAGGGCCTCACAAAATGCTGGGAGTGAGACAATACTTCAGTGGGGTGGTCCAGCATAATTTAGGGCCTAAACACCTGGTGAACTCATACATAATGGGTTGAAAGATACTGTCAAAGAACTTCTCATGCCCACAGCAGTGCTTGATAGAACTTTTTGAAGAGAAAGGATATAGCTATCTGATATACCACTGGGTATTCTTCTAGATTTGTAGAAATTCCATTACATGCACAAGTCATAGAAAAGTTTAAAAGGGATATTTTCTGGTTTTGGTTTTTCTAGAAGGATGCACCTGCATTTCTCCCCTTGTGGTCCAGCAAGGCTCCCAGCTTCTCAGTTATCACATCTCTTGGGCAGAGACATGCATCTCTTTCCCTCCACACGGTGTTTTTTCCAGGCTGCACAGCTCACGGCCAACACTGTGATATCCCCAGCAAGACAGAGTGCCGAAACATGTCAGCATCTCTCATATGCTCTCTCTTTGACAAAGTGGGTATTCACCCACGAAAGCTCATGCTCCAATACATTTGTGAGTCTAAGGTGCCACGGAACTCTTTGCTGCTTTTACAGATCCAGACTAACATGGCTACCCCTCTGATACTTTTTAAACTGGTGACTCAGCTGAATCATTCATTTGTTGATATATATTTATTTTTTGGTAAAGACTGATCCTTTATAAGGAAAAAAGAGGGGTGTGAGGACATAAGTGCGACTTCGTCTCTTTCCCCTGGGTGCTCGACCCCCCCGACCCTGGCCCCGCCCCCACTCCACCCCTTCCATGAGGCCCTGCCCCCATTCCAACCCCTACCCCAAAGTATCCGCCCCCTCCCTGCCCCTGTTCCAACTCCTTCCCCAAATCCCACCCTAGCCCTGCCTCTTCCCCGTCTCCTCCCCATAGCATACCACATTCCCGCTCCTCCCCCCACCCAAGCGCAGCAGTTGGGTAGGAAGTGCTGGGAGGTAGGCGGAGGAGTGGGGACATGGTGCACTGAGGGGAGGGAATAAGAGGAAGTGGGGCGGAGGAGTAGGGGAGCTTGGCTGCCAGTGGGTGCAGAGCACCCACTAATTTTTCCCCGTGGGTGCTCCAGCCCTGGAGCACCCACAGAGTCGGTGCCTATGTGTGAGTATACATGCACTATTCTTTACATTTGGAGGAGGAGGCTGGGGAAGGGTCTAGACTAGTGGTGGGCAGCCTGCAACCCATCAGGATAATCTGATTGCGGACCGTGAGACATTTTGCTGACGTTGACCGTCTGCAGGCACGGCCCCCTGAAGATCCCATTGGCCAAGAACGGCGAACTGTGGCCACTGGGAGCTGCAGGGGGCCATGCCTGCGGACAGTCGACATCAGCCAAATGTCTCGCAGCCTGCAATCAGATTACCCTGATGGACCACATACAGGCCGCAGGTTGCCTACCACTGGTCTAGGCAGAAGCTCTGCAGTGAAATTGATAGAGACGGAGTAGCTTGATTGATACTACTATTTCCTTTATCCTAATAAAGTTCATTGCTCAATGTAAGGAACTCTTTCTGTAAATCGTCTTCATTGTATGGTACACCATTCATTTGGTTGTTATATTTTTGGAAAGGTCAGCAGAATAAGACAATTGACAGTGTTCATATACTGTGGCAATCAAAAGTAGCTATTGGTAATAAATTACTAGAGTTGTGCAGGAACCAGATGTTTTGTTCTGTGGGATTTCTAAATTTGTGTTCATTCCAAATTGGAACAGAATGTCAAATTTCAAAATTTCCCAAGAAATGAAATTAAAAAAAAATGGTTTCAGGTTAATTGAAACATTTTTGTTCTGATTTTGACATTTTTTATAATATAAAATACATTTCTAAACCAAATGTCATTTTTAAATAAAAAAATCAAAACAATCCATTCTGAAAATGTTGATATCCATGGAATTGTGCACAGATCAAAAGCAAAATGAAGTCCTAAATTAGGGGGTTTAGTTGTGCTGATGTTCTTCAAAGCCATAGGATAGAGAGGGAGGAAATAGTATTTAGTAAAGTACTGTAGCATTTTCAGAGATCTGATGTTAATGATTAATCTTTAGATAAATACAGATAACACAAACATACTTGAGTGAAGCAGAAGCCAAATACCCTTTCACCAAAGTTTCACTAGTGTCTTTGGTTTCGTGCTTGTGCCAATCATGAATACTTTAAGCTTCATTTGTATTTTGGCTTTTTGTGGAAGAAGTTTGAGTCAGGAGCAAACGTAAGTAAAACACGTTGTGTTTACTGGAAATACTGCTTGATGATGGTAGTCTTGATGGTGGTTTTGATATTTAAAACAAAGGAGATGACTACTGCACATGCATAGAATATTTGTTCAACAAACTTCAGAAGTATTCTCAATAAACTGACTTACTGTGCTTACATACACTGAATGCTGTATGTGCTGCCCTGGAATTATAGCCATTCCAATTTAGAAAGAACTATATGAATGTTGGTACCGATTCTGCAAACCTTTATGTACACGTTCAAGTATAGTTTCGTTGATTTCAACAGGAGTACTCAAAATATTAAAGTTAATCGTGTGTAAGTTTTCACAGGATAGGACTGGGGTTTGTTTGAGGGTTTTTTGCACCTATTATTTTACCAGGTTATTTTAAATATCACAATATATATTGACTTGAAATAAAGAGAGTTCTAATCGAAATAGTTTTGTCTGACACGTATACAGTCTACTTTTTCAAAAGCGCTGAAGGAAACTCTATCACAAAAAATAATTTGCATTTAAAAAAAATGTTTATCAGGAGATCAGCCTTTCAAACATTGTTCCTGTCTATAATTTTTAAAATCTACTGCAATTACCAGATCTTCTGATGACAAGGATTAGGCTTTGTTTGATACAGGGGTGAACTTTAGAATTGTGTCAGGGGTTTCTTTTTAGGAAGAACTAGCTGTGTGCTGCGTTATAAGCATACTGAACTTCCCACAACCAGGCACGTACTGAAGGAAATGATAACTCTTCATAAATGTGAATCTCTTGCTGAATCCCTATTTTGTAATTTTTTTTTTAGTATCCAGGAGACATTTTTAATAGAAAATGTCAGTATAAATAGAAGTAGATCATATCTGTAGCCTATCAGCTTTGACTGTATACCTTTAAGTTAAATTTAAATTAAGATAAGTACAGAAGAAACTGACAGTTCCATTGTCTGTGTTTTTTTTATTTTATTTTATAGATACGTTATTACAGCACCAAATATCTTTCGTGTTTTAGCATCTGAGAAAGTGGTAATTCAAGCTTTTGGATATGAGACTGCATTTCCTGTCAGTATCTCTATTAAAAGTTTTCCTGATAAGCGTACTACTTATGCTTCTGGCCACACTCAGTTATCTCCAGCCAACAAATTCCAAGGCTCTGTAACATTAACAGTATGTATTCAAAACAGTTCTTGTTTTCTCTTACGCTTGCATTTGACTGTAAAAAATAGGTTGGATTGACTCCACTATGAGGAGTATCCAGTTTCTTTAATTGTGAAGAGAAAGGGCCTGATTCTCCAGTCTGCTGCACCCACTTTGTGTAAGTGTTATTCTTTTGAAATCCTCAGCTATGAAAGTATAAAACTGGTATAACAGAGTGGAGAATGAGGTGCCAAAAATAAAACAAAGTATGAATATAAATTTTGTTCTTTCAAAGTGATATTTTTCTGTAGTGTAGTCACACCTTTTCTTCCACTGGTGCAACTGTGCACAAAGAGATAAAAAAATGAGCAAGAAAAAAGGTTTGTTCGAGTTTTAATATAAAAATAATTTGTTTTAGTATAGGAATCATTGTTCCAAAAGAATATTGCTCTATTGCTTTAATTATTTTTAATACCTATGGTCATCTCTCACAATTATCTAATTCCATGTTGATGGTCACATCAGTTATCCAAACATGTTCTTTGTTTCTATGGACCAGACAGACATGTTGTGTTTTATATTTTTTATTGAACTAATGATATTAGAGATGCTAAAGCATCCAACTAACTAAGCCTTTAAAAAGGAAAAAAAGGGAAAAGTTAAATAAGGGAGAAACAATGAATATGGACAAGTGTGATTAATTGTGTGCTCAATCTAAGAAAACATGCTGACTAGTTTAGGGGTGAAATTAAGTCCCTGTTGAAGTCAGTGGCAGAACTCCCATTAATTTTGATGGGGCCATGATTTCACCCTTGAAATGAAATGGAATTTGAATGAGTTATACAGTAACTGTATGTTGGTCCCTCTAGTCACGTATTTTACCTCTGGAAAGGCCAATAAATGGTGCCTCAGAAGAAGGTGAACCCCAGTGTAACGCTCATAGCCATTTATACATTGTGTACGTGGAGAAGAAATTCCTTCATGATGCTGGTGTTGAACGTATTTAGTAAATAATTAACAACAGAATGCTAATTATCATTCAGATATTCTATTCAACAAAAAATATATGGGAAAGTCACAGTTTGATTATTTTAATATTTACCAATATTTATTTGTCTCTCCCCACAATCCCTTGCAGATTCAACCAAAAGATTTGCCAACATCAGCAAGTTCAGTCCTGTATGTGTATCTGGAAGCTAGTTCTTCACATTTTACAAGAGAGAAAAAAATGCCAGTTACCTATAAAAATGGATTTCTCTTTATTCAGACGGACAAACCCATTTATACTCCTGATCAATCAGGTACAGTAACGCCTGTATTTTCTGTTTGGCTTAAAGCTTTAAAGTTAGTTTATGTTGCCAAGGAATTAGGATTTAAATTTACTTTAAACGATAAAACACATTGCTGGATTTTCACCAATTGCTTACTATCTAAGCAGACAGTATATATGAACAATAAAATAATAATTTGCAGTGTGTTAGCACTTTATAAACTAATTATTTCTTGCAAAATTCCTTCCTTCAGTCCCGCTCTCCACCTTACACCATGAAGTGTTTAACACATGAGTAAACTGAGGCACATAGGACAAGAGAAAGATCTTTGCTGAAAATATGTTAAAAATATTATTGAAGAAATACTTCATTGAAAAAAATGAATTGGATTACTATCTTTGTTGAGTTTGACTTTATAGCAGTCTCCTCCCACAGAAAAATGGAATGGTGGGATCATGGAAGTTAAAGAATTTATTATGGATTTTAATGATTTAATCTGATGCAGTTGTCAGTGCAAAACCTCTCTATTTCTGTTGATAGCATGAATAAATAGCTCAATGTATTTTTGTAGTGGGGGTTTCAGGTATGCAACAAATCAAGAATATCCTTTTAATACTAAAGATTTTTAGGAATAAATATGTATAGAAGTTTAAGGTTATTTGAACTTTTTAAAATTTGTTATAAATAATTCTTACAGTGAAAGTCAGGGTTTATTCTTTGAATGAAGAACTGAAGCCAGCCCGAAGAGAAACTGTCTTAACTTTTGTGGTGAGTCTATTGCAATTTAATTTAATATTGGCATTTTGGGTCCGTAAAGAGACTATAGTTCAATATTAAACCACTCTGCTGTAGTATGGAAAATGATTTATCTCCACATATTTTAGAAAATTAACAGCTCTTGTCAGGGAACTGCTATTGCAATTTAATATCCTTTTGGAAGTCCTAAAAGTGACTTGGCACAGTTGGGCAGAGCTCAGCACAGTAGCCTCAGTGGAAAAAACTGATTTACCACTTATCTCTAAGGAAAGGATTTGTGTGAGAGCTTTCATTGCATATAAGTTGTTTTTTGGTGTTGCCATTTCTTTCATTTCAAATGCAAAGGAATCAATAGTCTCAATATTTGCTTTAGTGTCATTACCACAGTAATATAATAGCGATAATATTGAGCATCATGTGATAACTATATTTTAAATTAATTTAATTATTAGAGCCCCAGTCAGATGTTTTGCCAGAGTTTCAAATTCTGGTGAGTTAGTCATTCCCAAGTTCACAGTTTACTGCTGTTTTAACTCCTGTATCACACATTTCATCAGAGGATTCAATTTCAAAGTTAGGGCATGATCCTGAAAACTTTTAAGCATATGATTAACTTCATGCCTGGGAGCAGTCCAGTTAGTATTTGTGATATTACTCTTGTGTGTAAAAGTATTCGTATGCATTTGTTTTTTGGAATTAGGTCTTAATTATGTGTAGTTAAAATCTCAGTGCATCAAACTGAGGAGTTCTACACGTTGGTGGAAGAGTCTATAAAATTAAGATGCAGTTTCAGCATATGAATTGTTTCAGAAAAAAGTTTGTTTTCTGTTCTGTGAAATGGACAAAATCCAAAGAAAAAATGATCCTGATCATGCTCCCACTGAAGTCACTAAATACTAACTCTCCTCTGAATGTGCCATATGAGCATGTGATGTTCAACTGTCTGTAAC
The DNA here is from genome assembly GCF_007399415.2 of Gopherus evgoodei. Classification (NCBI taxonomy): domain Eukaryota; kingdom Metazoa; phylum Chordata; order Testudines; family Testudinidae; genus Gopherus; species Gopherus evgoodei. The sequence continues at coordinate 21,154,556 of NC_044337.1, read as the reverse complement.
TTTTTTTTCTGTTTTGATCTAAAGGATCCAGAAGGAGTAAAAGTGGATATTATAGAAGAGAGAGACTTTACTGGAATTTTATCTTTTCCTGACTTCAAGATTCCCTCTAATCCTAAGTAGACTTTTATGTTTGTTTTAAACATTACTTGTTAATGCCGTTTCTCAAAGACTTTGAAACTGCATTTTACTGATATGGGGGTACTTGAGTTACATGGAACTGGAAATTTCTTATTATTATTACTGTTGTTATTTATTATTTGTATTATTGTAGTGCCCAGGAGCCTGAAACATGGATCCCCTCTGTGCTAGGTTCTGTACAGACACAGATCATAAAGACACTCTTTGCCCACAAGTGTTTACAACCTATGTATAAGACAAGAGACCACAGATGGCTACAGACAGAAGTACAAGGAAATAATAGACAATACAGACTGTGTGGGAGAATAGCTGTAACATAAGCAGAGTGAACTATATGATGGCAGCAAATGTCATGTTAGTTCTGCAGCAGGGGTTTTTGGGGGCGGGTGAATTTACTTAGGAGGGGGATCTGCTAAATGGGAAGGGAAGGAGGAGGAGTTCTTGATATTATGTATATCAGCCATGCTATAAGGGCAATAATAGCCATGCCCTCTCTTCCTGTCAATCAGATTAGAAAGCAACATTAACAGTAGCCATATAAGAGGCTCACTTTCTGGTCTTTCTGATATATATGGAAAATGCCACAGTGGAAACAGGGAGTAGGGAGAAGTGGCAGGTGAAGATATTGATGGTTAAAGCTGCAGTTATAGCACAATGATAGACCTGTCATGTTTCAATGCCTGAGAAAATTTTAAAAAACTATAGACTTCTCTCCACTCCAAGTCAGGCATGAGGTCAAAGACCCAATGATTTTCAGAAGGGAGAACTTTTAGATATATTCAAACACTAGTGCTAGTTATAGTTTGAAAGTAGGTGTATGAACGTTTAAACAGGGAATTTGTTGTTTTTTCTCTATGTAATCTCTGTGAGTGTAGTAGGGATAGAAAGATATTATGTGGCAAGAACAGATATATTTTTGCAGTAAAAAAAATCCAAAATAAATGCCACCTCATTTTCCTTGAATCCTGTAGGGGGTGCTGCAAGTACAGTGGGTGTGCAAAGTGGTACTCATGGAGATTTAGAGCAGAGTATTTTAACCAATTTTCTTTCCACTAGAAAAAGTGAACAGTATTTTCAGTCATTTTAAAAGCCTGATTTCACATCCCTGTCAGGTCTTGGGTTTCTCATAACACTAGCCTTACATCATTTGGACTGGGTAACATAAACCCCAATGATTTCAGGCACTGATTTTATGTACAATAGAAGCTCAGAGTTACAAACACCAGAGTTACAAACTGACTAGTCAACCACACACCTCGTTTGGAACTGGAAGTGTGCAATCAGGCAGCAGCAGAGACCAAAAAAAAAAAAAAAAGGCAAATATTGCACAGTGCTGTGTTAAACGTAAACTACAAAAAAATAAAGGGAAAGTTTGAAAAGAAGATTTGGCAAGGTAAGGAAACTGTTTCTGTGCTTGTTTTGTTTAAATTGAGGGTTAAAGCTGTGTTAAGTCAATGTGCAGTTGTAAACTTTTGAAAGAACAACCATAATGTTTTGTTCAGAGTTATGAACATTTCAGAGTTACGAACAGTCTCCATTTCCAGTGTGTTCATAACTGAGGTTCTACGGTACTTATTATTATTAATTATTTGTTTGTATTGTGTTAGTGCCTGCGAGCCCCAGACATATACCAGACCCAGCTAGAGTTCTAGAAGTCCCTTTGGAGGATTTACTTGATCGGATAACGTGTTAAAAATACATCTTTTCCTAACACACTTTAGCAAAAACTGACAGCTTGCAGTTTAAGATGCAGTCTGTCTACAAGAGCTGTTTATTAGTAGATCAACACACAGACTTTGTAATCATGAGGGAGAAAGGTGTATTTTTAACATCTCAACCAGCTACCATGTTATAACTACAACTTGCCTTATCCACATTAGGATTTTAACATGTGTTAACAATACACATTTTCCTGGTGTAGACATGGATACAGTTTAACACATGCACTTTGGTCCAGCCCTAACCCCAAATGTTTGTTCCAGAATAAAGTGCAAGCATCTGGAGAGTGTCCAAACTAGGTGTTACAAATATTACAACTTCCTCAAGTTAATTAGCAATCAGTCAACTCTAAATAAAAAATCTAGTTTAGATAAATCTTAAGACTGTGGAAAGATGTACTTTTAACTCATCTTAAACGAACTTATGGTAACTAACCCTTGTTACAACTTTACTGAAGACAAGACAGTTGTAGTACATGGGTTAAAAAGGAACCTAGTCAAGGTTTGCCTGCATGACTAGGATAGGAACATATGTGCAGCTTTGTGCAGGCTTTTCTCTCACACAAAACACTCAAAACTGTAGATTATTTATTGAAGCAGTCTCCAAATTAGAATTATTAACATGAAAACTATATTATTGGATGACAAAATTAATTCTCGTCTTTAAAATGTCATTTTTTTTAATAGATATGGTGTCTGGAAGATTGAAGCCAAGTACAAAAAGAGTTTCACAACTTCTGCTGTTGCAAAATTTGAAGTAAAAGAATATGGTAATATATGGTTGTTCCTGAGTTTTTCAATTCTGAATATTAAGTAAGAAAGTAATAGCCTTATTTTTCAATCCCTTTAAGTATGCAATTAAAATCTTTTTAAACATACATTTGATTTGTTGGACCATTTTCAATAACATCTTTTCATGTTGATACTGCTTAATATTTAAAATGACATTTCAGTTGTTATATTTAACTTTCTGCTTAATTTTCAGCAATGCCAAGTTTTTTCATCTCCATAGAACCAGAAAAGAACATAATTAGTTCTGAGAAATTTGAGACATTCAGGATTACTGTTAAAGCTAGGTAAGGAGATTTGGTCTTGCTTTTAATTTTTTTGGGGGGTCTTTTCTTCACTTCAGTGGAAAGAATCCGCCAGTCTCTAAGGGTATGTCTACACTTTGGCAGGGAGCATGCTGCCCAGCCTGAGTAGATAATGTGCTACCTCTGTTCAATCTAATGCACTAAAATTAGCAGCATGAATGTTGCAGCTGGGGCTAGCCACCTGAGTACAAGCTTGCCTAACCTGCTGGATCAATATTTATGTGGCAAGCCTGTGCTGCAGTGACCACACTGCTATTTTTAGTTCACTAGCTTGAGCATGTCTGTCTACCCAGGCTGAGAGGTATGGCCCCAGCTGCAGGCTAGATGTACCTGAAAGGTCCTTCCATCTTTTTCCCTTTGACTGCCTTCTCCTCAAAAAGTCATATCACTGAAGTCCTTTCTGCAATGGAATAGGAATGGCTGCACTTTCCTTCAGTACTTATCAACAGTGATTTGTATGTTGATCAGAACGATTTGACAGAGATACATACAGGACCATCTCTTTCCCATGCCACCTGTTGGTCAGAGCCTGACTGCTTGTTAAAAATAAGTGCATATGATATTTTATGTTCAGTTTTTCTGCGTCCATTGCAATAACAACTTTAAAGCAGTATTTTTATTGTTCACAAGGTATTTTTATAATAAGAAGGTCACCAGGGCAGTCGTCTATATGCATTTTGGAATAATGGAAGGAACTGAAAAAAAGATGATGAAAAGAGCAATGTACGTAACTGAGGTAAGAAAAAGCTAAGCCATTTTTATTGAGTTCAAGCCTGATATAGCTTCCATTGAAGCCTTTCCATAGAATTGAGTGGGAGCGGGAGCAGGCCACTGCAGGCCAATGCAGTGGTTTTGTACTCTCAGTTATTTAAAGTCAATACATCCATTAGGGATGTAAAAGTTTAACTGGTTAACCAATAAACATATTCTTATCGGTTTTGGTTAACGATTAAACTCTGCTGCCCCCCACATCTGGGGTCCCAGCAGCCAGGCCCCTGGGTGTGGTCCAGTAGCCGGAACCCCGGGCGTGGGGAAGCAGCAGAGACCTGGGCCAGGCTGGTGTCGGGACTCTGGGAGGTGGCTGCCGGGGGCGGGACTCCAGGTGCAGGGAGGCAGCAGAGACCTGGGCCAGGATGACGGGCGCAAGCAGCAGCGGAGTCCCGCATAAAACTGGATGCTGCAGCACCCTCCTTCCCCTAGTTCCCCGCCTATGTGAACTCCTTAATGGTTAACCGCTTAGCCAACAGAATTTTAATAGACTAAATGGTTACTGTTTTTAAACCCTATTTACATCCCTAACATCCATTCACACCCCTGTTGTCAGAGGCATAAAACTTCACCTTGGACTGAAACTTAGAGGATGATATCTCAGACAGACAGAAAGCAGTTTCAGTTTGGCTCAATTGGCCATTTAAGTAAATAATGTGTGACTATAACTTTCCATGGAATAATATTTACACTGATGATTAAAAAGCAAATGAAGGAAATCCAATACAGAATTAATTGTAATAATATTAATCTTTTAACAAGACCTTGGCTAAATTTGGAGTTGTCTTTCTCCTCTCAGGTTAGTCTAGCTTTTTGGCTCAGTCATTCAGTCGTGACAGAAATCAGTGTCTCCTTTGAGTATCAGAGGGTAGCCGTGTTAGTCTGGATCTATAAAAGCAGCAAAGAATCCTGTGGCACCTTATAGACTAACAGACGTTTTGGAGCATGAGCTTTCGTGGGTGAATACCCACTTCCTCAGATGCACGAAGTGGGTATTCACCCACGAAAGCTCATGCTCCAAAACGTCTGTTAGTCTATAAGGTGCCACAGGATTCTCTCTCCTTTGAGTGAATGATGATGCTCCCTCTGCATAGATTCATAGATTCCAAGGCCAAGATCATCTTGTCTGACCTCTTGTGAAACACAGGCCATAGAACTTCCCCCAAATAATTTCTAGAACAGATATTTTAGAAAAATATCCAGACATGATTTAATAAATTATTGGTAATGGAGAATCCACCATGACCTTTGGGTAAGTTTTTTCCAATGATTAATTTACTCTCACTGTTAAAAAATTTACATCTTACATCCAATCTATATTTGTCTAGATTTGACTTCCAGAGAGTGGATTATGTTCTACCTTTCTCTGATAGATTGAAGAGCCCTACTGTAATCAAGTAATCTCTTAACTTTCTCTTTGTTAAGATAAATACACTGAGCTCTTTGAGGCATGTTTTCTAATCCTTTAATTATTCTTGTCACTCTTTTCTGAACCATTTCCAATTTATCAACTTCCTTCTTGAATTGTGGGCAACAGAACTGGACACAGTTCCATAATTGTCTCACCAGTGCCAAATACAGAGGTAAAATAACTTCTCTATGCCTACTCAAGACAGGGGCTCCAGAACTGGGGGAAGGGAGGCAAAAGGGCCATGGCCTGCCCCCCACACTTTTAAAAATGGGAGGGACATGCTTTCCCTCTTTTTAACATGGACATAGTAGCCTTGGGCAGGCACAGCGCAGCCATGGCAGCAATGGCTGCTCTTTGTGACAGGAGAGCTGATAAGATGATCAGCTCCCCTGCCATGAAGTGCAGCCCCTGGTAGTGGCACCAGCCTTTCTGAAGTGAGGGCTGAGGTGTGCCCCGCCCTCTGCCCCTCCTCTTTCCTCTGAGGCCCTGCTGGAAGCCAAAGACAGGCCATAGTAAAAGCTGCCTGGGGAGCCCCGGATCCTCCACCTGCCCTGGCTGGCATGACCCAGGGGTTGGGTACATGTGGTGGGGGCTGCTCTTGAGAGAGACATGCCTTGCTCAGGGAAGGTGGAGGGTCTGCAGTTTCCCACAGCGGCCTGGGCCTGGAGTGCCACTTTCCCTCCCCTTTTGCCCACTTGATTCTAAATAGGTTATAACCGTTGATTTTAACATTCCAGTCATGCAAATCATCTCACCAGGTTTCAGTAATACCAACTAGATTAAATTTATGCTTAAAAATGAGCAATTCCAATTCCTCTTGTTTGTTCCCAGGCTCCTGTCATTGGCATATAGGCAATTCAAAAATTTCTTCTCTTGATGTTCTTTGGTTCCTTGATTAATTTTGTTCTCAATCTTGATTTTGTGCTGAGTGCTCATGTCTTACCTTTCCCTTTTGTTATTAATTTAACCTCCTCCTGACTACTCCATCCAGCCTATCACAGAGAAGATTGGTCTTCTTTCTATGGAGGTGGAGGCTATCCAAACTATACAGCCCCCTCTCCTCAGAGAAGGTGGACCAATGTTCCACAAAACCAGAACCCTCCACTTACTTAGCTCTTGGAGCACTTCCAGAATAATCTGCCTTCTTTCTTCCTTTGCTCATGGGACTGGAAGGATCTCAGAGAAGATTGCTTGGATATGTAGTGCTCTTAGTTCTTGCTGGCTTCAAGGAGACAACTTGAAACATCTACTATCGCTTGGTTAATTTTCAGGGAAGCAACTCTGTTCTCCTTTGTTAGAATTCCTTATCCTTGGTCTCTGCTGTAAATAGATTTTGTGCGTGTGCACATCTGAGACAGACACTGTAAACCATGTCTTTGGAGATTATTTTTAAACTATGCACAGCAGCATAATTTGTTTATCTTTATTTTTGTTTTATTACCAGATAGTTGATGGAGTTGCAGAGGTCGATTTTAATAGTAAAAATGCAGTTAAGGAAATAGGCTACCAAAGCCTAGAAGAGTTAGATGGGTCATACCTGTATATTGCTGTAACAGTGTTGGAATCTACAGGTAGGGTTTTGGTTTTTTAGTCCCTCATTTGAACATACTTATGTGAAAATCTGAATAAAATACAAAGTTTAGGCATGGTTCCTGGCCGAAGATCTTCTGTTGTGTTCAGAAATCTCCTTTACGAAAAGGATATGAGAAGGATGACTTAACATCACCAGCACAATTTTACATGTTTTTTTTTAAAGGCTTTTAAGGTTTTTATTCATTTAATTTCATATTGATAAAAGCTTGATCCTTGAGTGCAAAGACTCCTCAGGCCCACAAATGGTGTGGGTTGCCATGAAACAGGACTTCTGAGGGAGAAAATGGGATCCGTGGAAGACACTTCTCAAAAGAAAAAATTTTTTTTTGTTAGGTGGACTTAGTGAAGAAAGTGAATTTGCTGGAGTCAGATATGCGCTGTCTCCCTACAAATTGAACTTGGTTGCTACGCCTCTATTTGTGAAGCCCGGTCTTCCATTCTTCATCAAGGTTAGTTAACATAAACAATATGGTTGTATGCTATAACATATAATGTTTTTTTTATGCGTGTTACTTGAGATCTGCCTGACCATTTACTCTCGAAGTACTGTGACAGGTGGACAGACTGTTTCTGCCGAGGTACTCATGCTCGTGCTCACATTGAAAGAATTTTATAGCACTTTTGTAGCAAAGTTTCTCTGTTCTAATGATTAGGTTCAGGTAAAGGATACATTGGACCAGCCTGTGGGGAACCTCCCTGTAATTCTCAGTGCAAATGTATTTGATGAGCAAATGGATTCAACTACGTTGGTACAAGAAGGCTCAGATGCTGGGACAAGACAAACAAGCATGAATGATGGAACTGCTTTATTTGTGGTTAATATTCCATCTGCTAGCAAAGCACTGGAATTTCAAGTGAGTTAAATTCTTCTGACTCCTGTATTTCTTGCACACTACTCTCTGACTGTTTAATTTGGCCAGTCTGCAATGGGAACTTTTTACACATAAAACCAGTAGATTAGAAAATTTGACAATTTTATAATATAACAAGGGTATTGTGACACATATTCAATACTACCGAATAAGACTGCTTTAGAGGAAAGTTACTTTTATATTAAACTATTTTGAAACTAATCCCTTGCTGACAACAATGAGGAAAAGAGGAAATGAAGATAAAACAAATCCAAATACAGATATAGGTGTGTATCCTAATTAGTTGTAATAGACTTTTAAAATTAAAATAAAAAAATCCAAATGAATTGCTTAACAATAAAAATCCTCAAAGTGCTTTTTCCCATTCTGGAAGCACCTGATCAAAATGACAGTAGCTTTCAATATGTTGTTGACCTTTTTCCTCTCTACTTATATGTATACATATATAAATCTTTACTGTTGGTTTTTTTTTTTTTTTACTTATTTGGATTTGACAGTTTTTTATAAAAGAAAATATGAAATGGTTGAAATTGATTTGTCTATATATTAAAGATGATCTCCTATTTCAAAAGGTTCAGTTCATATGAACACCCAAAACTTCAGATACAGGTTATCCAAATGAACATTAACCAATTTATCTCGGCCTAGAAATTACCCGAAGCAGGCTTTCTCATAGAATTTCCCATTGTTCATTGTCCATCTCAAACAGAGGGACAAAATAGTGTCTCATGGTATTTTGGGATTTCAGCATCTGTCTGAAACCAGAATGTGCAGAGTTAAATTTCAGACAAAAGCTTGAGTTGGCTGTCATTTTTATCAGAACCACTTAATCCATCCTGTATACATATTATATTACATTTTAAATTTAATATTTATTTAATAGGAAGAGGTATAATTTCATAAGTAAAGAATGCATTAGGGAGTCAGCATGCCTGACTTCTGATCCTTCTTTTATCACTGACTTGAGAGCTGTGAGTGCTTAGTTCTCTTGAAATCAGGCCAGGAGCCTCTTTTGAACTCTGTTTACCTATTTACAAAATGACTTTAATAATTCCTGATTCACAGGTTTACTTGATTAATTACGAAGGGCTTTCAGATGCTGGATAAAAGGCATTGTACAAAACTTCACAGTGTTTTTGGTATTAAATCTTCTTATGCACTTTATATCATGTTTAGCTAAAAACTGCAGATGCAAGTCTATCAGAAGAAAATCAGGCAACTGGAAACTATGAAGCAAAAGCATACTCATCACTCAGCAAAAGCTATCTGTACATTGACTGGGCTTCAAACTATAAACTACTACATGTCGGGGATTATATGAGCATTAAAGTGTATCCACATAGCCACTATATTCATAAAATACATCGCTACAGCTATTTGGTAAGTAACAGATGTATTTTCACATTAAAACATTCTTTTGTAATTTAGTACAAGGTGCCAGATCAACAACACTAGAGAGATCAAAGTCCTATATTTAGCTGTAGAACAGGTTTTGCTCAGACAGCAACACACATTTCCCCCATTGCTCCTGTATTAATTTTGACATGGAGAGAACTTGTAAAAATTAGAGAAAAAATCAGTCTGCATTTGTATCAGCATTGTGTTAATTGCTTGTCAGAAGCCTCAAGTACCTGTTAAGTCCCTTGTGAAGTCAGTGTCCCACAGAACTCCAACGTTTCAAAGAATGGCGCCACTAGACAAGAAATACAGCAGTGGTCAGTAGTGAAGGGCTTGTAGACCTGATTTTTTGACAGTTTCCTGATTGAAGACCCTCATTCAGCTAACACTAAGACACATGCTTACTTTTCCTGGAAGTCATACACTCATGTTGGGAAATTATTCATGATCCCAGGACAAAGAATCTTCTGAGGAGCGCTGTGTGTATGTATACGGTTGATTAGAGCAAGATTATGGGCACTCATCAATACAGCATTTGCAGTGCATATCCACTTCTGTTTGGGAATGGGGAGTTATGTCCTTTTCCTTGCACTGGTCTAAATTTGGTCCATTGAATAGGGGAAGATAAACTTCCCCATGCTGCCAACAAAAACTTGACATATTAGACTCCTAATTTTTTTCAGGTACACTATTACATTGTATCCAATGGCTTAAAGAATGGTATATAGTATAAAAAAATGCTACTTTCAGTTGTATTACAATCTATTCATATTAAAACAAACAATACTATTTCAATTGACACAACTCTCTTTTACATTAATTTAAGGCAGTCTACATTAAACATCTCAAATGCTTGATTCTTAGTATTCTCTGAATTCAAGATTAAGATGCCAGTTTTACATGCTGTTGTGAGGCTAAATTAATGTTTACAAAGTGGTTTGAGTTCATGTAAAAATCAATACAAAAGGACAAAAGTATTTCTACAAGTAAAATTTAACTTTTTTAATTTCCTTTTTGTTATTGTTCACCAGTTAAGATACACAAATAGTATATTATCTACAATCTTTCTCTTTGCCAAAGTGACTTTCTAGGGAGTCAGGAACACTTGCTGGGACTAGTTACTTTCTTTTTGTTTTCTTTCCCCCGCCCTCATCTTATAGATATTATCCAAAGGGAAAATAGTAAGTTTTGGAACTCAGGAGAGGATTATGAGCTCAGATTATGAAAATCTAAGCTTTCAGCTAACTCAAGAAATGGTTCCTTCAGCCCGTCTCCTTGTCTACTACATTGTCACTGGAGAGGAAACTGCAGAACTAGTAGCTGATTCAGTCTGGCTGAATATAGAACAGAAGTGTGGCAATAGCCTCCAGGTGAGTGAATGAGTCTGTGTATTAAAAGTTCCATAAACATTCTAGAGTTAAGTGGCACATTTGTTTTATCATCAAAATTCTACTCTCAGAGCTGCACAGATTCTCTGATGTTTTCCCAAAACGTTAAAGTGTCAGCATTAAAATCTTTTAATTTTTTTAAGTAACTGTGACCAGAGTCCCAGGGGAGTTGCACTGAGGTTACTCAGTTCAGGCAAACTGCAAAGAATGGGGCAGACAGTCTCCAAAACTAGTGGATATTCCTATACTTAGATTTACCAAACCAGCACAAAACAGCTTTTATAATACCTCACTGGTTACCCAGAAGCCAACAGCACAGTTTCCTTAAAGTAACCCAGCCTTACGCCTCTACCCAGACACTCAAGTCAAATATGATGAGGATTACTGAAAATCTAATTCATAATATAAATTCTACCAATCCCGAAGGATCAGAGACATTACTTCCCTGGGCTAATGAATATTCCAGATCTTACCCAAATACATAGACTCATAGACTCTAGGACTGGAAGGGACTCGAGAGGTCATAGAGTCCAGTCCCCTGCCCTCATGGCAGGACCAAATACTGTCTAGACCATCCCTAATAGACATTTATCTAACCTACTCTTAAATATCTCCAGAGATGGAGATTCCACAACTTCCCTAGGCAATCTATTCCAGTGTTTAACTACCCTGACAGTTAGGAACTTTTTCCTAATGTCCAACCTAAATCTCCCTTGCTGCAGTTTAAGTCCATTGCTTCTTGTTCTATCATTGGAGGCTAAGGTGAACAAGTTCTCTCCCTCCTCCTGATGACACCCTTTTAGATACCTGAAAACTGCTATCATGTCCCCTCTCAGTCTTCTCTTTTCCAAACTAAACAAACCCAATTCCTTCAGCCTTCCTTCATAGGTCATGTTCTCAAGACCTTTAATCATTCTTATTGCTCTTCTCTGGACCCTCTCCAATTTCTCCACATCTTTCTTGAAATGCGGTGCCCAGAACTGGACACAATACTCCAGTTGAGGCCTAACCAGCGCAGAGTAAAGCGGAAGAATGACTTCTCGTGTCTTGTTTACAACACACCTGTTAATGCATCCCAGAATCATGTTTGCTTTTTTTGCAACAGTATCACACTGTTGACTTATATTAAGCTTGTGGTCTACTATGACCCCTAGATCTCTTTCTGCCATACTCCTTCCTAGACAGTCTCTTCCCATTCTGTATGTGTGAAACTGATTGTTCATTCCTAGGTGGAGCACTTTGCATTTATCTTTATTAAACTTCATCCTGTTTACCTCAGACCATTTCTCCAATTTGTCCAGATCATTTTGAATTTTGACCCTGTCCTCCAAAGCAGTTGCAATCCCTCCCAGTTTGGTATCGTCCGCAAACTTAATAAGCGTACTTTCTATGCCAACATCTAAATCGTTGATGAAGATATTGAACAGAACCGGTCCCAAAACAGACCCCTGCGGAACCCCACTTGTTATACCTTTCCAGCAGGATTGGGAGCCATTAACAACTACTCTCTGAGTACAGTTATCCAGCCAGTTATGCACCCACCTTATAGTAGCCCCATCTAAATTGTACTTTCCTAGTTTATCTATAAGAATATCATGCGAGACCGTATCAAATGCCTTACTAAAGTCTAGGTATATCACATCCACCGCTTCTCCCTTATCCACAAGGCTCGTTATCCTATCAAAGAACGCTATCAGATTAGTTTGACACGATTTGTTCTTTACAAATCCATGCTGGCTATTCCCTATCACCTTACCACCTTCCAAGTGTTTGCAGATGATTTCTTTGATTACCTGCTCCATTATCTTCCCTGGCACAGAAGTTAAACTAACTGGTCTGTAGTTTCCTGGGTTGTTTTTATTTCCCTTTTTATAGATGGGCACTATATTTGCCCCCTTCCAGTCTTCTGGAATCTCCCCCGTCTCCCATGATTTCCCAAAGATAATAGCTAGAGGCTCAGATACCTCTTCTATTAACTCCTTGAGTATTCTAGGATGCATTTCATCAGGCCCTGGTGACTTGCAGGCATCTAACTTTTCTAAGTGATTTTTTACTTGCTCTTTTTTTATTTTATCTTCTAAACCTACCCTCTTCCTGTAAGCATTCACTATACTAGACATTCCTTCAGACTTCTCAGTGAAGACTGAAACAAAGAAGTCATTAAGCATCTCTGCCATTTCCAAGTCTCCCGTTACTGTTTCTCCCTCCTCATTGAGCAGTGGGCCTACCCTGTCCTTAGTCTTCCTCTTGCTTCTAATGTATTGGTAAAAAGTCTTCTTGTTTCCCTTTATTCCCATAGCTAGTTTGAGTTCATTCTGTGCCTTTGCTTTTCTAATCTTGCCTCTGCATTCCTGTGTTATTTGCCTATATTCATCCTTCGTGATCTGACCTAGTTTCCATTTTTTATATGACGCCTTTTTATTTTGTAGGTCACGCAAGATCTCAAGGGTAAGCCAAGGTGGTCTTTTGCCACATTTTCTGTCTTTCCTAACCATCGGAATAACTTGCTTTTGGGCCCTTAATAGCGTCCCTTTGAAACACTGCCAACTTTCCTCAGTTGTTTTTCCCCTCAGTCTTAATTCCCATGGGACCTTACCTATCAGCTCTCTGAGCTTACCAAAATCCGCCTTCCTGAAATCCATTGTCTCTATTCTGCTGTACTCCCTTCTACCCTTCCTTAGAATTGCAAATTCTATGATTTCATGATCACTTTCACTCAAGCTTCCTTCTACTTTCAAATTCTCAACAAGTTCCTCCCTATTTGTTAAAATCAAGTCTCGAACAGCTTCCCCCCTAGTAGCTTTTTCAACTTTCTGAAATAAAAAGTTGTCTGCTGTGCAGTCCAGGAACTTATTGGATAGTCTGTGCCCCGCGGTGTTATTTTCCCAACATATATCTGGATAGTTGATGCTTAGAGCCAATCCTTATTAACTAAACTAAAATTTATTAAAAAAGAAAAGAGACAGAGTATTGGTTAAAAGAGCAGTATGCGTACAGACTTTAGTACAGTTCTGAGATCAGATTCATAGTAGAGATGGTGAGCTTTGTAGTTGCATAGAGTTCTTTCAGAATTAGTTCATAGGTTATAGTCCAATGTTTATATTCAGGGCAGAGGTGAAAGTAAGCCGGTATGGTCCGGTACGGTGTACCGGCAAGAGCCAGTATGCTGTGCTGGACCACACCGGCTTCAGCGACCGGGATTAAAAGGGCTCTGGGCTCCCTGCAGCGATGGGGAGCTCCAGGCCCTTTAAATCCCACCCACAGCTTCGTCGGTCGGGCTGGGGCTGGGATTTAAAGGGCTTGGAGCTCCCTGCAGCGGTAGGAGCTCCAGGTCCTTTAAATCCCGGTCCCAGCCCGGCAAGGCTCGGGGCTCCCTGCGGCCACGGGAGCCCCAAGCCCTTTAAATCCCAGCTGGAGCTGTGGTGGGGATGTAAAGGGCCCGGAGCCCTGGGCCCTTTAATTTGCCTGTGAGCCCCGGGGGCTCCCAGTCACCTCTGCAGCTGGGAGTCCCGGATTGATTTAAAGCTGGTGTCCTAGGGCCGGATTGATTTAAAGCCGGATTGATTTAAAGCTGGTGTCCTAGGGCCGGATTGATTTAAAGCCGGATTGATTTAAAGCTGGTGTCCTAGGGCCGGATTGATTTAAAGCCGGATTGATTTAAAGCTGGTGTCCTAGGGCCTTTAAATCTTGAGAGGCCCTGCCTCTTCTGGGTGAGGCCACGCCCCCTCCGGACTCCTGCAGTACGGGTAAGTCCTGTAAGTTACTTTCACCCCTGATCCACGGTGATCCAAATGGGACTGGAGAGCTCACTGTTATGACTCAAGCTTCCTCTGCATAGAGCATCAATCGGATCTGAGGTAAAAAGGATCAGGACCCAAGAGACCTTTATACAGTTCCAGACCTTCTCTTGACAGCTCAGAGTCCTTCAATGAACAATAGGCAATCATGGAAACTTTGAAGTAGACCTATTTCCTAAGCATCAGTAGTAATTAGCAACAGGGATTAATATAAGGCAATTGCCAGTTTTCCACCATTCGTAGGTGATTTGCTAGACATTTCAAAGAAAGATGAATACAGTGATATTACTATATTTATAGTTCATTTAAATGTTAAGATTTCCTTTTGATCTCTGAATTAACAGAATACAGCATAGACAGGGACTGTTTGGTTACATTGTTAACCTCTAACAAGATGTAAGTACACACATGCAATTAGTATCACCTCTAGTTTCTAATATAGGTTTGCATTTCAAAGTTCTAGCCTATCTGACGTGGAATGGCCCTAATTACCATTTACATACTTTTCTAACACGTCTCTAAAGGTTGAATTTGGGTCATTATTCCTGCAGGATGCTTAACCTTTTCTGGCCATGCGTCTCAGTAACTCATATTTGTTTTCCTTTTATAGGTTCAGTTATTATCAAAACAAAACTCTCATAAGCCTGGCACGGTTATATCAATTAACATGAAAACCCAGTTCAGTTCTTTTGTTGCTTTGTCATCTATCGACAAGGCAATATATGGAATCACAGGAACAAGAGAGAGGTCTATGGAAAGAGTTAAGTAATATTCACAAAATATAGTGGTAGTTTAAAAGTTTGTGTTGTGTTGCATGCATTCAGAAGTCTTGGTGATGGGATTTACAGCCTTTCACCTCTAGGTTACTAGTTCAAATCCAGCTGAGGTCAATAGTAATCAGAAATAGTTGTCTTTCAGTTATTGTTTGCCCTATGGAAATGAGTTGTGGGGCTTAGCCCAGTTCCAGTCATCAAAAAATCCAGTGATTGGCTCTGTTTTTGGAGAGCTCCGTGATTGAACAGGCATGGAGACTGAACTCCCCTCCTCAGTCCTAGTAGTGATTCCTGCAGGCCAGGTTTTTAAGGCACGCTGCTAGAGTAGTAATGTGGGAGTTCACATTTCCAGTGCATGTAATGTTCTTGTTCAGTACATAACCTAGGATTTCTGTTTTCACAGATTTATGTAGAATTCACTTCACTTGCAGCTGAAAGAATGCCACCTCAGCGGTGAAATGTAGCTGCTGTTTAACATTTTACAACAGCACTACACAACAGTTTAGTACAAGAAGAGAAAAATAACAATGTATTTTTGTGAGACAAGGTGGGTCAGGTAATATTTTTTATAGGATCACATTCTGTTGGTGAGAGAGACAAGCTTACCCAGAGCTCACCTTCAGATCTGGGAATCTTACTCAGAGTGACACAGCTAAATACAAGACGAGTAAGATTCCCAGACTTGAAGAAGAGCTCTGTGTAAGCTTGAAAGCTTTTCTCTCTCACCAACAGAAATCGGTCCAATAAAAGATATTACCTCACCCGCCTTGTCTCTCTAATATCCTGGGATTGACATGGCTATAACAACACTGAACACAATGTATTTCTGTGTCAGTCTTGTCTCATTTTACTGGCTAAATGACTTGTTAATCCTCACAGGTCCATAATGCTCCCTTCAGTCATATAATATATTTCACACTGAAATGAGCTCCTGGCTTACTTTTTTCAACAGGTAATGTTAGATTTGGAAAAGAGTGATCTTGGATGTGGTGCTGGAGGAGGGCAGAACAATGTTGATGTGTTCCGATCAGCTGGGCTTACATTTCTAACCAATGCTAATGCAGATGACTCTAAAGTAGCAGGTACTTATCCTTTACACATGAGAATTCAAATCTGTTTTTCTACAAATAGCACAGCTCACAATTATTATATTAATTATACAATGAGGAAGAATAATGTTGACATCATTGTCTCATAAATACACATGCACTAAGGATTGTAATTATGGTAAAAAGATACATACCTTGTATTCTAGGGCTTAGAGTGCCTCATTGCAATTATAAAATGAACTGAAATTATAAACAAGAACATAAGAACGACCATACTGGGTCAGACCAATGGTCCATCTAGTCCAGTATCCTGTCTTCTGACAGTGGCCAATGCCAAGTGCTTCAGAGGGAATGACCAGAACAGGTAATCATCAAGTGATCCATCCCCTGCCTCCCATTCCCAGTTTCTGGCAAACAGAGGCTAGGGACATAATCCCTGCCCATCCTAGCTAATAGCCATTAATAGACGTATCCTCCATGAATTTACCTAGTTCTTTTTTGGACTCTGTTAGTGTCTTGGTCTTCACAACATCCTCTGGCAAGGAATTCCACAGGTTGAATGTGCATTGTGTGAAGAAATACTTCTTTTTGTTTGTTTTAAACCTGCCACCTATTATTTTCTTTTGGTGACCTCCTAGTTCTTATGAGAAGGAGTAAATAACACTTCCTTGTTTACTTTCCCCAAACCAGTCATGATTTTATAGACCTTTATCATATCCTCCCTTAGTTGTTTCTTTTTCAAGCTGAAAAGTCCCAGTTTTATTAATCTTTCTTCATAAAATGAAGTTGTTCCATACCCCTAATAATTTTTGTTGCCCTTTTCTGTACCTTTCCCAATTCCAATATATCTTTTTTGAGATGGGGTGACCACATCTACACTCAGTATTCAAGATGTGGGTGTACCATGGATTTATACAGAGGCAATGTGATATTTTCTGTCTTATTATCTATCCCCTTCTTAATGATTCCCAACATTCTGTTTGCTTTTTTGACTGCTGCTGCACATTGAATGTTTTCAGAGAACTATCCTCAGTGACTCCAAGATCTCTTTCCTGAGTGGTAACAGCTAATTTAGACCCCATCATTTTATATGTATAATTGGGATTATGTTTTCCAATGTGCATTACTTTGCATTTATTAACATTATACTTCATCTGTTATTTTGTTGCCCAGTCACCCAGTTTTGAGAGATCCTTTTGTAGGTCTTCACAGTCTGCCTGTGACTTAACTATCTTGAGTAGTTTTATATCATCTGCAAATTTAGCCACCTCACTCTTTACCCCTTTTTCAAAATCATTTATGGATACAGTAACTCCTTGCTTAATGTTGTAGTTATGTTTCTGAAAAATGCAACTTTAAGCAAAACGATGTTAAGTAAATCCAATTTCCCCATAAGAGTTAATGTAAATAGAAGGGGTTAGGTTCCAGGGAACCTTTTTTCGCCATAGCGAAGACTATATATAAACACATATACACAGTATAAGTTTTAAACAAACAATTTAATATTGTACACAGCAATGATGATTGTGAAACTTAATTGAGTGGTGAAGTCAGACGGTGGAAGAGAGTGGGATATTTCCCAGGGAATGCCTTACTGCTAAATGATGAACTAGGACTCGACTGAGCCCTCAAGGGTTAACACGTGGGTAATATAGCCTTGCACTCTACAAGGCAGCACGAATGGAGAGAGGGGAGACAGCATGGCAGAGAGAGACAGAGACATACACGGTATGTGTGTGAGAGACACACACATTGCCTCTTTAAGCATGCTGTTCCCACTCTAAGTAAACTGCCCTTTTAAGTAGATCAGCAAGTTGAGACAGCAGCTGCAAGCTCCCTCCATCCTGAGCCCTGTCATGTGTCCTTCCTGTCCTCATCTCTGTGGAGATGAGGTAAAGGAAGGAGCGAGGGGCAGGACCCTGGGGGAAGGGAACACCCTGACATTAGCACCCCTCTTCCCCCCAACTCTGCACAGCAAGCTGGAGGCTCCCGGGAGCAGCTCCAAGGCAGAGGTCAGAAACAGCACATGGCAGTCGGGGGAGGGACAGCTGAACTATTGGGCAATTTATAGCCTGCTGGGCGGCTGCTGCACAGGGAACTTAGGGGAGTGGGGAGCTGATGGGGGGCTGCCAGTCCATCCTGATTTCTGGCCCCCACCAGCTGGCTCCAATGGCTGCTCTTTCTGCAAGCAGTGGACAAAGCAGGCAGCTGCCAAATAATGGTCCCTTATAATGAGCATGTTCTCTAATTTATCAGCACTTTAACAATGAAACAAAGTTAACAGGGACGACTTTAAGTGAGGAGTTACTGTATGTTGAACAGGACTGGTCCTGGTACAAACCTGTGAGGGACATTACTATTTACCTCTCTCCATACTGAAAACTGGCCATTTATTAGTTACGGATCCACGAGAGGACCTTCCCTCTTACCCCATGACAGCTTACTTTGTTTAAGAGCCTTTAGTGAGGGACCTTGTCAAAGGCTTTCTGAAAATCTAAGTACACTATATCCACTGAATTCCCCTTGTCCACATGCTTGTTGATCCCTACAAAGAATTCTAGTAGATTGGTGAGGCATGATTTCCCTTTACAAAAACCATGTTGACTCTTCTCCCCCAACAAATTATGTTCATCTATGTGTCTGACAGTTTTGTTCTTTACTGTAGTTTCAACCAATTTGCCTGGTATTAAAGTTAGGCTTACTGGCCTTTAATTGTCGGGATTGCCTCTGGAGCCTTTTTTTAAAAATTGGCATCACATTAGCTATCCTCCAGTCATCTGATATAGAAGCTGATTTAAATTATAGGTTACATACCACAGTTCTGCAAAACAAAACTTGCCAAATTCACAGATCAATTCTATAATGTACTTTCACTGGTTTATTTTAATTCTGGGATGAGTTAGTGGAAAAAAATATTATAACATGTTCTTGGGTTTTTTTTAACAGACGAAAGTTGTAAAGCAATTGTAAGACCAAGAAGATCCAGCTTTGAAGAGGAAATTCAAAACAAAGGTGCTCCAAAAGTTTTGTTTGAATATATGAAAAAAAGAGGTTGTACGTTACAAATGAGAATTATAAAGGTTTACAATTTGAGTGTGCAGAGGACGACCTAGATTGCAGTGTCATTGTTCAGCTTTGTCAGTGAACCCAGATCAGAAAAGCTCTTAAACACGTGCTTCAACTGAAGTCAGTGAACTTAAGCACATTCTTAAAATTTAAGCATTTGCTTAAGTTCCTTGCTGAATCATGGCCACAATACAAATTAACAACATGACAATCTGTCCCAACCTTGACCTACTCATAGGGGTGGAAGAGTGCTTTTGTCCTTTTAATTTTTGGCCTCTGTGCTCACAAGTCTGCCAGTTTCACTGCTGGCATTTCTAATATGGATACGATCCATTAAGAGTTGGACTGAGACCACCAATTCATGCAATATAGGCGTTGAGAGGGAGAAAAACATGGTTGTGGTTTTTGTGGCTGACTTTTTCTTTTGAAATGCGATTTCTGTCCTTTTCCTTATTTGTTTTAAAATTTTGATTCACAATAATATGGAGAGGTCACTTTGAACACTGGGATTTTAAAAATGACAAATTTAATTTCTTCCTGAAAGCTACACCTTTATCATGGTTGTACATGATTGCCTGAATGATTGAAAATTTACTTCAGTATGACCAGTTACAGCCATACATTTAAAAGTATTTTATCTCAAGGAAGGGATTATGTATGATATTTTATTATTATTTCAGCATCCAGATATTTGCATCCAGAGATTCGGAAGTGCTGTATGTCTGGAGTAAAAGAATCTCCTCTTGGGGAGACTTGCGATCAGAGAGTTGAGCATATTAAGAGTGTTCCTAGGTGCATAAAAGCATTCAAGGATTGCTGTGAATTTGCAACAAAACTACGGGAGAATGAGACCCACAAAGTTTTAATATTGGCAAGAATGCGTAAGTTTTTAACTGTCTGTGAATGTATACATACATTTATGAGGGTGTATATGGTTGTTTTAGGATAATGACAGCCTTCTTGGCTCCTGTTTTTCTTATAAAATTAAAAAAATAAGCAAAGATTCTAGGCTGTATGATCACAGAAGTCAAAAACAGTGATTTTTGAGGTTGTGAGTGGAAAGCCTTAGGAATCTCTGAATTGCTTTATTTGTTTCTCCTTTTCAGAGCTTAAGGCTCTACTGGGATTGGACAAGCCAGAGATTCGAAGCTACTTCCCTGAAAGCTGGTTATGGGAAGTCCACCAAGTTCCTCCAGGGTACTATACTCTGAACCATTTAATGTCATCTGACTTGCAAGAGCTCAGCTATTGCCTAGAGTCTGAGGTGCCCCATTTTCTGAACTAGGATAGCCATCTCTTATTGAAAGCCTTTCTCAATACAGAGAAAGAAACCCTAATTTACTCCCCTACTGTTGATTGAGGGAAGTGATCATGCTGCCTACTTCAGTCCTCGTGAAAGATGTAATTGAAGCACGGGTAGGCATACCCATGCTAGCGAGATTAAAATTAGTACAAGTATGCCTGCCTGTGCTATAATTACACTTTCACTTGCAGTGTTGACATACCCTCATTGGAGAGGGTTCATATTGACTCATAAGGGGGCAAATACCTTTGCTATGAATTTGCAGGGTTTTTAGAATGAGCATATTTTTTAAAGAGATTTTATTATGTCTGTGCAACTTAAATTCTATCCCCTTGTGCATATGCATTATTATACTACTCTTAACTATAAGAACTGTAGGCTAGTGGCCTGTCTCCCCACTCCAGGAATATGAACACAAAGTTATTTACCTGACCAAAGTAGGCTGCTGGTGGGGTGACCAGATGTCCCGATTTTATAGTGACAGTCCTGATTTTTGGGTCTTTTTCTTATATAGGATCCTATCACCCCTCCACCCCCTGTCCCAATTTTTCACACTTGCTGTCTGGCCACAATAGCTGCTGGATCCCAAAGTCCTTTCCTTGTATGTCTCTCCATTCAGTGAAATCTAGCAGCATTACCCTCCTTTCCACAGTTCCTCTCCTCAACTAAGCCACTTGCTGGCTTTTATATTCACTTGAGAGTCTCAGTTGGAAGGTAGATGATCAATCTCTGGTGGGGCTGGGCCTGACTCCCCTTGACATTTTTTTCCATTATGTCCCTGTGCAGAAAACTGGCCACCTATTCCTAGAGTGTCAGGCCCTAGCTCTCTTTTTATTCATATTAGTTCTAAAAACTCACTGATTTCTGGAAGGCCAACGAATACCAAGCCTAATCAGACAAAAATGTGTTCAGTGTTCTAAGTCAACAACTCTAGATCTCTTGTACAGATTATCTGAATCTTTGACTCTGCAAACTCCTCTGGGCAGAGGCTGTCTTTACCTGCGTGTTGTATAGTGCTGAGCCAATTGTTGGTATTAACAAAGTAATAATAATAATTTATAAAATTTACTAATTCTCAAAAACCATTTTGTAATATAGATCAAAGGCCCTTTCAGTGACTCTGCCTGATTCTCTGACTACATGGGAAATACAAGGTGTTGGCATTTCAGATAAAGGTAAGCATCAGGACCTCACTACGGGTAACCAAAATAATTAGTGAGCTTTTGGATTTAGTTTTCTTTTGCAAGACATTTTCCTTTCATAAGAATGGCCATACTGGGTCCATCTATCCAAAGGTCCATCTGTCCCAGGATCCTGTGTTTTCAACAGTGGCCAATGCCAGGTGCCCCAGAGGGAATGAACAGAACGGATAATCAAGTGATCCATCCCCTGTCGCCCTTCCGTAGCTTCTGGCAAACAGAGGCTAGGGACACCATCCATGTCCATCCTGGCTAAAAGCCATTGATGGACCTATCCTCCATTAACTTATCTAGTTCTTTTTTGAACGCTGTTACAGTCTTGGCCTTCATAACATTCCTCTGCAATTTTGCCACCTCACTCTTTACCCCTTTTTCTGGATCATTTATGAATATTTTGAACAGGACTGGTCCCAGTACAGACACTGGGGGACACCACTGTTTACCTCTCTCCATTCTGAAAATCCACCATTTATTCGTACCCTTTGTTTTCTATCTTTTAACCAGTTACTGATCCACAAGAGGACCTTCCCTCTTACCCTTGACAGCTTACTTTGATTAAGAGCCTTTGGTGAGGGACCTTGTCAAAGGCTTTCTGAAAATCTAAGTACACTATATCCACTGGATCCCCCTTGTCCACATGCTTGTTGACCACCTCGAAGAATTCTAGTAGATTGGTGAGGCATGATTTCCCTTTACAAGAACCATGTTGACTCTTCCCCAACAAATTGTGTTCATCTATGTATCTGACAATTTTGTTCTTTACTGTAGTTTCAACCAGTTTGACCGGTACTGAAGTCAGGGTTAACGGCCTGTAATTGTCGGGATTACCTCTGGAACCCCTTTTGAAAATTAGCATCACATTAGCTATCTTCCAGTCATTTGGTACAGAAGCTGATTTAAATGATAGGTTACAAACTACAGTTAGTAGTTCTGCAATTTCACATTTGAGTTCCTTCAGAACTCTTGGATGAATGCCCATCTGGTCCTGGTGGCTTATTACTGTTTAGTTTATCAGTTTATTCCAAAATCCAATCTAATGACACCTCAATCAAGGACAGTTCCTCAGATTTGTCATCTAAAAAGAATAGCTCAGGTTTGGGAATCTCCCTCACATCCTCATGCATGAAGACTGATGCAAAGAATTCATTTAGTTTCTCCGCAATGGCTTTATTGTGCTTGAGTGCTTCTTTAGCACCTCATCCAGTGGCCCTACTGGTTGTTTAGCAGGCTTCTTTCTTCTGATGTGCTTAAACATTTGTTTGCTGTTACTTTTTGAGTCTTTGGCTAGCTGTTCTTCAAATTCCTTTTTGGCCTTCCTAATTGTATTTTTACATTTCATTTGCCAGAGATTATGTTCCCTTCTATTTTCCTCACTAGGATTTAACTTCCACTTTTAAAAGGATGCCTTTTTGCTTCCCACTGCTTATTTAACTCTGTTGTTTAGCAAGAGTGGCATTTTTTTGTTTCCCTTAGTATGTTTTTTAATTTGGGGTATACATTTAGGTTGAGCCTTTGTTATGGTGTCTATAAAAAGTTTCCATGCAGCTTGCAGGGATTTCACTTTTGGCACTGTACCTTTTAATTTATGTTTAATTTACCTCCTCATTTTTGTGTAGTTTCTCTTTCTGAAATTAAATGCTACAGTGTTGGGCTGCTGTGGTGTTTTCCCCACCACAGGGATGTTAAATTTAATTATATTATGGTCACTATCACCAAGCGGTCCAGTTATATTCACCTCTTGGACAAGATCCTGTGCTCCACTTAGGACTAAATCAAGAATTGCCTCACTTCTTGTGGGTTCTGGGACTACCTGCTTCAAGAAGCAATCATTTAAGGTGTCAAGAAACTTTATCTCTCCCTTCCATCCTGAGGTGATGTACCCAGTCAATATGGTGATGGGGAATTTCAACTATTATTATTAAGTTTTTTATTTTAATAGCCTCTCTAATCTCTCTGAGCATTTCATAGTCACTATCACCATCCTGGTCATGTGGTTGGTAATATATCCCTACTGCTATATTCTTGCTATTAGAGTATGGAATTACTATCCGTAGAGATTCTAGGGTACAGTTCGGTTCATTTAAGATTTTTACTTCATTTGATTCTATGCATGCTTTCACAGAGAGTGCCACTCCCCCACCAGCATGACCCGTTCTGTCCTTCTGATATATTTTGTACCCTGGTATAACTGTGTCCCATTGATTATCCTCATTCCACCAAGTTTCTGTGATGCCTATTATATCAATACCCTCATTTAATATGAATCACTCTAATTCACCTATCTTATTATTTAGCATTGATAAATAAGCACTTTAAAAACTTGTCACTTTTTAGCTGTCTGCCATTACGTGATGTAATTGAATGAGACTTTTTTCATTTGACTGTTTCTCGTCAGATCCTTCTCCTATTTTATCATCTTCCATCCTCTCCTCTTTACTAGGACATAGATAAACTCCATGAATAGATCCTCCCCTAGCAAATGTCGCTGTCTGAACCATGTGCTCCTCCGCACCTATCGATTTTCCCTGAGCCCTTAGTTTAAAAACTGCTCTATGACCTTTTTAATTTTAAGTGCCAGCAATCTGGTTCCATTTTGTTGTAGGTTGAGCTCATCCTTCCTGTATAGACTCCCCCTTTCCCAAAAGTTTTCCCAGTTCCTAATAAATCTAAATCCCTCCTTCCTACACCATCGTCTCATCCATGCATTGAGACCCTGCAGTTTTGGCTGTCTTAACTGGCCCTGTGTGTGGAACTGGAAGTATTTCAGAGAATGCTACTGTGTTGGTCCTGGACTTCAATCTCTTACCTAGCAGCCTAAATTTGGCCTCCAGGACATCTCTCCTATCCTTCCCTATGTCTCTGGTACCTACATGTACCGCAACCACCGGCTCCTCAGCACTACACGTAAGTCTATCTAGATGTCTTGAGATATCCAAGATTCTCTTTTCCTTCCCCACTAATATATAATTTAGCTGAACATTATCCCTTGACCATCAGTATCATGGGAAAACTGCTCCTAGAGGCTTGGAATGCTGAAAGTATCCTGGCCTATCTGATAAATAGCCTTCATGTTTGCTGGCCAGATCTCTTGAAACGCCAGGAACAGAAACTAATACTATGTATTATTAGCAAGAGAGTGCCATTCTTTAGCCCTGTTGGTCCATGAAATATCATACATTAAAATTGTCATATTTTGGTTACCCTCTTTTGTTTTTACTTTTTGTTTAATTCTGGCTTGATTTTACCACTATCTGTAAAACTGTAAGCACCAGAACCAATTTTATACACCATCTGAAAACTTCTAATCCTATTTGTCAAATGGAATAAAGCATCAACCTTTGATGCCTGGAATCTGTGAGAATCTTTTATGCAAAAGCATCATGGAAATTAATTTTGGGTGTCAAGAAAGACAGACTGTAATCAGAGTAATCTGATTTTAAAGCATGTCATCTAGTTTACTGTTTTTTCAATATGCTTGTTGTTTGAATATCTGTTATGTACTTCTCAGAAGTTAAAAATTAAAAAAAAATGTTAATACTTCTGCCTTGGCTGCGATTCTGTTTTACATTTGTCATATAGGAGGCTAAAGAGAAAAAGAAAATTCCACAATAAGATCTCAAGAGAGGAAGTGACTTAATTGTTTGAAGAAAGGGAGGAGCAGAGAGTTAGTGATAGATGGGGTAGTACAGCTGAAAGAGAAAATCCTAGCACTAGGAAGGAGAGAACTGAGAAGAAACTGGAGGAGGAGGACTGGAGTGAGCACAAGGAATTAGGCAGGGAGCAACTCAGAAAGAGAAAGTGGAGCAAATCCCTGATGATTTCAGATAACCCAAGCTGACAATTTCAAAGTAGATTTTGTAATTTGATAGGAAACCAGAAAGGTGACATGGGTGTGAGGAGTGATATAGACCTGCTTCTTGGAATGAGAGAATAGTCTGCATAAAATGTGTGCTTCTGCTTATATCATACTGTGCTATTATGTTTTTAATTCTTCCTAGGTATATGTGTTGCTGATGCACTCCAAGTGCAGGTTTTAAAAGATGTTTTCCTGAGCATGCATATACCTTATTCTGTTGTGCGTGGAGAACAAATTGAGTTAAAAGGATCTATTTACAACTACAGAGATTCCAGAATGATGGTAATTTGTGGATTTTCTGAATTTTATATAAGTAGTACAGTATTATGATGAACTGACAAAGGATTTGTTTCTGCAGTTTTCCAGTCAATATGCATGAGTCAAGATTCTCCAATTGTTACAAAATGCAGCATGCTACTTCATAATTTAATTAATTTTATTCCTGTAGCACCCATCACATTGTATTTGGGCACAATTTGAAAGTTCTGCATCAAGACAGAAACAAAAGGTGTGCTTGTAGAATATCCTGGTGTGTGGCCTAGCCAGTTCTCAATGGGAGGTGGTGAAAAAAGGAAGCCAAAATGGCATAAGTGGAACTGACACGTGAAATGACTTGCACTAAATTCTGAAGCCAGCTACCAATGGACTCTAGTGAATATAATCATGGATGGAGTTTCTACTTATTAGCTTCCTGAATTGAGAGGGCAGCGCCCTGGATCAAATCTGGAAAAAACTTTAAGACTGAAGAATAAACAATTTTGTACATCAAGAAATGCACTAACCTTTGCATCTTTCTGCTTCACTCTCTATTCTAGTCCTTCCCTCCCACTGGTCAGACACAGACTACATGTTTGAGGGCCCACTGTGTTAGCTTTGGTAGAAAAATCTTGGATAGGATAGGACAGGGAAGGAGGGATCAGTTCAGTAGTAGTAGCAGAAGCATTCAGCAACATAATAAACTTTTTTCTTTTTGTAGCATCCACCTTCTCCTCTCATATAAAAGTACAGTGCACAAAATAATTTTTTTAAAGATGGCTGCTGTACTAATACGATGTCCCAGTTATCACCCTCACCTCCTTGCTTGGATGTTGTATCCCTTTTCCTTACCCTTTGTCTGTCTCTTTTTAAACTGCATGCTCTTTGGGGCATAGGGACTGCATCTTCCTCTGTGTTTTGAAATTATGTAACAACTTTTGTGTTCTATTCTAATATAAATAGTAAAAAATAAATAATATAACACTTCTGCTTCTGCTCAAAATTTGAGTTAGAAATTTCAAATGGAAGGTGGTTTTCTTGGTTGCACATTTTTGAAAGCAAATGCCTGGAGATTTAATAGAAGAGCAAAATTTTAGTGGTGAAAAATACACTGAAACAGAACAGTGAAATTTTACAGAAAAAATGTTGCAAAGAAAAATTATATGCAAATGTATATATGATGCCTAGTGCTATCGCTCCCTGATCCTTAGTTCGGGCCTCTGTGTGCTATAATGCAAATAATAACAATAATAATAAAGTTAATCACTTTTACAGATTGCTAACAATGGTAAAATTGTTTAGTGTAATCTAACACTCAATGTAACATTTATTTTTAATCTTTTTAAATCTTTTCTGATGTTTCAGTTCTGTGTTAAAGCAACAGTTGGAGATGGAATCTGTTTGTTCAAAGGCTCTGCAAGTGCTCAGCAAGGGTTACAGAGTTGTAAATTTCAGAACCTAGCTGGCTATTCTGTTGCATCAGTTACATTCAGAATACTCCCTCTGGAACTAGGTCTTCATACAATTAACTTTACATTGTTGGCTCAACAGAACAGTGAAGTTTTAGTGAAAACATTGCGTGTGGTGGTAAGACCAAAAGCTTCCTTAGAACTTTTGCTCTTTTTGAATAGATTAAGTCATAATGAATGGATGGTATTTTTTAAATATATGAAATCATAATATGAACATGACTGCATTTGACTTATTAAATCCAGGATTCATATGTAATTTACTTGTGTTAAAAAGTGCGTATCATTCTTTTGGGTGCTGTAAAATAACAAATAATACACCTACAAATAGTCTTGTCATTCTGTTTAACAGATCTATCAGTAGCAGCAGTTGTTAAACAATCTCTATTCTGATGTGTATAAAAAGGCATAAAACATTTGCCTGATCCTGCGGTCCTTTCACATATAAAACTCTTGTTTACTTCATTGAGAGTTATGCCATGATGCAACTTCAGGATTGGGCCCTTATGTGTTTACTTTTTTAAATGTGTGGATTACAGTGGTTGACAACTAGCAGGCAAATAGGTGTAAATATGATGTGTGTAGCTTGTGACTTAAAATAAGCAAATAGAGTATAGAATATTGATAATGTAGTTTACATCAGTTCTTGAAATACTTAAATATATTTATTGTAAAGATATATTTATTAGAGTTTTATAATTCCCATAGACTTTATTTACATCGGTTGCTAATTTTGGTTGAAGATTTTGTTTTGAAAACAAATGGCTGGTAGCAGCAGCATAAAACCTTCAAACTGAGAATTAGAGAAAGATTATGTGGGTTTGATTGTATGATACAGTATTTTAAAATTATTGCTTTAGTCAGTGTGTTAAATTAAACAAAGTACTTTGATGTACAGCTTATTTTGGCCTCATCTTGATTGCAGCCAGAAGGTATTAAAAGAGAACTTCATGCAGGCTTTTCTCTGGATCCACAAGGTGTTTATGGTATGGAAAGTAATTTTGTATCTTCTTATTTGTTCTTTTACTCTGCAATCTCAGACAAACATCAAAATCAGTAGTTCTTCATGGCATAACGTTCACATATCTCTACTGTGAAATTGCATGCCCTAGCACACAATAATGGAGTCCCTTTCAAAGTAGCTAGCCATTTTGATTAATTGGAATGGTTAGAGGAACATTTACTCATATCTTATATGGCATGCAGACTTTGAGATTTTTCTAAATTTACCTGTGCAGGAAAACCAATTACCAAGTGCTGCTTTCCCTAGAATAGAAAATAATCCAGTTTAATCAGAGATTAATCTATACCCCAAAATTCTGATCAAGACTAGAACTTTTCTAAAGATCCAAGTATTAGTTTAATTTATTATGGAATTAGGATCTGGATCTGAACTTTTTCAAAACTGAGAATTGTTTGAATCTGGATTTTAGACCCAACTCTAGTTTTCATGATTTTTTGTGTTGGTTTGCTAAATTGGCAAATAGCTATGGCCTCAAACCTGACCCAGCAGGGCTGCTGGGATCTAAATTCTGCAATTACATAGGTAATGCTATAAATATGTTGTGATATATATGTATTTATTTCCAATTGCAGGTATAATCAGAAGACGACAAGAATTTCGACACAGGACACCATTAGATCTGGTCCCCAAAACGAAAATTGACAGGACTGTGAGTATAAAAGGTAAATTAGAATGACATGTATGCAGTATTTTATATTTAGTTTCTATATACATGCTTGCTGTCTTTCTTAATTTCCTTTTTTTCTGCTCTACCCACCTGACTATACTCTCAGGTTCTCTCTTTCTTTTGAGGAAAGGCTATTTAGACCAGCCTTTTATTTAGAGATTATCTTGTCTTAAAATCCTATCTTTATTAGTAGATTTTAATAGAAAATTATTACAGTATCTCTAAATATTATGAGCGAAATTCCACCTTCAAATATATACCGTTACCTCGATATAACGCCAACTGATATCATACCAATTTGGATATAACACGGTTAAGCAGTGCTTCGGGGGGTGGGAGGGGCGGTGGCAGGGCTGTGCACTCCAGTTGATCAAAGCAAGTTCAATATAACATGGTTTCACCTATAACGCGTTAAGATTTTTTGGCTCCCAAGGACAGCGTTATATCGAGGTAGAGGTGTATTTGCACAACTCCCAATTAAGTCAATAAGAGTTATGCCTGTTCAGTATTTCTGAGGCAGCAATTAACCATGTTGTTTTTCTTCACAGGACAGTTTATGGGTGAGGTAATCTCTGCTGTTCTCAAACGTGAAGGTGTCCAGTTTCTTACTAATTTGCCCAAGGGCAGTGCAGAGGCAGAGCTCATGAGTATTGCTCCAGTATTTTATGTCTTTCACTACCTGGAAAAGTCTGATAACTGGAATTTACTTGGCCCTGAAACCATAACATCAAGAGTTAACATGAGGAGGAAGATGAAAGAAGGTAGAAAAATTTGGTCTCCAATTTCTGGTTTCATTTGAAAGTTCTAAGGACTTGTAGGTACTGTTGGATAGGAAAGTTAATGTTTAATATTTGATTAAAATGTAATAAAGCTAATGTATTTTAAAAAAATTATTTTTAACTAAAACTGTGGGGTTAGCTATGTTTCACATAATGTTTCTGTAGTGGTTGAACTATAAAATTGCTTGAAGAACTGACACCTATGTTGCACACCCTATAAAATAAGATCATATTTTATTTAAAGTTTTAGTTGACATGCACAATTAGCATAATTTAATATTATCTCTTTGAGTTGGAAGTTAACCATTTGCTGCTTTTTTAGAAACAAAACAATTAAAGGCCAGTTATCAAGGGGAGGTTAATTTTTCTTCTGAACGAAGAAACATAATTCGAATAGAAATTAGTGCTTCAGAAACACTGTCTGGTTTATGCATATCTTAGGTATTGTAAGCATCCTGTCATTCAGAAACAGAGACTTCTCGTACAGCATGTGGAAAGACGGGACGTCCAGCACTTGGTGAGTTAAAATGATTTTATTTTAGTGGATCTGAAAGGTTTGATTCAGTCCTGTGTTTTCACAGTGATGAATGTTTAAGGGCCATATTTTGTATTGCCTTTAATCTGTGCACAGTACTCCATCAATACCACTGTTAGTTCCACTTATGGATCATGGGCAACACTTTTGCCTAAGTATTTAAAGGAAGAAGTGACTCTCAGTGACTAATTGCTGATGGTTCAGAGAAGGGTGGAATATCTCCCACAATACACCAAGACTATTGTACAGTATTATATTTAAGGAAAAATCACCTTCCTGTGCTCTGTAGAGATCAGCTCATACACTGCAGCATGAGATTTGATTAACTTTATTTTACAATGATAATTTAAAAATACTATTGATCATTGCCACAGGGTGCCTCTGTGGCTACCCAGTATACCTCACTGCCTGGCTAGCTCATGTGGCCTCTCAGACACACGCACCAGGTTGTTACCTTTTCACCACCAGATGTGTATTTATTCCTTCATTGCAAAGTATAACAGTGGACTGCAATCTTACAGCAAGAGGAGGTTTCCCTCCAGCCTTCACTCTTTGAGCCAGTCTCATAGTCCAGCTATATTGGAAAAAGAACAGGAGACAGTGTATGTGGTTTAATTAGGTCACAATTTAATTATTAATTTTCTGGGTGTACCTGGCAGATAAAAGTGTACAGTGCGGGTAATTCCATGATCATTTTAATATATACCTGAGGGCTTCCATCAGTCCCCCAACCCTTTCCATCCTGGTCCCCAGCCAACCCACTGCTGGGATCTTGCAATGCTCCCCTCCTCCCCGCCTCCCCAAATGAGGGTTAAGGTGGGCTATAAAGGAGGGAGGGTTGGCTCCCTGCTGCGCCAGTCATAGGAGCCCTGAACGCTCCTGTTTCCACTTCTTTAACAACATGTATCTGCATTAAATCCCTTACTAATCCCTTTATCCCTTCTCTATGGAGAATCTGTATTGGACGTCCACTCCACATTTATATACTGAGTTGCAGCATTATAGCTTAACTCCTATTCCATGTTTGCCCCAGCTAAGTCTCCCCTGAACCCGCTGTGGAGAAGGCGGGAAAAACCTCACACAGTGCCTTGGTCAATCTGTTGGTGAGGGGAAAATTCCTTCCCAGCTGCACAAGAAAGGAACAGCTAGCACAGTGCCCACAGTGGATCCTGACCAAACTTGATATTGCACCACTTCCCTGGATGGGAGAGTGGGTGCATCTCCATCTGGTTTGGGTAAAAGAGGGTTTCACCTGTCTTAGTTTGTACTTATACCCATCCCCTGGGAACGGAGGGGAGGATGGGTCAGTGTCCCCACACTGTCCTCTCTGAAGCTGTGGCAAAAGTCACTCTTTCCTCTCCATCCCTTAAAGAGGTAGACGCCTTTCCCTAACAAACCAGACAATTCCCCCTTTAATTCCTCATTTAAAGTGCGGAGCAGTCACCCCCTGAGCTTTCCTTCTGATCTCCCCCTTGCTTCCTATATCTTCCACTTATATCCTCCCATCATTAGCCCAGTGATTACAGGTGCTCATAATCCCCCAACAGAAAGTGTTTAATTGCTTGTAGCCACATCAGTGACCAGGGTGCTACTAAGAGTGCCCTGTCACAGTCATACATTTGGCCAGCCATTCTGAAAGGGCTGCAAAAAGGTTTAATTGACCCATAGCAACAAACAGTAAACCCAAATCTTGAGTAATGCAAGTTTGTGCCTAAATAGGTGCTCTCTATTTATTTTGGAATTTTAAACTACCCAAAAAAAAATCACCACACACACTGAACAAAACATCTATATTTTGCTCCATTTCCTTCACAGGTTGACAGCTTTTGCCTTAAGGATTTTTGGACAAGTTAGTCAGTATATTACTCTGGATCAAATTTCTGTTTGTAATTCACTGATGTGGCTGATTGAATATTGTCAAATGACAGATGGGTCCTTCAAGGAACTTTCAAGTTATCAGCCAGTAAAACTACAGGTATGATCAGTGAACATGTTTTATTTGTGCATATATTAAGGGCTGAAGTTGCCGTAAGGTACTCCACTATTTGACACACAAGCTGTTTTAGGCCCTGATTCAGCAAAGCACATAAGCAAGTACTTAAATGCTATGCTGAATTAGAGATTTATAGATAATTTTGCTATAATTCACTGAGTTATAATACATGTTCACACAGCTCTCCTTCTAAAATCACTTTTACAGTAGCGCAGTCTTTCAAATTTCATTGTATTTTTCAGCTACAAATACCTGTTTGTTACTTCTTAGATGCTGCAAAAGCAGCATGTATATTGTCTTTTTCTAATCATGATATACAAGTCCTGAAAAAGTATTGGCTTGTCATTACTTTTACATGTATTTTTGGTCTAGTCTGTTTGTTTGTATTTTTTTAAATATATTAACCTCTTCACAAAAGAACACTTCTTTTCAATGTAAAAATAAAATTGCTATTGAACTGATAATTCTTACCGAAATTTTTCTTTAGTTTCTCACCTAAACTGTAAAATATTCTTTTTATCAATTGACCGCACTGTTTCTAACTAGCTTTATTTACGTATTTGGATTTTTTTTAGGGTACTTTGCCTAAAGAAGCCAAAGAAAAAACTTTGTATCTCACAGCTTTTTCTGTTGTTGGACTTGCAAAGGCCATTCACTTATGTCCAACACAGGTATGTAATGCTTTCATTTCTCCAATGAGGCCCTGTCATAGTATCTTTCCCCAGTCTGAACCTTAGAGTCCAAAAGTTGGGGTACTAGCCTTTGGGTTGATGAATTTGAGGTCCACCAAGGATTGGTGGATAGCTGACACTTGTGCCCCCGTGTCTCTCCACGCAGTAATCTTTTTTCTGCCCACTCTCAAAATTTCCCTTCGCTCCAAGGGTATTTGAGAGGCATCTGGGCCTGGGGATCCTTGGTGTGAGGGTGGTGTAATGAACTGCACTCGGTTGGGGTTCTTTGGGCAGTTGGCCTTTATATGTCCCAATTCATTACATTTAAAGCATCGCCCAGCTGACTGGACACTGGGCTGAGGTGGGTTACTGGAGACTGGTGAGGTGGGAGAATAGGGCGTCTGTGGCTTTCCTTCGGTAGTAGGTGGGG
This sequence comes from Gopherus evgoodei, assembly GCF_007399415.2. Classification (NCBI taxonomy): domain Eukaryota; kingdom Metazoa; phylum Chordata; order Testudines; family Testudinidae; genus Gopherus; species Gopherus evgoodei. Next base: position 21,121,310 of record NC_044337.1, on the reverse strand, counting down.
TCTTGTGCTGCCCTCGGTTATAGGGTTTATTGTCGGTGTGCCCCCTGGGGTAGTCGCTCCCCTTGACAGTAGCTTTTTTCTTTTCTGCCACTTCCATCCATTTGGCTCCAATCTCCCCCGCCTCGGTTATCGTTTTGGGTTTCCCATCTCGGATGTACCTCTCTATTTCCTCAGGAACACCATCTAAGAACTGCTCCATTTGTATCAGGAGGTGCAGCTCATCCATATTGTTAACCTTTGTTCCTGATATCCAGGCCTCATAATTCTTTGCAATGTGGTAGGCGTGTCGGGGGAATGACACATCTGGGTTCCATTTTAGGGTTCTGAACCGCCGACAGGCATGTTCAGGTGTTATCCCCATTCTGTATCTGGCCTTGTTTTGAAAAAGTTTATAATCGTTCATATTCTTCTTAGGCATTTCAGCCGCCACCTCCTCTAAGGGTCCACTGAGCAGTGGCCTCAGCTCTATCATGTACTGGTTTTCAGAGATGCTGTATCCATGGCAGGTCCTTTCAAAATTTTCTAAGAAGGCTTCAGTGTCATCACCTGCCTTGTAGGTGGGAAATTTTTTGGGATGTGGAACAACAACTGATGAAGTGTTGTTAGGATTGGCTGTGTTCTGTTGCTTAGCCTGTTCTAATGCCAGGGCCTGTTGGTGTGCCTCCCTTTGGAACTCCATTTTTCTTCTGTGGTCTGCGTCTTTGCCTTCTTGTTCTTTTTTGTAGGCTTCCTCTTTGGCTGCTTGTTCTCTTTTCTAGGCTTCCTCTTTGATTTTTTCTTTTCTTTTTTTCAGCTCCACCTCTTTTTCTCTTATTTCTATTTCTTTTTGTTTTCTTTCCATGTCTCGCTTGTGGTCGGCGTCTCTGAGGTGTCCCTCTGCATCCAGTTTTGCCAGTTCCTGTTTCAGGTCCTTGGTAGTCATGGTTCCTGCTTTCTTGTGTTGGGGTGCCCTCTGATGTTTTACTGCCTGAACTGCTGCTTCTTTGTTGCCTAGCAACCATGCCTTTCACATAAAGTAAAAAGAAATAAAAGACCCTTTCATTTGCAGATGTGTTTTGCTGGAGTTTGTTGCTGGCCACTTAAGCCTGCTTCGTTTAACAAAAGACTCTTGTTAAACCTTAATCTCTCTGCCTTCAGTGTACTCAGAAGGAAGAGAGAAAGGAAAAAAAAACCTGCAGACTTGCTTTTAAAAAACCCCTTTTCTCTGCTTATAAGCAGCTAGCAGAGAAAAAAGAAAAATAATAATCTTATTGGCTTTTGCTTTCTTATCCTAACGCTGCACACCATGTCATAATATAATTCCCAGTTCTGAACCTTAGAGTCCAAAAGTTGGGGTACTAGCATGAATTCCTCTAAGCTTAATTACCTGCTTAGATCTGATAAGCTGCCACCAGTCAGGAATTCCAGTGCCTGATACACTCTGGTCCCTGCAAAACCTTCCCTGGGGACCCCAAGACCCAAATTCCTTGAGTCTTACAACACAGGGGAATAAACCATTTCTCTCCCCTTCTCCTCCCCTCCAGGTGTTCCCTCCCTGGGCTTCTGGAGAGATATACAGATTCAAGCTCCGTGAATCTAAAACAAAGGGATTCCACCCTTCTCCCTCCCTGTTAAGTACAGACTCAATTCCCTTGAGCCTCAACAAGGGGAAAAAATCAGACAGGTCTTAAAAGCAAAACTTTTAATAAAAGAAAAAAAGAATAAAGAAATCACTGTAAATTCAAGATGGAATATTACAGGATCTGTCAGCTTTTAGAAACTGGAGAAAAAGCCTCCTCCAGCCGAAATACAATTTAAAATACTTCCAGCCAAATACACTTTAAAACTCTACCAGCCAGCTACACATCTGCAAATAAAGAAAACCAATTAAAAAGATTATAACCGCCTGTTCCTTACTAGATACTCACTATTTTGAATATATAAGAGAGTGTAGCAGGGAAACTGGCAAGAAACCTGGTTGCACGTCTAGCCCCTTCCAGGACCCAGAGAAAACAAAGCAAAACCCAAAAAACACAAACAAAGGCTTCCCTCCACTGAGATTTGAAAGTATCTTGTCTCCTAATTGGTCCCCTGGTCGGGTGTTTGGTTCCCTGTTTGTTAACCCTTTACAGGTAAAAGAGACATTAACCCTTAACTATCTGTTTATGACAGGCCCCAGGCAATCATATTCTGTCTTCTGTGTTCTGCTGTCCTTGGATTTCCCCCTTCACCCTTCCCCCCAGCCCTGACCCAGAGGCAAGTCAGGATTGATCATGAGGATCTATGATTCTCTCTCAACCCAAACCACCCACAAACCAAAGCTCTTTTCTTTTATCATAAGAGTTACTTCCAGTGTCAAGTGTTAATATATACATGGTGATTTAGCCTTTAGTGAGCCACAGTGGTGATGCAGCTTCCAAAAGAAGCAAAAGAACAAACAAGGTCATTTACCTGGGGTTTTGGTTGTAGAAGGTACTGTATAAATACATAATGTCTTGGTAATACAATAGATGATTATCCTTCCAATACATATAACCTCCTGTTCACCTTTTCAGAAAATCCAAGAAGCTAAAAATGCAGCAGAAGAGTATTTGCTGAAAAATGTGCAAGCTGCCCAAAGCACATTTACCTTGGCAATAGCTGCTTATGCTTTAGCTCTCATGGATTCAAACCATCCTGGTGCACGCTCAGCTTTCTCTGCAGTGAAGAAGGAAGCTCTTGTAAAAGGTATGACTCAGTAAACTATCTCTTCAACCTAAAGAACCTGTAACTGAAGTAGACAGTCTATAGGTAAGTGAGCAAAGTTTGCAGCACAGAGGAACTTGACCATAAAGATTCTTTCAGATGAATTGAAATATTTAATAAGTTATAATACATGTTCTTCTTCAAGTGCTTGCTTGTGTCGATGCCATTGTAAGTGTGCGGTCGTCTGAGGCTTTTGCCTTAGTGGTATCTGTAGGGCCAGCTGTGGCACTCTGGAGTGCTGCACTCATGCCATGGTATATCAGACGTTGCTGGTCCTATGCCCTCTCAGTTCCTTTTTAACACCCATGGTGTTCAGTCAGAGCACTTCTATCTCTGGCTTCGCAAGTGGCTAGTGATTTATCTTCTATCCTCGCCTTTTGCTTCTAGCTGTAAATAGTTAATTGTTTCATAGTGGCTGGAGTTCCAGTTTACAGCGCTCCCCTTTGGCCTGTCCTTGGCCCCCAGGGCATTCACAAAATGCGTGGCACCAGTTGCAGCTTACCTGAGACGTCGGGGAGTCCAATCTCGATGACTGGCTCATCAAGAGCAGGTCTCCGGAGCAGGTGCAAAGGAGCCTCGATCTGGTACGTTCCACCTGCAGTGACCTCGGCCTGTTAATAAACACTGAAAAGTCCACGTTAATTCCAGTCCAGTGCATAGAGTTTATTGGTGTCAGAAGGGTACTGGCCTTCTACATAGATAGAATGAAGCCGTTCCGTAAGTCAAAGCAGTTGTTAGTTGCTGTCACAGAGAGGATGAAGGGTCGCCCAGTGACTATAATCATGGATCACTGCCTGCATCCATTACTGTTATAAGTTGGCAAAGGTGCCCCCACTGGCGATCATGATGGCTCACTTGACTAGGGTGCAGATGTCCTTGGCAGCCTTCCTCGCTCAGCTGCCGATTCAAGAAATTTGTCGGGCCGCGACCTGGTCGTCCGTGCACACGTGCACTTCACGCTTTGCGCTAATTCACCAAGCTGAAGGTGACTCTAGTTTCAGCAGAGCTGTACTCAATCGGCAACACTGTGAATTCCAGGCCCACCGCTGGGAATATTGCTTTCGAGTCACCTAGAATGGAATTGACATGAGAAAGCACTCGAAGAAGAAAAAACGGTTACCTACCTTTCGTAACTGTTGTTCTTCCAGATGTGTTGCTCATGTCCATTCCATTTCCTGCCCTCCTACCCCTCTGTCAGAGTAGTCAGCAAGAAGGAACTAAGAGGGCATAGGGTCAGCGGCGCCTGATATACTGTGGCATGAGCGCGGCACTCCAGAGGGTGCCACAGCCGGCCCTACGTATACTGCTAAGGCAAAAGTCTCCGACGACCGCGCATGTTGACGTGCGCACACCTACAGAGTTTCCATCTCCTTTCAAGAAATTCAGTATGGGGGTTTCATTGAACAGTGTAAAAGCAGATGGATGACTGTTATAGTGATTTGTATGTACATGATATTAGGGCTGCCTTAACAAAACTATAGGATGCAGAGGGGACTTAGAAGAGCAATTCTCTTGCCTTGTGGTCCTCACTAGCATTTTGATTTCAAAATGCACAATTCGATTCCATTACAAGTTGCTGATCTTAACAATTTTTTAATATTTAGTTTCTGTTAATATGTACAACATAGAAGTATAAAACATGAAAATTAGTGGTAATATAGTTAAAAATCACTTGTTACTCGTTTGTAAATACCCTGCAATACATCAAACTCCTCTGTTCCCAAGATCAACAGAATACAAATCTACCACCATCTGTTTCACTACGAAGATAGCAACAAAGGAATAGTGTCTTCTTTTCCTGTTAGAGAATGAAACTGTGTTTTGCACAGGTCACATTATATTCAGAGGTTAAAATAGCCTTTGGGCATAAATGGAGCAGAATTCCATCTCTGATAAAAACAGAGGGAGAGCTTCTCCTCTCCCTGACTTGGGTAAGCAGTACTCCCCCTCCAGCTTGGCTTGTGTGGAGCTCCCCCTCCTGTTACAATCTACATTAACCCCTGCTAATATTTTATTACTCTTCCAGGTGACCCTCCTGTTTATCGTTTTTGGAAGGATACTTCCACTAAACTAGATAAATATGTTCCTAATGCTGGCACTGCACAGATTGTTGAAACCACTGCTTATGCCTTGCTAACCACTCTGCTGAGTGGGGACAAAGTCTATGCTAATCCGGTTGTCAGATGGTTGTCTGAAGAGCAAAGATATGGTGGTGGATTTTATTCCACTCAGGTGTGTTTTTAAATATTTCTCTCCCATTCTTCAGATGATGAAATCAGAGAAGCCTTAGTAGGGTAGGGTGACCAGACAGCAAATGTGAAAAATCTTGACGGGGGGGATAATAGGAGCCTATACAAGAAAAAGATCCCAAAATCGGGACTGTCCCTATAAAATCGGAACATCTGGTCACCCTACAGTAAAGTAATGAGTGAGCCAAACTGATGACTTGTGTGTCCTGTATGTTGGGTGGGAATCAAAGGAAATTAGTACCATGACCTCCAGCTGCAGGTATATTACTTGCTTGGCAATACATGCAAATCATTACTTGTATATCTGCAGGCTTACTCCATTGACTTAAAATACAGCCAGATGAAAAATCTGAACCAGGAAAAAGCTCATTTTGACCAAAATTTCTACAAAATCAATATATTTTGTGACACTGAATTTGTCACTGTTTTTCACAAAAAATGAAAAACCATGTTTACAGATGAAAATTTTTTTGTATTAAAAACAGCAGATTCACTTGTGTTTTTAAAAAATGATTAGTGGAATGTCAGTGTTTTCCCATATGCTTTCTGACAAAAAGTCACCCTCGACCAAATTTGCTAATTCTTGCAAAGTCTCTGTTTTCGCAAATAAAATAATCTATGAAGTGAAAAACAATGATATAGCAATTTTGCACAGCAATAGTTATGCTTATTTACTAGCTTGCTTACTTTTAAAACATTTGTTTCCAGCAACTGTGCACTTATTTACAAACTTTTAATAACAATAAATTACACAAACATGCCCACAGAGGTAGTGTTAAATATCTTATCGTTTTATTAAGATTATAATAAAGTACTATTAAACTGCTTAACTGGTTAGGGTTACCACTATCTGTCTTCCTAAACAAGTGTCTGAGTAAAAAGTTTAATAATCAATTTTGTTACAGTTTTGTTTCCATTCCAGTAGTAATTCTTTCTAACTGATTTTTGACAGGACACAATTAACGCCCTCGAAGCCTTGACTGAGTATTCCCTTCTCGTTCAACGTCTTTCACTGAACATGGATGTCAAGGTGTCTTACAAGAATTATGGAGACCTTCAGCGCTATAAATTGACAGAAGAAAATTACATAGGAAGGACTGTGGAAGTGAGTGAATAGTTTTACCTTAGAAAAGTGAAAACAAATCTTATTAATAACTTGCAGAAATTCCTTTTAGAAAGAAAGTCTAGACACATTTTATAAAAAGAAAACGTGTGTATGAAAAATAGCATATGATTAACTTTTGTCTTCATCTACTAAGATTTAGTTGATGCAGCAAGTGATTAAAGGTTTCACTGATTCAGGACCACATCCTGGAAACACTAATTTACATGAGAAGTCCCACTGAATTCAGTAGGACTACACAAATGTAAACAGTGGCCTTTTGCGTGTAATCAGAAATGTAAAAAAGATCATCAGATGTGTGAGACTTCTATCTATTTGACTGCTGATTGTAGTATCTTAACTATTACTTTGCAAATACTTATATTTAATGTCAAATCATATTTATGTTTACATCTTTAGGCACCTTTGTACGATGACATATATGTAAGCACTGGGAGTAGCACTGGCTTAGCAACAGTAAATGTAAGTGGTTAAGCAAACATTTTTAAAGAAATGAAACCTTTTTTTTGGTCTTGTCAATATGAGCAATGAAAGGGATACAGAGAGATTTCCTCTATGTTCCCATTTCTGTTCCCTGGACCAAAGTGGCAGAAGCCATTTGGGATATAGAACTTGTCTAAAAAGGTGCAGCTCCATTTGCAATGATTAGTTACACCTGTTTTTACAGCAGCTCAACTCATTTATTTTAAGTCATGTGACTCCTAAAGTGTATAGTCTAATTTGGGAACATTTTGACAGCAGTAAAATAATTAAATTTCCTCAGGTGATTTATTTGTAGTGAGACAAGCAATGGAAATTCTTCCTTCCTCCCCCAATTAATCTGTTCCATAGTTCTATATATTTAGACCAAAATTTTGTAACAGTGCTTGCTAATTTGGAGTGTGTAATTGGAGATGTCAATTTCTAGGTGCCTCAAATTGGGGCACCGAAAAATGGAGAACCCCCAAATTAGTGAAAATTCTTGAAAAACACCTCAATAACTTTGTAATAGAGAATGTGCCTTCTCTTTATCTATTTTTTGTGCTTTGTATTATTGTTTATAAATATATTACAATGCTGTTATGGCATGCTATTTATCCTTTGGCTTCTATACCTCCAGGAATTTTACAAATAAATAATTGATTGCTACCTTTCAGAATAGAACAATACATAATTCACAAAGGCACTTCAGAAGGTGGTTGATATTTGTTATTCTTATATAATATAAACACAGGCACAACCTAGTCTCATATGCACAGGCTGGATTAATGTACATTTCAATTATTCTGTCCTCTCTTTATCCCTTTTCCTCTGCAATTTTCTAAGAGGTGTCATTACTGTACACCCATATATTAACTTACATGTGTGATATATTGCTATATTGATGTATACTTCTTCTTCAAGTAGTGTCCTTATGGGTTTGCCACTTCAGGATGCATATGCCCCATGTGCCTTTGATCAGTAATTTTTGGGAACAGTGCCTGTTCGGCCCAGCATGCACACCTCACATCTCCTTGTGCCATACAGAGTATACATAGAACTGTATGAATGAACCACCCTTGGTTCTTTCTTAGCTGCCCTATGGTCTGAGACAGAGCATCTAGCATGCCTGCTTTCAGCCTAGCAGTAGCTTAGCTTTTTTTATTCTAGTCTTCATATAGTTTAGTTTACCAATTTGTTTATTTTACTTTATTAGTCTGGTAGCCCCTTTTTTATCTGGGATTTTTTTAATTGAACATCTTTGTTCTCCACCACTTTTGAATGGCTCTGTCTTAAGGGTGGTCATCATTTGTTGTGCCAGGATCCCCAGGCCTTATGCACTGCCTTTTTTCTGCAGGAAGTCCATCTCCATTAGCAATGGACATTCTCAGTGTCTTCCCTGGGAGACACCCACATACTGGCAAAGTGTAAGATTTGCACTTCTTTTAAGAGCAGATCTAGAGTAAACAGAGAAATCAGATTTATATTGCTTATGATGGAGCAAGCTCTGAGACCAGCATCAGATCTTGGTTCAGAGGGCTCCTTGTACACTGGCCTTCAAGTGCACTTAGTGCCCTTTTGACCTCCATATCCCATGCACTGGGATTTTCACAGGATAAAGGTGCCAAAGGTACCACAGGCTCCAAAGAAGAGGAGTTCTGTATCTCCTACCAGAGCCCTCTTCAGAGAAATCTCAGTAACCTCAGAGAATGATTCTTTCAGAGACTGCAGGTCCCAGAGAGAATACCTTTGAGGCTGAGATCTGTCTTCGGATCATTTGCTGAGACAGGAAGTCATCTGTCTCCTATGCGTAGGGGCCATAGAAACAGTTCCAGCCCAGCACAAGGGGAAGGGATTCAATTCAAAGTATTGTCTGGTCCCCAGAAAGAATGGGGGATGGAGACCAATATTAGATCTCAGACTCCTAAACACCTTTGTGAATTTCAGGATGGTGACTCTCACAGCTTTAATTCTATCACTGGATTCTGGGGACTGGTTCGCAGTCCTTGACCGTCAGGATGTATATTTTCACATCACAATTCACCCCTTTCACAAGAGGTTTCTTCATTTTACAGTAGACTAGAATCACTACCAGTAGAGTGCTTCCTTTGGTCCTCCCTGCCCCAGAATGTTCTCAAAGGTCATGGCAGGTGGTCGCCGTTCACTTATGGCAACTAGGTATGATCGTCTTCCTTTACCTCAATGATTGGCTGTTCAAGGGCTGGTCGTACGATGAAGTTCCTTACACAGTAGAAACCACCTATTCCACAGGTTAGGTCTTCAATGCAACATCAAAAAGTCTACTTTGATCCCAGTACACTACAATGGTTTGATTTCATAGGGGCTTCTCTGGATGCCGTAACAGCCAAAGCTTACTTACCTGCGGTCATGTTTATGACCCCGACAAACCTAATTTCCAAAGTTCAAATAAGCCCCCTGACACTGACATCTAATTCTGCATATGACTGTCTGCCTTTAATCGTCTCCAAACGTGAACAGCTGCTTATCAATTTTGAGAATTGTTTTCTGTGCATGTTTTCTGTTAATTGTCTATTTTATTTGTACATTTATAGGTGAGGACTGTATATCATAAATTCAGTACTTCTGAGGAGACATGTAACTTTGAGTTGAAGGTTAATGTATTGACAGATAAAGGTAAAGAGCTAGTGGTGACTTTTAAAATCATGTTTTTGTTTTTCAAATTAATCACGACTGTACAGGAAAATGCATCTTGATTAACAAAGTGGTCAATATTATCCTGGGCACATAACTTTACCTTCAACCCAATCAATTTTTGGTGTCATTCGTAGCTGTTAATTTAACAATGCACAGCTATTACCTTGCAGAAGAAGGATCTGGGAGGGGAAGTCAGTGGGTTTAATTCTACAAGTACTGTGGACTTAAGTTAACCTATGTGAGTTTCATTTACTTAAGCAGATGTATAAGCACTTTGCTGGTTCAGATTATAAAAACTAAAATTTTGGCTAAGGTATAAATGAAAAATTATGTTTTTTGTTCATGAATAAAATGTGGGTTCCCATTAAAAGTTGGCTGAAAAAAATTATAAACAGTATTTGGCCCCTGAATACGAAAATATTTCATGAGAATCCATTCATATAAGAACGCTGCGGACTGGACAGCTGCTTCTGAAGAGCTATAAATGATTTGTTCTATTTAACATACAAAAGGCGAAAGAAGACAAGATGATGACCAACCTGAACGTTTAGAGGCCTGCGCAAAGTAAGTACAATTGATTTTTCAGTGACATAACTGAGCATTTCAATACTTTTACATGTCTAGGTATCTTTTAAATTTAATCCAAACTCTGAACTTCCTGGGTTCCAAGCTCTAGCCTACTCAGAATTCCCCACACAGGAGTGAAATTCCCAGCTGGCACTTAAATCATTGGAGCAGTGCCAAAGGTTACTATGAAGAGGTTACTTGTGCATTTCATGTTTTCTGAATGTTCAAAACTGTCGCCTTAACTAACTTTAGCGCACACATTTATAATTATTTTCCCTCACTTTTGAAAAACAAAATTAGAAGGAAAAAAGAGGTTAAAACATTCATCATCCACTTGCTAATAATGGCCACCTTGTGTTACTACTGCTGTGATCCTTGTTTCCCTCTTTCTACCCCTTTTTATGTGCATGTGTGTAAGCATGTTTAGGATCAGGGTCAAAGACTGTAAGCTCTCTGGGTTACGGACTCCTTTAGTTTTATGTTTGGATTGAGCCTCTGGCCACTACTGTAATGTAAATAATCATTGTAATCTCTCTTGATTTTATTGGTGTAAATCTGGAGTAAGTCAGCTGAAGTCAGTGACGTTGTTATGGATTTACAATGACATAAGTACGAGTAGAATTTGCCCAGAGGCTTTTCTGAGGATCATGCTGTACGTTCTAAGTTTTGGTTCTATCTATATTCATTTTTTTGTCCATTTTAGGTACAAGCCTAGTGAGAGAGAACCACAGTCAGGGTCTTCCCATGCAGTGATGGATATAACTTTGGTTAGCGGACTGGAAGCAAATACAGAAGATTTATCTACTGTAAATATTAAAGAACATTTTACCTTTACCTACAGTATTTATTGTCCTTCTGCTTTATATCTTTTTATGGTAGTAGCACAGATTTTCAACATTGTCTCTATCTTATTGCAAAGCATTTTTCTCATACTGATTGGAATAGTGTTCCTGAGTCTAGAGTCTGGGTTTTGCCCATTATGGCCTTATCCAGTTAAGTCAATGGAGTCAATGCCCTAGAGAAATGAGAGACAAATATGAAGTTTGGATCTGGACTCAGACTTCACCAAAGTTCAAGAATGTTGAGATTTCATAGTTTTAGTACATCTCTAACTATTATTTTTGTTGTTTTTATCCCAAAGGGATGAAAGAACAGTTCCCTTAAAGTATGGAATTGTTCATGACTAGGATCACATGGCAATACTTAAATAACTGAAGATCCATTTGTAGAAAATGTTTTACTCCTCAAAACCATACTAAAACCATTAAGCATAAAACTTTTATGGAAGACCATGTAAAATCTTTTAAATTATCTGATAAAACCTTTATCTTTTTTCCCCCTAGCTTGCAAGTGGAGTTGATCAGTTGATAACAAATTATGAGATAAAAGATGGACATATTGTTCTACAGATAGACTCGGTAGATCATCTTTTTTATTTCTTATGATTATTCACAGTTGGAAGCACTATTTTATTTCTTTAGTAACACAGAGCTTCTTTTTAGTGTCTTTCTAATTCATGCATCCTTCAAACAGGTGCCAGCTAATAAATTCATGTGTATTGCGTTCCGAATAGGGGAGATTTACCGTGTTGGCATGCGGAGCCCTGCCACATTCACTGTGTATGAATATCATGCACCAGGTATGTGTTCCAGTTCTTCATTGCTCTCAGAAGATTCTTTGAATCCTGTTAAGAATCTAACAGTTTGTCCCTTTTCCACAACTTTTAACCTACATTATATTAAGGCTTATGTCACAGTCACCATCTTTCTGGCTGAAGAAGTCTGGATGGTACTCTCTTGTAATTCAACTTTTTCATGCATTTATTTTTTCCTCTTCAATTCTGTAGATAAACAATGCACTATATTTTATAACCCCTATGGAAATGACAAACTTCTGAGACTGTGTGAAGGAGCTGAGTGCAAATGCATGGAAGGTAAACTTTGTGAAAAATGCCATTCTGTTTCAGTTAGTTGGAGAATACAGCTTAATACTTTGGGATCCTTGTCGGTGAAAGCACTATATAGAAGTGAAAGGAGCTATATATTCTATTTTAGAACAGCAAACGTTGCTTTTGCAATAAATTAAACATTCATTACATTCTAAACTTAAAAAAAAGATGTATGGAATTTAGCTGCACGACTCTCATTGACATTAGTTACGTTGACTAAATGGGAATTGAGTAGTTTAGCTCCATTGCTGCTATTTGAAAATTGCTTCTGTGTTACAGATTGCCATGAGCAAATAGAAATTAATTATACTTTAAAAGAGGGCTTGTGCTGATGTTGCTTCCTAGCATTAACATCGTATTTCTTTCACTAAACATAGCGGAATGCAGTCAAATGCAAAAGAAATTAGATCTAACAATAGCTGCTGATAGGAGGAGGGAAGCTGCATGCCAGCAAGTCATTGCATATGGTAAGACTTGAATGAGCAGTACATATTACTTTGAAAAACAAATGAACACTGTGTGATGAGTGATGATGAGATGCTACAGAGTGCACCTTTTATATTTTTATAAAGATTGCTTTGAGAGATGCAGCATTTTCAATATTCCTATAAGAACATTGGAGGCATGGGACTCTTGTTAACAACAACATGTTAATCATAAGGGTGAACATACCCATATTAGTGCCTGCAAATTAAAATAATTCAACATAGACAAAGGTAACTTCTGTGGAAATTACGTAGAGTTAATGGTCCCAACCTTTGAAGGAGCTGCCTGTCTCTTGAGAAGATCTGAGGACTCTCAACTCCTGCTTAAGTCAATAGGAATTGAGGTTGCTGTCTCTCTCTCAGGATTGGTTCCAGTACTTTATCATAGGGTATGTCTACATCTACAATTTTGCAGCGCTGGTTGTTACAGCTGTATTAGTACAGCTGTATAGGGCCAGCGCTGCAGAGTGGCCACACTTACAGCAACCAGCGCTGCAAGTGGTGTTAGATGTGGCCACACTGCAGCACCGTTGGGCGGCTTCAAGGGGGGTTCGGGGAACGCGAGAGCAAACCGGGGAAGGAGACCAGCTTCGCCGCGGTTTGCTCTCGCGTTCCCCGAACCCCCCTGCAAACCGCAGGGAAGGAGACCTGCTTGCTCGGGGGTTCGGGGAACGCGAGAGCAAACCGGGGAAGGAGACCTGCTTGATTACCAGAGGCTTCCTCAGGTATGCTGGTATACCTGCTTATTCCACGGAGGTCAAGAAAAGCGCTGGTAAGTGTCTACACTTGATTACCAGCGCTGGATTACCAGCGCTGGATCCTCTACACCCGAGACAAAACGGGAGTACGGCCAGCGCTGCAAACAGGGAGTTGCAGCGCTGGTGATGCCCTGCAGATGTGTACACCTCCTAAGTTGCAGCGCTGTAACCCCCTCACCAGCGCTGCAACTTTGTGATGTAGACAAGCCCATAGTGTCTTTAGATCTACTGGGGTAAAGACAGACTTCAATATATATCTTTCACTGAGTATTCTTTAAAATCAAACACATTTTTTTCAGAATTAAAAATCAAAGCCCTTGGTTATTTTCAGCTAAGTTTTGCAAAGTAAATTACTCTGTTTCAGATATGTCTGCAGTGCTTAAGGTTTGTTACAGGCTGTGATAATCTTGTTTCATTCCTGTGAAAGAATAGCATCACACTAGAATTGAAACTATACAACACATAGATTTCTCATTTTGCTGGCCAAACTAGACTGGAAAGAGTGCGAGAAGCCTTTCCCCTGTTGAAAAAGGTAATAAAAAATAGAAGCACAATTTTACACCAATCCCAGAGGACAGTGTACTCACCCACACACACTGTGTTTCTCTGGGTCTTGTAAGAGTCTCTGAACAGTGATGATTTGTTGTGCTGTTTAATGTGTTCTAATACTTAGGCACACATAAGGCAAGTTGTGAACAAAGTATCAGATGTAGTTGAGTTTCCTGTAATTTGTTGGTTAAAAGCAGATAATGTAATCTCTAACATTCTTCTCACATAGGCTTTGACTTTTTGTTGTTTGCTTTTCAAATGTTACCTCCAAAATACAAAAAGCGGGAACATGTCCCATAGAGTTATTTAAACATATTTCTGTTTTTTAAAGACTTATCAGTGCTGGGATCAGAACCATTTTAAGGATTTTGACTTTAAACATGTTTTAGGCTAGCGGCATTCTAGCATGGCTTCCGACCTGTGTGAAATTGGTATTTTTTCTGATAATATGCTAACCACACCATCCTGTCATCTACCTCCTGCTAGTCTATAGCATGGTTCTATAAGGCAGTTCTCAGATTTAAAAAATCCTTTCCACTTTAGTTATGGAAATCCATGATAGTCACGTTAACAAAATATGTTTGTAGCTAGCAGAGTTCTGCAATGGAACCTCACTGCCAGAGCCCTGGGGTAGCGGCGGCAGGAATCCAGCGATGATTTAAAGGGCCCAGTGCTCCAGCCACTGCTACCACAACTGAGCCCCAAGCCCTTTAAATCTTTGCCCAAGCGCCGGGGTACCAGCAGGAGCCGGGAGCCCCTTGGACTCTTTTGGCGATTTAAATGGCCCAGGCCTCCACTGCGGTAGCGGCAGCCAGAGCCCCAGGCCCTTTAAATTGCCCCGGAGCTCCCAGCTGCCTCTGCCCTTTAAATCACCAGCCTGGGGAAGCCAGTGTACCGTACCGTACCATACCGGCTTACTTTCACCTCTGGTGCAAGTGTTAGTCAAATGTTAAATCACCTATTCTCTGTTACTGGCAAAAACAATTAGTATTTTTCACCCAGCACTAATCCTTTGTAATTGGATTTGAATATGCGTAAATTATTATATCATTTCCTTTGTGATTATATGTCTACAGAATTCTTAAATTACTTCAGCTATTAGCCTTATAAAAACACTATTGTAATACTTGTTTGTTAATGATTGGTTAAAAATTCAGACATAGTTTTGAGTAGCAGAGGTCTGAATGAATTTAGATGCAATGGAGACTTACAGTCAAGGCCAGTTTTAGAGCAATGACATTGGATGAATAATACTATGATGTGAATAGTCTAAAAAATCTTGATTGTGATTAACAAAGTGTGCGTGCGTGTGTGTGTATATTGAAACGCTTAGCGTTCTTTAGTGCAAAAGATGTAGTGTCCTTTGTAATACAAAAAATAAATTAAACCCTCCTAATTAATTAATTAATTAATTACGGTGCATTATATGTGTGTTTGTGTTGATTTCTGGAAAATATCTAGGAACATTAGAAGTAGCCTATCTCTGGCAGTAGCTAGTGCCAGATGCTTCAGAGGACAACGGGGGAAAAACCTTGCACTTCATTTTGAAATGCTGTATGTTAGGTGTGCATCCATCCATGGGCAATCAGCTGGTATACTGAAACATTTGATTAGCTTTATAAGAGTTTCAGTTTGACCAACCATACATTTTACAAATCGTCATAATATTATCCATCTGAGTATCTGTAGTTGATATATATGAATGTAGTGCAAAACAAAAGGAAGAATTCTGCCTGAAACAGTAGCAATTGTTTTTTTTTCTTTATAGTCTATAAGGTGAGCATCTTGTCCTCCAGTGAAGAAGGTAGTTTTATTAAGTATACTGCAACTCTTCTGGATCTCTATAAAACAGGTAAGAGTTCTAATTGTAATGTATTTAATTATTTCATTTACAATAAAGACTCCCTCCACTCAAGCAGCAGACAAAAATCAGTGCTAAGTGGACTCCTAATAAAGCTAGAGAATAATTGTACTCTATGAATTTGAAGATTCTTTGGGATGATATTTATAAGCTATTGTCTTTTACCAGTTTCACTGTATTTAAGCTTTTATTAAAACTGTTGTTGCTTCTGTTTGTGGTGGAGTCTGTCCTGAGGATCTCACAATCTAGGCAGGCAAACAAGTAGACAATGGTTTAAGGAAAGAAAACAATACTTGCTTTTATAAAGTAGAATTTGGATGCAGCAAAGTTGGCAGAGATTTAGCTGAGCAATTCAGTGGGAGTTGCGTATGTTCTCATGCTTTACCATTTGCATCTGCAATTATCTTGGTAAACACATTTGGTTTGTATAAGGCTACTTTTGGAAGTCAAATTGCCACCTGTTTAATGTTTCTAGACTGATTCCAAAGAGTGGGAAATCCATGTTTTGATTTATCTGAATTTCCCTGTAACATAGTTAGTGGCTAATGGATGACTTGGCTTTGCTCTCTTTTGATAAATAGTAAAATCAAATCAGTATGTTATGCCTAATTAACGTGTGTAGCCCTGAAAAACTGAAGCCAGTTGTTTTTTTAATCATTCTTTCTGTGAAATTTTCCAATATAATAACTGCATTCTCTTCAACTCCAGGAGAGGCTTTTGCCCAAAAAAATAGTGAAATCACCTTTGTTAAAAAGAAGACTTGTACTGATGTTAGACTGAATCCAGGAAATCAGTATTTGATCATGGGAAAAGAGGCCTTTCGGATAACTGTCGGTTTCAGTTTCAAGTAAGTAAAATATTATCAGAATGTGCTGAGCTCTCTCCAGAGCATGACATGCTTCATTCTCATCAAAAGTGGCAAAGTTCTTGTAGACCTCTGGTTATGTCATTTATTGTAATTGATTCAATATTTTAAGAACTTGTTTAATCCATTTTATGTTACCCATTGTTTTTATGCTAATATACTTCTTCAGCTGTCCACGTTTATAATAGAGGAAAATAAGCACAAAGGAACCCATTTAATATTAGAATTTTCTCTTGTGTTTATCTTTTTTTCACTCCTTGTGTACTAATGAACTTTCTCTTTTGTCTGTGTAGATACCAGTATCCATTAGACTCTATGACTTGGATTGAGTGGTGGCCTTCAAATACAGCTTGTGCATCTTGTAAAAAGTTTGTAGATACAATGGAAGAATTTTCTGAAGATCTCTTTATCAATGGCTGTTAACTTCCTTGGGAGAATTCTGCTGAGTAAAAATTGCATATTGAGTCTCACTAAAAGCACATATTCTTAGCTGTTTAGTAATTCTTTCCAAACTTTAACATTCATAGCTAGGTTTACTTGGGAGGCTTCATTTGCTTATATTTAACAGCATCTGTTTTTATAAGATAATTATTTTAGAATTGTAACTTTTTGCATTGACGCTAAGGTGGGATGGGGGGATATTCCAGAAATACTGCAAAGACATTTGAAGTCAGATGAAATTAAATGCAGCACCATTTTAAAAAAAAAAGGAAAGAGAGAAATATTGCCTTGTGCCAAAACAGTTGGACCCACTGAAATGCAATATTTTATTAAAACATTCTTAATTTTATTTTCCTTGTATTTTTGTTCATCAGATACTGTTCTTAATTTCTTCATTTATATTCTGTCATACAAATTGATACTAAAATTTACAGTGCTACATCTCACACAATCTCTTTTTATGGGATAAAATGATTTAAAATGGGTTTATGTTTTAAATGAAACCTATTTCTATGTAACCTCTCTGTCTGCTGAGGTTTTATAGCAGGTCCAGCATCTTAATATCTAAGTAGGTAGTATCTAGGGTAAGTTCCTCACCGCTTCACCAGCCTCACTATGTTAGGTGAAGTGTAAAGGGGCTCTGAGAGCCCAGGATCCTGCCAGGGAAGATTCCGCTGGTGCAGGAACTGTGGAAGACATGTCATAAGACTGTTCAAAGTATGCTGGGGACTGCACTAACCCTCTGAGCAGCCCAGAATCAGGATGCAGCCACCTTAATTACCCTTCCCTCTGTCCTGTAAGTTCTTTGCTGCACCTCTTAGAACAGAGAATCTCGCTCCCAGTATCTAAGACCTAGCTCAGCAAATGAGTGGCACATTGTCTGCTGAATGGTTAGTAACAGTTAAGGTTTTCCGGACGCTCAGGTAGAGAGTAACTAGAAAATTTTGAAATCACGTACCAGAAAGTTGTGAAGATTAATGCTTGAAGGACATGAATTTATGTAGAAGCATCATAATTTGTAAATAACAAAAAATGTGTTTGCATATCAGAAAGCTAAGTGGCATAATGGCCTTTCATTTGAGAGAGGTTGTCATTTTTAATTCTATGTAACAGTATTTGATATTGGGCTTTATTTTTCAACTAAACAGTCCTTATGAGGATTTTGTTAATTTCATAAATTATATCATGTCTGTTAGCCTGAAGGTTCATAAAATGCTTTTTCACAATATCTTCATGTGTATATATATAGGCGTAATTTCACTGAACACTGAAATGCAGACCTCTCTTGGGTGGAATACAGCTGTTTTAACAGTGCACTGCAAAACATATTATAACAGGAAGTGAAGAAGACAGTATTCACTGAAATATGTGCTGTTAGTGGAGTAAGCCTTAGATTTGAAATATAAAGTGCAGACTCTCTAAAACTTTAGGTACAAATCTGGGAAGGAATAACTTAACTCTTTATCCTTTTGAGGCATATAAACTGAATTCCATGCCATTTACTGTTTGAAAATCTTTCAGACAAATAAATGCTCTATGTGAACATTCAGTATTCCGTTTACACCTTTTGTAGGAGTAATAGTTAACATGCTGTCCTTGATCAAAATGTTCCCCATGCCACTGTTGTGCTGTATGGTGTGCATGTACCAATAGTTTATCCAGCTGCAGCCATACACCTGAAAGGTGACTGGCTGCATTTCAATTGTGAAGCCAAGCATCAATCTATCGTCCCATGTCATTGTCGGTATGCTTCAAGGCATTGGAGTGCTTGGACCTACAGCACATATTACCTAATGTGGAGAGAATTTTGACCCCTGACCAAGCCAGCCTTCATCAAGGCCGTAGCATCTGTGACCAAGTACTTGTGCTGATCACATTTTTTGAAAATGGCTTCCAGAGAAACTTGAAAACGGGTGCTGTTTTCATTGATCTA